>NC_083415.1:22806963-23424463 GCF_020745735.1 Hemiscyllium ocellatum | reverse complement strand
CACAGTTTATTTAGCCTGATGTAGAAAGATCAGAAACAGTTCATTTTCATAAAGCATAAAAAGAGCACTTTTTGTTCAGAGTTGTGCTTGGAAAAAATCTAAATATATATTTTTTTAATCATATAAATAGTTCTCTTTAATAAGTGCATCAGTTTGTTTTTCTTTATACATATCCACTTTTTCTGTATTGTAGGTCATTATCATTGGAGAACCCAGTCTGACAAAAATGAGCCTTATTTGGGGCTTGTGTCTCAGTGGATCAACACTACAAGCAGTTTCAACTGAACAATTCAATACAGACAGTACAGGAATGACTGTACTAAAACAAAAGGCAGTGTGTCATAAAATTATACACCAGTATGTTTCAGATATTGAATAGATTTCAACCAATAAAAAAAGTTACAATAGTTTAGTGATAAACAATTTCCATTCAGTACAAGACTATAGTCTTGGACACCTCTATTCAATGCCAGGAAATAGTTTCTCAAGTTTTATTTAAAAAATAATTACTTGGTGGAAATGCAAGAAAACTTCATTATTTTTGGAAGTCAGTGCATAAATATATGGCTGGCATTTTCATTTCCAATGTTGTTTTGCTATTTAATAGTTTATATTTACTAATTTATTTCATATACTGATTAAAAGATGCAATAAATATTAAATCAAAGCATGAGAAACCCTCATTTGTGGTCTCTGCCTTCTAAACATTTACATGAGGCATACGAGTGGATTTTGCCTATCAATGGTATTGAATTATATGAAGTTGGGAAAGAGAGCATTTCAATAGGACCTCAGAATAAGCTGATTTTTGACTTGGCCAATTTTCGTATTGACTGTCATCAGAT
Source organism: Hemiscyllium ocellatum (assembly GCF_020745735.1). Taxonomy (NCBI): domain Eukaryota; kingdom Metazoa; phylum Chordata; class Chondrichthyes; order Orectolobiformes; family Hemiscylliidae; genus Hemiscyllium; species Hemiscyllium ocellatum. The sequence goes on along the minus strand of NC_083415.1, from coordinate 23,423,618 downwards.
TAGAAAAAAAAACAAGTTGAATCCAAAAGCTTTCGATGCCACTTGCATTGTTTAAAAGCCTGGAAGCCAAAAGGTAGAGTAGCATTTAGCAGGTAAATATCTGTACAACAAAAAAAAAGTGGAGCATTTTGTCAAAAGAACGACCAACAAAACATGAAAGCATTCTCCCTAACAGACTTGGGGCTGAATATTTTACATGTTTATACAGTGCTTCACATCTTCATTAAAAAAATTGAAGTGCAGTTTCTTCTAATCCTTCTAATGTACTCCTAAACAATACAACTCCCCTGTGCCTGTTACTCCCTTGCAATTTCACCCCCCCCTCCCCCTCCCTCCCCCCACCCTCAAGCCTTTGGGCGGCTCCAATTAATGTGAATATACAATTGGATTTTTTTAAAAAAAGAATGTAAGAATATTTATATACAGCATGCAGTTATGTTATAAAATGTCTGAGTAAGTATTAGCAGGCTATATATAGACTTAATTAAACTATATGGGTACATAACGTAACTGGAGGACAACTGTTGTCAGTCATTTTGAAGTCATCTGTACATAGAGAAATTAAAAAAAAACTCTGACTTAACCATTTCATTGCTCTATTGTCTTTGTTGAAAAGTTTCTATTATAATGCAAATATTCCTAAATTGACACTTAAAGATGATTTTTGCTTACATGACCTCATTGTGGTAAAGGTTTTGAGTGGGATAGTTGTTTTTCATTCACAAAGCTACACATACACCAGCTTGAAATTTTATTCAACATATAAACTTGAAGGAAAATCTCAGTTGATGTATTTTTGTAGTCCTTAAGCTTCTAAATCCATCTGAATTTGTGCTGGCACTATTTATATTAATGCAGTGACAACCTTAGTACTTGGTGACAGGCCAATTTCAGGTACAATACATGGCCCAAGGTTAAGTTTGTGGAGTATGAACAGAAGCTGTTAATTATTCAATGTAGCACATACACAATTAAATCATTTCATTATTATTGATGGCAGCAAGTACAAATTTTACCATCTTACTCAAGTCTTTATATTACTAATTAAACTACCTGGTTTCCTCCTTTTGCATGGTATCTTCTTAACAGGCAAATACTTTAGAAGACTCAACATCTCATTGGTTAGTTGCTAATTCTAGAGCTACTGATATCAGTAATGTAGTACAGACCTTATCAGAAATTCCTATGTAATGTATTATAACAGTCCTTCCAATGTCTGATTCCAGCTCATCACAAAGTGATACTGAAACGATATCTTATCCTTATCCTTCATCGTGTTTAAATTGAATAATTAGAGTCAATGTACAATTAAATGTTGGAACTTAAGCACAATGATTTCATTCTGGATTAGTGGTGCTAGAAGAGCACAGCAGTTCAGGCAGCATCCAGTTGCTCCTTGGATGCTGCCTGAACTGCTGTACTCTTCCAGCACCACTAATCCAGAATCTGGTTTCCAGCATCTGCAGTCATTGTTTTTACCACAATGGTTTCATTGTCTCCTATCCAATTCTGGGCATTTGCATGGTTTATTCTTCAATTTGAGTTTTCTCCGTTTCATTCGAGGATTCAAGGCTGACTGCTTTGACAACTGAAGGATTAGTTGTTTACTTATTGGTTGTGCCCTTGCAATTGATGTCAACCATCCAAGTCTTATACATATGCATGTATACTATTATTGGGAATCAGAACAACTCTTCACTAGTTGTTCACAAGCTGCATATTTTTGAATGACCCTTTTCAGAGTTCATCTGAAGTAAAATTGCAGACTTCATTCTGCCCAAGCACATCAAAATCAAAGGGACACTTGCAAACACACTTGTCTGCACTAAAGTTTACAAGAGACTTATCCTGGAAGTACATATGATGATTCTTGATCTGCATGACACCCATCCACACTACCAGAGCTACAATGATAACGTCTATGCTCTAAAAATAAGCCAGGACTAGTGAATATTAGCACAAACTCAAAATAAAATCTATGCTTATTTCCTTTTCTGAAATTTTGGAATCTGTAAATGATGTCAACTGGCAAAATCTAGGTAAGGTTTAGGAAGAATATGCTCGTAGCAGGAATAAATGGTGCATATAGACATAAAGAACTTTAAGATGACAGAGCTGGACAATTGTTATATTGCCTTTAACACTAACACGCTATGTTGCTGAGCCATCTACATCTACTATCTAGCCTATGACCTGGTTCTTTTGATCCGGAACCACAGTCTTTCAATCCAAAGGACAAAAGAATCTAAAGTAAAAGATCCAACATGCCCTAATTAATTCAAATAGCATCATAAACAGCCTAGCACTGCCACTGAAAAATCAGTAGAGTTGATTAGTAGTGCCCACTGCTTCAGGTTTTATTTATCTGAAGCTGCATTGGCCTGAGTCTATGTTTTAAACATATTTGCCATGTTCATTTTGTCCTTTCTGCAATCATATATTTTTACACCTAAATGTAGATGGTTAGAGACATGATAATTGGGAGCATCAATTAAATGATATTTGTAAAAAGACCAGCTGGCAATTAGGACAGAAGCCAAAGTACAGAAAACAAAACACTGGACTACCTGGCTTTTTAAATCACATGTTCGGGCTATCAGCACTGGTATAAACAGATGCTTGCTCTCAAACTGATTTGATAACTCGTAAGTTCAACTTTCAATTCAACAATATTTTAGCATCTGAGTTGAAAAATAATTTCAATTTTTTTGACAGTGAATGAGTTTTGCTGTTATTACATTAAAAATACCTATTTAAAATAAAGTTCTATCACCTCTACTGCAAATGCAATGAAAACTTGGTGCTCTGTAACAAAAATGGTGAGTGTCGGGAGTCAAAAGCCTCCTAAAGTAGAACATTTATAATGTTAATCTGCCTTGTTTTGGAGGAAAGCCAAAAAGAAATTGAACTACTGCAGTCTTTTTGGACAGCTAGGGGATTTGCAGTATACATATGGTGAGCATATTTTATCCAGGCTCAAAGCCGATTACTTGGAAGGAGTTTCTGGTCAAAAAAGGAACAAAATTTTACTTTACAGAGGTATTTCCAAAAGGTTGCCGATTAATTGCTCAATTCTGTGTACAAATAAGATAGCTAAGTGCTGTTTTCTTTCCGGCATGACTCAAGTGTCCAGCTGGATAATACCACAGACAAAAGGAGTGAAGAAACTTTCATTTCCGCTTTAGGTTGAAACATTAAATAAAGTCAAACCACAACCATATCATCAAAGCACTCCTTGGTCTAGTGCATCTTTCCTTTCTGCCGTAAAAAAAATTACTTGCTTCATACTTTTCATGTCAAAACTGCATTTTAACTGCTGTTTTTGATACCCATAAACGAATTCCATAAGCTGCCCTGTAGCTTTTGCAGTTATTGTTACTTGAAAAGTGTAATGGATGATTGATTGATAGACGAATGCTGACACATCAATGAAGCTATTTCGACCAGCATCTCTATCAAATGATGCGCGGGGTATATTTTCTGCCCACGCCTCATTACCTCAGAATGACATTTCTGAAACTTCATTTTCTTTTTTTTTCCCTTCTCCCCAAAGCATGATACTTTTGTATTCTGAACCTGGCTGTGCATGCCCTGAGAAATGCAATTTTGCTATTATGTCCGACTGGAGTTTGACTGACATAGTCCCTGGGAGGTGAATGACAGATTTTTTATGCTGGGTTTAAGAGGGCTATAGAATTTATTTTGTAATACAAAAGACTGAAAGGCTTTCCTGTCAGGCATCATTCAGTCACAACCCACCACAAGCTTCTCCTGTGCTCATTTCTCTATGTCTAACCTCCCCAGTCTACTCCCCAGGTCTGCACAAGACACAGAACAATCAAATCCATCTGCTGTCTGCCCGCCTTGATCTTCAGCAGTGGACAAGGATTTCTCTGCCCCTAAGGACTCTATCCACGCTGAATTATACAGGATAAGGAGGTGATTTCTACACTAAAAATATACAATAACTGTGCTAGTTGTCAGTTGTATTAAAGCAAAATGAGATTTGTGGCTCCAGAATTTTCAGTGGCGGATGATTTTATTGAATTGTTATTGAACATGGTCACAAAGCATCATATAACCTTGAGATGTGCGGAGGTATCTAGACTCTATGGAGATTCAGTGATAAAACTTAAAAGTTATTACAATGCCCAATTAAAGAGGATGAACGACAAATTAAACATAAGAAAGGGAGAGGGCTGCAAGACAATTGAACTCCAATCTGAGACTTGGAATTAACTCCTTAAGGGACAGGACTGGTTGTGGTAAGTAGTGTCATAATCAAGGAGTTGCAATCAGATTGTTTTCATTTCCTACTGATCAAGAACACAGTGTGGCACACAGTTCTTGAGATAAGGCAAGTCTCTGTCAAAATTGATGGCAAAGAACATAACCAAGCCATTTTGTTTTGGAAGAGGATTTATATACCAAAGTAAAATGTCTCTTCCACCCTATAATTTTTTCCTACTGATCAAGAACACAGTACCTATAATTTTACTTCATTCTTTTGCTCCTCACATTCTGTACACTTTGGCTGGGAGAGCAAACTGGGAGCAGATCTCTGCTTATGGTCTTCACATAAATGGCACTCAGTAAATGACTAATTGGATGTGCATTGTAAAAAAAAAGTCACAGTTTTTTTTTAGGTTTTTCCCTTTCTACACGAAGAAATGTTTGTGTATTTTCTTAAGGTACCATGCAACAACTCTGCAATGATCAGGAACCCATTGTGCTAGTTGAGCACTAGTAGCAGGCTCTGAGACATCTTGCCCAGTCCTGCTATGATCAATGATCAGACATTCAAGTACCAGCCCAAGCAGCAGAGAGTTGAAGAGTTTGAGAAATGTGGAGGTTGGACTGAAGGGAGAACGTTAGGATATTGTAAAACAGGCACTTAGCAGTGGGGTGGGAATGGTGACTGATTTAAAGCTAAGAAGCACTTCTAAATAATAATTAAGAAGAATTTGAATGGAAATGTTTTCTTAATGATGTACATTGCTGGCTAGGCCAGCATTTGTATGTCGTCTAACTGCCCAAAGGGTAGTCAAGAGTACATTACTGTGGTCCAGAGTCACATGCAAGATGAAGTAAGGATAGCAGATATCCTTCCCCAAAGGGCATCAATGAACTGATGGGTTTTTATAAGAATTGTCTGTGGTTGTATGGTCACCAGATTTTTCAAATTTTGCCATCAGAACATTGGGGTTATTGATTATTAGACAGACCACTGACAATACCACTACATCACTACCTCCTCGCTGAAATGGGATTCAAGTTTTGACAAAATCCTCATAACACTCCTCCTGAAGCATTGCTAACATTAAAAATAGAATCCATTTAGAATAGAATCCATTCAATTCAAATCAATTATGTTCACTACTGAGTAGTTTGCTATAGGAATAACTGCCATGATTATATATTACATATTTGCAATTGCTTGGTTTTTCAATGAATTGGCATTGAAATTCGAAGGACTTTGAAATTAACATTAGATTTCCAAAGTGATGCCACAATGATACTCTAAACATTTATTATAACCTGTGATACATTTAACAATTAGAAGCCCAATATGATAGAAGTTGTCAACTTGTCCTGGCACCTATGGCCAAAATGGGAACACAGGAGAATTATATTAAGGACGCTATTGGAAGCTTATAGATTTAAAACATGGATATCATTGATGGGAATTGCATGCAGTGCTACTAACACTGCATTGCTTTTTTCTTCAATGTGAAATCACTAGCAAATAATTGGATTTATTTCTGTGAATTTTGTATTGAATAGCCAAATCCAAGCCATCTAGTCATATATCCTGTCAAGGAAGCTAATTTCATATGGTTTGGGAATATCTAACTAAATAGGATGAATCATCTTGGCCTTTCAAATGTTCAATAGCATTATCAGGTAAGAAGTTCAAGTGATGAATGTTCGAATTGTGAGGTGATAAACAGTTGTTGTGCGCTAACTGAATGCTACAACTGATCAGATGCTCCCAGCCAGCAGCACTGAGATTTTATTGGTGACTAAGGTCTTTATTAATGTGAGGAGCTGTTTTATTTATAGATTATACTCCCAGATCCCTACTTTTATGACTATTATGTTACTTGAATCTATAGTAACCAAATAACTAATTGAACCTTTTGTGAATCTTGTACCTGCTCCTAATAAATGCTTATTGAAAGGAAACTTTTGTCATTTTGAGTCCAAAATCAAGAATTATATTTACAAAATATATATCATCAAATTAGGAAGATTACATGACCTCGAAGCCGGGTTGTGAATGGTTACTGATGGATGTAAAGCAAAAATAAAAATCCTTTTTTTGGGACATTGCCTCCGATCAATCACAAGCAATGGCCACTAGTGCGTGTAACAGGTAATTTCTGAGATCATTTAGAGTGTGTGGAGGGTGTAATTACTTGTTGTAATTTTGTTTGCTATACTTGATAACAAAGAGAACCTGGTTCCGCAGAAATTATTTATAAGTACTGACCAGATTATGGGGGAAGAGGGTTTCTTTTCATATCAAATGGTCACTTTTAACGTGGCCAGGGGTTCATTTCATGTTAGAACACAAACTGAAAACCTTTCACTTCTTAAGGGCAGCTGGACTAAAGATCTACTAATCCAATGAGTAACTCTCTGAAAAACAGTATGAAAACAATCATTTAAATTACAGCAAGTATAGAAAAGTAAGATGCAGTGGTATAGAATACTGAAGTGGTACTTGACACATGATGTCCTGGGAGTGCACAGGGACAAGGCTTACTGTTTCCAGATAAGATTATTCAAGCCAGAAAGAAGTGGCAGCATATCTTTTCAGATTAGAGCCTGGAAAGTGGCATTGAGGATTGGCCATCAGTTGTAGAAACAACCTGATTTTCATCACTGGGCAGATCTACCACATGCAAGCAACCTGCAACAACCAAACAGCACAGTGGAAATCTACCACGTGACATTAAATTTGCAATGAGGGCCACTGCAAGAACATGATTGTTGCATATCATGTCTATACATTTATTTCAGAAATACATTTTGACAAGAAAAATAAGAACCTTAGCACCGAGAAATCTGTCATGTAGTAGTTGCTTATTATTGCACAATTATGCTTTGTGAGAGAACTGAAAACGAGGCAGCTTCACTGCAAATCATGCATAACCTCAGATCTGCAATGATAAAATGGCAGCAATGTAGTGTTGGGAGTCACAAACTACAGGTCCTTTTGGTCTCAAGAAATCTTTTTCACCAAAGGAATTTAGAAATCGGGCATCACATATATTTTTAATTAAGTGAGAAGGATAGGAATGAGTGGTGTACTGATTTTAACGTTTGAGCAATACTGGTCTGCTTGTTTTGGCCTGTGCTGAGATTCGTCCTTAGACTTCATCAATAAAGACAAATGAGAAACCCATTGAATAACACAGGGCTTTTTAAAATTATTTGTGCTGCATGTATACTGATAGGACTTATCTCCAGCAACTTCAAATCAAGCCAATACACACTGCAACAGACAAAACTGAGAAAAGCTTAATTTGAAATGATCATTAATAATAAAGTGTGAGATAAATTGGATACATGCCAGTGAGCATTGAAACAAAACAATCCTATTTTCTAGATGGACCTCATAAGCCCAGGGCACCTGCATTTATGAAATCAGACTGTTCTGAGTGGGTTATATTTTTCATTAACTACAGATTGCAGATGTACATCCTCTGCACACTGGTTGTATGTCAGAGTGGTGCTATAAGCTTGGTGGATTAACACTGACTTGTACAAGGTTGATTGGTCTTAATAAGAAAAAAAAAATCAGTAATTGAACATTCCAAAAATAAAAGTTACACTAAATAAGCTGACACATTTCTCTAGCCGTGTGAATAAACTGAATATCTGATGTGTATGCCTGTGGTATTTATTGAACTCATAGTTGCAACATCATCACTCATTTGTGACTTTGTCTCTTGTGACTTTATCAGGGATAAATGGAGATTCATTCCCTACACCCCAGGTGTCTGCCATGCATCCTGCGTTATAGCTTATACTGTCTGTGGAAACAAGAATGTATCAGGATTGAACTTCAGCTGTCTGCTTCCTCATGATAAGTTTTTCCTTCTCCTTCTGCTGTAGATTCAGACTCGGTGTGATGTAGGATGTAGGCGGAGGCTATTTTTTATACAGCGACAGCAATAGACTGATTCTCCTGGCAGCGAAAGTGTCTGTGTTAGTCCATGTTCCTCCCCACAAAGAAGCTGATTCTGTGCATTATTGCAGCAGATGATTAACAGTGTACAAGTTTTTTTCTCTCTCTCTGGCTGAACCTCACTCACTGCTTCATCAGTCCTTTTCTTCTTAGTTAGACAGATTGATCCCTTGTGCTGTTAAGACTGCAGTGGGAAACCCAAGTGGAACATTGACAACTACACTGGCTACAAAGCACCTCCTTCATAGAAAGCGTTCTCTGGGCCACAGCCCCGATTCAGCCGTAATTCAATGTCAGTATCAGCAGTAAAGACATTAGTGTCCAATCTGATTGTATCTTTGCATTAAACTCGAGCATTAAAGTTTGAAAAATTGTACCTTTTTTGCCATCAGGAGTAACCAATTGACGAAATAAGCACATCAATGTTCCCGGCCATTATTCCCCACAGAAACACTTTGTCTTTTATGTGCTCCAGAGAAACAGCAGGGAGTAGAGAGGCAGAGCACAGTTTATCAATGAAAATCTAATAACATCCATAAGAATCGAGGTGAAAAATCAATACTTCATTACGAAATTGTTAGTGAGAATGAAGAGTAACTGCTGGAGTTGAGTGCTCTTTGCAGTCAGAGCACTTGGAGTTCAATGTCGCAGCTGAAGTGATGCAGGAGAGGGCCGGGAAAAGGATGCCTGGACTGCAGATTATGATCATTGTTTACCTTTGCCCCTGAGAAGAAGAAAAAGGATGATGTTATTAGTACATTTTAACCAACTTCCTACTTTATTCTTAAGATGCAGGTGATTTAAAAAAAAAACAGAGCTCCTCTTTTGAAAATCTTGGGAGCATTTTGAAAACAAACTGTCCCTGGATCCCATGACAATGCAGAGCCAAGCAAATTTCCTGCTTCCCTTAGAGAATGTTTAATTGATCTAAGCTGAAAATTCATGGGGGATCGTCCAGTGACATGAGCTGAGGATGAAGTGTCCTCACTGAAAATGATAGGTTTTCAAGGCTCTTTGCTTCATGTCAGCCGGACTCTCATGTGCCCTCTAGATCTGGAGGGTTAATGCAACCAGCCAAGAAGGTTGGGTCTTATCAGCTGGTGTAACTCCTTAAGTTCACAATGCAACTCCTCCCCCTCCACATACAAAATGATCTTTTAATCCTTTCAGTGCTACTGCCGAAACATTAGTCTGCTAGCAATTTTCCAACACATTTCATCGAGTGCTGCTCTACCTGAAACGGGGCAGTTTCAGTTAGAGTACAATTACTGACTGAATTACAAACCACATCAGAACATTATAGAATATTCTGCAGAAAGTAAAAGCACTTTCAACTTGCTTCCCTCGGTTTTTCAAAGTCAATGGGACAGGAATATATGAAGGCCAGTTGCCCTTTGGTATCGCAAAAAAATGCATTATTTAATGTTGAAAAACTGTCAGATTGCCAAGGACATCACAACTCAGCCCACTTCTGATTTCACCCAACATCCATCTTTCAACAGAATACACTGGATAACAATCAGAATCTGGATCTCTGGCTGCTTCATTCTCTTCCTTACCCAAGGGACTGGAAAGCTATTTGTAGCACCTTCAGTGTTTTCCTGCAAACTCAGCATAGACTGGAAACCTGGGTTTGTACGTCTCAGTATCACAACCATGCTATTATTAACTGACCTTTAGAGAAATCCATGATGACATTGCATCCACGTAAGGCAGGTGCTTAAATAATATTCAGTATAAAAGACCCATGTCAAAAAAAAACTTGGAAAATGCCAGTGCTGAACTACAAAGAAACCTTGGCCACAGTTTGCACTACAAAGGATCTGGCAAAATGATCTGCTCATTTACAAAACTAAAGATGATCAAATAGAATGAAAGAACATATAGTGTTCCTTTGAATACTGAACATTTCTGAAGCAAGTGAATAACTTCAGATCCTTGTATGTTACATTATCTAATTCGTGTGGAGTGATTGCTCACATTCCCATGCTAATGATGTTACTATAGCGCAGTGACACTGCACTAATATTAGTGGTATTTCTCTCTGTGATTATAGCTCAAAATAATTAAAAATCAATTTTTGACAACAGAAAAGCACCATGAGTAATCTGCACAGGCTGCTCTATAACTTTCAGAATAAAACACAGTTTTTATATCCACCATAAAGCAGAGTTTAATTCCCTTTTGACTCTGGTACCCCCTGAAGTCAGTGCTGGCGATTAAAATAAAAAGAAGTCTTGTGGAGGCAGCAAATAACCTCTGGCTATTGTTTTGCAACAATATAATGACAATCCTCAGAGAAATTTTTCAGACAGTGAAACTTGTTAGACACCAGTCTAATGTGCATTGGTAAAGAAATCATTGTAACAGAAAAACTAACCATAAATCAAGAAAGAGGTATAGAAAATAGAATAAATTCAGCAGCACTTCTGCATATTCTGTCATAATTTGTCAAATGCCTTGCTACAACTTTTGGCACTTACATTTGATGAAAATAACATCAGCCTTTTTCAGTAAACATATCGAAGAGAAGCTGAAAGGGTTATTTTATGATTCCAGTTCAATTGATGTCTCCAGTAAGTATTTTTGCCAGTTATACAAGCATATACAACTAATGACAGCCATCATATCACACAGCTGTAGCCTAAGTTCTACAGCACTGGAAGACTGAAGATTTTCATCAAATTTCATTTGTATTACTTGTTTTTTTGTATTTCGAAAACTATATGTTTAAAAATACCTATTTATTAATATCAACTCAAGAGAGCAGTATTGTGCTTGAAAAACAATTATCCCTATTTACTACAATTCATGATAAGATATTCTTAAAACAATAGGTTCTCATGACAGGTATCGAAGTAAAGAAATATTTTCATATATCCAAGCACATCATATTTATAGTTCATAAATCAATTATTGGAGTGCAGTTTCAGCTGTCATTTATCTCCTTCTCCAGGAATCAAAGAACAACTATAGTTTTGGAGTTATAGTTTCGTTTCCTGAACAGTTCTTATCCTTGACCATGCTAGTCCAAAGGCAGTCACTAGGAGGTATATGAGAGTCACTCATTAAATGCTGCTTCGTGTGTGGAGAAAGTCTAGCATCTTTTCTCCACACGACAGATGAGATCAGGTACCTGGACCCAAAGTGCCGACTCACTACTGTCACTCAACATGCACTGCTCCCACTTCTATTCAACTGTTTATCCCTTAAAGTGACACAAATGATGTGCTGATGTCAGTGTATTTCGGGTTTGTTCAGCCATTGCCTTAAATATGGAAAACAGGTACACCACAGGAGATATTGGTAGCAGAATAAATTCAGTAGGGCACAGCTTCAAAGTTTATGCTAATGTTAAAAAAAGGGGAATCATTGTAAAAAGACAGAATTGTGATACATTTTGTTAAAATGGACTCTTTAGCCTTATTAAATTTTAAAGCATGGGTTAAAAGAAGGCTCAAATGGTTAGGGTGATGGATTTTGTTGCACCAATGATCATATCATCTAACTTTTAGTTAAAAATTCTCTTGCATCTACCCCATTAAAACAAATTGAAAAACAGTAACGACTGCATCAGATAAATTCTGTGTAATGAGACATACCTCCAGCTTTTAATATATTTCTATTTTATGTACCCAGGCATTGCCAAAGTGGAGTGAAAACCCTCTCTTATAGAAAGTTGCCTGTGTCTCATCCCATTGACAAACAACTACTTCTACAATGGACAGGAAACCTGCTCTGACATAGAACTGCACAAGCAAAGAAATGGAAAATCACGCCTTGTAATGTGTGCTACATTTTGCTAGGAGTGGGGTATGGGGTGATGCAATTTCTGTTCTACCTTAATAATCTCCCCCATACAGTAGTGATGTTGCTTTAAAGTGCCCAAATCAACACTGTTTAAGGTAAGATAATCACATTTCACGCAATGTCAAGTCACAACAATGTCAGGTGCTGAACCTAATGTTCTGATTTAAGAATTGCTTCAAAATCACTTTTGCTGATATCAGGGACCACTATTATTTTCAGAATGTAAATTAAGTCACATAGCAATTAATTTATATTCCAACTTTTGAACTTCAGTCTTCAACAAACTATGGAGTAGGACAAGAAAAAGTTGGCAGTCCTGTGGTTATTGTTTTAAATGTTTTATTCTTGAATTTCCACAGATTTTTCAGGGAAAAAAACATGAAATTCAACATTCACAAAAAAGTTATTGTTGACATATTGGAAAAAGAAAGTTTCTGAACTTCAACATAGTTGATTTTCTTTCAGTCTTTCATTTTACAGCAGCCTTTCTACATAACTTGATAGGAGGCTAGGATTGCCCACCACCACCACTGCTGCTTCCAAAACAGTAAAGGAAGTCTATTCAAATTGCAGACTGGGAGCAACCACATCTCACATAGTGCGTTACACGATATTCATGTGCATGGGTTTCCAGGCAGGATGCCAGTTCCACCTCTAATCCCACGGATTCCACCACTGTAGATGCTGCATCTCTTTCTTGGAGTACAATACAAGGAAACCCAAGTGAGGTGTTTGCTTTACACTTGGACAGGACAAGGCTCAAGCCACCAAACACGCAGGGGCGGAAGAGGAAGAAAAGAATTCCACCAACTTTTCACAATAGCTCTGTGACACAGTTTATAACGAATGAGTTACTTTTGAAGCAGTCCGTGTTGTAAAAAAGGTTTACGTCAATATCAGGAGTGATAAGTTGCTTACCTACTTGGATAGTTACTGTTATAAAGTACAGCTCTCCCTTCTCCTTTAATTAATGCTTCACCTCACCTTTTTTTGGTCCTGGTTGCATTTGCAAAGGCTGCTTTAACACTTCCCCATTCTAAGACACACCACTTCTGAATCATGATTTTTTTCCCTTTCAATTCCTGTCATTTCTCTTCTCTGCTTGCAGATCACTTGCTAAAATGACCCTTCACCCAACAGGGAAGGGGAACATTGTCTGGGCTGGGAGCACCTCTCACATTTCTTTTCAATACATTTACAACTCACATACAAGTATGGCCAGTTGTTTCAAGCTCTGCACCTATACTGCAAAGAACATGCGGACTTTGTTGCATTTTAGCAATCACGTCTTTTTTTATTATTATGCATCCTGGAAAGTTGCATTGATTTGGAAATAACCTAAACAAGTATGTGCTGGACTTTAGGCTCAATCTACCAACTTACTTTCTTCTATGTGTGAGCCCAGTCCTGCGTGCTCTTTAAATAAAACAATAGGAGAAGATATTCAATCTTACACTTTTAGTTTTATTCTAGCAGTAAGTGGATAAAGTATACAGAGCTCCGAGTCTAAACCTTTCTGTCCCTGACAAACTACTAAGTAAGTCAGTTCACAAAGAACAAAGACGTATTTCTGCCCCTGACCCAGTCTTTTATACCATACAAAACATCATACTATCACTCAAGTGAGATTGTCTTCTAATTGGCTGTTGCTCTGACTCCATTTCCCGCCTCCTCGCATTCCCGGATGTCCGATCCCATGTGACCTTCCTTTGTCTCTGAAAAGGAGCACCACGCGGCCTCCTTTCGGGCGCGAAATGGCAGACTCGCACACTTCCGGGGCGCGAAACAGCTGATCACGTGACCTCCCGGCACTCTTCTGGAGCATGAAACAGGGAGACCACGTGACCGTGCCTGCGTCCCGGAGCATCACGTGATCATCCTCTGCGCACGCATCAGAGGACCACGTGATCGCCGAACGCCGAGGACACGCCCACTCGCAGTCTGCAAGCTTTTCTAAAAGTAAGCCATATATATTTACATATGCCAATCTACTTGACGAAAATAAATGAAATTGACAAATGGGTGCATTGATATTGCAACACCATTTTTAAAAAAAAGGTTCAAATTATCCATCCTCTGGCCTTGTTCCCTTTTAAACTCTCATCATTTTTCAGTTATAAGGGGTTTCCATTGCAAGCAGGACAAAAGAGATAAGCAAGGATTGAATGGCAATTGGCAGAGTAGATGGTTGTCATCTTCCCACTTTGTAAAATGTTATGGGACAGGATTTTCTCATATGAACTAGGATCCAACTGCCATATCAAAAGGGGGTCAGAAGCTCTGTACTGTATCAAGAATAATCACCCAGCTATGATTTTCCCCAAATTGGCCAATTACTGGCAAGAGGCTGAGCTTGTTGTTCAATTAAGGGCATTCGGTGTATTAAAGATATTAAAGCTACCGTTTAAAGCTATTAATTAAAAGGGAGTGAGCAGCTAGACCAACCCCTCCACAGGAGACCGTGGCTACAGATGAAGCCTAGAAGACAAGAAAGTTTTCAACATATCTGCTTCATTGACTCTGTAGTCTGCAATGCTAAGATTGTCTGCTTTCAGGAAACTGGACTCTCCCTTTATGCCTTCGCAAGTACTTCAAAGATACAGGCCCATGCACTGACCTATGTGCTTTCCCTAAGTGCAAAATGAAAACTCCTCCTGGAGTTTCTGCTACTCCTTTGAAATGGACAGTTCAGTGATTGGATCAGAACACTGCAAATTAACTCTCTCCCTGCAAATTGCTGTTGCAGCTGTTTCAAACTTTTTGGAATAAAATTATTCACTTTAGTCCTATCGATAGGAGGAATTTGGGTAAATGACCCTGAAATGGTTTCACTTCCAAGACAGAAAGAAATGGGAACCTTTCATTCAATCCCCAGGCACTGCTTTTTTTTCTTGTCTCAGCATCGGTATCTCTATTGTAACTGGACGTCACTGTCCTTGGAGCTCATGTTGGAAGTCACTCAGTTGAAAGGAAGCTTAATAACAATGTTCTTATATTGTGCATTTATTTCTGGCATTCATTTATGTCTCTTTTATAAGTTGTACGTACGTACAGTGCTGTACCCCCACTATTTTATGATGTAGGGTAATACCACCCCTCACCAGTATTGACAAATTACTCTGGACAATTTTTAAAAAACCCTTAGTCTGAGACTATGTGCCTGTTCAACTGACTTCTGTCTCGTTGATGATAAAAGATAATGGGCTAAATGTTTCTATATTTTGACTATCAGTTTTGAAGAGTTCCAAACAAGTGTTTCTCTCTAGGAGGCCCAGCAAATTCTCTTACCAAACTGCCTCATTAACTATCCACCCTGCCCCATGGCATTCTCTCACCCAATTCTAGCTTCAGTCTACAAATCACTATGGCCAGAATAACTCACTACTGCAGGGATATTTTAGAATGGAACTTCCGCCCCTTGTACCGATGCCATCTTTACAGGGCTACTGTATACCCCGATAACCACTGAGAGTCTAAAGATGCCTGGTATGGTTCCTGACTTTTACCACAGACACAGTGCGGAAGGAAAATTGGTGCCTTGCTTTACGGAGGTCCTGTTGAACAGAATGGTACGCAAGTGGGATGCCCTCTTTCCCCAGGATCAGCAGAGGAGCCATAAAGCCAGAGCATGCCAGCCTGTTTTAAGATGGCCATTTGGGGGGTCAGTGCAATCTCAGCTTCTGGAGGAATTCATAGAAATGTAAGAAGGTCAATGACCTTCTCCACTCAACCAGTATCCATCTTTTCTTCGAAACCTCGCACTCACAATTTCTCTGTTACTTAAATGCACCTCCCATCAAGGCTCCTGCTATGCCACTCTCACTATTGCCTGCAACATCTTCCCATACTTGTCCTCATTCACCCTAACCCCAGCACCACTAACCCTGCGTCCTCTATGCTGCATACTTACTCGTTTGGGACATCTCCCAACCTGCTCCAAAAATAGCTGTGCCACCCACTTTTATCTTCCTTAATACCTATGCCTCTCTTATTCCAAGAGAAAAAACATTCCACAATATGGCAGAAAGAGTCAAGGCATGTGGTGAGGTGCCTGGCATTCAGCTCATTCTCAACTCTGAGCCCTCCAAGTGCTGGCTCATTGTGTCCAAGTCACCTGGAATGATATCAGACATTATCTTTCACTTAGTGTCAGGCCCCCTAAGCAAAGGCTATCTCTCGACCCAAGTGGGCACTGTTGACAAATATGACTAGCTTCTGGCTTAGCATCTGCACTAAATGACAAGGCATTCAATTGCAATATCAGCCTGGTGTCTTTGGCTGAGGAGCAAGGTTGCAAAAAGGCAAAGGCAAGGTAATGCAAGGCAGCTATGTTCTAAGCATCCAGTAGGCCCAAGGTGAGTGAATGCTAGGGGAGTAAGCAAACAGCTTGGAGATGCATCGTAGTCTAGTGCATAAATTGGGTGTGTCTCCCTGAGCACACTGTGTTGCTTCAGAACTACAATGATAGTTGCCGTTATGCCTCGAGGTGCACTACTGAAGTACAGAAGAATGTTGTAAGTGGATTGAAAACGTGCTTTGAAGATGGCACATGATGGAATGCCAATGTACATGGATAAGGGGTACATGCGTCTGGTGCCCATGGTTCATGCCCTGAGATGCTAGTACATGGTGACCAACTTGAACACTAAGTATCCAGCAGTGAGGTGAAGTTGCCAAGTACCTTCACTTCGATTTCCATGTTGAGAATTTTTGTGTCTACTTTGCTCACAGTAGACGGTAAGCTAGAGAGCTGCATGATAAAGAGGGGAGTCCTGTAATTCCCTGCTGCCTAGAAAGCATCTTGCCTTGATGCCTGGAACTTAATTAAAAGATGCAATGAGTTGTTCCTGATGTTGAGATAGACTTGTCATATGACTCTGCCTCATTTCACATCATAGTCTACATCATTTAGAGCACTATGAGATTCTGACTACAGCTGTTGGGTATATTTTCCTTTTAATGTCCTGCTAGTCCATTTGGACAGTAAACTGAGGTTGCTCTCTGAGAAAATTATCTTCATTAGCAATTGTCCTAATCATCCAGATATTACCTAAGCCATTCAATAGACTATAAAGAATTAACCTTTGTGTTCTTAGCAGTCTGGTGGAGTTTACTCTTCAATATTTGGGAATGTCACAGCGGAATTGGGAAAACTCACATCTTTGAATCTGAAGGTCATGGGTTCAGGGTCCAATCCAAGATTGAGTGCCTAATCTTAGTTGACAGATCAGTCCAATACTGAAGGAGTACGATGTTGTCAGTGTTAATATATTTTATAGGTCTATGTTGTAATGATACAACAGGATGTAAGTGATCCCCTACTCCTCTTGTATCATTTAGAGAACAGTAGGCAGTTCACTTGGTTTCCTGGGCAACACACCTTCTTCAGCTAACAGTTATTTAATTCATATCCTGTTTGATGCAAATGGATGCCATACTTGTTTGCACGACACTCACTGTCCTTCATAAGGAAATTCATGTATTCTAAGGATATGATGAGGTGCAAGCGACATTAAATTACATAGAGTTTACAAAACAGGACCTTTTGTCCCAACTGGCATTTATGTGCCATACCAGTCTCCTGCCACCCTTCTCCACCTAAGCTTACCCTTCAAATTATCCTTTCTGTTATGCTTACCAGCTTCCCTTTAAATGCATCTATGTCATTTGCATTAACAACATCTTCTACTTCCAAACCATAACCACCTTTTGGTATAAAAGTTCCTTCTAAATTCCTGATTATATTCATTAGAAACAATATTATAGCTTAATTTTGAAGAATATACTCAGTGTCAGCCCAGGTTGGTAACATTACATGTGCTGCTATATCTTAATATTCCCATCCATATTAATAAGAATTAATAAGTCACATTAAATATTGAGTCCTCAGTTTCCCATAAAATACAAATTTCGTGCATTGCAGGCTACAAACCCATGTGAGGCTCTCAATTTTATATTAGATGTGACTGTGGGGGAGAATCTTTATTGTTTGAATTAAGCTGTAGTATTGCTTCAGTTATAATTTACACAATATGGACACCCCGGTAATCAGATCTTCCTCACAATTCATTCCAAGCTAAAAAAAAGTCACTGTAGAAGTGGTTAAAACAAAGCATGATCTCTGGTACCAGGGCAGTGAGGTGAGAATCCATTCAGAATCTCATCAGGGCTACTGTGAGAGACAATAGGAGAAAAAGGAGAGGACACAAAAGAAGAGAAAAAGTCTCTAGCAAGAAGTTTGTTTTAAAAATAGAAATGGTTACAAAGAATTAAAATGCTTAAAAATATATTTCTCTATCTTTTACTGTATGTCAAATAGAAAATATTTAAATGATCAGTGCTGATGATGTAATCTGGGGAACTGGCTCAGAAGAGTTACTGAGCCTGACAGCATTAAATTAACGCACACGGTTAAAATGACACACTGGCTGAAGAACTCCCGGGTTAATGACTGTATCTCTGCTGATGTTAATTCAGTTCCCTCGTACTGTCAGGCTCAGTAAATCTTCCCAGCTACCAGTCCTTATACTACTTCCATAAAAGTATGAACAGGATGAATTGAAATTAACAAAATTAACTAAGCTTGTTAAATGTTAATTTTAATGCTGAGAGACCAATTCAAATAAGAGATGCTGATGGTAATATGCCTCCTTTAGTAATCTATTAATCCAATCTGATCCTTCCACAAAGTTAGTTTCCCCCTCAAAAAAATCCTCTTAACACTTTGATCTCACATTTTTGATTTTAACAAGAAAATTACTGATGTGGCACTGTACTTTAAGACTATATGATTTGACATAGAAAGCCAATGAAAATATTATAAAGAAACTAACAGCATTTTAGATAAAATACTGCAAATTCATACAAACAATGCAACTTCTGTGTTAAATGAAAATAAACAAAATTAAAATTCCTCATCACTACTAACTTTGCATTCCTTGCATGTTGATAAAAGGATTTTGCAGCAATCTCAGCAAACGTTTTCTTTATAAGCCGATACATTTCCCAAAATTATTAATTAGATTCTGAAATTGAAAGAGCCTAACCCTCCTGAAATATGATTCATACAACCTCAAAACACACTTTATACAATACAGAACACAACGAATTAATGTGATATGATAAGTAGGTATATTCCATTAGCACAAACATAATAACATTCACCAGTCCCTATGCGTGTATTGAGCAGAAATATCATTTCAAAAAAGATATAATAACCATCGATTTTTTAAAACCCAACGAGTCAGAGAAATTATAACAATAAAACTGATCTGCATTATATGAACACCAGGCTCTGTAAAGGTCAGCGAAACATCAATTAAACCAAACCATTACATATTGCCGCTGTCATATTTAATATCACACAGCACCTCCTACCCTAATCAGCAAATACAGGTCCTGTAACTATAAATAATACACACATACTGGTAACAAAGGCAGTCTATTTAAGAGGATATTTGTAGACTTCAATTACTCTATATGAAATGGAAAAATCTAGAAGTCCCCAAATCAGTTAAAATGTTAACACAAAGAGATGTTGCACAACTTAATATAACTGATCGTAGCTGTGGTTAGAGTGACAGCACTACAACAAAAGATCTGGATAGGTGCTGAGACAACATGCTGTAGCATTTTTAGTGTAGTCCAGGAGGGCCTTTGTGCTGATAGCATTCTCCAAGTTCAGGCACTACTACTGCTACAAGTATAATTATTATTTTTATTATTGTTTGAAGCCCAATCTGAAGGAGTTACACCATTTTTAAAGTCCAAAAAAAAGAAGAAATTCATTTAAAAAAAGGAAGTTGAAGATCCTGACATTTTGTAGTTTGCAAGCTTTATATTGTAGTTTAAGCCTATACTGATGCCATTTCATAAACTGAACATTCCAACTTTAATGATAAATACCTATGTTTTGGGGTTAATTTCCAAGACACATATAACCCATTTGATTTGTCTAATTTTCTTGAAAATTTGATTCAACATCAATGTTTTTCTGTGTGCAGCTTCCAACTAAATTAAATTACATAAATAAAACAGTAACAATCGATATTTTGCATTTCTGCAAGTTTCTATTGATTTTGGAGTAATTAATAGAGGACTACTGTTAACTGCAAAATTATTACCGACTATGCACAACAACTGACAAAAAAAAGAGAAATTTTAAATTATGAAGGGAATTTAAATGCTGACTTCAAGCAAAATTTTGACCTCCTTTCCTTTCCTATGATTTTTACATCATGAGGGCATTGAGAGTTAAAATCAATACTGATGAAATTTACTGAGGGAAAATATAGCCGAATCCAAGTTGCAAGATTATTTTACATTGTCAAGATTTTAGAACTGTGAATTGTCGAGAAGTTGCTTGTTAGTAACTGTAAAGATGTCTCCTTATTTAATTCAGGACTGGGTTTCAATACTTATCAAGCTTCATTTTCACCCTACTCTTCCATAAAATCTGTCTGCTGCCCAGCTTCTGTAATGGAATTTCAGCCATAACTTTATGATTCCCTGACCATCTAATGACTCCTTGTTATGCCCTCTCCGCAACACTGTCAGTCCAGCACACAGACTCATGCGATTCGAAACACGGGAAAATGAAAATTTAAAAAGAATGACAAGGAGGTAGGAAGAGGGTGACGAGAGAGGTGAAGCAAAAAATAAAATCATGTCAAATGAGTTTGCTTAATAGCAAAGTTATAATTATGGCTGCAGGATTTGCAAACTGCAGTCATTGCAGCAATATAAATTTACAATAATCTTTAAACCAGCAATGTTTTCTGTGTGGTTTTGCGATTGAAAATAAAAATGTAGCAACATGTTTCTGCAATTGTTCCCATTTGTATATTCTCCAAAATTTGAGCAGGAATTTATGGTCAATTTGAGGGCTCACTTCATCAGGTTTCTGTTATGAAATCTGAGATACTGACGTCAATCATACACATGAATGCTGGACATCTTAACAATGGATGCTCACAGGTCTCCTCAAACATGGAAGGAGAAAGTAAACCAGAATGTCAGCAAGGCCAAACAACCATCATTCTGCACCAGTGGAAACTGTTAGATCAGGGGACTTGTGTTTGGGAGCAGGACTGAGAGACTGCTGCATGACAACTTGGCTGGAATTTACTTGTCGAGCTGTTGTGCCTTTCTGTTAGTGTGCAGTGGTTCTGGAGTATTTGAATAATAGGCAACCTGCCACTGTTTATAATCTATTTCAAATTGAGATCTCAGCTTTTGATAATAAAGGATGTAAAATGAAAAGGATAGCATTTACTTTGATACCCATACGGAAGATTTGATAATTAGGATTTGTTAGTTATATAATGCAGACTATACAAAAACAAAATAATATAGCACAACGGATAAATAATAAAAAGGGGAAAAAAACAACAAACTCATTTAAAGCCCAGCTTTCAAGGCATAAATTTGTATTACAGTAGAACACATTATTTGGAATTCAGGACCTTGATGGAGTAATGACTTAAACCAGGATAGTTAGTTATTTACTCAATGTGATTGACAATTTGTTGGCTTCCTTGATATAAAAGTACAACACCTTCACTGATGCATCAAACATTTATTTGAAAAAACAGATGTAACACATGTATAATCTGCAGAGAACTATAACCAGGGTTCAGTTTGAATACCTGAATTTGCTTAGGGACAAAATAACCAAATGGAAAAAGCACCAGTATTAAAAGAAGCAGTAGAATTTCGTTATTCAGGTTGAGGGGATTTGCAACTTGCCCCAAAGTGATTCATCACCCTTCTTTTTTTGTTATAATCACAGCCTGAAAATGAAAGTAGACAGAGAAACCTCCCTCGCCCTTAAATGGCTGGGATTGTTGCCTAATTTGTATGATAGTCTGAAAAAAATCCTGTGCTAATTTAACAAAGAGGCTAAACCATATAGAATAAAATAACTCACTTAAAATAAATGGATTAGCCTCTTTGCTCAAATAACCAACTGAAGAAGAATTCATTTGAATGCATTAGGGACACAAAGGACAAAATAAATGCTGGAAATGTAAAGTAACAACAGAAATCACTGGGAGCTCAGTTGAAAGATGATGTCTAAAACAAGATATTTCCTTTTTTTATCAGATGCTGATTGGATCTCTCTGTGCTTGTTTTCAATATAGATTTTTGAGAGATGGCACACAATGATTTCAAACAAACAAAAAATATAGCAGAAACAGGAAAGTAAATTAAGGTACAAATGGAAGAAAAGGTACAAACTCAAGTGGCAAAGGGAACAATTAAAGAACCAGATAAAGAGAAACTAATGATTAAAAAGCATTGAAGGTAAAATAGAGAAAGTGAAGGATTTGCAAACAGTTCCTAAGGAACGTTGGACAAAAAGGGAGAAACAAAAGGGAAGGAGGTAGAATGAAGAAGGCAGGAGGTTGGAAAACCTCATCTAGTCTTTCAGATTTCACTGCAAACTGCACTGAGAGCAGCCCTTGAGAATTCATCTGCTCTCAACAGCTGTTCTCAATGCTGGTACTGGAAAAGGTGCAGATTCCGACAACTCATCGTTAAGGATCACTTCGTTTGCTAACTCATGCCATTGTATCAAGGAGCTGGATATAATACTCATAGAGATTCACACTACAATCAAACTGCGATGACATAACACTCATTGTGAACTAAACAATTATCAGTGACAAGGCACCAGAACACTGTATAAATGATGGAGATGTACACCCTATGTGAACATGGATTACACCCTTTTGAGCCTTAATACTGGCATCACTGTACACTAACTTTTATCTGGAACTGACTGTTATTATGGGCATAACTGACCTGGGAATGTTTAAATTGCATTTTGTGTGAAAGGCTGTTTCCCATCACAATGAGCACAAAATTAGATAATTACCACATCTCATAAATAATAAAAAGTGAAGGCTAAAAAAGGTATGTTGCATAGATTTGAATTTTGATAACTTTGAATTACAGTAGGTCACTAAAAAATGTTACTGTCTCTTTAAATGATGGGACTTGGGATTACACTATACTGAATACATTTTTCCACTACATAACACACTGTCCCAGCGCACATAAGATAGTTTATTGCTCTGCATGATTCATAACCCATTTCTCACATGGGAACATTACAAGGTTCAAATTATATAAAACCTCTCAGTGTTGATAAAGAGCAGGGATATGAAAAGTTGTAAATCAAGGCCTTTGATTGGGCTTCCTGCCTGCTGGAGATATTCTCTTGTTCTGTTCTAGAAATTAATGTCTGATTGAAACACCATTTTTCTGGACACAGGGAACTCTGGGGAAGGAATCTGACTGGATTGTTAGGGTGGCTTTTGCTAACGAGTTTTTTGAGCAACCCCCTACTGAGGCCTAAATGTCTGTGATATCCATAAACAACTCCATTCTGCCCAATTAAGGAGACAGAGATGTACCTTCCTGTCAGATAGATTTGCATGGATAAGCATGTGAGATCATAAGGATAGTGAGGGATTGTTCCACGTCTGTGAGGGATGCACAGAATGGATGACTTCCATTACAGCCTCCTTACACATTCCCAATTACTGCCAGCATTTCATTAATTACTAATGGCTTTCCCTGATGTAATCATCTATGTTTAGCCAATCAGCAACCGCTTTCATTTTACTGAACCATTAAAGCTGGATGACTAAATCTATTTGCTAAGGGCTCATCTCACCCCTCCTGAGTCAAGGATGATAAAGATGTTTGTGATTTAAAGGTTAGATCAGGTTGGACTGTAAACAAGTGAGAGTTGATAGTATCAAATGTGGCATCAATGTTAAAGCAGCCATGCTTTCTTGAGCAGCATGTTTAAAGGAGGTTTTGCAATCTTTGTCTGTGTGCTCTTATAGGAAGACAGTAGATTTTTAGGGTTCTACTTAAGTAAGATTGACATTTCTGCTTCTGTCTTAGATTGGCACTGATTTACCAAGCTGACAGATTGAAGTTCTTTGATCTCCTACCACAGTTGAATTTCAGTTTTAACCCCTTGTAAACGGCATGTTTTTACTTTCAAACTGCTAATCCTTTCTTTTATTGATTGCCTGACTTCCAAAAAAATCAGGATCTTATTTTAAATTACTCTATGCTCTTTAGTTGGATGGTATAACCACTTTCTTCAGGGGGGCAGGCAACTGATCTTCACCAAACCATTGTCATTGTCCAAGGTATCGGCTACCCAAAGGCTCTATGACCTCCTAGTGTGACCCTTCTGATTATCCTCCTGTGGTGAAAATTGTTCAGTCACTGCTCAAAGATAAACATTCTTAAACAAACAAGGTATGAGGTTCTGTTTTTATTTAGGAATATGAAAAACACAACCTCAAAATTTTGTGGAAGCCAATTTAATAATCAATTTCATGAGGGCATTGAATAAATATAGGGTAATAGGGAAAGGCCAGGGAAGTGGCACTAATTTAATAGTTGGATTAGATTAGATTCCCTACAATGTGGAAACAGGCCCTTTGGCCCAACAAGTCCACACTGACTCTCCGAAGAGCAACCTACCCAGACCCATTTCACTACATTCACCCCTGACTAATGCACCTAACACTACGGGCAATTTAGCATATCCAATTCACCTAACCTGCACATCTTTGGACTGTGGGAGGAACCGGAGCACCCACCGTGCTCAGTGGTTAGCAGCACACTTCTGCTGCTACCTTGCAGTTTAATACCCCACTGAACATTTCATTTCAGCTCCCTGTATTTGATAGTTAGTGTTAACTTTTTTTAAACTTGTTTACAAATTGCATACTAACAGAAGCGCAAAACTCCATTTTCACTACAACTAATCAAAAGAGGATAAGAATTTCCCCCTTGCTGGTGTGGTGTGAGTAATAGTGAGAAAAGTAGCATGAATGAAAAAATCTGAATCATGACGTTGATAAATATTTTCTCAAGTTTCTCCTTGAGTCGTAAATGGTGAATTCAGAATTTCATCACCAAGCAACAATTACCTTGTATACATTTAACTGGATCTCACTCCAACCTTGACATACCCTATTTATACACCACTTCCAATTCTCCCCTCCCCTAGTGAGAAAGTATATGGTGCACATTCCCAACATGCAGGTACCTGGTGGATGCAGTTTGCCAAATGCTTATCCAGGCCATCATCCACAACAATGTCTCTGCATGCTCTGTGACCACCATGCACTCTGACCCTTCATTCATGAAAATCAGCTCTGGCAAACCATCAACCTCACCACATTACTATGCCTGCTCTCAGATCGCATCAAACACCACTGCAGCCATTTAACACTTTACACTGCAGCTTGGGATACCTATGACTTGCATGCTCCTGCCACATTGCGTAATGTGCAGAGTTATGCACACACATACATGTCCAAATCTTTCATACACACACATCTCATGCATCTACACCAGATGCATCTTAGGGCTCTCAGCTTGCTTTCTTACCACTAACTCACTCTACCGCTGACATGGAGGTTGCTGACTCCTGTCCACTTCACATTGCTTTTTGAACACATATTCACTGACTTCCACACTGACTTATAGGCTGATGGCCTCTATGTGGCTCACATTGCTTTCTTAGTTCACAGGGGCTTTAGTACTCAGTAAGAGGCTGCCCGTCTGTGTCTTATAGTTTCTATTGTACAGAGATACAGGCGGGCAGCTTGTGATGGCAGGAGCGCTGAACTGGCAGTCTATCTGAGCGAGGATGGACATGTCACTGTGAGTCAGCATCCTCCATCAATGTCAGAGCTGCAACACTTACTTGCAGTTTTTGTGCCAAACACATGACATATACTTCAAGCAAATGATGGCATGTGAAAGTCAAATGGAAGCCAGTTGAAGGGGAACTACACACATTCATGGGCATCACCACAGTCAATGGGCTTGTCTGATTACATTACAAGGGGTTGGTACCAGAAGAGCCTGGGATCCATGTCTTTACATTCTAGGGATTGGACCATGGTCAGTCCTGCAGATTAACTGCAAGCAAAGGGGATTCTGATTAAGATAGTTGGGATATATTGGAAACATCAGTTTGGGGTGAAGGAAAAACGAGCTATCTTTTTTCTGCAATTAACCAATAGGATCAATTAAGCAATGATGAAAATTTAGTTAGTGGTGATGTGGGAACAGAAGTGATGTGCTGTGCCCCAGTGAAAGGACAGGAAGTTCAAAGGGCATGGTATGGTAGGGAAGACCTGTTGAATGGACATAATGCATGCAATATGAGGGCTGTAGTACAGGAGCCTTAGTGAAATGTATGCAGTGGCAGACATTTCACTAAGAATTTGAATGTGAGAAGATGGTGATACATAACCTTGCAGACTACAGAAAATCATTTCGCATCCTTCTACAATGCTAGACATCCTATTTGAGTTGGGGCATGACACTGACACATGCTGCAAGTTCTCTCACTGGCTGGTGACCATTCTGGTGGTGGTTGCAGATTAAAAAAAAGCAACCCTCCACTATACCAACCACCATCCACCAACCCTACAGGTCCCTGTCTATGAAGCAAGGAGTAAGCTTTCCTTTCTGCCAGCGATAACCATCTAGCACCTCAGTGTGAAGGGCTTACAGCATCTGAATTGGTGTGTGGTGAAGCTTTAAATATGATGTGCCACAAGCATGAACGCCAGTAACTCCCAGCAGTGGTGAATAATTCTGCCTCTCTGATTGTGCGATTCCCTGGGAAAGTCACTCAGCAGCCTGGTTCATAATTAACGAGGTGGAAGATTGGGTGAGAAAAGGCACTTCAAATCAAGCAGGCTAGGCACCATCAATCTCACACGTCAGAACACTTTTAACTGAAAATGGGAATATTCTGCCCCATATTTCACTGTTTAATTACTGAGAGCAATTAGGATGCACTCATATTTTCTACATAATGAAACAGGATGGAAACAAGGAGATAGTCTTTGTCTTTTCTTTGCAAAAGAAGTTGAAGAGAACAATCTTGACATAGGGCTGGCAATTATGCATGGTCTGCAAACTGATATAGTTTTTAATACATGTTGTGAGTTACTGGGTTGGGCATTTACTTGATAAAGCAAGAGCCAGTCTGTTCATTTCTCCTTGCATACATAACTACTTTGCTATTATTGTAACACAGTAACAGTGGCATCAAAAGCCGGACAAGGGTAGTCAGCACTTTTGTCCACTTTGAAAGCTGAAGGAAGAGACCTTGAACATAACTAAGAAATTTGAGACGGAAGGAAGAATTGGCAAGAGAGAAAGATAGAGGCACTAAATAAAAGTAGCATTTTTATTGATTCTGGCTTATGTACAAACAGAAAATTAAAAAAAAACACAGGGAAGTAATGATTACAAAATTCCATCTCCCTCCATCTCATAAATAAGTTTTGACAGAAAACAATCTGGAACAATTTTTCAAAGGACAGTCCAAATCAGATGGGAAGAAAAAGTACATGGAGACCTGAAAATGTCATTGTAAACTGAAAAACAAAATGAGTTCAAAGCTTTTTATTTTAAAAAAATGATAAAAAGGCATAGCAGGTGGCAAGATTGTGGATGCTAACAAGTTAAAACTGTTTTTCTTAATATAAAGGCAAATTATTTTTCTCCTTTTCTCTCTCTCCTGTGATGAAGTTCTCTGTACAATCTTCCTCTTCTTACAAGGTAGCAAGGAAGCTGCTTTCTGACCTTAGTCCATACTCTTCAGTAAGTTTCCCAGGAAACACTCAGCCAGCAGGTTACCTTACAGTCTAGGTTCCTCAACTTGGCACCTAACCTCTCTTCAGAATCACCTTTGGATGTCATATTTGGAATGGAACTAAATTTGAGTGGAATGTTGAGTTCAAAAGTTATGGCGTATAGGCTGCTAGTTTTGAATAATTGCCAATATCTCCCAGGTGGCTGGTTTTGGGGTGTGCACTGGTGCTAAATAAACATTATTAAAGTGATAAAACTGGTCAAATATAAAGAAAAGCTTTCTAAATTTATAATCCTAGACTATGAAATAAACATATAAAAACATTGTGACACCCTAGAATTCTGCACTCGTCAGTTAATTTAAAACAAAAACTTCTTTAAATCTAAGTTATATGTGTGTTTTCCATACAATCTCCAGTGCTCACTCAATGCCCAAAAATTGCAGTGGGTTCCTAAGTACATCATAAAATTTGGATTTACCCATATATGCTGGAAGTTCGTACTTGTTTCTCTTGGGAACACTAGCCACAACAAATTTAAGGTTTTGCTACTGAGGAACGTGGCACCAGTGAGATGAAAATCAGGTCTGCAACCTTCAGTAAGGTAACTTTAGCTCTAAGTGAACCCAGAATTGTTCTGCATATATATTTAGCACAAACAGCTATGACAGTTTTTAATCTTTTTTTTACCAGAGTCTTTTTCAGGATAAAATCCACAGATACTCTCATGAGGAGTCTCTTACAATCTGAGTAGTTTAGATCAGGGTGACTGTGCACTGTAAGTGACTGCACAAAGTTTAGTAAAGAAGATTAGGGAGTTACAGGCACTGGCTGTCATATGGAATTTTGATGCTGTGGTGACAACAAGAGAACTGGCTCAAAGATGGGCAAGACTGCGTGTTAAATATTCCTGGATACAAAATATTTAGTGAAGAAAGCAGCGGAGTAGCAGTATTGGTTAAGGATAGCATTGCAGTGCTGAAGAATAAAATAGGTATCAGACAATTCATGCACAGAATCAATTTGGCTAGAACTAAGGAACAAAAACAGTAAGATTACATTGCTAGGTGTTGTCTATAGACCACCAACTAATGGA
Source organism: Hemiscyllium ocellatum (assembly GCF_020745735.1). Classification (NCBI taxonomy): domain Eukaryota; kingdom Metazoa; phylum Chordata; class Chondrichthyes; order Orectolobiformes; family Hemiscylliidae; genus Hemiscyllium; species Hemiscyllium ocellatum. Next base: position 23,394,859 of record NC_083415.1, on the reverse strand, counting down.
AAAGATGTTGAAGAACAAACCTGGAGTGAATTTTAGAAAGATGCTAACATTATAGAACAGTTTTAATGGGAGACTTTAATTCCCTAAATATGTATTGGAATACTTGTTGTGGACCAGACAGCAAGTGTTCCTGGATTGTGCAGGAGAGCTTCCTACATCAGTACGTTTCCAATCCATCAAGAAAGGATGCACTGTTGGACCTAATTCTTGGAACGGAGGTGGGTCAAGTGCATCAAGTGTTAGTTGGAGAACATTTAAGAGACAGTGGTCATTGTCTTGCAAGGTTCAGGATGATGGTGAAGAATGACATGTAACAACACAGAGTAAGGAAAATCAATTGACACAAAGCAATCTTCACTGGGGCAACAGCAGAGTTGGGCAGGATTGACTAGAATGAGAGGTTGATGGGAAAAAAAACAGTAACTGAACAATGGGCTTGCTTCTTTCACAGAGGAGATAGTTTGTGTACAGCTGGGAGAGGTAGAACAAATGAATCCAGAGCTCTCTGGATGATGAAGGAGATAGAAAATAAAATTGAAAACCAAGAGGAATATCGAAGGTTCAGAGAGGAGGTGAAAAAGCATGTAAGAGAAGCAAAGAAGAATTATGAGACAAGACTGGCATCTAACATAAAGAGATGTCCCAAAGGGTTCTATTGTAATATAAAGAGGAAAAGGGTAATAGAGAAAGACAAGAAGGAACGAGAAAAAAAAGGAATTTAGATATTTTCTGAATCCACATGCTCAGAGATGTTATTACACACCTATAAATAAGATGGAATTGAACCCAAGGCTCCTGGTTCAGAGACTTGGATACTATCACTACACCATTAGGGTTTCTAAAAATGGTGATTTACACTTGGAGGTAGGGAGCTTGGCTGAGGTAGTACATCAATACTATGCAGCTCTTTGCGAAAGAGAGAAAAACTACCCAAGCCATAGTGACAGAAGAGGGAATTCTGGTTGGTTTAAAAATTGATAAGGCACAGTGTTGGTAGATTGAATTTAAAGTTGATAATGCACTGGGATCAGATGAGATGCATTCAAGGATTTTGAAGGATGCAAGAATGGAAATTGCAGGGACACTAGCCACAAGCTCTCAGTTTTTTCTTAACTTGGGGAGGTGTCAGAAGACTGGAAAATTGCAGACATTACAGCCTTGATCAAGGAAGGTTGTGAGGATACTCCCATCAATTACAGCAGTTTAACTTTAGTGATGGGGAAGGTTTGAGAAACAATTATTAGAATTATCAATCATATGGAAAGAACGCATGTTGAGTAGTTGGCATGGATTTCTAAACAGGAAATAATGTTCAACGAAATTGCTGGAGTTTTAGGTAACAGAAAGGCCTGTTGAAATTGTGTACATGGAAACTCAAAGGATATTTGCCACACAACAGACTTGTAAGGAATGCTATATGTCATGGAATAAAAGAGTTAGCAATAACATGGATACAAAGTTGGCTGTGCAATGGGAAATAGAGTAATGGTCAATGGAAATGCTTTGGCTGGAAGAATATTTGTAGCGGAGTTCCCAGGGATCAAAGGGAAGTCTGGCTTTACCTGATATATATTAATGGTCTAGATATTGGTGTGCATGGAGCAATTTAAAAATTTGCAGATGACTCAAAACTTGGAAGAATTTTAAACTCAAAGGACAGTGTAGAATTAATTATGAATTCAAAGCACTATTGGGTGGCTAATTAATTTGCACCTTGATAGAATTCCAGTAGCTGATGGTCTTTGTATACAACTATGATACTTAACTCTTCACAATCTGCATCTATCTTTGCAAGAATTCAAGTTGAAACAATTCAACATGGATAAATTAATCTTACTCCAATTTGAAATCTCATACCAGTTGGCCATTAGAACACCTGATTCCAGAAATAGAGAACAAAAAACACTGATGTAATATGGTTCCTATTCTTAAGGTTACACTTCTACTTTGTTTCAACAGTTAAAAACACGCTATTATCTAAATTAGCTGTGTTTGGTGATGTCAATAGATGGCCACAGAAGAAATCTATATTGTTTCTTCACACTGATATTCCCTCTCCTTAATAAGTTCAGAAAATATAAACATTATTTAAGAATATTTAAAATGTTTCAACAATTCCTACAATAACCCGTTGTGGTAAGCAGGTAAGTGCTGCATTTTGCATGTTCTATTCTTTAGACCTAGTTTTTTTTAAAGGTTACTTTTAGAGGGATGGCAATGAAGGCAGTGCAATGTTCCTCTTGCAACATGTTTGAGGTGAGGGATGCCATGGTCGTCCCTGCTGATTACACTAGCAGGAAGTGCACCCAATCTCCGGCTCCTCCAAGACCGTGTTAGGGAACTGGAGCTGGAGTTGGATGAACTTAGGATCATTCGGGAGGCAGAGGGGGTCACAGATCAGAGCTTTAGGGAAGTAGTAACTCCAAAGATTGCAGACAGATGGATGACAGTGAGGGGGACTGGGAGGAAGCAGCCAGTGCAGGGAACCCCTGCGGCCGTTCCCCTCAAGGACAAGTATACCGTTTCGGATACTTGTGAGGGGGACGACTTACCAGGGCCTCTGGCACGGAGCCTGGCCCCGTTGCTCAGAAGGGAAGGGTGGAGAAGAGCAGAGCAATAGTTGTTGGGGTTCCGATAGTTCGGGGCACAGATAAGCGGTTTTGTGGGGGCGAGAGAGACTCATGATTGGTATGTTGCCTCCCAGGTGCAAGGGTACGTGACGTCTCTGATCATGTTTTCCGCGTCCTTAAGGGGGAGGGGGAGCAGCCCGAAGTCGTGGTCCACATTGGCACCAACGACATAGGTAGGAAGAGGGATGAGGATGTTAGGCAGGCTTTCAGGGAGCTAGGTTGGAAGCTCAGAGTTAGAACAAACAGAGTTGTTGTCTCTGGTTTGTTACCCATGCCACGTGATAGAGAGTCGAGGAATAGGGAGAGAGAGCAGTTAAATGCGCGGCTACAGGGATGGTCCAGGAGGGAGGGATTCCAGTTTCTGGATAACTGGGGTTCTTTCTGGGGAAAGTGGGACCTCTATAAACAGGATGGTCTACACCTGAACCTGAGGGGCACCAGTATCCTTGGGGGGAGGTTTGCTAGTGCTCTTTCAGGGGGGTTTAAACTAACTCTGCAGGGGCATGGGAACCTAGACTGTAGTTTTAGGGTGCAGGACCTTGAGTTTAGGGAGGTTAGGAACATGGCATCAATCTCGAAGGAGGGTGCCTGTAAACAGGAAGGTGACTTGAAGTGTGTATACTTCAATGCCAGAAGTATACGAAATAAGGTAGGTAAACTTGCAGCGTGGGTTGGTACTTGGGAGTTTGATGTTGTGGCTATTACGGAGACATGGGTAGAACAGGGACAAGATTGGTTGTTGCAGGTTCCAGGGTTTAAATGTTTTAGTAGGGTCAGAGGTGGGGGTAAAAGAGGGGGAGGTGTGGCATTGCTTGTCAAAGATAGTATTACAGCAGTGGAAAGGACGATGGATGAAGACTCGCCATCTGAGGTAGTTTGGGTTGAGGTTAGAAATAGGAAAGGTGAGGTCACCCTGTTAGGAGTTTTCTACAGGCCTCCTAATAGTCCTAGAGACATAGAAGAAAGGATTGCGAGGATGATTCAGGAGAAGAGTGAAAGTAATAGGGTGGTTGTTGTGGGGGACTTTAACTTTCCAGACATTGACTGGGAAAGCTATAGCTCGAGTACATTAGATGAGTCGGTGTTTGTCCAATGTGTGCAGGAGCGTTTCCTGACACAATATGTAGACAGGCCAACAAGAGGTGAGGCCATACTGGATTTGGTTCTGGGTAACAAACCAGGCCAGGTGTTAGAATTGGAGATAGGTGAGCACTTTGGGGACAGTGACCACAATTCGGTGACTTTTACTCTAGTGACGGAGACTGATAAGTGTGCACTGCAGGGCAAGAGTTATAGCTGGGGGCAGGGAAATTATGATGCGGTGAGGCATGACTTAGGATGCGGGGCTTGGAAAAGTAGGCTTCAAGGGAAGGGCACAATCGATATGTGGAGCTTGTTCAAGGAGCAACTACTGAGTGTCGTTGATAAGTATGTACCTGTCATGGAGGGAGGAAAGGGTCGTGTGAGGGAGCCGTGGTTAAATAAGGAATTGGAATCCCTTGTTAAAGGGAAGAGAGCGGCCTATGTAAAGATGAGGCGTGAAGGTTCAATTGGGGCGATTGAGAGTCATAAGGTAGCCAGGAAGGATCTAAAGAGAGAGCTAAGAGCAGCAAGGAGGGGACATGAAAAGTCCTTGGTTGGTAGGATTAGGGAAAACCCAAAGGCTTTCTATAGGTATGTCATGAATAAAAGAATGACTAGGGTAGGAATAGGTCCAGTCAAGGATAGTAGTGGGAAGTTGTGTTTGGAGGCTGAAGAGATTGGGGAGACACTGAATGAATACTTTTCGTCAGTATTCACTCAGGAACAGGACATTGTTGCAGATGTGAATATTGAGTCACAATTAATTAGAATGGATGGCTTTGAGGTATGTAGGGAAGAGGTGTTGGAAATTCTGTAAAGAGTGAAAATAGATAAGTCCCTTGGGCCTGATGGCATTTATCCTAGGATTCTCTGGGAAGCAAGGGAGAGATTGCAGAGCCATTGGCCTTGATTTTCATGTCCTCGTTGTCTACAGGAATAGTGCCAGAAGACTGGAAGATAGCAAATGTGGTTCCATTGTTCAAGAAGGGGAGTAGGGATAACCCTAGTAACTATAGGCCGGTGAGTCTCACTTCTGTTGTGGGCAAAGACTTAGAGAGAATTGTAAGGGATAGGATTTATGAACATCTGGATAGGAATAATGTGATCAAGGATAGTCAGCATGGTTTTGTGAAGGGCAGGTCATGCCTCACAAACCTTACTGAATTCTTTGAGAAGGTGACTAAGGAGGTCGACGAGGGTAAAGCAGTAGATGTGGTGTATATGGATTTTAATAAGGTATTTGATAAGGTTCCCCATGGTAGGCTACTGCAAAAAATACGGAGGTATAGCATTGAGGGTGTGTTAGAGGTTTGGATTAGGAATTGGCTGGCTGGAAGAATACAGAGGGTAGTAGTTGATGGTAAAGGTTCATCTTGGAGTGCAGTTACCAGCGGTGTTCCACAAGGATCTGTTTTTGGACCATTGCTGTTTGTCATTTTTGTAAATGACCTGGAGGAGGGGCTAGAAGGTTGGGTGAGCAAGTTTGCAGATGATACGAAGGTCGGTGAAGTTGTTGACAGTGAGGAAGGATGTGGCAGGTTACAGCGGGATATAGATAAGCTGCAGAGCTGGACAGAAAGGTGGCAAATGGAGTCCAATGTAGCTAAGTGTGAAGTGATTCATTTTGGTAAGAGTAACAAGAAGATGGGGTACTGGGCTAATGGTCGGATACTTGGTAGTGTGGATGAGCAGAGGGATCTTGGTGTCCATGTACACAGATCTCTGAAAGTTGCCACCCAGGTAAATAGTGTTGTGAAGAAGGCATATGGCGTACTGGCTTTTATTGGTAGAGGAATTGAGTTCCGGAGTCCTGAGGTCATGTTGCAGTTGTATAGGCTCTGGTGCGGCCCCATCTGGAGCATTGTGTGCAGTTTTGGTCGCCATACTATAGGAAGGATGTGGAGGCACTGGAGCGGGTGCAGAGGAGGTTTACCAAGATGTTGCCTGGTATGGTAGGAAGATCGTATGAGGAAAGGCTGAGGCACTTGGGGTTGTTTTCATTGGAGAAAAGAAAGTTTAGGGGTGACTTAATAGAGCTGTACAAGATGATTAGGGGTTTAGGTAGGGTTGACAATGAGAATCTTTTTCCACGTATGGAGTCAGCTATTACAAGGGGGCATAGCTTTAAATTAAAGGGGTGGTGGGGATAGGACAGATGTTAGGGGTAGATTCTTTACTCAGCGAGTCGTGAGTTCATGGAATGCCCTGCCAGTAGCAGTGGTGGACTCTCCCTCTTTATGGGCATTTAAACAGGCATTGGATAGGCATATGGAGGATAGTGGGCTAGTGTATGTTAGGTGGGCTTGGATCGGCACAACATCGAGGGCCAAAGGGCCTTTACTGCGCTGTATTTTTCTATGTTCTATAACAATACTGGGAATCCTTAGGGCTTGAAATATTCAGTGTTCCACCCTAATTCCAGTGGAATACTGGCAGATTTGCCAGAAAACTTGCTGTTTCCAGCAATTTATGCAACTTCTCTGGTTTTCACTGATCCCCTCCAAAAGTCAAGAAAGATGATGTATCTTGTTTTCATTTTCATTAGCTGCAAGCTGAAATAAGTGTAGGGATTTTGGTGTGACTCAGCTTTTTGTGAATGGGGCAATAGTGGTGGGGGGAGGCAGGGAGGAAGAAGTAGCTTTTTTTTAATTCAAAGGGAATCATAAAACATCAATAGGGCTACTACAAGGAGTTTATGGCACTTTATTTTCAGTTTCTAAAACATTTTGTTGCTGCTACGCTTCCTGCTATTTAGGCTGCAGTTTCAGAGGATGTAAAATGCTTCAGTAGTTTTAGGGCCCTTTAACCTAAACTCCATAGTTTCAACTACTTTTTTTAGGATCCAGAGATGGTCCTTTCTGGCAACAATTCACAGAGATTTGTGGGCAGCTGCACAACAGCTTAATCTGGACTGAACCAGTCTTAGAACAGAACAAACATGGCGACTGAGAATAAAAAGATAAATATGAACCTGAACAAACTTTAAATCACTGAAATGGCAAGTCTATATTCATGAATAAAGAGGCAAACTCATGATCATGTAGGGGAATACTATAAGAAAGGGAATATCTTGTAGAAAAGTATGAAAAGGATTTTAATGTATCGTGATCGTATGCTCTAAAAAATCTATATGTAAGTGGGCGGCATGCTGGCACAGTGGTTAGCACTACTGCCTCACAGCGCCTGAGACCCAGGTTCAATTCCCGACTCAGGCGACTGACTGTGTGGAGTTTGCACGTTCTCCCCGTGTCTGCGTGGGTTTCCTCCGGGTGCTCCGGTTTCCTCCCACAGTCTAAAGATGTGCAAGTCAGGTGAATTGGCCATGCTAAATTGCCCGTAGTGTTAGGTAAGGGGCAAATGTAGGGGTATGGGTGGGTTTCGCTTCGGCGGGTCGGTGTGGACTTGTTGGGCCAAAGGGCCTGTTTCCACACTGTAAGTAATCTAATTTACACAAATTCTACAACCTATCCAAAATAGATTGTAATCCTCGTGTTTTGAAAATGCTTTCTTTATCCTTTTAAACAATTTTACTGGAAATACCACAGTTAGTGAATATACTGCAATAGGCTGTATATGATGTGAACTATATTGTCACAGATATAAAACTTATGTCACACTTTTGTTTAGGGACTTTATCTTTAAGGTAAAATGGAGGAAAGAATGCAGTCATGAGACCTGCTCTGAATTCCACTGTACCATAGTCTTAGTGGCTTGGTTATTTTAGGGACAAGAGGGGCCCAAGTCCTTGTTGGCAATTATCCTCTGCCATTTTCACCACCTCTGGCAAGACACCATCATCAAATACATCTCCCTTTCCCATCAGAATGGGACCATTCTCCACTTCTCAATCACTCTTCCCTTCCCATGCAATCACAACAGCATAACATGTGCCCCTCTGTGTCCTTAATCCTCAGTAAGTAAGGCCCCAAACACTCCTTCTGGCTAAAGCAGTGATTCACATGCACTTTTTAAAATTTGGTTTATTGCATTGGCTGCTGGCAATGTGGTCTCACCCACAGTTGAGACACTAAACGCAGACTTGGGCATCACTTTATAGAACATCCCTGCTCAGATCACAAATGTGATCCTGAGCGTCTAGTTCTTTGTCATTTCAATTCACCACCTTGTTCTCGCACTCACCTTCCTGTCCTCGGCTTGTTACTCTGGTCCACTGAAGTTTGCACAAGCCCAAAGAGCATCACTTTATTCTCTGATTAGGCACTTCGGAGCCTCCTGGACTCAATATTGAGTCTGAAAATTTCCCTGGCCCCATCTTGATTTTGTTTCTTTGTCATGTACCAGGGTCAGGTCAATTCTTTATGTCAGCCAATCACAAAATTGCCCTCCAGAATAAGGAATAAGTAAAAATGTAATACTGCAAGGCATTGATGGAAACTTTACCTATTCCAAAAAAGTGAGTTTAAACTGCTTTAGTCCTGTTATAGTGGACGTGGTGTCAAAATTGCCCGTTTATTCTGTTTACTTTATCCTAGGAAAATTTTACTCTCTGTTACAGCATTCCCTGAAAAAACAGTGTAATACTTTAGTGATTATCACTGACTGAAGTTTTTGGTGTCCAGACATTTTATCTCCATACAGTTGTTAAATCTCCTATGTATATTTGTAAAACATAGGATTTAGGAGCTGGAGTTACTGTTTTGACATGTTTTACCAGTGAATAAGACCGTGGCTGATTTGTTTGTGGTCACATGTCCATTTTCCTGTCTATGCCCCATTACCCTTAACATATGACAGTCCCTGAAATGTGTTTTTTTAAAACTGTGGCTTGACTTAGGAGGTGCCCAAAGTGTCAGGAGTTCAGACTGAAACATCAGATTGACAACAAAGAGTTAAAACAGCTGGAAATAAATTGAGGCTGTCTGAATTAAACCTGCTGGCAGAAATTAGGCAACAAGTGTCAAAGCAAACAGCAGCAGCACTCAAGGCTGATGGAGAAATAAAGGAAAATTGTACTTTAAAACAAAATGACTTGGCTGTAACTCATGCTGATACTGTAGAACTATGAGGAAGAATTCAGGTTTTGGAACATAAATTAAAACTTCAGAATGTCAAAGCTTATGAGAGAGGGACTGAGTATGCTGAATGAGAGGAAAGAATTTACTGGTTCCAGGAGTACCAAGAATTTTTGACAGATCTTAATGTATTGAAGGAATCTTGTAATCTTGCATTTAAACAGGAGGAAGATGATTCAGTGGTGTGAATGTCTTGATTCCTTTATCGACTTAGACATTAAAAAATCTACAGCTATAAAAGAGAACAGAGATCTAGTGTAGTTCAAAGGTGGTGTTAAAAGTCAACACTGTGATGACAATGTAGAGTCTGGGTCTAAAAAGGAACAAAAGGATATACCAAAGCCTCATGGGAACATAAATTGTTACAAAAGATTTTGTCTCCACTTACAGTTAACACCTACTGGAATTTAAAAATCACAAGGATTGTTTGCAAGTAACAGTGTTTTTCTTGGCAATGTTTTCTGGACTGAAACAATTGTGCCATGTTTTAATCAAGGATATTGGAAAACTGAACAGATCTGGCAAAGAGAGGAAGGTGATATTTTGTGTTGCATTAAAGAAGAAAAAGCCACAAAAATTGAAGAAAATTCTCATTTAAATGAGAGAAAGAACTTTAAAGACTCTTATGCGCAGGACTTTAGATTTAAAGTGACACGTGATATTGAGTTGTGATGATTTTATCATATTGCTAAGACAAGCCTTTAATAGTGAGATGGGTAAAACAGATGAAAGCCATGATTACATAACCCTGGTTGCAAACAGGTTCCACTCTGAAGTCCGTTTGCAAGTCAATTTATACAGAAGTCAGAACAGGAAGATGTAAAGGAGCCATTCATAAGTACGTTTGGGTCTTTAAAATTACATCCCTGTAAGAGATCATGTTCATAAATATGAGTGTTCATAAGTCTGACATTCATATATCAGTGCCCGCTGTACTGAATGTAATAACTTAGCATCTAAAATTGTTTAGAATATTATAAGTTGTTAAATTCTGAATAGTATTGTTTATTACTTGAATAATAAAATAGCATCTCGGTAATGACTTATCATCTTTGATGAGATGTGTTACAAATGCAGTGTCTTGGATATTCCGATGTCCATTTAGTCAATGCAGAAATACAGTCCGGAGTTACTCGTTGGGAAATCCCATGCGAAATGTCCAAGAAATTCAGTAAGCAATTCCCCTGAATTTGGAACTCAGCAAAAGAATCATTAGTCAGAAAATTCAGAGGGTCGTTCTTCAGTTATTCAAACAATTGACCAGTAAAAGCTAGAGGTTTACAAGTCAAGAGCTTTTTTGGGCTAAGTCTAACTTGCACTGAATTTCCTTTGGAGGGTTTGCAGCGAATTCTCTCATCATGTCTAACCAAACTTGTCTCATTAACTACCTACCACCACCACCCCTCCCCACATCCTCAATGGCATCTCTCCCATCTGATTTCTGATCTTCTTACCATATGCAGCTCTGGAAACACCTCACCACTCAGCAGATATATGGCAGAAGAATGGCATCATTTGTACCTGTGCTAATTTTGAAAGCCCACTGTGCACCCAGACAAGCCCTGGCAGGCTGGAGTTGCCCTGTTCAGATGTCAACATTTGCCCTAGTCATGGGTGGAAGGGGAAATCAGCACTCCGCTCCGCAGGCAGGGTTCCTGCTAGATGGAGTGGTTCACATGCACAAACTCCTCCTCTCTCAGGACCAGTAATGGAGGCAAAACTGCAGACCATGCCTACCTTGATCTGAGTTTGCCAGCTGGGTTAAAGCAGCATTAGTCATCCAGAGGAAGACACAACATTATAGGCCAAAGGTCAGTGTCCTTCTTAGTTCACTAACCTGAGTGCCAGTATTTTCTCTCCAATATCTCACTCTATCTCTGCTACTGTACCCATCTCCCAGCATGCCCTACCACTTTCACAATGCCTGCCACTTTCCCACGCGCTTTCACCCACCCCGATGCTTGATACCACGAATGGTGCATACTCATTTGGAATACCTCCCCTCTTGCATCAACTGGAATAGCTGTGCCACCTACTTTCACCTCTCGTGATACTTTCCACTCTCTTTCTCCATAAATAAATTAGCTCAGAGGAAGGCAGAAAGAATCAACATGAGCATTGTGCTGCCCATCATGCGGCCTCTCATGTTGCTTATAAGGACAGGATTCTCACTCTGACCTCCCTAAGCAGAGCTTAGATTGGAATGGGAGGCTGGCCTATGACTTACTGTGCCAGGAAACCCTAAACAAAGACTATTTCCCTTGACGTGACTGAGATCTAGTGACAATCATGACAAGCTTGTTATCTTTGTGTCTGCAATGCCATGAGGCTGGTATCACTGGCTAAGGAAGTGAAGCACTAAAAGGCAAAGTAATGCAAGGCAGGAAGGCTGTGAGCATTCAGGTAATCTCAGCGCAAGTAAGGGCTGTAAGAACAAATGAAGAGCTTGGAGATGCAGCCTGGTCCAGTCCACAAGTCGGGTGTCTGAGCATATAGTGTCCTTGCTGCAGCATTACTTTGATCATTCCTGGTGCAGCCCCAAGTTGGTGCAGGATTAAAGTACAGAGCTTTTTGTAAGTGGATTGGAGATGTACCATGAGGGTTGTTAGGGGCTGGAACATGTCAGATCCCATTGTCCGTGTCCACTCCTGTCCAACTCTGGCTCCTCCACATTTGGCTGGTGCTCCTGGAATGACTCTGGAATGTTGGTGCCTGGTTTTCAACATGGAGCAAGCAGTGTGCTGAATCTGATACATTTGCCGTGGTTTGCTTATCGAATTTTCCCGACATCGAGGTTGTTGGCAAGGCCGGTAAAATGGGAGGCAATCTGGATTTCAACACAAGGCATTTAATTAGCTGTAATTACCGTCAATTGGTATCTCACTGCTGCCTAGTGAGAATTTCGTCACACTGCTTGAGAAAAGCTTAAAAGTTAGTGCAAGTTACTCCCAATGTTGTGATGGGCTTCACTGTACTTGTCACCCAATTCTGCCACACATCTTGCCATATGATCTTTATAAGGTTCTGCCCCAACTCTAACTCCCGGGTAACAAATAAGCTCATTCCCTTCACACAACCTCCCAACTAAAGATCCCCTGACCCTTGGCAACTACTCTACAACCAGCACCATCAGTTTACCCCTTCTCAGGAATTAACAACCTTGCTGCCAGACTGAACTCCTGGGATTCAACTTCACTCACTTCACTGAACCTCACCCATAGCCTCACCATTGGATTCAACATATCCCTCCCCATTGGGCAGTACCCTACACACAATGCCAGAAGTAACATCTTCACCACTGTACCTGACAACCCAGTCCCTCTCCCTTTCTGATCTGAGAACCCTTACACCCAGCAGCTAGATGTAACAGGTTAGATCCCAGGGAGTTAGGGGTAGAGTATTGACTTAGGCAAAGGATTAGCTGACTGATAGAAATCAGAGGGTCAGGATAAATGGCTCTTTCTCTGTTTGGCAAACTGTAACTAGTAGGATGCTGCAGGTTTCAGTTCTTGAACCTCGAATATTTATAACCTATATAAATGATTTGCAAGCAAGGACAGTGAATAACATAGTGAAATTCATGGATGATACTGAAATAGGTGGGAAAGCAGGCTGTGATGAGGAGATAAAGAGTTTACAGATGGATATTGATAGGCTACGAGAATGGGCCAGAAACTGGCAGACAGTTTAATCTGGATAAGTGCGAGGTTAACTATTTTGGCTGGAAAAATAAAAGTACAAATCATTGTTTAAATGGGAAGCAGATTCAAAAGTGCATGTGTGTAGAGGGATCAGCAGGTCCTTGGGCATAAATTGCAGAAAGTGGGTATGCAGGTTCAAGATATAACAAGAAAGGCAAGTTGAATCTTGGCATTTATTGCAAAAGGACTGGATTACAAAAGTTAAAGTAGTGTTGTTGCAATTACATAAGGCATTGATAAGAACACACCGAGAGTATCATTGTTGGTCTCCTTACTTGAGGAAGGATGTGGTGGCACTGGAGGCATATCCCAATGGGGAGGGTTAGGTTGAATGCAATGGTGGGGCTATGGGTGAGGAGGTTTTCCAGATTAATTCCAGGGATGAAAGGGCTGGTGTACGAGGAGTGGTTGAATAGCTTGGGCTTTTAATTGCTGGAGTTCAGAAGAATGTGGGGCAATCTGATTAAGGAGTACAAAATGCTAAAGGGGATTGAGAAGTTGAATAGCTGCTCCCCTTTGTGGCACAGTCTCAAACAAGAGGTCAGATATTGTAGAGTGAGAGAGGGTAGATTCAAAACTGAGATGAGGAGAAACTACTTCTCTCAGAGGGTTGTGAATCTGTGGAAGTCACTGCCCCAGAGTGCAGTGGAGGCAGAATCAATCAACAGATTCAAGACAGAAATAGATGTGTTTCTCATGAAAATCAGGAAAAAAGCTATGGACAGCATGTAGGAAAGTGAGTTGAGACCAGGATAAGATTAGCTATGATATGTTAAATGGCAGAGTGGGCTCAAAGGACTGAGTTGTCTACTTCCACCCCTAATTTCTATGTTTCTATGGCAACACCAACCACCCCCAATACCAAACTTAGCACCCCATCTCTGCCCTCCCTGAGCACACTATCACTTAGCTGGGTACCCTGATACCTTACCTATTATCTAAACCCCTTAACCGATTGCCACCCAAAGCCCATAGCTACCCTTTCACAGTAGCTGTCAAAGTGGCTGGTTATCCTCCTAGACATTTAAATCACGGAACATAGCACACTGCTGCAAAAGTGGGTATGGTTTGACTATCCTGCTCCAGGACGGAACTTGATCTCAGGTGCACTCCACAGAGGAGTTGGGATTGGAATTTCTGGCAAAAAGTGTCGCACTCATCCTAATTCAAAGAAGGTAGGAGCGCAGTGACAATCTGACTGAGATTACTATTCATCCTAACAGTCAGGCCAAAGTTTATAAGATTGCTATATTTTGGGACTGTTTGTTTAATTTAAGGTAAAATGGAGGACTGGTGAATTGTGTCCTGTAACAACCCCAGATGACTTGGTTGGTATGGGGCCAAGAAAGGCCAAAGGTAAGCAACTTGCTAGGAAATACATTGTCTACATGTGAGATAACAATGGCAAGAGTCTTAGTCTTGTCTGTTCATTTCCAAGTCTCACCCGTCAGATCTTACAAATGTTTACATATTCAAGTCTCACTTCAACCTCAAATTAGAAAAGGATTGAAGCTCTGGAGGATGGCTGATTTGCATTTCTACCTGGATACATTAGAAAACCAACATATCTTCAGACGTGCAACCCACAACTTTCTGAACCCAAGTGCCACCCACGGCTTACAGCAGTGGAACAATGCAGTGACTTTCACTTGAGAATTCTTGTGTGGATATTGCGTGTCCGTGTAAAGATTCTGAAGAAGATCATACCAGACTCAAAATGTTAACTTGATTGTTCTCCACAGATGCTGCCAGATCTGCTGAATTTCTGCAACATTCCCTAGTTTTTACTTCAGATTTCCAGCCTCTCCATTTTGTCACTGCACTGTTGTCAGAAGTGAAATTAACTAATTCAGAATTTCAAGGAATGGATTTGAGTCCATTGCTCTTGATAAGCCTTGGTTTCACTCTGTGTAATTAAGTTATAATTGAATTTTAGCTAATTCTTAATGATCTTTAATTGTCTGACATGTTTTGGGAGGTGAATGGTAGTGTAGGCGGAGAATGGTATCAGATTTCTGCAGATAGCTGAATTTGAGGGGGATATTCCACAATCTCTGACAGTTGACACAGTCAAAGGTCTTTGTAAGGTCAAAGAAGGCTATGTACAGCCGTTGGTGCTGTTCCTTGCACTTTCCTTGGATTTGGCACCAATTTAAATCTTGTCCCTTATGCCTGTTGACAGGTAGAAACCACTTTGAGACTTGGGAGGAGCACAGGAAATGGTTGTTGAGGAGGGTTCCCACAATGATCTCTCCAATCTGTGGTGGACAATAGGGAAAACCTTCTGTATGTTTTATCGTCAGACTCTTCTCCTTTCTTGAAGATGGTCACAATTATGGAGCTTGGAAATCTACCAGCATGCACTTTTCCTTCCAGACAAGGACAACGAGATCATGCATTCATGTCAAAAGTACCTCTCCACCATATTTTAGTCCTTCAGCAGAGAGATTCATCGGCGCTGGAAGCCCTGTTGTTTTTCAACTGTTAACAGAATAAATTCTGTTTTGCAAAGCAAACATTACAAGGAAATGCCTCCCTAAACAAAAACAACACCCCACACCTGCACAAGAATTGCCTTACCTAGAACACACAAACTGGAGCAGAATCAACCATTTGGAGCATCACTAAGTGGAGCATGTGAAGGCTAAGTACAACACAGCAGAACGAGCATGCAGAATCAGGAGTTTCACACCACTTCATACACCCCCTTGCCCAACCTGGGACAGAGTCTGTGGCTCCGGGACTGGAAAATTCAGCCACTGCTGAACCCATCCCTATCCCATTCCCCAGAGTGGAAGCAAGTCATTCTCGACCTTGAGGGACTGCCAAAGAGAACGGAGGTGGTAGTATGGCAGTGACACTTGCTGTGAAACACACTTGGACAGCGATATCTCCTGATGGTAGAGTGTGGTAACAAGTTGCATTAACTGAGGAAAAGAAAAAAAGTACAGCTTTGAAAAAG
Organism: Hemiscyllium ocellatum; assembly: GCF_020745735.1. NCBI lineage: Eukaryota > Metazoa > Chordata > Chondrichthyes > Orectolobiformes > Hemiscylliidae > Hemiscyllium > Hemiscyllium ocellatum. Next base: position 23,379,450 of record NC_083415.1, on the reverse strand, counting down.
TTAACAGTTTATGATAAAGCAGCTGACTGCAGGTAACCATCAAGCAGAAGGAAAATTCAGAAGTGATAAATAAATGTTTCCTGTTCATTTGTAAACAACATTTCACAAATGAAACGAAAGGGAATAAATTGTAACAGTGGCTTCAAGGAAGGGCAGTAGAAAGAAAGAGAATTAGTTAATTAAGTGCACAGGTGCCATATCTCAACCTGTTTGTGGTTTGTTCTGTGATGAAGCAACCCAAGGAGATGTGATCTATCATGACATCAACTTCTTGCCACAGGGTAAAGTGTTTGACGAAGTGTTGGAGGGAACATTCAATCCCCTGGGTACAACCAGCCTTCCCGTGGCAAAACTAACAAGAACTATGTCATTAGCAAAGAAGAACACACTTCAGAACCTGGGACTGTCTCAGCATTCCTGTCTTCAAATGGCAGTTCATTGAGTGTGACTTTTAAGCTTATAAAGACCGATAAAAGACGCCCGACGTTCTAATTGTAGGATTAAATGGTGACAGGCTATAGAACAAACCATCAAAATGTGCAGGAAACACACAAAGAGCAGAACTGCAGTGAAAATAAATCGTCTGTGCTTATTTTAAAATGGACACCAGACTCCTGGATGATCAGTCTCTGATCTAATTTAACATCAACTGGGTATATTACAACAGTTGTTGTTAACTATAATTCGTTCATAACATACATTTTTTTAAGAATGCATCATTAATAAAAATGTTGGGAAAGGAGAAAGCCAAGTCTGAGGAGTTACTTTCACCCCAATATTGTAAGCAGGTGATCTAAGGAAAACATTCCTGCATGATTTACATTGTATTTTACATTTGTAAACAAATATGCTTTACAAATCCTTTTAAACTGTAGCTCATTTTAAATCAGAATTAGGCAGAACATTTTAGAAAACTATAGCAGAGAAGGACATGCATGTCACGGTGTAGTTTTAAATCAGAAAATGCTATGCTGATTTTCAAGTTACCATCCAGGTGTAAAATCAGACCTGGTGTTGTTATAGCAACGGCTTAATTTTCATTTACATAGATTTCAGGTAACAGATGGCTAAATTTCGGTGTTGGTTTTCCACTGAGGTAATATGCTTAAATTTTTTCTTTTCATTCAGGGAATATGGGCTTTGTTGGCTAGGCCACACGTATTGCCCATCATCTATTGCCCTTGACAAGGTGGTATAAGCTGCCTTCTTGAATTGCTGCAATCCATTTGCTCAAAGTTAACCCACAATGCAATTAGAGAGGACATTCCAGGAATTTGACCCACATTCATTGAAGGAACAACAATGTATTTTCAGATCATGTGTGGCTTACAGGGGAACTTGCAGCTAGTTGGGTCCTCATGCATAAGCTGTCATTTTCCTTCTAGATATAGCAGTTGTGGGTTTGGAAGGTGTTAACTAAGGAACATCGATGAATTCCTGCACTGCATCTTGCAAATAGTACACACTGCTGCTATTGAGTGTGTCCGTGCTGGAGGGAATACATGTTTGTGGATGTGATGCCAATCAAACAGGCTGCGTTGGCCTGTATACTGAAAATGTTGTTGCAGCTGCACTCCTGCAAGCAAGTGCGCAGTATTACACCACCCTGTTGACTTGTGCCATGTAGATGGTGGACAGGCTTTGGGAAATCAGGAGCTGAGGTTAACTGCTGCAAGTTTTCAAACCTCTGACCTACCCTTGGAGCTAATTTGTTCATATGACTTGTCCAGTTCAGTTGCTGGTCAATGGTAGCCCCCAAGGTGTTGATACTGGGAATTCAGGAATGGTAATGCCATTGAAAGTTAAGGTGTGATGGATTCTCTCTTTTTGAGACAGTCATTACCAAGCACCTGAGTGGCAGAAATGTTACTTGTGAATTGTCAGCCCAAACATGTTTATTCAAAACAAAAACAGAAATTGCTAGAAAAGCTCAGCAGGTGGAACAGCATCTGTGAAGAGAAATTAGAGTTAACATTTCGGGTCTGGTGACCCTTCCTCAGAACATGAGTTCTGAGGGGCACAGGACCTGAAACACTAACTCTGATTTCTCTTCACAAATGCCTTCCAGACTTGCCGAGCTTTTCTAGCAATTTCTGTTTACGTTTCTGATTTATACAACATCTGCAGTTCTTTCAGCAAACGTAGATATTGTTCAGGTCAGGCAGCAATTGGTTATGGACTGAAGAGTTAAGAATGGTGCTGAACATTGAGCAGTCATCATTAAACATGCCCACTTCCCTCCAAATTACAATGGAGGGAAGGTCATTGATAAAGCAGCTGATGATGATGGAGTGAAGGACATTTCCCTGGACACCTGCAGAGATGTCCTGCAGCTAAGATGATTGACCTCTAACAACCACAACCATTTTCCTCAGTGTCAGATATGAATACAACCAGCAGAGTGTTTTTCCTGATTCTAGTTTTGCCTGAGCTCCTTAATGACATACTTGGGCCACTTGTAGCCTTGATGTCAAGTGCAGTCACTTCCAATTTATCCCTGGAATTCAGCTTTTTGTCTTTCTTTGAACTAAAGCTGTAATGAGGTCAGGAGCTGATTAGCCCTGTTGGAACCCAAACTGGGCATCACTGAACAGGTTATTGCTGAGCAGGTGCTGCTTGACAGCAATGTCAGTGATACCTTCCCTCACTGTAGTGATCACTGACAGCAGACTGATAGGATGGTAATTAGTCATGTTGAATTTTTCCTGCCTTTTATGTACAGGTCATACCTGAGCAATTTTTCACATTGTCAGGTACATGTCTTTGGTGTAACTGTTCTGGAACAGTTTGGCTTTGGACTTGACAAGTTCTGGAGCATAAGTCTTCAGTACCATTACCAGAATATTGCCAGGCCTATAAGCTTTGTCATATCTAGTGACTCCAGATGTGTCTTGACAATCATGTAGAGTGATTCAAATGACAGAAAACTGCCATTTGTGATGTCAGCATCCTCCAGAGGATCTCCCACTTGTACTTCTGGTTAAGGATTGTTGTGAATGCTTCAGTGTTATCTTTTGCACCAATGTGCCAGACTCTCCCATTATTGAGGATGGGATGTTAGTGAAGTTGCTGTTGTTCATAGTTCTAAGTCAACAATCTTTGTGACAACACATTTGTATATTTTCTGTATTCACAATGGTGTAATTTATTTCCCATTTTATGCACACAGACTAACTTCCACAAATGAAATGCTAACTCACAGGTTCTATCTTTAATTACTTTGGCAGATGTATGAATTTTGTTTGGTCTTCATTGGCTGGGGAAATTCATGCCTTGCAGCAACAGGGCCACACAAAGTTTAAATTCATTTGCACATACCTCAGTTTTTTGGTAACAGCAGATCCTGGCAGGTTGCCTTATTTTTAAACCAATGAGGTAACCGCACTAAAACCGACCTTTTGAAACTTTTAGCTTCAAAACCAATTCAAACGAAAAGTACTGACAAATAAGAAATGCAAATTCAATTAAGACTGAGTCGCTTGGTTTGGATTGTTGGTACTCAAAGATTTATCTTGCATCCATATGTAAAATTGTGTTGAGGAATTATTTACAAATTGAATCATTAAAAGTGTCACTATTCGTAGAATGTATATAATCATTTATATGCAATTAATCATTTATTATTGAATAGCATAACACTTCCTAAAAATGTGCTAAACTTAAGGTGTGACTTTAAACACAACAAGAGAAAAATGCAGCTGAGTCTATTTTTGAACCAGAGCTTGGCACTGTATGGTTTGATCATGCCTTAATGTAGGGGCCCAAAGCCTGAAGCTGCTTCATGGACCTTATTAACATCTTCCATGTAAATTGCCACAGCTTGTTGTACCTCCATGGGCAGGTTGCTCACAACTTCGAGAACATTGGCACAAGTCCCATGGGACTTATTGAAATAGTCAATACATGGAGGATTGTCAAGTCGTCTGTGGTGTTGTGGAGCACTCTTGCTCCTCATTTTTCTACAGAAAGGTTTATAGTAAACCAAATCATCAGTTGCCAGCCATTGCTCAGACTCAGTAAAATTTCATTGATACCACCTAACATAGATATAATGATGCACAGTTGCATATTTTTGGGACCTCATGCCTGTTTGAAGGGACTGCCAGAGATGCCAATAAAAATGGCCCAATGTAATTTTGGCTTAGCAATTTCTTATTCCCCCTTAAAGCAAAAGCTGTTTTTTTTTCCCTGAAACTGGCTTTATTATGCCCATTTTCTGCTTGTACAATGAGCATAACAATGTTTAATTTCTTCTCCAATGTTTGCATTTACTACAAAGAGATATCAATGTCAGTAACCAGTTTAATTTTTGTCTTGTTCTCATACACAATGCCACAAGAGGTGCAGTTTTGAGTGTTGGGTAATTAATTTGCGATACCTGTCAACATTATAGTTGCACAGCTAGGCTCACTGCAATATTCCCTGACTAGAAGCTTTTCCCCAAATCTCAAGTGGGTAATCTGTAGTTTAGCCCTGCAGAGCAAGAGATTCCAATTTCTCTGAATTGTTATTCATCTCGAGAATTGGTGTTTCATTTCAACAGAATTGCACAGAAACCCATAAATAGTTTCTGCTCAGTAGCTTTACTGTGCTCACTCTTATCTGACATGGTTTTTTTCTTCCCTGATCATTGACAAAGTCCCTTGAATCACGGATATCCCTTTTTGGTGCCTCCTTAGCATTTCTGATGCCTGAACTCCATCACCGACAATTCTGTTCATGAAAGCTCAATTCAATGAATCTTCAGCATCTTGGACCTGGTGACTTGACTACATTTTTATTAATCTTCATTGAGATTCTTTTAATCTTGTACAGCACATTGACAATATTTTAAGACCAGAAGACATAGGAACAGAAGTAGACTGTTCAGCTCGAGCCTGAAATGCTATTCAATAGGATCATAACTGATCTGACATACCACTTTCCCCATAACTCTCGATTTCCCTACTGAATCAATCTATCTCAGCCATACTTATACATAAAGGCCTGCTCCCACAGCTCTCTGCAGCAAGGAGTTCCAAAGACTCACAACCTTCTGAGAGAAGAAATCCCTGCTCATCTCAGTCTCAGATTGGCACTCCTTTATTCTGAGACTCTTCAACCACCTGATGAAGGAGCAGTGTTTCGAAAGCTAGTGCTTCCAAATAAACTATAACCTGGTGTTGCATGACTTTTAACTTTGTCCACTCCAGTCCAACATGGCACCTCCAACTTGTATAATCAGTTCATAATCATATCTTGGCAGCTGGTGGGACTTAAATTCAAGAAATTGATTGAAAATCTGAAGTGAGAGCTGGTCTCAGTAGTGGCGACCATGAAGCTATCATCCATAAAATCCCATTTGGTTCACTGATATGTTCATGAGAGGGAAATCTGCTGTCCCTGTCTGGCCTGGTCGAGGTGGGATTCCAGACATACGGTAATGTGGTTGACCTGGTAAGCCAATCTGTTCAAAAGCAATAAGGGTTGGACAACAAATGCTGGTCTTGTTAAGGAAACCCACATCCCATGGAACAATAATTTTTTTCCTGCGCTCATTGGGCCAAAGGGCAGCGTTAAGGTGGCTCAGAGGTTAGCACTGCTGCCTCACAGAGCCAGGGACTGGGCTCGATTCCAGCTGTGTGACTGTCTGGATGGTATTTCCATGTCCTCCCTGTGTCTGTGTGGATTTCCTCCAGGTGCTCTGGCTTCCTCCTACAGTCCAAGGATTGGACTAGTTTGGTGGATCAGTTGTGGTAAATTGTCTGTAGTGTCAAGCGATATGTTGCTTTAGGATTAGCCATGGTAAACATGAGGTTACAGGTATAGGGTGGAAGCTAGGTCTGGGCAGGATGTTCTTTGTAGGATCGATAAGGAGCTGATGGGCTGAATAGCTTCTTTCCACACTGTAGGAATTCTATGATTTCATGAAAGTACTGCAGTGGCTTGCTTTTGCCTTCTGCATATGCTGGTTGACCAGGAGACTATCCCACTCTTACAGCCTCACGCTAACACCATCACAGCTGGGTTGACAGGATTTATAGGCTAACCATCAACTACCATGGCTGAAAATGTGTTGCTGGTTAAAGCACAGCAGGTTAGGCAACATCCAAGGAACAGGAAATTTGATGTTTCGGGCCAGGCCCCGATGAAGGCCTCTGGCCCGAAACATCGAATTTCCTGTTCCTTGGATGCTGCCTAACCTGCTGTGTTTTAACCAGCAACACATTTTCAGCTCTGATCTCCAGCATCTGCAGATCTCACTTTTTACTCATCAACTACCATGGCCACATTGTAAATGCACCTTTAATGGTCAACAAATCCTGGCACGTGACTTGAAGCTAGAGCTTCAGGCCCAGAGGTGGAGGCACTCCCAGTGCACCACAAGAACGCTGTGAAAACACAAGTATTTGAGAAGAATTACCAGAGCCATTGTAACAGCTATTTCACACTCGGAGCTTATTTTTCATTTCAAATCACAATCATAAGAAGCTCTTTTTTCAAAAGCAGTGCACTCTTACAATTTTATGAGCAAAGAATAAAGTACGATGAAGAACAGTATTTGGAAACCCCATTTTTTTGGGAAAATATATGAAGATCTGGCTCTAAAACATGGAAATTAGAACAATCTGGATTAGTTCACTAGGGGATACTCCTCGAAATCTTGGATAAACGCACACTATGGGAGGGTTTGGAGGGCATCTTACTGTGCAGCTGTTTGAGCTAGACTGGAGTTGGCAATCCTTAATGCTGACAATGAATGCCAACAAAAGAAATAAGTTCTGTTCCATGTTCAAATATACAGTAAACTGTATTGCTGACAAATACATAAAACTTAAACGTAGTCAGTAATTTGGTAGAAATATGCAAGGTAATAAATTTTACAAATGAATTTAACCCATCCCCCAAATAGGCTGCAAATGTAATGATTTAAACTGTAACACTGTGGAGATACATTTAGAATGTTATATATTTTCTCAACTGAAATACTAATTATTCATTTTCTACATATAAAATCCCACTGTACTCCCACCTTATTGCATCTCTTACATTTCAAATTAACACAGTAGAAAGGAAAAAATAATTGAATTCACGCTGTTCTGTGTGAGTAAAAGTTGACACTAGCTAATGTGATAAATAAACTAAACTGTAAATTATTTTTCACTTACTGTTCCTTAATTACAGCTAATTACGTGATTGTGAACCTTGTAAGTTTGGCAGTATTATGTATTTAAGTAGCGTGTCTTAGCTCCATCTGTTGAGAAATGTTACTTCAGAGAACAGCACGGTTTCACAGTCAGATTCAGTGAAAGTGAAATTCTAACAACGTATTATGGGGAAAATGAGTAAATAACCTGTCGACAACCTGTCATTATGGGAAAGTCTGGAGACTGTCATTAACCCTGCAGTATATTATGAGTCTCTCCCTCTCTCTCTTATTGTCTCATATGCGCCTGGAAAGGAAATGTAAGCTAATGTATGTGTGTTTGTATGTCTTTGCTGCATTAGTTGAGAGGATGAAATGCCTTCAATTTGACAGGATATCTCAGCTTCACCTATGCTGGGAACACAATTTCTTGCTGGCACCACATTTAATTTTTAAGGGTTTCTGTTTGGTTTACAGTAGGAATTGGGTTTCTAGACAGTTAGTTCTCTTTCCCTTTCTCACATACATATACAGCACTCCCCCCTCTTTCAATGGATAATTTGTATAAAGTACCTATGAACAGAATATTCCTATGGGCACACTGGAACCTTGGTATCAAATTTGTTTATTTCATCTGTTCCTAATACATGGGTAGAAACATAGACATTTGTAGCAAGTTTTTTTCTCTTACTTAATGGCCTTTCACTGGGTTAATTTATCTGGCTATTGGTAATGAGCCAACTTGAATTCACCAAATTCTCATTCTCTCTCTGACAAAAGTATAAAATAATTAAGTCATTAAATAACATGCAAAGGCCTTTTAAAAGCTCTACATCTGTGCACTAATGGCACTAAGTATCAGGTTAATATAAATGTCAGAATCCCTACAGTGCAGAAAGAGGCTGTTCAGCCCTTCCAGTTTGCACCAACCCTCTGAAGAGCAGACCCTACCCCCATTCCACCCCCAACCTCACATGGGTTTTTACCATGGCTGACTCATCTAACCTACACATCCCTGGATACCAATGGGCAATTTTTTTCTGAGCATGGCCAATCTCAGTGGACTGTGGGGGGAAACTGGAGCACCTGGAGGAAACCGACGCAGACACGGCGAGAATGTGCAAACTTCACACAGACAGTCGCCCAAGGCTGGAATTGAACTCGGGTACCTGGCAGTGTGAGGCAGAAGTGCTAAACACTGTCCCACTGTACCACTCTTACAGGATCAGGGCAGAGCTGAATTACAGAGCACACTTCCATTAATGGTATTCATCATAAAGGTCATACTACAACATTCAAAATCTGTTTATCATCTGCAATTTCTAAGCTGCTAGTGAGCAATGTACTACAACACAAGCACAAGTCAGTTATCAGAAGATATATATTTGTGCTATGTCTCCCTCTAACTTTCTCAATCTTCAGTAACTCTATTTTCTGGATGGGCAATCAAGTTCTCTTCAGTGAGGGATGATTTCAGGGATCTGCATCAAGTGCAAACATTTACGATTACAAGAGGGAGTGAACCATACGCACCAAAATGTTACCTCCATTCATGAGTGCAAGAAGGAGAGCATGCCTACATACATGGTCACACTCTCATTGAAGCCAATGAAAGTCTTTAAGACTTGCTAAAGCCCACCTTTCTAAAGTGATTTGAATTCTGTGGAGATGCCTGGCATTTAGGAGCAACCTAGCTCAGGCACATTGCAGGAATTAACCCAGTCGGGGTGAGTCAGAGAGGCCAGAAACATTTCTGAATGTCAATGTAATCACTTTCCCCCTTTGAAGGAAAGGTTGTAGCAGCCCATCACAGGTCAGGGGTGCGGCTAGCATTCAGACCACTGACAGTTTAGCAGTTTGTCCCTTTCCTGGCATTCTATAGCATCGGGCCAGTGCAGATGGCAGAATGAACTCAACCTAAGTAGCAGGAAAACAATAGCTGGGTGTTCTACCATTTTTCCCTTTAGAATCAAAACCATTGGAAATGGGAGAAGAGCAGCCTGTATAGGAAAGGAAGAGCTCTGGGTATCAGGAGGCCAGAAGAGAGAAACAAAGAACACAAAAGAAAAGACAACATTACCCAGAACACAAGGTGTCTAGGCAGAGGTGAAGGGAGCTGGCCATGGCTGAGAACTCGGCCACGGCTTTGCACTATAATGGAAGAGAAGATATTGCAATGGCCTTGTTACAATTGACCATATTAAAATAAATCTGAAGCAAAGAAAACAAATAGGCTTTCAGTTAAAAGTATGGACAAGCAGAACACAAGCAAAATTAATGGTAAATTAATGAAATTTAGCTCACTTTTGACATTACCAACATAGCTCATTAACATCTTCCAACACACTCAACAATCTTCCCTTGAATATTTTCTATTTCATTTCAGGCATCTGGAAATTGAGCAATTTCAGCTCAGTCTCAAAGTATGATGTAGGAATTACAGTTGAACAGTTATTTTAGAATTGTAACAGCGCACAACACTAGCATCATTTAGTTTAATAATAGAAAGTGGCACTTACAACAGATGATCTGTCCAAACAACACAGGTATTATTTTGCAATTTTAATCCTTCCATGTGAAATGCTCCCTCATACTAAGAAACCATTCCATGTGTTTTGGTAACCAGCTTAGGAATCCATTCTTTTTATGCGACACCAGTCAGAGTTGGCATGACTCTCACAGTTGGAGGATACCATGTCCTCACCAATTCTTTTCTGATTGCAAAGCTCTTTAACCTCAGCCATTGCTTTTTCATCATGATTGATTGCAGATTTATCTTTTTCTCCAGCTGAGGCCAATTGTTGCCATAACTAGTTGTATCCTTGCAGAGATCAGGATGAAAACATGCGTCTCCTAACTTTTGTCTTGTGGTTAGACGACACACAATGAGTTTACATTATTACAGACTGGTCAAAGAGAAGGCAAAGTGAAGCTCTGTCTTCAGGCTCAGACTTCAATGTAACACTATTTATTATACATTAATACGGTGATACATGGCAATCAGAGACATAACAGGTTCAGACTCATAGTTAAATAGCTAAGGACCAATATACCCTACTTTGTGTGTTAATGTTCAGTTGGAGTCTTGTCTGGTTCAAAGTTCCAGACTCTAGAGTGTTCCTTCCAGTGCGTATTAATTCCACCCACACCCTGGGGTTGATATTCAGTGCTACGCAGTTAAGACCGTAGGAGCAGAAGTAGCCATTCAGCCCATCATTGGTTCTGCTGGTCAACAGCATCAGCCTCAACCACCACAGATTCACTATGCTGAGCGAAGAAATTACTCCTTATTTCCATCTTAAATGTATGACCCTTTAATTTTAGATGATATCTTCTAGTCCTAGATTCTTCCATTAGGGGAACAACCTTTCACAAATACCCTGTCAAGTCCCTTAAGAAACTTGTGTGTTACAATAAGGTCACTATCATTTTTTCTGTATTACAGTGAGTCCAGGTCAAACCTATTAAGCGTCTCCTCATAAGGCAGTTCCTCCATACCTAGTACCAAGCTAGTTAATGCTCTCTGGACTGCATTCAAGCCAGTATAGCCGTCCCAAAACTGTTTACAAAATTCAACCATTGATCTAGTAATGTTTTAGCAAACCCCCCTTGACTTTTATTTACAGTATAAAGAACAACATTCCATTTGACTTCCCTATTACCCACTGAGCTCTGAGGGAAGTCCTTTCAGTCAAATCTTCAAGAACAAAGCATGTTTTTGAACATGGAGCTGTGGGTCTCTTAGGATCTCTGCAAGAATCCCATCAGGACCAACCTTGTTGTTTTTTAGGTTTCTTATAGCATCTGCTACTTCAGTGTCACTAGGAGATTCTTCCATGTCACCTTGCATGGATCTCTGGAGGAGTGGTTTGATAATTTCCAAGTTAACATTGGTATTACAATTGAGAGGTTCTTGGAAATGCTCTCTCCAATGAGCATTTATTGCCACGTTGTCCTTGAGCAGTTTTTGTCTGTCTTTAGAGTGCAGGGGGCTTTGACCATGGTAGCTCAGACTGTATACTGCCTTGGGGGCACTGAAGAAGCCTCTTGTGTCACTGTCATGCCAGCTGCTGGATTTCCAACGCCTTATCAGTTCACCATCTGTTTTTGATGCTCCTTTATCTTCTTCAGGACATCAGCCTTCACTTTGGCACAGGTCCTTCGATAGGCCTGTCATTCTGACAGTCTCAGTTGGCTGTCCTTGGCATGGAGATGAGTTGTTCAATTTCTGTATCATTCTCATCAAACTAGTCCTGATGGCTTCTGGACTTGTACCCAAGGGTTTATTGCAGGCACTGACAATCGTTGATTTAAGCAAACTCCAGTGTTCTCCCATGTCCTCTGGGTATTCCCGAGGTAGGTTTTTAGCAAGTGAGACCTGCAAATGTTGCATAGTGACTGTGTCATTCCGGCTCGCAATGTTAAATCTTGGCCAGATTTGCTTCTTCTGAACCCTCCTCTTTCTATGTAGTCTGATTGATGTAGCAGAATGGATTAGGCGGTGATCTGTCCAGCGGTCATCTGAGTCAGTCATAGCTCTGGTGACATTCATGTCCCAATTGTCCTGGACTGAACAATGAAATAATCAACTGGATACCATTGTCCTGAACATGGGCGCCTCCAAGAATTTGCTTTTCTTATGGAAGAGTATGTTTGTGATGGTGAGGTTGTTTGCAGTGCATTTTGTGATAAGAAGGATTACATCGGAGTTGATGTTGCCAATATCTTCCCTTCCTGTGGTGCCATTCCAAAGTTTGTGATCTCAACCAACCCTGGCCCTCAGGTCTCAAAGAAGAGTTATCTTGTCCTCCCTGGGGATGCTCGACAACAGTGTGTCAAGGTTGACATAGGAAGTCTCCTTTATTTCCTGCTCTGAGTCAGGGTTGGGGCATAGGCATTTAGAATTGTAGCCATCGAGTTGTTAGTGGGCATCAGAGAGATGGGCATGAGTCGGTCACTGATCCCTACAGGACATTTAGTGAGGCATCTGATGAGCTGGTTTTTAATTGCAAATTCAACTTCTTGAATTCTGGGGTCATCAGCAGCTTTCCCTTTCCAGAAGAAGGTGTAACCACCTCACTTCCTTCAGCTGCCCATTTTCTGCAAGGCAGACTTCGGAAAGCACAGCTTTGATTGATCTGGCATCTATTCAGTTCTCTGCTATTCTTGATGCAGTCCTTCTCTCAGTTGATCATGGTTATCTAGCTCCATCAGGGTTCTTACATTCCTGGATCCAAACTTTACAATTCTTTGTTTCTGAAGAGAAAGTGAGGACTGAAGATGCTGGAGATTAGAGCTGAAAATGTGTTGCTGGAAAAGCGCAGCAGGTCAGTCAGCATCCAAGGAGAAGGGCTCATGCCCAAAACGTCGATTCTCCTGCTCCTTGGATGCTGCCTGGCCTGCTGCGCTTTTCCAGCAACACATTTTCAATTCTTTGTTTCTGACCACATGTGGGCGATTTCTTTGGACACAGTGATCCAGTCAGGAGTTTAGAAGCAGTTATTTTTAGGGCAACACTGTGGAGTGTGCAGAGCAGATCCTAAACAGGCCTGCTCAGTTGTGGGTGCAGCTGCCTAAATTCAGGGGCATGAATGAGGCAGATAGACCACCTAATGTGTCCGTTTGTGACGATGGACTTCCAGGTATCACAGCCCCGCCATCTCCACCATTAGCTGATCGCTATAGGACTTCTGTCCGGGATCTAACTAGGACTGGTACCTCTTAGGAGGATGCCTCTCGTGGGGAGGCTGGTGTACAGACAGTCATCACACAGACCTTGGCAGGTAGGAGACAAAGCCCAGTGGCATGGACTGGCAGCTCTTCTCTATTGCAGCCTTCATTTGCCTTCGCAACCTACATTCTAATTTAGGTTCAGCTATCATCCTTTGCCTGCTCTGCCATTGAGGTCTTCATGGATTGTGCTTTGTCTGAAACCTCCTCCTTGATTTTACTGCCATGGGTGACCCAGCCAGGAGCTACACTCCAGATGGTTTAGCTCTTGGGTTCCTAGGCACACACAAGCTTCTCCACCACAACAAGACGGCGATCCTTGAAAAGGCTTTAGCTTATAGGCAGGAGAATTGTCTTGGGTTGATGGCAGATCTTGGGCTATAATTCCACTTTCCTGACCACTCTCCAAAATCCCTTGATACTGTAGCGACAAAAAAAATTGTTTCACAGCGTTTAATGTATTCAACAAAGGAGACTCTGGAATTCTGTGCTCCAGAAGATTAAAGATTCACAACCATTTGAGTGATGGTACCTCTCCTCATCTCAGTCCTAAGTGATTGGCTCTTTATCCTGACAGTGTGCCCCTTGTGTTAAGTACCCTGACCAGTGGAAACAATCTCTCAGCATTCTCCTGTAGCATATATCTTGGTGATAATTTGAAATTTGGAATACTTGTGTGGTGGCACAGTGGTTAGCACTGCTGCCTCACAGCACCAGAAACCTGGGTTCAATTCCCGCCTTGGGTAACTGTCTGTGTGGAGTTTGCACATTCTCCCCGTGTCTGCATGGGTTTCCACCAGGTGCTCTGGTTTTCTCCCACAGTCCAAAGATGTGCAGGTTAACTGAATTGGCCATGCTAAATTGCCCGTAGTGTTGGGAGTAGGGGAATGGGTCTGGGTGGGTTGCTCTTTTTAGGGTCGATGTTGACTTGGGACAAAGGGCTTGTTTCCACACTGTAATCTAATTTATCTTGAGAAGTGCAATGGAAAAACTTTGGCAACATGTCTCTCTTTTTAGCAATAATTATTATTCATCAATTTTTGAAAATGGCTGAATACTTCCAATTACAATCTAAATATTTAAATCAAACATTTGTCTAGCACAGACAGCATGGACTTGTTTCAGCTAACAGGCTTTAATTGTGTACGTCTCAATAGGTTCCAAACTTGGAAGAAATGTGGAACAAATTCATTAAGATGCAGCTGAAATTATTCTATCATGAGTCTAGAATGAGGGTGGTCCATGTGGAGAGTAGATATCCAAGGCTCAGTCTTATAAATGCATGGTCCACTGGGGTTCCTTCAATAATACTTCCAATTGTTTGAGACATTATCGTGGATACCTTTGTGCATTTTTTTTATTACTGCATTCTTTTATCAAATGTGCTACTTTAATGTTGGAATTTGATACTATAAAGTATGGTTCCTATGGTTTTACTTGGCTACATTGAGCAACAGCAAGTAAAAGAACCTGGAGCAATGCCACTCCTGAGGGCAACCTACGTTTCCGCTGTCTCTCTCTCTCTCTGTCTTTCTTCATAATGAAGATCATCCTTTCAATTTCCACAATTTACTTTCATGTTTTATTTCCAAAAATAATACTCTGTATTTTCTTTCCTTTCTCTTGCCTTTCTTACCTATTTTGCTTTTTTTTGTTTCAACCATTTTTTCTTGCTTTATTGATACCATTTCCTTACTCAGCGAGTTTCGCTTCTTCCCCATTGATCTTGATGATGTTTTGTTTTCATTGTATTATCCACGAGATATCTCAGCCTTGGCTTTGCTCAACAATAAAAGGAACACATATTATTGCTGCTATTGTGCTCACACTGCTATAAAGTTCTGGTGTGTTCAGATTTTTATCTTTTCTCTTTATTTTAGCTACATTAGATATCAATGTGAGCCACCAAAGTCAATAACAAAAGACTACTGAACATTGTTCGTTCTGAAGAAAACTTTTCTAGGCAATTGTTTCATGAATATGCTTTCTTGGAGATTTCACAGACTTGATAACAGTTTGAAACCTATTTCTGATCAGCTGAAAATATCAATAGCTCCACTTTGAACAAGACTAGCTTTGACTGTGATAAAAGCAAAATACTGCTGGAAATCTGAAATAAAAGCAGAAAATGCTGGAGGAATTCAGAACAGATGCTGCCAGACCTGCTGAAAAGGCGTCATATCTGACTCCAGATGCTGCTGGGTTTCTCTAGCATTTTCTACTTATTTTAGCTTAGAAATTGGGCAGTTAATCGAATCCTCTTCCTAAATGCAACAAATGGGAATTCCATTGCCATGGTCATAGCCAGCGTATGAATTCACAATAGGGGTAGGGGACAATGTAATTCACATCGCAAATTTTATACATTCAATTGGGGAAATCATTTGCATGGAAATGCTGATGCTTAACAATGGGTACCGATTTATACAAATGCACATTAACACAGCTTGTAGGGTAAGATAGAACTGCTACAAAAGCTGACTGTAGCTTCCTGATGGCTCACCACTCCAGCATCCATTTTCACTCGGCTGAGGCCAGCTTTTCCTGGCATGGAGCCGGTGATTCATTACAATCATAACCTCTGGGAACCTTTAGTGCTGCAGCATGGAATTCTCTCTTGTAGGCTAGTACAAAACATGTTCCAAACAGAACTGCTGGATAATTAAGATCACACTACACAAATGCATGTATTTCTTGAAGTACAAAATCTCTGCAATAGGAGTCAAATTTAAATATTGGCACACTTCCATGCTTCTTTCATTTTTCTTGGTGGGAAGAAATACAAGGATTGCATCAGTTAAAAAGTTATATTCACATTGTTTCTTTTTAGAGTCATAGAGATGTACAGCACGGTAGCAGATCCTTTGGTCTAACTTGTCCATGCCGACTAGATATCCTAACCTAATCTATTCCCACCTGCCAGCACCCAGCCCATATCCCTCCAAACCCTTCCTATTCCTATACCCATCCAGATGCCTTTTAAATGTTGCAATTGTACCACTCTCCACTAATCCCTCCGGCAGCTCATTCCATACATGCACCATCCTCTGCTTGAAAAAGCTGCCCCTTAGGTCTCTTTCATATCTTTCC
Source organism: Hemiscyllium ocellatum (assembly GCF_020745735.1). NCBI lineage: Eukaryota > Metazoa > Chordata > Chondrichthyes > Orectolobiformes > Hemiscylliidae > Hemiscyllium > Hemiscyllium ocellatum. Next base: position 23,363,504 of record NC_083415.1, on the reverse strand, counting down.
CCTCTCACCCTAAATCTATGGCCTCCAGTTCTGGACTCCCTGACCACAGAGAAAAGACTTTGCCTATTTACTCTATCCATGCCCTTCATGATTTTATAAACCTCTATAAAGTCACCCCTCAGCCTCCGACACTCCAGGGAAAACAGCCCCAGCCTATTCAATCTCTCACTGTAGCTCAAATCCTGCAACCCTGGCAATGTCCTTCTAAACCCTTTCTGAACACTTTCACGTTTCACAGCATCCTTCCTATTGGAGGGAGACCAGAATTATATGCAATATTCCAAAAGTGGCCTAACCAATGTCCTGTACAGCCGCAATATGACCTCCCAACTCTTGTACTCAATACACTGACCAATAAAGGAAAGCATACCAAACACTGTCTTCACTATCCTATCTACCTGCGGCTCCACTTTCAAGGAACTATGAACCTGCACTCCAAGATATCTTTGTTTAGCAACACTCCTCAGGACCTTATCATTAAGTGTATAAATCCTGCTCGGATTTGTTTTTCTAAAGTGCAGCACCTCGCATTTATCTAAATTAAAGTCCATCTGCCACTCCTCAGCCCATTGGCCCATCTGATCAAGATCCCATTGTACTCTGAGGTAACCTTCTTTGCTTCACAAACCTTGCTTCTTCGCTGTCCACTATATCTCCAATTTTGATGTCATCTGCAAACTTACTGACTATACTCTGGTGTTCACATCCAACTCATTTATATAAATGATGAAAAGCAGTGGACCCAGCACCAATCCTTGTGACACACCATTGGTCACAGGCCTCCAGTCTGAAGGGAGAAAGCAGAGATAACGTTTTGGGTTCAGTGCCCTTTCTTCAGAACTGATGGCAGCTAGGAAATGGTGCTGAGGATTGAGTGTGGGTTGGGTGGAGGATAGATGGAAAGGAAGTCCAGTAAGAAAGAACAACAGTTGGGCAAAGTAATGCACAAAGGTCAGCCTGGGAGCATGTGTAACTGCAAATGGGGACAGTTAATGGCTGACAAAGGGTTTGTTGGGGCAGCAGCCCATGTGATAACGAGGTCTGCTTTCAATTAAACTTGATTCACAGATAGGGTATAGTTGAAGGAAGAAGTGATTATCTTTTGGCAAATATAAAAATCTGCATTACGATCCTGGCATTTTCGTTTAAAGATCTATTAACATTGGGAAGTGGGGAACACCGATTTTTCTGAAGATTCAGGTGGTGTGAGGGAATTTTTTCCATTGTCAAAATATGGGCAGAGGTTTCAGGACTGGTTGTGGGATACAGATTGGCATGATGTTTCCTCAATGAAATTAAAGCTTTTGATCAACATGCTTCTTTTGTTCAGTTTTATAATTACACAGCATCCAACAGGTAGGGAAAACTCTTGAGAAAGAACAATGTAATTGCAACAACACTGAGTTAATAGAAAGAATCTAAGTGAAACCAGTTATTTTGGTCATTTTGACTGAAGAATAGTCTGACTGAAGTAGTGTGTGTTTCAGAGGAGCTGTAGACTTCTTGAAATTAAATAGTTACCTTTATTCAGATTCCACGTCCACCTGCTGAGCATATTTGAACTCTGGTAGCTTTGAACTGTTCTTTTAAATGAAACAATTTCTCTTTAAAATCCAATAAATTATTTTGGAAGACAAGTGAGTCAAACTAGTGGAAAGTACCAAATGTTGACATGATTTTCAGTGCTGAACTAAGGCCCTGTCAGAGATCATTTTAAAGAAATCTGAGTAACATGAACATTTCACTACACACAAAAATTTCAAAATACAGAACTTGCTAACTTAACACCTGCAAGACTTTTTCAAAAAAAGCTTATGATGTGCCAAATTCTAATACCAATTCTGCATTTGGCTTTGTGTAGATGGAGTCACCCATGAAATTGATGCATCAGTCTCAACTACTGGTGGTAGCAGAAAGCCAAGTTCTTGATGACCATAAATAGCTACATATGTATTGTACTGCAAGTCGCAGGTATTTGGAGTTGCCTTCTACACGAAGTGCATAGCAGCCACATCTTGCAATCTCAACAGGTGGAGAAAGTGTAAATGCCTCTATATATTATACATCATGTTCCATAATTAGGGGCTTGATAATGCTGTAACCATTTGAAATTCAATAAATATATTAAAAAAGACACTAACTAGCAAAAAATAGAAATGTTGAGTTATAATTCAGTTACTTTCACAACTCTACCCTATCACAGAAGGCAATGAAAGCAAATTCTCAATCTCATTTTTTTTTTCACTTTTTCAGAAGGTTCAGATTGCCTTTTCCAGTGACAATGTGGAAAGTGATGATCCTGGGCACTGAGCCTTTATTTTGTTATAATGGGTTTGGGTTTGACAGATTTCCTGCAATTTGGTTTGCTAGATTTCAACAGATGTCAAGAATAAATGTGTCAGCGAAGGAGTTAAATCATTTGTTACATAAGTTCCCATTTGTCATAATTCCTAGTTAAGTTCTTGTCCCTGCAAATATGCCCAACTGCCAGTGAAAGGAAGAAATCAGATAACAAGAGACATCTCAATGACAATGTGCAGTGAATAAGCTAATGCAGCAGGCTATTGGGTGCTATTTGATTCTGTCCTCAAGGGGTTAAGTTGACCAGCAAGATCACTATCCAGTTGCTTGATTGAGTTTTGTAGTCATTCAGAGTGATTAAATCTGTCAGAGAAGAATCCAAATGATTCTGGTAATGATGCGAGGGTGTTTGTCTTTGTCTGTTGTTCCCCCATCTTCCATACACCCTTCACATCTTGTCTTCAGAACTACACGCCATCAGACTCACTTGACAACTAGAATCTATCCCTAAAATTAAAACATTCCTGACCTATCTCCGATGACAAGGCAGCCCAGCTTCTCAGCACTCAGCCGCATGAAGAAGCTGACACATTTGTTTTTAATTTCAAAAGAATATAAAGCAAAGATCTGACCCTGTCAATCAGCCTGGGTGACAAGTTTAATCATTTGTGCCCTACAAAATCTCAGCTAAATAGGAATGCAAATATGTATCGTAGGACTCTTATAAATGCTAATCAAGGCAAAGTAATCAACTGACAATTTCACTGATTCCCTTTCAACAGAAGCCAGTCAAGTCACTGTCTCCAGACCACCACACATAAAAGACACAGTCATAAATTTCTTTGAGCTTTACTGATGCGATAAGAAATAAAATAAACAAAAACTCATCTTTACAACTAATGAAACTAACTCTCTGGAAAGGGTGTTTTGTTTCTCCATACGTAGTTGGATATCACATAACTAAAACACATGTGAATTGAAAACACAATGTATTGAATTAGAATCTTTAAAAACACATACAATACAGTATTTTAATGTCAAATCATGGAAGATTTCACTTTAAGTCTCAAATCTTCATTCCATATGTGTACATATATCTGGACAGGTGTAACTTCTAAAGTAATTTTAGGTTATTAATGGGATCTTCAAAAGTTGCCAGATGCCATTTTAGCATTTTCCATCCTTTATATTAATGTCCTACAATATTCGCAAAAATAAGCTCAAAATGGATGATTCCCCCCGATTAATGTGACAACTTAATAAGACCTAGGCAATCCTTATTTTTTGGAATATTATTTGATCAGTTCTTTCTTTAGTGAATACCCCCGCTGAGAAAGTTTTCACTTTGTAAAATATGGATGATGGCCAGCATCTTTCGGATTTCTGAATTCCTCATGCTTTATTGTTTAATCATGTCAAACAACATGGGAAAAAAAACACTAACTTTCAATATCCTTAAATATTGTGTTTTTTCCCCCCTACATCACACTCAGAAATCAAGTTTTTTACCCTTCTGTGTGCACTGTAAGTACAGGCACATCCTATGGGGTACAACACAGTCCTGTATGCACTCCCACAGAGAAGCAACAAGAGGCCAGGAAAGACTTTTCAACATTTTGCTTTCATTATTATTCATGAGGAACTATCATAATGCCCCTTCTCCCCTGCCTTTTACACCCCAAACAGTTTGTTTGACTTTTTACATGTATATTACTTTTAGACTAATGCAGGACCAAATCTCATTTTAAAAAACCATAGAGCGAGAAGTATTGTTTAAAATCTGCACTGGTAAGCTGCACAGCAGTATGAAACCTTGGTTTGCTCATGAATTGATCTTATGCCGCACAGTGACCAATTATTCTCTACCTTTTTCATCGCATTCTAGAATATTCAGGGCGTTTGTTAACAATTCATCCATTTAGTACTGTAATATGAGGCAAAAAAATCTCTGACACAAGAAACCTTTTGTTCTTTAGTGGTATTTCTGGTTCATAATCACAACACATTTGGAACGTCATTACTTGTCCTCAGAAATCTGGCCTATGAATCATCCTCGGACAATGACAACAGCAGTCCATTCCTCCACATTATTTAGAACATAGAACATCGAACATCGAAAAATACAGCGCAGTACAGGCCCTTCGGGCCTCGATGTTGCGCCAATCCAATCCCACCTAACCTACACTAGCCCATTTTCCTCCAAATGCCTATCCAATGCCCGTTTAAATACCCATAAAGAGGGAGAGTCCACCACTGTTACTGGCAGGGCATTCCATGAACTCACGACTCACTGAGTAAAGAATCTACCTCTAACATCTGTCCCTACCACCCCTTAATTTAAAGCTATGCCCCCTCGTAATAGCTAACTCCATACGTGGAGAAAGGTTCTCATGGTCAACCCTATCTAAACCCCTAATCATCTTGTACATCTCTAACAAGTCACCCCTAAACCTTCTTTTCTCCAATGAAAACAGCCCCAAGTGCCTCAGCCTTTCCTCATACGATCTTCCTACCATATCAGACAACATCCTGGTAAACCTCCTCTGCACCCATTCCAGTGCCTCCACATCCTTCCTATAGTATGGTGACCAAAACTGCAAACAATACTCCAGATGCGGCCGCACCAGAGTCTTATACAACTGCAACATGACCTCAGGACTCCGGAACTCAATTCCTCTATCAATAAATGCCAGTACGCCATATGCCTTCTTCACAACACTATTTACCTGGGTGGCAACTTTCAGAGATCTGTTTACGTGGACACCAAGATCCCTCTGCTCATCCACACTACCAAATATCCGACCATTAGCCCAGTACTCCATCTTCTTGTTACTCTTACCAAGGTGAATCACTTCACACTTACCTACGTCGAACTCCATTTGCCACCTTTCTGCCCAGCTCTGCAGCTTATCTATATCCCGCTGTAACCTGCCACATCCTTCCTCACAGTCAACAACTCCACCGACTTTCGTATCATCCGCAAACTTGCTCACCCAACCTTCTAGCCCCTCCTCCAGGTCATTTATAAAAATGACAAACAGCAATGGTCCCAAAACAGATCTTTGCAGAACACCGCTGGTAACTGCACTCCAAGATGAACCTTTACCATCAACTACTACCCTCTGTCTTCTTCCAGCCAGCCAATTCCTAATCCAAACCTCCAACTCCCCCTCAATGCCATACCTCTGTATTTGTTGCAGTAGCCTACCATGGGGAACCTTATCAAACACCTTACTAAAATCCAAAAACACCACATCTACCGCTTTACCCTTGTCCACCTCCTTAGTCACCTTCTCAAAGAATTCAATAAGGTTTGTGAGGCACGACCTGCCCTTCACAAAACCATGCTGACTATCCTTGATCACATTATTCCTATCCAGATGTTCATAAATCCTATCCCTTACAATTCTCTCGAAGAATTTGCCCACAATAGAGGTAAGACTGACCGGCCTATAGTTACTAGGGTTATCCCTACTCCCCTTCTTGAACAAGGGAACCACATTTGCTATCCTCCAGTCTTCTGGCACTATTCCTGTAGACAATGACGACATAAAAATCAAGGCCAATGGCTCTGCAGTCTCCTCCCTTGCTTCCCAGAGAATCCTAGGATAAATGCCATCAGGCCCAGGGGACCTATCTACATTCACCCTTTCCAGAATTTCCAACACCTCTTCCCTACATATCTCAAAGCCATCCATTCTAATTAATTGTGACTCAATATTCACATCGGCAACAATGTCCTGTTCCTGAGTGAATACTGACGAAAAGTATTCATTCAGTGTCTCCCCAATTTCTTCAGCCTCCACACACAACTTCCCACTACTATCCTTGACTAGACCTATTCCTACCCTAGTCATCCTTTTATTCCTGACATACCTATAGAAAGCTTTTGGGTTTTCCCTAATCCTACCAACCACGGACTTCTCATGTCCCCTCCTTGCTGCTCTTAGCTCTCTCTTTAGATCCTTCCTGGCTATCTTATAACTCTCAATCGCCCCAATTGAACCTTCCCGCCTCATCTTTACATAGGCCGCCCTCTTCCCTTTAACAAGGGATTCCAATTCCTTATTTAACCACGGCTCCCTCACACGACTCTTTCCTCCATGCCTGACAGGTACATATACTTATCAAGGGCACTCAATAGTTGCTCCTTGAACAAGCTCCACATATCGATTGTGCCCTTCCCTTGAAGCCTACTTTTCCAAGCCACACATCCTAAGTCATGCCTCACCGCATCATAATTTCCCTGCCCCCAGCTATAACTCTTGCCCTGTAGTGCACACTTATCCCTCTCCATCACTAGAGTAAAAGTCACCGAATTGTGGTCACTGTCCCCAAAGTGCTCACCTACCTCCAATTCTAACACCTGGCCTGATTCGTTACCCAGAACCAAATCCAGTATGGCCTCACCTCTTGTTGGCCTGTCTACATATTGTGTCAGGAAACGCTCCTGCACACATTGGACAAACACCGACCCATCTAACGTACTCGAGCTATAGCTTTCCCAGTCAATATCTGGAAAGTTAAAGTCCCCCACAACAACCACCCTATTACTTTCACTCTTCTCCTGAATCATCCTCGCAATCCTTTCTTTTATGTTTCTAGGACTATTAGGAGGCCTGTAGAAAACTCCTAACAGGGTGACCTCACCTTTCCTATTTCTAACCTCAACCCAAACTACCTCAGATGGCGAGTCTTCATCCATCGTCCTTTCCACTGCTGTAATACTATCTTTGACAAGCAATGCCACACCTTCCCCTCTTTTACCCCCACCTCTGACCCTACTAAAACATTTAAACCCTGGAACCTGCAACAACCAATCTTGTCCCTGTTCTACCCATGTCTCCATAATAGCCACAACATCGAACTCCCAAGTACCAACCCACGCTGCAAGTTCACCTACCTTATTTCGTATACTTCTTGCATTGAAGTATACACACTTCAAGCCACCTTCCTGTTTACAGGCACCCTCCTTCGAGATTGATGCCTGGTTCCTAACCTCCCTAAACTCAAGGTCCTGCACCCTAAAACTACAGTCTAGGTTCCCATGCCCCTGCAGAGTTAGTTTAAACCCCCCTGAAAGAGCACTAGCAAACCTCCCCCCAAGGATGCTGGTGCCCCTCAGGTTCAGATGTAGACCATCCTGTTTATAGAGGTCCCACCTTCCCCAGAAAGAACCCCAGTTATCCAGAAACTGCAATCCCTCCCTCCTACACCATCCCTGTAGCCACACATTTAACTGCTCTCTCTCCCTATTCCTCGACTCTCTATCACGTGGCACAGGTTACAAACCAGAGACAACAACTCTGTTTGTTCTAACTCTGAGCTTCCAACCTAGCTCCCTGAAAGCCTGCCTAACATCCTCATCCCTCTTCCTACCTATGTCGTTGGTGCCAACGTGGACCACAACTTCAGGCTGCTCCCCCTCCCCCTTAAGGACCCGGAAAACACGATCAGAGACATCACATACCCTTGCACCTGGGAGGCAACATACCAAACGTGAGTCTCTCTCGCCCCCACAAAACCGCCTATCTGTGCCCCGAACTATCGAGTCTCCAATAACTATTGCTCTGCTCTTCTCCACCCTTCCCTTCTGAGCAACGGGGATGGGCTCCATGCCAGAGGCCTGAACCCCATTGCTTACCCCTCGTAAGTCGTCCCCCCCACAAGTATCCAAAACGGTATACTTGTTCTTGAGGTGAACGGCCGCAGGGGGTCTCTGCACTGGCTGCTTATTCCCAGTCCCCCTCACTGTCACCCACCTGTCTGCAATCTTTGGAGTTACTACTTCCCTAAAGCTCCGATCTATGACCCCCCTCTGCCTCCCGAATGATCCTAAGTTCATCCAACTCCAGCTCCAGTTCCCTAACAGGGTCTTGGAGGCGCTGGAGATGGGTGCACTTCCTGCAAGTGTAATCAGCAGGGACGACCATGGCATCCCTCACCTCAAACATGTTGCAAGAGGAACATTGCACTGCCTTCACTGCCATCCCTCTAAAAGTAACCTTTAAAAAACCTAGGTCTAAACACGAGAATAAGCAAAATGCAGCAATTACCTTCTTACCACAATGGGTATTATTATTAGGTGAGAGGAGGAGGGCGGGTGGGAGCTCTACCTCTGTAGTGCCTTGGGTTCCGCTCCTGCGTGCATTTGTAGGAAAACTTACCCAGGTAAGCTTGTGCTACACCAGCTTCCGGGTCCGCTCTGCGCTTTTTTTAAAAAAAAATTCAAATTTAAACCGTTAAAACAAACGTCACCGAACCTTCAAGCAGCCACTGCCAAACAGCCCTTACCTGCTCTGCTGAGAGAGGGAGGCCATTTGTATGACCATTTATTAAATATAATGCTGAAAAGGATCAAACCTTTCATGTTCTTTCTCACTCATGTACAGGTGACTTGAATGGTTTATTTTGCTCAATCATCTGATTTAAACAAACAGTAGTTATGTGTTTTGTGACTGCAGTTAGCTGATTTCACCTCCACATATTTTGAAGAATTATGTATATAGCGCTTAACTGAATCCTATGAAAGTATATCTGAAGTTCATATTTGCTTGCAAAACAGAATTGGCAGTATTTTTGAAATTCAAAGAATCATGTAATTTTGTTCTCCTAGACTCCCTATAGGAAGACTTGCTCTCAAGGAGGATGCTTTGAAGAAACACAGCTACAATTTGTAACCCTTTTACCTAACAACCTTCTGTGTAAGCACAGAAGGTTTGGGATTGCAAAACTATCCTGTATGTCCAATGCAAGTGTATGTCATAAAATTTAACTGCTGACTTTATCAAGAAAATCATTTTCCTGATTGCTGAATTTACTCAGTGTGCAGCTCAACCTTACAGCAGGAGGAAAGTCCCCAGTTTGACATTTTGTTTGTGTTGAAATAATTTTAGTTCCTGAACGATAGGTGTACTATAACTTTTGTACAGCCCTTGAGTTATTGAGTGCAAAGGCAGCTAAATTGTTGCCTTCTGATGATTTGTGGACGGATATTGCTTTGATCTTCACTCTGATGCTGCTATAGTTGAAAATTTCTCCAAAATTCAAGATTCACACATGAACAACAGCCGTGTCTCTGAAACATTGAATGTCACCTCATTATCTCAGAACTAAGTCCCAGTGGTAAGCTGGCATCTTTGGTGGAAAAAGAAAGAGTTCCATTTATAGAGCACATTAGGACATCCCAAAGAGCTTTCAGCAAATGAAGTACTTCTGAAATGTAGTTTCTGTTGTAAAGTCAGACATGAGGTAGCACAGAGCAAACTCCCATAACAGCAATGCAACAATCATTGTTTAACTTTTTTTTGTTAATGTTGATGAGGGATAAACATTAGGCAGGACAATGCTCATTTTCAGAACATTGCCATGGGTTGTTAGTTTGATGTCTCATCTGAAATGCGGTAACTTCATTAAAGCAGTACTCTCTGAGAAATGCCCTGGAGTGTCAATCTTAGTTTTGTCCTAAAATGATGTTTGAAACATAGCCGAATGTCTGAGGGAGAAATGCTGCTAAATAAGCCACAGCTTATACAAGTATGAGAGAACACTAGTGAGGGAAGAAAGTAGAACACAACTGGCAAAATACAGATAGATTGATACAAAAGTAGAGCCAGTTCACTTATTTGAACTCCCTCCCTAATGGCATTGTAGGGACACATACACCAGATGGATTGCAGCAGTTCTAGAATGCAGCTCATCAGCGCATTCTCAAAGGCAATTTGGGATGGGCAATAAATGCTAATCCAGTCACAGAAGCCCACTTTTTAAAAAAAACTTAAAAATCACACAACCTCAGGTTATAGTCCATTAGGTTTATTTGGAAGCACTAGCTTTCGGAGTGCTTCCAAATAACCTGTTGGACTGTAACGTGGTGTTGTGTGATTTTTAACTTCGTGCAGCCCAGTCCAACACCGGTGTCTCCAAATTTAAAAAAAACTGAAATATGACAAGCTTTGGCTGTGAAATTTCATAAAGCCCACAAATAAAACACTGATCACAATGTCTGATTAACCAGTACCTATTGCTTCAACCAAAGTAAAATATTTCAGGTGGTGGAAATCTGAAAGGAAGACAAGAAAATGCAGGTCAAGCCTTTCATCAGAAACAATGAAATGTCAGCAACAGAAAACACTGGATTTAATTTTATGAACTGTTACTAAGTGGGAAAACAGGTGGGTGAGCACACACGTTAAGGTGCCATGCCATTAATGACATGCCTGCCCAACGCCATAGTGCTTTGGCAAGGTGCAGACAGTTAATCAGACCCAATTGAGGGTGATAGTGAGCAATTCATGTACAATTAGAGGCCTCACCCCACCACCACTCCAATGTAACTGATGGTGCAAGAAGCATGCACCTAACTTGTGGGCTTGCAGGCTGCTAGTTAGTGAAAGGAGTGTGGGAAAGCTTCCTTCTCTCTGGAACTCATCAGTTTTGCTTTCCTGTTTCTCCCTATCTTCACTGCACTGTCTAACATGTCCCTCACCCCAAGGGTTTCCAACCTGGCCCATGAGATTTACCTGGATTTGGAGGCATTCATGATATCTCTTTGGCTTGGGACTTTTGCAATAATTGTAGTGGCTGGTATTTTATTAGTGAGAAATATCTTGAATGGGTTTTCTGGAAGACCAGCTACATTGAATGAGCCAAGTACTACATAGAATCATAGATTTCACCACAGTGTGGAAGCAGGCCACTCAGCCCATCCAATCCACACCAACGCTCTGGACACCATCTCACCAAGATCAACAGTCCTACCCCATAATCTTGCATTTCCCATGGCTAACGCACCTATCCTGTACATTCCTGAACACTTATGGACATTTTAGCATGGCCAATCCACCTAATCGGCACATCTTTTGATTGTGGGAGGAATTGGAGCACCCGAAGGAAACCCACAGAGACATGTCGAGAATGAGCAGACTCCACACTGACAGTCACCCAAGGGTGTAAATGAACCTGGGTCCCTGGCACTGTGGGGCAGGAGTGTTAACCACTGAGCCACCGTGTCACCCTTGGTGGGAATGATAACATTTCCCTGCTCCACACTGAGATATTAATAATTTTATTCTAAGTGTGCCCACCCAGAAAGGAAGTGTTTAGCATTTGATCTTTTTGTGTCACAGAGCTGCTAGCCTTCAATTGGAGACCTCCTCCATCCCTATCTCTTACTAATTAAAAGGTTGCCAGCCTAGCAGAAGAGTGCTCACTCCCAACGGTAGAATAAGGGGAGCCTTCTCTTCACATATAATCCAGCCAATTTACTCTGTTTCTCATTTGAGACAGCAGTCCAGGCCTTGGTGCAGGAGGTGGACAGGAGAAGAGTTATTCTCCACTCACCAGCAGGTTCTTCAGAAAGTGAAGTTAATGGGAGCAAGTAGATGGCAGGAGTGTCATTCTCTGAAACTGAATACAGTGTAATAGCCTTTCAGAAATGGTTGAAGGCCAGTGAATTCACCAACAAATATTGTACCCTTACAAATGACTAACTGCTAACCTTAGACACTGCTCAAGGCACCACCTGCCTTCACTCACCAACAGTGTCTATCAACAATGTATTAAATCTCACATTCACAGCTTCCTCTTAACCTCAGAAATTTTGCATTGCAGCAAACCATGAACGACATGGCTTATGTAGCACATGCTGCCAGTCGTTTAACTATGAGTGTTACAGAATCCAAATACACAACACCACACTCTCTGTTATAAATCTCCCTTTGCAATATGAGATGACACGTAAATGCAGGCAGCAGGATTCAACCAATGAGTGGCAAACATGGCTGCAAGCCCTCACGCACACAGAGGAGGCAATGCTCATCATTCAGCAGCCATGACTGAGGCTATGGTCAGTAGGGATCTGACAGCATTGTAGATGATGGTAAATGCACAGCTAGTACTTGTCACGTCCCACTGCCCTCTCATCACAGTCTCTTCTGATATACCAGTTTTGGTTAATGTATACATGATTTCCTCTTCATCTGATGCCAAACCTTCCCTTGAGTCTTTGTGCGTCAGATACTCAAGAACGGTTACCTGTGCTGTGCGAACATGAAGGAGCAAGTGGCATAAACATGTATGTTGTGGAATGTATGTCAAAGTCATTACATAGATGGAAAAAGACATAATTACCTGGAATTAGTAAGTACATTACTAATACAATAATAATGCAATGAGTTTCCTCTGGGTGCTCCGGTTTCCTCCCACAGTCCAAAGGTGTGCAGGTTAGGTGAATTGGCCATGCTAAATTGCCCGTAGTGTTAGGTGAAGGGGTAAATGTAGGGGAATGGGTCTGGGTGGGTTGCTCTTCGGAGGGTCGGTGTGGACTTATTGGGCCGAAGGGCCTGTTTCCACACTGTAAGTAATACAGCACAGGAACAGGCCCTTCAGCCCGACAAGACTGTACCAATTCCTAATCCATTTTTAGATCCACTACTCATTTCCCATATATGATTTCTATCCCTCTGTTTGCCTCCTATTTATGTGTCTATCAAGATATACCTTAAACATTGCTAATGTGCCTACTACCACTAATTCCTCTGGCCAGCGCATTCCAGGCACCCACCACCCTCTGTGTGAAAAACTTTCCCCCTCTCACCTTGAACCTGTGCCCAGTTATATTTGACCTTCTACCCACAGAAAAAGTCTCTGACTGTCCACCCTATCAATGCCTCTTATAATTTTGAAGACCTCTATAAGGTTGGCCCTCAGCCTCCGTCTTGCCAGTGAAAAGAATCCAAGTTTATCTAGCGTTTCCTCATAACTAAAACTCTCCACAGCAGGCACTAACCTGATCAACCTTTTCTTCACCAAAGTATCCATGTCCTTCTGGCAGAGTGGCAATGAGATCTGCATATAATATTCCAAATGTGGCCTAACTAAAGTTTTATACAGCTGTAACGTAAATTGCCATCATTTTAATTCAATGCCCCAGCTGAGTGCACTGAGAATTTGGATTACCCTTAGTAGTTAGTTTCTAAAATTGCTCTAAATACTCTGTGCGTGGTGAAAAGCAGCGAAATGCAGAAAAAAAAGCTCACATACTATTTCTCTTGAGCTTTTCACGGACCATCCCTTGAAGTTATGGCTGATTATTCAGAAAACTCTCATAAAAATTCAACCACTTCATTCCATTGTGAAACTTTGGTCAACTGTACTAGACTTTACTGTGATTAAAAACTAGGCTTTATTGTGGGCCTTTCCCTCATCCATGAACCATGGCTTTTCAGCCTATATATTCAAAATCAAATTTCGTTGAAAATGAATAATAGTGTTATTGGTTTTGTGTACCTATTAATTCTCCTGTACCTACTGATGTAAAATATTTTCCTTTTTTTGCATTTTAATTTTAACATTTCCGGGTGGTGTTATCATTATTTGGATCACATTCCAATAAAATGGGGCAAGGCAATCGATATAATTCATTCTCTGAAATCATGCTGGTTTGTACTGTCCTAGAACAGGATACAAAGATGAACTTCCTTTACAGTACAGAGCTGTAGGTCTGACCAGTTCCATAAATAACGATACTTTATTACAGAATGGAAGTTCAATTTTTTTTAGGTCATTTTGCAACTTAAATATTTTCCATTCCAAGCCTTTCCACTGTTTCTACAAAAAGATTTCAGCATTTTTAAGGAACACAGCAGTTCTTCAATAATCCAGCTCAATGTGGTACTTCTAAAAGGATTTTAAAAAATTAACAGCAATCAACTGTAATGCAGTTGACTCAAAATGTTTGCAGTGGATTAATTAAGCCACAGACATTCTGGGGAAGAAGAGTATATGAACAAAGGCATGTGTTTGTGTGGAGTGATAAAGACTCAGATGATTTATTTAGGCACAGTGCCAAAACCAGAGGCTTTGATTCAGACTTTTTGTACTAGACAGGCTTGGGAAAGTTGATGTCTTAAGTAGATGCTTATGGGAGACCATCGTCAGGAAGATGTTCTTAATTATCTACAGTAAAATAAAAATGTGAATTGAGACAGCCAAGTACTGGAAATGACACTGTACAAGCAGAACTACATATGAACTCAAAGCATTCATGGTTTAGTGCTAAATCTATTTACAATGCATTTGTCATGTCCTTACTTGTGTTTTTCTATATTAAATTTGTGACACTTCAGTTTTAAGCCATTAAATGTGTTACCATTAGCATGGTTTTTCTACTTGATTAAAAATATTCTATTATTTTATATTTCAAATGGTCATTTATTCTATTTCAAATAGCCGAAGGTCACAAGTCGAAAGCTTGTTTTGCTTTTGGTCAATTACAAACTACACTGTGTCTGATTTGACTCTGCATATGTGGTCAGAACCATGAGCTGCCCTGTTGCCAATGGAAGGCTGCACTCGTTATTATTTGCTTCATTTTGATGGTTCAAAATATTTTAAGCTACAAGAAATCTTTCCCTTCATCATTTTCAGGTTTGCTTTCAATAACTGTTATTATTTCCTCAATTCTCCACCTTTTTAAAAGTACTCTAGATAGCAACTAAAAAAACAAGAATAGTCTTAGCAAGACCTTATGTGAAGAGGAAGATGTTAAAGATGCAGGCCAACTCAAAACTAGGAATTTTACAGTTTATGCACATGTATAGCATTAGTACCCAATTAGAATGTTTAAAATTTTATATTTAATTAAGGTTTGCTACTCCTTACTAGTTACATCTAGTATAGCTACCAAACCTGAATGTTTTTTCTCAATTCTCATATAGTTTCTAAATTCACATGACTGTAAAAGCAGGCTAGAAAAATGCCAGTGTTTGATATGGAACGGAAACCTTTTCTCGTTGTGTTAATAATGATTATTAAAATGCCTCAGGTCTTATTCTCATATTTTTATGGACTAAAATATTTTTGTTAGCTATTGGTAGCTTATATCGTCATCATTGACATTGAGGGGAGAGAGATATATACTACAAATTACTATTATTACGCAGCTGCATCATTAAGTGGATGAGATCCACCCCATTTCCAGACACTCATCAGGGAGGCCCATCTAAATGATGAAGTCCCAAAGATGATTCTCATAAAGCAAGATTCCAATGATAAAATAGACACTTCTCTTCCCAAGAATTTGAATTGTTAGTTCAAAATGATAATGCACAAGACAAACTCATAATGAATTGGCAGCTGGTTTTATATCATGCCAATTTTCTTTTCCATTCTAGAAGTCAATAAAAAAGAAATCAAGTATAGTGTGAAAAAGGCTGCCAATTCACTATTATCCCACTTTGCATTACTGCCATAGATCAATTTTGCCCCAAGTACCTCTGGAGACGCAAACTGCTGGGGGCAAGCGTTGTATATTAGAATGGGGCACTGGCATCCTAACGTGCCGTCCAAAATAACATTCAATCCAATCACACAGAAGAAGTTGAACACAAATCTTTAAGATTAACTCCCCTATACAACATGAAGCATACTTTCTGCAGGAGACTGTCTGATCATTTATCATAACTTTGTGGGGGCTTCTTTGGACAACTAGAGAAATAATGCAAAACCAAGAAAGTTCATAGAACATTTTGTTTTCTCTTGCTATTTATTCCCATGATTGTCCTCTTTCATTCAAAATAGGTCAAACACAGTTGTCTTAGCCACAGAATTGATAAAAGTTAAATGGTTGCAAGCGTTAGTGAAAGGGATTCTGTTACCTTTCTTCCCTAGAGATGGCCAACAAGTGATGTGGAGCATGGAAGAGGCTTCCTTTTATTCAGTGTGTTGAGCAATTATGAAAAGACAATAGGGAAGCTGGCCCTCCAGTTTTGGACAAATATTTCATTTGAATGGCTCTATCAGTTCCCACAGACAATTGGTAAGTTACATGTTTACTCCTTTTAAAAAAAACTGTTAATGGGATAAGATTATACAAGGAGTATTTTGTATTCCATGAGTAAATCAGATGTCATGCAACTTCAACTTATTGCTGGCCCACTAGTAAGTGAGAACCTATTTTCAAAAGCTTGACAAGAGAAACACATTCAGACTTAGTTCCATCGATTTGTATCCCACGATTCCACAGAATTACTCAATGTGGCTACATGATGATAGAATTATAGGTACCACAAAATACCATGTTGTTGGGAGTCAGTGATACTTTACACAGCCTGCTATTTTCAATTGCAGTTGCAGAGTGACCAGCTTTCTGAAAGCTGCTCTTCAGTAAGAATGAAGTGAGCAGAGTCCTACGAATGAGGACAGAATGTGATAGTCACATAATTTCATGAAATATGTGCAGGACAAAGCAAATAGTAAAAGGAATGAAAGTAGACAAAATAAGCAGAAATAGTTTGCAGGGAGGAAAGATGTAAACATAAAGAAAATTCAATACATGTTTGTGATGATAACGTTGACAGTCATTGCTCATTCTAAACATAACAATATTTCTGGTTTGCTAGCCTGAAATTTCTGACAACAGTGCATCTTTGACGTGCTTCTTTCAATAGGAGACATTTTTAAAAGCAAGTGTTACACAGTCATAAAGATTTTTCGTTCATAGAAGCTTTCTCTTCTAGTGAAGGCAAAAGATTTTGCAATCTTTGTAACAGTGTTCTATTTAAAGTAGCTTATAACACTGAAAAAATAATTGAACAACAACTGGAAAAAATTCTATGAGTTTTTTTTAAGAACCACACTTGTGTTAGCATTAAATTCTGACTATTTCATTATGGATTAAATTGAACTTATTTTGCTTATGTTGTAGTTACCTATAACTCTTTTTAATGCAGCAGGTTTCTAATTTATGCTGACAAAACTCAAAACAAAATGGCTACTGTTCGACGTGATTCTGCAATTGAACGGCATTTGCTGAACAATACTGAATGCGTAAACAGCTACAATCAGTCAAATTTATAGTATGGTTTATTTACATATGCTAAATGTAATTTGCAATCATGTGCAGAAGCTCACTCTCTGCAAATAAAATGAATGCTTTCAATTCTTGTACTTTTTGGAGTTTTTGGAAGCTTTGGCAAGCTATAGTTCTCTGTTGCTTCCTCTGCAGTCACAGTGAGGGTTTGGAAGAAGGGACAAGCAGGAAGAGTCAAAGAATAGGAGGTTTGGTAAGAGCAAGGTTTGGTGAGAAGCTAAATCAGGGGATTGACCATATTCCTGATCACTGTCTTTACAAACTCCCTTACTGACCATACACATTTTAGTGACTAGCCCTACAGTACTGAGCCTTGCCCAGTTAGATAGAGCTGCTGACCATGGAGGCAAGGAGCAAGAGGCTAGGTTAGTGAATGGGAGAGGCTACAAGTCAAAGGGTAAGGGGTAAAGGGTAAGAGGCTGGGTTACTGAGTCCGAACATTTCTCGAAAATGGTGCAGGTCAGGTCACATGGGCCTACCTTAGACTAGAATGAAATGATGTTGAACAGAATCTTGTGACATGAACAGATGATAAAGTGAACCAAAGTAAACTGGGACACTGTTGAACATAGACTTACTGTTATAAATGATTCATACTCTGGACATACAATCATTAAGAATTGTCATGAAACACCCATAATTCATCTTGTGCAATATTCATAAAAGGATCATTCGGTGTAGCTGCATTCCTGTAGGCAGCTACACTGTGACTTTCCATACTATGGATGAAGAGAGCATGTCTAACTACAATTTCAAAGGTTGAAGCTCCACTAATTGTGTAATTTCAACAACTTCATGGCCTTTCTGAAAACTGGCTTTCATACTAACAGTTTTGAAAGTTTTCAAGAGGATTCTGAATGTGAGCGTATTTATTTTAATTTATCAGTTGCACTTTAATAGCCACAGGCACTGTCGTATGCTTCTGCTGTGGGATTGAGGGTGTGTCTACTGCAGGTGGCAAGTTTAATTGAGGTTGTCTTTATTGAATTGTAAGTGTATCACATATTGATTCTTGCTGATGTTCTGGTAAGAGATAGGCTTGAATAGCTGGGCAGATACAGCTTCCTGTTGACCCCTTCTATATGTTTTAGTAGTATTCTCACAATAAGAGTCAGATCAGACTTAAAACATTTACTTTGTTTCTCTCTCCAGAAATTCTGCCCAACCTGCTGAGTTTCTCCAGTATTTTATACATTTGTTTCATCCTTCTACACTTTTCCTCCTCCTCCTTCTCCTCATGCACCTACGTGCCTGGTTAATACTAGAAGCCTCATAGACTATGAAAGATCTTTTGGCATCTGCCAGACCATTTCCTGTAGAGTTTTACAATTGAACTAATCTATGGATAGTATCCACCATATGCAGAATTGTAGCAACAACCAATAGCAATCAACTAGCAATTAATCTGCAAATGGTTTTTAACTTTTTTTATTAGTGCTGGCGGATTAATGCATGGTTTCTGCTGCTTAATGCATGGTTAGTTGTGTAATTTTGAGAGATGTCAGCTAATGTATGGACCTCCAAAATGACGGTGCTGCCTTTATATTGTGACCCACCAGCTCTGCACACCTCGGTTAGAAATTAGGTGCGCATGTGCCTCTGCCAAAATGGAGCAGAAGCCACTTCAAATGGCACCGGCAGTACCCAACCAGTGAGCCCCACTGAGCTCAGATTTGAACCCTTTGTCTCATAGGCAAATACAAACTAAATCTTATCAAATAAGATACAATTACCACCCTGAGTCTCTTTTAAGAAAGGTGAAGAACCAGAGGTAAACTTCCAAGATAAAGAGTTTTCCTTCAAACTACAAGAAAATGAAGCAAAGTTCCAAATACAAAGGAAACTTGATTATCCGAATACCAATTATCTGAAAATCAGATTATCCAAAGGAGATCTCGAGGTCCCGATAGAAACATTACATCAAAGACGTGTTTCTAGCAGTGATGACGTCTTTTGTTTACAATGATTAAACAGGCACCGTCTCCAAATGACTGACCTCCCGCCCACTCTCTCTTCCTACACTTCACCTGGAGTTCTACAGAGGGATGTACCCTAAAACCCCCTTCCCAGGAATTATCTCTCCAACATTGTCCTGTACAGGGTAAACATGGAACCTGGCAAACATTTGCAGCAAAAAGTTGTGTATATGGCTGTTGGTGTGTGTGCGCACTATTTGGAGATTTACCCCACAAAGGCAGCTGTCACAGTAGTCTTGTTGTTGCTGTGCAGCCTGGCTGCCCCAGAGCGGGGCCGGGGGTGGACGAGGGGTGTGGGGGGGGGGGGTGGTTGGACCGGGTTTGGGGGCAGGTTAGTAGTGTGGGGCACTGTTGGACGTGGAGGGGAGAGAGGGCGCGGTGTTGGGGGCGGGTTCCCACACTCTGCGAGCTGTTGCAGTCTCCTGAATGGGGAGCAGACTTTAAAACTCCGAGTAACAGAGAAAAGGCATTTAATCAATTTTCTGAATAATCGATTATCCAAACGAAATAGTGCCCACCCATCACGTTTGGATAATCGAGTTTCCACTGTATCAGGTAAGTACTTTATTCTGACCAATTGCATTCCACAGATGATATAGTGATAAGTTGGACAACACTGAAGCTATTTACATTTGATCTTCTATGCCTATCTGTAGCACCTTCAATCACATTTGTACCTAGTCATTTAACCAACGCATGTTACACAATTAATCCAAGCACTTTCCTGAAGTGAGGTTCCACATTGTGCAGGAATAATAAAACCTACCATTAACAATTAGTCCATGTCACATTTGATTGGGCCATGGAAAATTCAGACATCAGCTTTAAAGGGATGATTGGCCAGGAACAGACTGCCTTCAATGATTCCCCATGCAGTGACTAGACTATGCAGTCAGGTGGAATGTCTGCTGTTCTATCCCTCCTGACATTTCAGCCAGCCATATAACCAGCTGTTTTACCAACATGTAAAAAGCTGAGCCTCATAGCTGGCTAAAACGTCAAGAGTCTGAGAAAACTGAAAACATTAGTTACTGGCTCCTATTTACGTCGGTTGATCGGTGAAGAATTAGTTTCCGCTGAGATGTTCTGATTAAACAGCATTTACTATACTAATGTTTCATAGTTCTGCAATCACAGCCAGAGTTAAATAATCTGCTTACTCATACATTATCCAACCCTCTCAGCATTTTAGAGACCCCCATCATTCTCCCACTCAATCTTCTTTTACTGTGTAGATAAATGTAAGGTAATGCACACTCATGCAGCATACTTGATAAATGTGCACACAATGAGTGATTATCTGTTAGTAAAAGTGGAAAACGAAGACTGGAGTGTGATTGCTGATCATTCACAGAAATTATTACAGTAATATCAAAATTGAAAGTAGAAACATTATGATTTAGTCAAACATAACATGTTAAATATGCATTGAGGATTCTATGGCATATCTTAGTTTTATTTTCAATATGAGTGTAATGAAACTTGTTTGATTATAATGAAAAGTGATTTTTTTTTCATCACCTTTTCTCATGCTGTAGAACAGAATGCATAGAGGACTATCAAGCATCAACTGGAGGTAGTGGGACTGATTCAAAGCGGCTGACACAGGACTACTTTGAATCTGCCATTGTAATCAAGGTAGTCTTAATGGAGATACCCATTGAGGAACATTGATAAATTGAACAGGTATTTTGCAGTGATCGCCATATAAAGGATTGTAGCAATGTCCCAGAATCACAGAATGCAATGGAGTGAGGAACACGAGCAAACTGCAGTAACTAGGTAAGTGTGACTGTGCAACTTGTTGGAGCTGCACAATAACAATTCTCTGTGTCCTGATGGACTTCGTCTTCAGGTATTATAAGAAAAAGATCTTCTGATCGTCAATGCAACGGTTTTAAATTTCCCAACTTCCCTCAATTTGGGGATGGTTCCATTAAATGAGAAGAGTGAATCTATCTATTCAGTTTGAGAGAAGGAAGCAGACAGCAGGACATTTAGTTTAACATCTGTAATAGATGTTAGAAGTCATGATTATATTCATTATCTTAGAAAAAAAACTGAAGCAATCAGGCAGAGTCAACATGATTTTCTGAAAGGGAAATTTATTGGAGAACTCCAATAAATATCCATTTGTAACCAATGGATATATTCTAGTAGATTATGAGAAGGCATTTAATAAGGTGGCACATTAAAGTTTATTCCCAAAAATCAAAGCTTAAGATGTAGGGGGTAGCATTTTATCACTGATAAAAGATTAGCTCACTGGCAGAAAACTGGCAGTAGGCATAAATGGGTTGTGCTTTTGCTGGCAAAATGTGCTTAGTAGTGCATCAAAGTGCAAGGACTTCAACTTTTTACAATAATGACTTGGATGAAGGTATTAAAGCTATGGTTGCTAAATTTGGTGATGACACAAAGACAGTCAAGAAGCTAAGCTGTGAAAAGGATATATGTAGACTAAAAAGGAATGTTGATAGGTTAACTTAATGGACAATGATCTGGTAAATGTAGTATAATGTGGCAAAATGTGAAATTATCCACTTTGACAGGAAGAATGGTGAGAATTTGCAGAATGCGGAAATGCAAAATAACTTAGTTGCCCTAGTGAATGAATCATGAAAGGTTAATATGGAGGTACAGCAAGTAATTAGGAAAGCAAATAGAATGTATCACATATTACAAGAGAAATTGAATACAAAAGTATGGAGGTTATGCTTCAGCTATGTAGGGCACTGGTGAGACCACATCTGGTGTCCTGCATTAAGTATTGATCACCTTATTTAAGGAGGATGTAAATGTTTTGGAAGCAGTTTAGAGAAGCTTTATAAGATTAATACCTAGAATGGGCATATTAATTTGTGAGGGAAGGTTGGACAGACCAGGCTTATATTCTCTGTAGTTTGGGATAATAAGAGGTGACTTGATTGAAGCAAATGAGATGCTGATGAATTTTGACAGAGAACATGTTTTCTGTCCTGGGAGAATCTAGAAATAGAGGCCACTGTTTAAAAATAAGACATTTAAGACAGACCTAAGGAGAATCTTTTCCTCACAGAGAATCATGAGGGTTTGGAACATTATTCCTCAAAAGTTGGTAGATGCAGAATCTTCCAATATTTTTAAGGCATAGGTAGATCGATTTTGGATAAGGCAGAGTAAGGCTTTGGGGGAAAGGCAGGAATTTGGAGTTAAGCTCATCATCAGATTGGACATGATCTTAATGAATGGTGGAGCAGGTCTGATGAGACAAGTTGCCTACTCCTATTCCTAATTTGTATGTTTATACAACTTACACAGAAGGCATTTGAGAAAGCCAATTTAACAAGGAGGAAAAAGAACACACAGAGACCTGGAAAACACATGAATATTGCTGCTGAGTGCTGTTACTTCAACTCCCTCTATGTCTTGCAGTATATTTCTGTTTTTCTTAACTTTCTGCCTATCACAGAATTCAAATGTATTTGAAAATATGTTGTTTTCTATTTACAACCTGAAATAAACAGCTGATCCTTGTTGCACTAGATGCTGGTATCTTCTGCATACTACACACCCACATAAAAACTGTGATCACGAACAAAAGTGTCAAAAATCATCAGGCACTCCTAACGAGGTAGCTGATGATTTTTGACAAATAATGATGAATATATTAACTTACACAACACTATCTAGCAAGACAACCAATACTGTACTTGCGAATTGTTTCCACAGACATTTCAATTCCTCTTCTTCTGAACTTCCTGAAGTGCACACTGTGCAAGATAATAATAGGACAGGTAGGGGACTTAGATCCACACCAACCACTGTGGCTGCTCTGAAGCAGTTGGTGAATAATAAGTTTGAAAGCTCGGGAAAGCTAGTTGCAAAAACACTTGCAAGTTGCACATCGAGTAGAATCTAAATCTGTATATTCAAAAGGGAATGAAAGCCGAAGCAAAGCATTTGAGCAATATTCCATACATACTTCTTGATAAAACGACGTAATGGGTACATTGTCTGTCTCCTTGCTAGAATGCAACTTCAACTTGCATTAAGTCTAGCCTTCTATCTATGGTGCTTTCCAATTAGTAAGCAGCAAGTGGAAAAAGCTTATCGTAATTTGGACTCTTTTCTCTGTCAGAATGTCTGAGGCTTGCAATTCCATGGTGCGTCATGATCACAAGGCCTCACTGTCCCAGCTCATGTCATCATCATAATAATACTGCAGTGATTGGATCCAGGAGGATCTTGTTGGCTACGATACCCCTGACTGGGGTTGTTAACCTGAGACCTGGCTGACCAAGAAAACAGGGGATTTAGAATCTCCTCAGTCCAGCAGACTGACTCTGAACTGGCTGGCCACAGCCAGTGTACTGTGCACAATTAAATAAAGGGTGACTTGGTGACAGGATACTGGCTTCTGTGCAGTTATTTCAACTATTTTGTTGTTAATGAAATGCAATGTCTTTGTTTAAATAGGTCCTTCTTTCAAGAATGACATGACTGTTTTGGGTATTTTTCTCCACTTCTCTGCCCTGGAGAAAAATAAATACCTTCTATAGTTGAATCAAACTGCACTTCTTAGATTTGCATTTGGACTTCCAACTCTCCAATTTTATCCCAGAATGTCCAGGAAATCGAGATTCATTATCAGAACATTGTTGTACAGGTTAGGTGGATTAGCCAAGCTAAATTGCCTATTGTGTCCAGGGATGTGCAGTTTTGGTGGATTAGCCATGGGAAATGCAGGGTTACAAGGATGGGGTAGGGCTGTGGGTGGAATAGAGTAGGGTCTGGGTAGGAAGCTCTTCAGAGGGGCGATGGAGTCAATGGCCTGCTTTCACACTGTAGGGATTCTATGATTGTCATTAGTAACTTGGGTGAAAAATCATTTTGTGTTTAAAAAGATTTTTCTTCTCTGAAATCTTTTTCTGTTAGTTATAAAAAAAATTGGACATGGGGAGAAAAGAGTAATCTCATTATGTATTGAAAGGTGATGTGTGGTTTTTTAAAAAAAATAAGTTTTGGTCAATAGCAGGACCCTGGTGGGGCATGATGAGTTTAGGTAGGTGGAGGTCAAGTGATGAAAACTCCAGGAGTACACCCTGAATTGGCAACAGGAGTCTGAACAGAATCAGCCGAATCAAACTCCAATTCATCATTACTGTACATATGTTATTTAATCTCACCCTTAATCTGTGAATAGAAAGCAAGGGCAGACTGAAATCATAAAACCTTCCTGAATCATTGAACAAATAAATTCGTGAAACTGACAAGTTTAATGGTCCAGAATATTAGAGAGCAGTAAAACCTGAATACTCAAGTACTACGTAAAACAATAACTGATGAAACATGAAAATATTTCTACAATGGCAAGTTTGTCTGGAGTTTGCTCATTTCATTATCATGGCAATAACAGTAGGAAGGACTAAACTGTCCACATCCTGTGCTGGCACTGTTGGAGGCTAGGGAAAACCAAGAACTCAAGAGGAGCAAAAAATCAGGACCACGCACAGACACATCCCTGTTACCTGAACTTTCCTAGGGATGGGTTAGAATCAGACCAACTGCGCACTCCATGGAAACGAGCAGCTAATTATGCTGGTTAAGACCCCAATCTGATGTGAATGTGTGTCCTGTTAGGTGTTTGGCCTCTGGCAGAGTAGGTCCCTGTCACATGTGGATTCACTACCTCAGTGTAGGCCACCTCTTGTAAATGGATGGTTTATTGAAGCCGGAGGCTCCATTTCTCCTTTGATGGATTGCAAGGCCAGCAGATGGGTTTCCCTTTCATCTCAAAGCACCCGGTTTCCCCGATTTCTATTTTTAGTTTGGTGCTGCTGTGCTACTCAGCAAGAGAACCCTCATTCTGAGGGATCGCACATGGGCTCTCACCAAACCCACTGTTCCTGAAGGGGTTGTGAAGTCACCTCTGTGTGGGCTGCCAGCATTGAGAACCTGCCCTCTATGCTTAATAGAGCAGCCAATTAAGCAGTGGCCTCCTGGAAGACTACCTGCAGCTAGCAAATGTAGGCACAGGACAGGACAGGATGTCTATTTCATCCCAATATAAGAATCCACAACCCTCTGATAAAATCCTGTCATTAGATTTTGGCATCTTAGAAACAACAGCCAAATCAATTGACTGTTTTGTTGGCTTGTGAGGAGAAGGGTCAGGATAACTGTTCAGATTGCTTTGTCACAGGGTCAAAATCTAATCTATAGATTACCACCATTTTCCAAAACACATTGTCATAATAGACGAAAAGGACCTGTCACATGAGGGGGATTTGTTGGCAGTAAACTCTCACACTACATATAACACAGTTTCGGGGAAGTGCCTCTGTGACTTTCCGTTTATTAAAATTGAAAATAAAGAATTCTCTCCCTACACTGTGCTCCTGAAGCCCTAACATACTCTATTCCTATGTCAAGGAGATTAGGAATATAGTCTATGAACCTGAAATCTCTGTATGACTTCCACAAGAGCAGAGGCTATCTGTATCTCAATTTCCTCTTCTGCTTTACCTTTCCCATCAGCAAGAAAGCTTGTACACTGTTCAAGGTGATCTAGCTGAGAAGGGGAACCTGCCAATATGAAACAGGTACTTCCAGCTATGAATATTGCAAAATGCACCAGATCATGTGCTATCCACAGGTTTGGATGTCATTGCAATGTGTACTTTTCCATTTCCTGCTACAATCCAATGCATTTTTATCATAAACTAATGAATTGAGAGTCAGGCAACTGGTATGTGGCTGATTTACTGCTGCATAACCATGTTCTGACCAGTGAAGAGAAGCTTTTGCTACTGTGCAGGTGTTGTTCAGTCTGTAAGAACAGCAGCAAAAATACCAGAAAGGAAGTAATGCTGAGCTTCTTTTTCATTATTATCCTGCAGCTGTCTGTTAAATATACAGGCAGCTTTCCTACCATTAAAAAAAATTACTTTCAACTGCAATTCAGGTTGGCGGACCCCATTAAGTATAACAACTGTAATATCCATGAACTGCAGAAAATGAGGCACTAAAGATGATGTTTCCTCAGCAATCACTCCACCACCAATCAAAAGTCCAAAACTATATAATATTCACAACTTTGCTGCTGTGGAGTCAATAATCTTTCTACTACACTGAAGCAATGAGACATTGTCTGCGATGTCATGATATCATTGCACACATTACCTGAATACTAACTAATTATTTCTTACTTTATTTTCTTTCCAAGCCTTAAAGATTTTTATCCTTTATACAGTTAGTCATTTATCCCCCAGGAAGCTTTTGAATGGATACTGGACACCATCTGGCACCTCACCCAAGTGGCAACTACTCATTGATGAACCTTGACAGTAAAGATCAGTAGGGGGATATTGCAGCTGAATCAATTCTGTCCTCAGCCTAAGTTTGGAAATGGACATGTCTCATGTAATCTCTGGCTGACTGAAGCACAAGGAAGCCAATGGCAATCCATCTCCAACACCACCACTAAAATTAATATTGGTCAAACTTGAGCAGACTTAGTGTATAATGATTAACCATTCACTAGACATACTTGTTGAGCTATTAGACAATGAAGTTATGAACTTCCCACTTGACAAGTATCTTCAGAGCTTCCAGTGAGTTCTGAAGAAGGGCCACTGGACGCAAAATATTAACTCTGCTTTCTCTCCACTGATGCTGCCAGTCCTGCTGAGTTTCTCCAGCTATTTCTGTTTTTGTTGCAATGTGGTAACTGTTCTAGAAAGTTTACAAGTCATGCATTAGGTGATTTACCCAGCTTGCACTGAGTCATTTGCAGTCCACCAGAAGAAAGCCACTTGGCAATGAGCATGGAATCAGCAGACATCTATCATAATTTTGCATAGTCCCTGACATACAGATGTGCCAGGCTCTGCAGACATGGTTCACATAATCTTGGCAGTTGTACTCTTGTTCTTGACCACTCTGCTATGCCTGTTTCCATGAAGTGGACACAGAACGTACTATGATTGGGATGTTAACATTAGTCAGTCATTTATTCACATGGTAGTATTGCCACCTGTTTTGCAATCCCAGCTTTCTCTGGGATGAGGAGCTTAATTGGAGCCAAAGCCTAATTGCTTCCAAAGTGAGGTACATTCAATTCTTTCTGCAGATGTCTGAAGATCAGTGAGTGGGAACACAATATCTATTAAATTCCATAAAATTTCCTTCTACAATCTATACTTTCCCATACTGGAGAAAATATATAATTCAGACTCAGTGTCATGATAGAGTGTGAAATATTCAGTTTGAAGATGACAAAAAGTAAGCAACTTTTAATTAAGAAATACACTGCAAAACACAAGGCAGCAGCTGTCTGAGGTAAAGATCCTATCACTGGTCAATTTGGAAAATTTGAATGTGCCTAGAAACACAAATGTATTATCTGAAACCTCTTCTGCTGTTTAGTTTGCTAACTAGTTTCAGCAGTTTAGTTTTTAGATGGCTGTTCTATGAAAGCACAAAGATGGCTGCCTTGAACTTCCTACATACATTTGGCACACGACCCATGCCCTCCACCTTCTCCTTGATTTTGGTTGGCAGGCCCCCAATGCCTAATCTTCACCATGGACATTCAGTCCCTACATATGTCCATCTACTATGGTGAAGGCCTCCAAGCCCTTTGTTTCCGCCTCTCCTGCAGCCCCAACCAGTACCTCTCCACAGACACATCCATTCAACTTGCGGAACTGGTCCTCACCCTCAACAACTTCTCCCGCGAATCCTCCCACTTCCTTCAGACAAAAGGGGTCACTCACCATGGTCACCTGAATGGGTCCCAGCTATGCTTGCCTCTTCATCGGGTATGTGGAACAGTCCATCTTCCACAGTTACACTGGCACTATCCCCCACCTTTTCCTCTGCTACATTGATGACTCTATCTTTGCCACCTTGTGCCCCATGAGGAGATTGAACTGTTCATCAACTTCATGAACACCTTCTATCCTGACCCCAAATTCACCCCGGACACCTCCCTCCCCTTCCTGGACCTCTCTGTCTCCCAACTCAATATGGACATCTACTTCAAATCCACCAACTCGCAAAGCTACCTGGGCTACACCACCTCCCAGTCCCTAACTCCCAATTCCTCAACCCCTGCTCCCAGGAGGAGGAATCCCACTTTAGGACATACCATATGGTCCATCAAGGACCACAATGCCTTCCAGCACCTCTCCTCCATTTCCCAGACCTCCGGCCCTTGAACCCAACCCTCTGGCCACAACAAGGATAGAATGCCAGCCCCCTCCTCCTCCCTGCTCCCACCCCAGTCCTCAGCTTTCACCCCAAACAAGCACCAATATCCTGACACAGTGTATTATCCTCTGCCATTTCCTCCAGAGATATATTTCCTTCCCCACCGCTTTCAGCATTCCACAGAGACCATTCCCTTGGTGACTCCCTCATTAGGTCCATGCCCCCCACCAACCCACCCTCAACACCCGGCACCTTCCCTTGCTGCTGAGAGAGGTGTGAAGCCTGTGCACACACCTCCCCCCCCACTCCCCCCACTTATCTCCGTCCAAGGCCCCAAAGAATCTTTCCACATCCAGCAGAGATTTACCTGCACATCCAGATACCTTATCTATTGTGTCTGTTGCTCTTGATGTGGACTCCTCTACACTGAGGAGACAGGATGCCAAATCGCAGGCCATTTCAGGGAACATCTCTGGGACATACCAAATAACCCACCACCTGTGGTTGACCACTTCAACTCTCCCTCCCACTCCACCAAGGACATGCAAGTCCAGGGCTTCCTCCACCGCCATATCCAAGCCACCTGACACCTGGTGGAAGAAAACCTCACCTTCCACCTTGGGACCCTCCAACCACATGGCATCAACATCAACTTCACCAGTTTCCTTATCTCCCCTCCCCCTACCTCATCCCAGATTCCACCCTCCAACACGACACTGCCCCCTTGAACTGTCCTACCTGTCCATCTTCTTTCCTACCTATCTGCTCCATCCTCCGCTCTGATCTATTACCACCTTCACCTACCTATCGCTTGCCAGCTGCCTTGCCCCCATCCTCATCCCCATCCTCCTATTTGTCTCTCAGCCCCCTTCCCCCATCCCTCACATTTCTGATGAAGAGCTTATATCCGAAACATCGACTCTCCTGCTCCTCAGATGCTGCATGACCTGCTGTGCTTTTCAACTTTAAAGTCTTTGGTGCTGATTTGTTTTACTGTAATAGAGTTGTTTTCATAGGAATTTGACACCACATGATCACATTTACTTTTTTTCTTTTATTATATTATTTGTATTTCAATGAATAAAATTGAATAAAATTCTTAGTTACCAAATAAGACTTGAAATTGTCATCCAAAACATCGAAATAATAATAGAGCTCACTAAAGTCACTGTCACTGATAGTCTGATACTTTGAAATGCAAACACGATTTTTATTGCTGATTGTCTTTTCTGCTTTCAACTGATATTCTTTTTGCAATTCTGTACCTGAGGAATTAACTTGCTGCTATTAAATTCATTAAGAAATTTGTTAACTCACTTTTAGAGGACTTATAGGTGTTCCTCACTATAGTTTTTCAAGTAAACATGATTCTTGTTTTATCTCTTCACTTAAGGGATCAAATCTGTTCTGGGTGTCCAATAACCAATCTCTCTTCGTTAGGAATTGACTTTGATTTCTCCCCATGGCTGTTAATGTACCTTTACTGCACACACTAATTTTTAAAAACTTGCTTCCCCTATTCCTGGGCGTAAAATCATTTTTGAGACTCAGTGTTTTGGAGTTTTCTCTGATGACTGTTCTGTTTAGAGATGTTTCCTTCACAACAGTTTAGCTTTGTGGGTTTACTGGCTGCTAGCTGATCTTAGAGGCGTACTTCAGAGTTTATGAAATAATGAAATAAATTTAAAATTCTCTTCTGCTGATGAATGGAGGTCTGTTTCTTGATCTTCACTGTGGTATGATTTTCTAGTCAAGATGAATCCTGTTGCTGTCATCATATTTTATTGTGGACTCCAAAATGAATCAAAGCATGCTGGGAGAATCATCAAACTCAGCAAGGATCAGTAAGGACAGGAGACAGGCACATGGATAGTGTGGCAAAGGCAGGAGCTGGAGAAAGCAGGAGATGCATGCTTACATAACCTTTAGATTGTAAATTGGAAGAGATTGTGGAATGAGGGGGAATTGAGGTGAGAGATATGGGGGCCCATCACCTTTAGCAGTCTCAGCCCCGCAGTTGATCATGGCTGCAGTACTTTAGCTGCTCTAATAATGACCACACACTCTCCTCCATGCAGGCAAGGATGTGTGGTCACAGCTGGATTCCAAGTTTTAGACAGTGCAGTCTCTAATTATGTGTCACCTTATTCTTTCAGAGAAACAAAAATATATCAGTAACATTGGCTGGGTGATGTGGTTGTCACTGGTGAGTAACTGACAGTTTGTACAACATATAATTTGTATCTATGAGACTTGTAGCAGTGCTAAGTGTGTGTTTTTTTAATTCATTCACAGAATGAGGGTGTCACTGGCCAGGACAGCATTTAGTCCCCCTCTCTAATTGCCCAGAGGGCAGTTGAGAGTCAACCACGTTGCTGTAGGTCTGGAATCGCACATAGGCCAGATTAGATAAGGATGGCTATTTCCTTCCCCAAAGGACATTATTGAACAAGATGGGTTTTTCCAACAATCAACAATAATTTTACAGTCATTGTTAGACTGCTAAATCCAGATTTTAAAAAATTATTTGATTCAAATCTGCAGTGGAGGAATTTGAATCTGTGTCCCCAGAACATTATCTATATCTCTGGATTAACAATCCAGTGATAATACCATTAGGCCATTACCTCCCCTAAGAATGATGAAGATAGGAATGTTTGGTATAAGTCCTGATTGATACAGATCATTTGTAAATGAGTAGTGACAGAGGCTGTGTCTTTTGAAGATTTGTTGAATGACTTTCAGCCCTTGAATAAGGCTGCTGAGCATCTTGCACGTTGTGTCTGTGTT
Source organism: Hemiscyllium ocellatum (assembly GCF_020745735.1). NCBI lineage: Eukaryota > Metazoa > Chordata > Chondrichthyes > Orectolobiformes > Hemiscylliidae > Hemiscyllium > Hemiscyllium ocellatum. Next base: position 23,332,370 of record NC_083415.1, on the reverse strand, counting down.
GGAAGTCCAAATTCTGGTACTGATTACCATAGGTACCAGTACTACTGCTTTTTCAAATGCCTTTTGTCCTACATCCTCTTCACATCCAACGCAGCCATGAAGAGCACTAGTTCAAAGTCTCAGAACCTTGAATCATGTTGTTGTAGCATTCTTCATCCTGCTTCAGAATTTATTTTAGAAACCGTTCCAGCACCTGTGCCAGTCAAAGTACATTTTTCATTTCAAGCCTAATTTAGTACAAACTACCTTTAAGTGGTGCTGGCTTTATTCACATGGAGGCTCTTGATGAGGCCTACAGCTACTCAACAGTGTGACTATTGTTGGTTGCATGCATCGGCAGAATGGTTGACTTGGTGGATAAAGTCTGAAATGAAGCTGGTGAGTACTGGCACCTATCAAGGGATTAAACAGTAGCGATCAACAATGTGTTGGCTGGAAGCAGACAATGTTTTTAATGCGGGTTTGGGAGACACCAACCTTTACATTCGGGTAAATATAGTTGATACTTGTCTAATCTTATTGGCTGCCTTGCTTTTTCTGACCTGGAGCTTCCCTAGGTCACAGTGACTTTTTTTCCTCACCACAATTCATCCAAAAGCAGTCCAGCCAGCAAGAAAGAATTTCAAGAGGATGTCATGTTCAGATCAAGTCAATTTTCCATTATCTCTTTCACTAGTTTGCAAAACATCATCCTTGAAGCCAGCCTCATCCACAAAGCTGGCAGTGTCAAATGCATTAGTCCCCATTGCAACAGTCCACTAATTGTGCCTGTTTGTTGGCCTTCAAAGATGTTCAAAATATTACAAGTATCTTTTTAGATACAAAGATAGATAAAGATGCTTTCTTTATGATGAATCCATTTTCAACAGTATTGATAAAACTGCTCCAGGGCTGGATTTCCAGAGGATTGGCAATCCTATGGATTACCGTCCGCCCCCTGTTTTCTCACAAACAGAGAGCGCTTCACATTTCTGACAGGCCATTCCAATCAGGGCTCCTCCCAAAATGCAGAGCATACTTTCATTCTGATAGTTGTCCAAGGGTGCAGAACCCTGAGTCAAGTAGGTAGGAGGCAGAAAGTAGCTGCCGGGGAGGAGGCTGCCACATGGACAGAGAGATGCAAGAAGGCCCGGTAAGTGATGCAGCTGCTGGGTTGGCCAGGGGCAGTGCCTGGTATGGATAGGTCTGGCAGCGGAACGGGGAGGGTGGGTGTCAGGTCACAGATGGGGAAGGGAAGTGGATAAGAGGCTGGTCGGGTTATCAGGTCTGGAGTGGCAGGAAAGGGGATTTGGATGGGGTAGTGCAGAAGGAGATGGAGGAGGAAGGGGTCCTGGAATTGGGAGTGGGGTCTAGGGTGACAGCTCCCAGGGAGAAATTGGGGTGGGGGTATGTCAGGTCAGGGTCCAGGGTATGTGAGGTGAGTATGTTAAGTGACTGGTCACGAGTTAGATTATGTATTTAATCATTTAACTTTTCCCAAGTAACCAAGTACTTAATTTCATTGAAACCCCGTAATTTGCCATTTGAATGGATATTTCCAAGGGTTCCAAAGGTCGAGAGTTTGTCCAGTGCCCTTCAATTTCCTGGGCAATTCCTTCTGAGACTGCTACAGGGTCCTCATGCACAACTCCAATTTACACTGGAATAACAACTGGCTGGCCAATGGAAATCCGGACCTAATGCAAAAAAAAATTACAATGAACACATTGCTCAGTTGTTCTGGTTCATTAAAAATTCCATGTTGATATTCAAATATGTTTGAGCGGAAACAATTCTGAGTATAATTTGTGCTCGGCTTGGCTGATTGTGTCAGAACCTCCTGTTAGGCTGCACATAAGCCTGGTTTTCCTGAACACAAACCAGCTGCCCCACGGAAACCAATACTGCAGCAAAGGCCACAAACGAGCTTTAAGTCTCATAAAAGAATGCAAAGGGCTTTGTACCCATTCCAGGTTATTTGCAGGTTTATACCTGCAAGACTAAAGACGCCTTCTCCTTTAAAGACTGGACAACCTCAAGTTCACAATACACTACAATAACATGTTGGACTATAACCCAGTGTTGTGTGATTTTCAATGAGACAATGGAAGATTATGTGCATTTGGATAGGACAATAAATGTTACAGGTTAAAGATCTTTTATTTCCTATTGTTGATACCGTTAAACTGGAGTGCTACAATTGATGTCCTTTGATTTCTCTCCTTGGTTACTTGAAGCAATGTGTTGAAGATTCATTCTTAATTCTTGAAGATTTTAGGACAATCTGGGTTGATCAGCAATACAATGTCTTCTTCATGCATAGGTTGAGAATGCTTTATTTTCCCCGACCTCAATGGTGGACATTATTTCCTTCTCACTATATTGGATCATAAGATGCTGCTTTGCATTCAAGAATTACCAGGCTGTAAATTCTAATAGTACTGGATGATATTCAGACTCAGAATGAATAACATCTAACGCTCCCATCCCTCGCTCTTATGCACTGAGATTTCCCTCCATTGTATCTACCTTTAGATATCACCGTTGATAGAGCTGGGGAGGGAATTCTAAATTCTTCAATTACTCCAGGTGTGAGTGCTGCTCAAGACTTAACTTGCTATAACTAACAACTAATCCTCACTATCAAAGCCAAGATTGGACTCATAAGCCATCTGAGAGCCCATAAAAAGATCAATGGAATGAAGACCATCATCTTTGACCTCGAGGGATAGCCAGCACAACAACAATTCCCCACCAACAAGGTAGTCTTTAATGCAGATTCCTGGTTGTCCAGAGAACATTAAGAATGAACACATGTGTGGGGTTCGAATCAATTGCAGTCCAAAGTATACAGATATTGCAGATTCCCCTCCCTAAAGGAGATGAGTGAACCAATAGATTTTGACAAAAGTAAGACAGCTTTCATATGCTTTTCTCAAATTACCAGATCTACATTTGCTGATTTTGCTGTCACATTGGCACAGGAGGCAAAATAATAGCTTATTTGGTAAAAGATAATGTGCACGTGTACCTCAACATTTGTTTTTGTTGCTTATGGATCTGAGGTCAAAACTAAAACAGCAACAGACAATATTTTTCAGTTGGCTGCCACTGAATTTGATAGGAGAATGCCCATTACACTAAAAGTTACTGTTAGTACATGATTTGAGAGTTCTATCACTCAGCTCCGGTCATAAATTGATGTTTTCAACATACAATGATGGGACTAAAGCACCAAATCACACTGTACTCAGTCATTGCAGAAATGTTCAGCATCGGTTGCAGCATGTCACCCTGTGACAAAATAATTTTGCAAACCTGTTCTAACTTACTCTAAAATGTGCATTTAACTTTCAATGTAGAATTATTAATAAAGGTAATGAGTGGGAGGGCTGTGTATGGAGGAAGTGTCAGAATGTCCTTGAGTTCAACAATGCTGTGTGCAACCAGTCCTATTTAGCCTCAATGTCAACATGACGTAGAGGTGTTTGAGAAGGACACACAATATTTAGATTGGACTCACCACTCAGTTGTTGTATTAAAATGCATGCACATTTTTGAACAATGTCATACATTATAAAAGGGTTTGAGAAATTTGTATTTAATTATATTTTTAGCTCTGTACAATTGGAACTTCAGAGTTAAATCTGAATTTTAAAGTTTGGAATCCCATGTTGAATTTAGTTTAAATAGAAAGGGAGAGGGCACTTAATAACAACAATGCCATGGACACTTAAAGCACAAAAAGAGACCATTTCAGCTTCCTGTACTGGAGCCAACTCTTCAGTGTTAACCAACGAGATCCACTCCATTGCTCTTCCTTCAGAGCTCTACATTTTCCCCTTTCCAATTATATTATCCAATTCCTTTTTCAAATTACTATTGACTATGCTCCTTCAAGATCATTCAGATCCTGGCAACTTGGCATGTTAAAAAAAAGTCTCAATTTCTCCCATGGACATTTTGCAATTATTTTAATTGTATATCCTCAGTTTGTTGAGCCTCATGGCTCTGGAAGTAGATTCTCTCTAGCTGCTTTATCAAAATGCATAATAACTCGAACATCTCTATTAAATCTTACTCGACCTTCTCTACTGTTGGAAGAGCAATGCCAGCTTCTCTCATCACTCAACACTATTGAAAGCTTGTGTTCCTGGTACCATTCTGCTTTTTCCCAAAGTATAGTAGCCCAAATCGGACATGATACTCTGAGGCCCAACATGGTTTATAATTATTTCCAATATTTTCTTTGTGCCCCATTATACATTTGTTTTTCTCTCCCTGGGTGGAAAGTGGTGGGAAGAGTGTATAATTGAGCAGGTTAGTTAGGGAGATACTCACTCCTGACCCACCACCTCCGCTATTAGGTTCTGTGAATATTACTCACAGAATATTGCCCTTAGGTCATCAACTAATGGACACATCAAGGAGGGGTTATTGTTTTGTAGTGGTAGTCCCCTTGACTTTGGACCAGGAGGCCTGAGTTCAAATCCCAACTGCTGAGGTGTGTAATGACATTGCTGAACAGGCTGATTAGAAAATATTTGAACATGTATAGGCCTCGATTTTCTATGAGTTGAAAAATATGGTGCTGGAAATACACAGCAGGCCAGACATAAGCCTTTCTTCAGGAATGAAGATTCTCTTGCTCCTCGGATGCTGCCTGGCCTGCTGTGTTTTTCCAGCACTACATTTTTCAACTCTGGTCTCCAGCATCGGCAGTCCTCACTTTCAGCTACTCGATTTTCTATGAGTCCAATTACTTGGCAGATAAGAAAACTGGCTCCTTTCCATCTAGGATAGCTTGCTTCTTGGTTTGAGGAGCCTTTACTGACCACAAATTAGGGTGGCACGGTGGGTCAGTGGTTAGCACCGCTGACTCACAGCACCAGGGTCCCAGGTTCAAGTCTAGCTTTGGGCAATTGTCTGTGTGGAGTTTGCATATTCTCAGGTGAATTGGCCGTGTTAAATTGCCCCATAGTGTTTGGTGCATTAGTCAGAGGGAAGTGGGTCTGGGTGGGTTACTCTTCGGAGGGTTGGTGCTGACTGGTTGGGCCGAAGGGCCTGTTTCCACACTGTAGGGAATCTAATCTAAATGGCAGAAAGACAATTGGGCTGCTGAAATGGAAGGCAGTGGAATCATCCTTTCTGAGTGTCTTCTGTCTGTAATCACTAATTCACAGCCCCCTGAACAAGTACTAACCTGCTCAACAGTGCAGTTCTTCCATAGCTTCGCAGCCAGGGCCTCCAGAAATGCACTGTAACTTCCTGGCTCAAACTGGATGGGTCTTCAGTTATAAAGTTCCTGATTGGACAAAAGCTCACAGTATGGCAGCCTGACTTGACAACACCACCCCCCTCCTCTCCCTGGGAGCAGTCACCCTATGTCCCACACTGATTCCAAAATCCTTCCCACCTCTACCTCTGCTAACTGATGCTTGATCTGGTGAGATCTAAATGCTCCTGAATCCATCTCCCCCAACACTTAATGCACAGTCCCCGAAATCATGTAAATATAAATATTGGCCATAGCCAAAATATTCTTAACAGCTTTATCAATTTATCTTGCCATCTTCAACAATTTATATCTCTCAGGTTTCTCTGAACATGCAACTTTTTTCCAGGATTGGCTTTATTAATTCATATTACATTTGAAAAATATAAATTAGGTTTTCCAGATACTTCATTCCATAATTGTAAAATTATTTGTTACAAAAATGCTTTATATTCAATATCGCGTACTTTTAGTTTTGGAAGATTGTGGAAAATAACATGTATTTTAATTTTTTGTGGAAACACGTTGAGTAGTTTCTTTTAAAGCGGTCATTGAAAGGTCACTGTGGACAATGGAGAATGTTTTCTAAGCAGAGCTTCCTGTGAGCCACATGGTTGGTGATAACTGCTTGCTTTGCTGTAGGTCCCACCTGGGCTGTTTTGAACAGTGACTGGCCTGGAGAGGTTTTTGTCTTATCTGGCTCAGTTGGAGGGAAGCTGTGAAGAACAAACTGAGCTGGAAAAAAGTTTGCTGACAACATACTGCCCAGTTCATTTCTCTCATCTTTGAAAATGCCATTTTCAAAACCGAGTGTGGATCAGGAGTACTCTCTCTCAGACATCTTAGAAAACCCTTCAGCCTTCACTTGCCCAAATTGCCAGCCTCCCCTGTTCTCTTAATTTACCAATTACTAACCTCTCTCCTCCCTCCTGATTGCAGCCTGCCAGTCCTCTCCTTAGTTTCCTCTCTTCATTATCGCAATCACTTGCTGATTGCATTTCCTCCCAGATGCTAACCATATTGTCCATGTGGGGCGGCATGGTGGCTCAGTGTTTAGCACTGTTGCCTCACAGTGTAAGGGACCTGGGTTCAATTCCACCCTCAGGCAACTCTCTATGTGGAGTTTGCACATTCTTCTCATGTCTGCAAGGGTTTCCTCCAAGTGCTCTGGTTTATTCCTATAATCCAAAGATGTGTAAGGATCGGCCATACTAAATTGTCCATAGCATCCAGGGATGTGCGGGCTACATGGATTAGCCATGGGGAAGGCAGGGTTACACAGAGAGGGTAGGAGAGTTGGTCTGGGTAGAATGCTTTTCGGAGTGTTGGTGTGAACTTGATGGGCTGAATGGCTTGCTTCCACACTGTAGGGATTCTATGATTTGGCTGGCTACTATGATTTGGTGGGAATTGTGATTATCACTTGTTACTGAACTCGAAATGTCCTCAATTTCCCCTCATCCACCCTTAAAAAACTGGATCAGATTGGTGGGTGTGTGATGTGAGGTTCCTAAGGGATTTCTATATTCAGTGCTGCATATGTTCCTATGTTTTGCCAGCAACCTATTCCTGGGTAAGAGATTACTTTATATGAAATGTCTTAGTGATTCATGTTTGTATCCTCACGCCTCTGCCTACTGGTCTTGTGCTTGGTGTATGTCTCACTGTATAGCCATAATTACACTACTTATTGCAAACTGATGGTTGAGGTATAATTACAAATTTTATAAAAAAAGCTATCTTTAAAACCTTTATAATTAAATTAATTATCTACCTAAAGTTCTCATTCCAATATATAATGATAAGCCAAACATGTTACCTTCTAGTTTTACCAGTAATAACTGAAATTTACAAATCAAAGCAGAGGTCAATATTGCAGCCCTTTCTAAAGGTGGTATTTCCAAAGTGTATATCTTGTCAAGAGCTAATCTGATTGTTGGCAGTATTTATATAATGGTGCTGCCAATAAACAGGGTAGCTTTTCTGCTCATTTTGCATTACAATGTAAACGTGGATTTTTGAACTCTGGAAATTTTAAACTTTAGACATTTCAAGTTAAAATTTATCCAAACATTATCCCTACTTCTTAGTGCACCATACCCCAGCCCACCATAACTGGATTAAAAGCTTAATGCTCTGGCATTAGAAATACTTGAATACCAAGTTACATGAGTTTAAGGAGACTGAAATATATGTTATTAAACACTGCTGTATTTATCTGTATATTTAGATCATTTGAAATTCTTGCCTACTTATGACAAAAAGGACAATTGTTTTAAGAATACAAGTGCAGTCATGTGATTTTTTCTTGGCATAAAGTCATTCTAATATTCATTTTTAATTTACCAATGTCTAGGATACTACGAGGAAAGCCAATCCCATAGATAAAAAGGCATTACTTTACAGTAAATCAGAACTGTCACCTCCAGCATACAGAAGCACTGAAACATTTATTCAGCCTCATATTCCTGGCACTTGAAATTATTTCCTTCATGCCTGATAGCCAAATCACAATATGGCAGGTCTCCCCCGAGCCATGGGATTGTTAGTGCGGACTCACAACATACTGGCAACTGATGTGGCATTTCGTGTACAGCTGTCACTCAAAGGCAGGCAAATGCAAATGAGGGCGGGCCCGGCAGTGTTCAATTACTGCTCCACGGCTGTGTACAATACGGGCTTCAGTCAGAGCAGACAGCCATTCTTCAGACTCAAATCAAAAAATAAAATAGCAGCTCCCTCAGGGAATCTGCTGCTGGGATTTTTTTTTCCCTCTCATAAAATATTAAAACTAAGTTAGTGGAGGAGCTGCTTGAAAAAAAAATGGTTTGATAGTGCAATTGTTTTGTGCAATGCTGTATGCAATGATCGGTAATATGAAGTTAGGCCATTTGGCCACATAACAAATGGATTTTGAAACTAGCCAGTGCGAAAGTGATCATGCCTCAGAGATGAATGGCCATCACGTTTCGGTTTGAACTTCAATACTATTTACAGGATGCAATGCATTAACATACCAAGCCTTCTTTTATGGCGCTATCCAAACCGGTGACCCTCCTTTGGAGGAGGAGGGCAGCAGATGCACTACCTCCTGTAAGTCACACACTCTTCTTGACCTAGAAACATACCACTCCTCCTTCACCGCTCCTGGGTCAAAGAACTGGAGCTCTTTTTGTGACAGTTCTGTGGGTACACCTATGCTAGATAGAGTTACAGAGATGTACAGCATGGAAACTGACCATTCGGCCCCAACCCAATCTAGTTCTGCCTGCCCATATCCCTCCAAACCCTTCCTATTCATATACCCATCCAGGTGCCTTTTAAATGTTGTAACTGTACTAGATTAGATTACTTACAGTGTGGAAACAGGCCCTTTGGCCCAACAAGTCCACATTGACCTGCTGAAGCGCAACCCACCCAGACCCATTCCCCTACATTTACCCCTTCAGCTAACACTACGGGCAATTAAGCATGGCCAATTCACCTAACCTGCACATTTTTGGATTGTGGGAGGAAACCAGAGCACCCGGTTCCACCACTTCCTCTGGCAGCTCATTCCATACACGTACCACCCTCTGCTTGAAAACGTTGCCTCATAGGTCTCCTTTATATCTTTCCCCTCTCACCATAAACCTATGCACTCTCAGTTCTGGATTCCCCCAACCCAGGGAAAAAACTTTGTCTATTTATCCTATCCATGCCTCTCATGATTTTGTAAACCTCAGCCTCTCATACTCCAGGGAAAACAGTCCTAGCTTATTCAACCTCTACCTATAGCTCAAATCCTCCAATCCTGGCAACATCCTTGTAAATCTTTTCTGAACCCTTTCAGGTTTCACAACATCTTTCCAATAGGAAGACCAGAATTGCACACAGTACTCTAACAATGGCCTAACCAATGTCCTGTACAGCTGCAAAATAACCTTTCAACTCCTGTATTCAATGCTCTAACCAATAAAGGAAAGCATACCAAACACCTTCTTCACTACCCTATCTACCTGCGACTCCACTTACAGGGAGCTATGAACCTGCACTCTAAGGTCTCTTTGTTCAGAAACACTCCCTAGGACCTTACCATTAAGTGTATAAGTCCTGCTAAGGTTTGCGTTCCCAAAATGCAGCACCTCACATTAAACTCCATCTGCCGCTTCTCAGCCCATTGGCCCATCTGATCAATACCCTGTTGTAATCTAAGATAGTCATCTTCGTTGTCCACTACATCTCCAATTTGGGTTCATCTGCAAACTGACTAACTATACCTCTTATGCTTACATCCAAATCATTTGTGTAAATGACAAAAAGTAGAGGACCCAGCATTGATCTTTGTGGCACTCCACTGGTCACAGGCCTCCAGTGTGAAAAACAACCCTCCACCATCACCCTCTGCCTTCTACCTTTGAGCCAGTTCTGTGTCCAAATGGCTAGTTCTCCCTCTATTCCATGTGATCTAACCTTGCTAACCTGTCTCCCATGGGGACCCTTGTCGAATGTCTTACTGAAGTCATATTGATCATGTCCACCATTCTGCCCTCATCAATCCTCTTTGTTACTTCTTCAAAAAACTCAATCAAGTTTGTGAGACATGATTTCCCATGGATAAAGCCATGTTGACTATCTCTTATCAGTCCTTGCCTTTCCAGATGGAATACAGTGGTTCAAGAGGTGATCACCATTACCTTCAAGTGAAATTTGGTATGGGCAGCAAATAATGGCCTTTCCAGTGCTCGCATCCCATGAATAAATGAAATACATGAAATTTCTCTAACACTGAGCTTACCTCTCTGTTAGAGGTAAGGTTACAGCTCAGTCATATCTTTAATGCACTATTTCAAATATAATATTGACAGTTTTTATGTGAGATAGATACTCATGTTCTTCTTGTAAAATGCTTCGATCACTAAGCACATACCTACAATAAATAATGCTCTCTCTCACAATATTAAGATCAGAAGTGTAAGTCTCCCTCTTCTCATTTGAGCTCTTTCTCTTAAAGGGATTGGTCCAGTTTCAACTCTGACTATACTGTGACTCAAGCCATTCAAAAACATCAGATATCAGGCTAAGTGGGAACACAGTGTGGGATGACAATGTTCCATAGTTATTGTGACAAAATGAAGCTTTCTCACTTTGAACCATCAGCAGATGACCTGCAACCTTAAGTTGCTTATGGTTATGTTGCTAAACATTTTATTTCTGCATTAATTTCTCATTCCTGAGTTTCCCAAGTAATCATTTTGTTGATATGGAATTGCTTAGCTTTAATCGAAGATTGCTTGCATTGAAAGCAACATTTATTAAACAAGAAAAAAAGTTTGCAGCCCTCCTCCAGAAGTAATGCGCCTGAATTATGGTCTAGGATTTTAGATGCTAACAGATAGGATATGTTATGATTATTGAAAAACAGTCTTCGCACAAAATGAAAATCTAGAAATTTCTCCTCCAAAATGCTATGGAGGCTTAATCAATTGAAAGTTCAAGTAGTTAGTTGACAGATTTTTGTTAGGTAAGGGTATTAAATAACATGGAATGAAATGCAATTGAAATATAGATCAGCATCATTTACTCAAACAGAGCAACAGGCTCAAATTTCTGTTCATATTGATTAAGAATGCTTTTAAAAAGCCATAACTCAATCTTGAAGTTAAAAATCACACAACACCAGATTATAGTCCAACAGATTAAAGTGCTGCTCCTTCATCAGGTAGCTCATGAAAGAGCAGCGCTCTGAAAGCTAGTGCTTCCAAATAAACCTGTTGGACTATAACCTGGTGTTGTGTGATTTTTAACTTTGTCCACCCCAATCCAACATTGGCTCCTCCACATCTTGGATACCTCAATCTGTCAGTGATTCATTGATAATTTTATCAGCACAGCTGTGAATGTGTAACTAGGTGCACCAAATCAACAGAAATGGAACTGATAGTATAAAGCTAAACTCATATATGTCTGACTCTTCCAAGGGATGAACCACTAGTGGTGATTACTGTGTACCACAATCCATGTCATAGAGTCATGACAGCACAGAAGGAAGCCATCTGGCCCACCAAGTCCACACGCCAATGGACTCATTCTCATCATCTCGGTCTATTGGCATAGGCCTAAAACTTCATTTCTCTTAAGTGCCATCCAATCGCCTTTTGAAATCATTTACCTCCAATTCCACCACTGTCATAGGCAACATGTTCTCGACCAAGTATTGAGTTTGGGGATTTTCATGGTGGGTTTCTCTCTGTGGGTCCTAATGAACCAACTCACATAATTCTCCGTTGCTCACCTCATATCATTTGCACCATTCAATTATGGTGCCCTGCTTACACAAACATGCAGTCACCATCTGCAGAAGTGCTTATCATTCCTGGGACCCTCAGGGATTTTTGCCACCAGCACCATGTTTAAAAACCAGCTGGACACCAGGTTCATCACTGCCAGCCATTAGTAGCTCTTCATAAGAAACAGAGTGAGCGAGCATTGAGAGTGAGTGTGTGTGTGTGTGTGTGTGTGTGTGTGTGAGTGTGTGTGTGTGTATATAAAATGAGCCTTCAGGTGAACCCTGTTTCAAAGTAAGATGAGTGTCTGTCTCTGTGCACAAATTGGCCTGGCAGGAGTATCACATCAAAAGGTTTTGGTGCATTCCAAAGTTCAGCTCTGAAGTGGACAGTGATCACTATATTCTGAGTGATTTTGTGACAGGCTGCGATATTGTGATGATGCTGGTAGGTGTCCAAGCTAAACTCTGTGAATGGGGCAGTAGACAGTCACTACTCATGGAGTGTGCCCTGAGATATTCAGGACTTCCGGGGGAGGCATAGTGACTCAATGGTTAGCACTGCTGCCTCACAGCACCAGGGACCCAGATTCGATTCCAGCCTTGGGTGACTGTGTATGTTTGTACACTCCCCTTCATGTCTGCGTGGGTTTCCTCTGGGTGCTTTGGCTTCCTCCCACTGTCTGAAGGTGTGCAGATTAGGTGCATTGGCCATGCTAAATTGCCAAGTATCCAGGGATTGCAGGTTAGCTGGATTAGCCATGGGAAATGCAGGATTATAAGGATAAGGTAGGGCTTGGGTTGGGGTCAGAGGGTCAGTGTGGATTCGATGGAGTGAATGGTCTAATTCCACACTGTAGGGATTCTAAGAAGAAGAATGCCTGAAGAAGCAAATGGCAAGCCGGAGTGATCAGTACCCACTCTGACTTTCATGTTGGACATTTATCGTTGGCTAATTTCTTTCTATGTGGGACACTAGCAAATGTAAACACAATAGTAAATGAGGTAGATTTGATTAGAACCAGGCCCTTCAGCCCAACTAGTCCACACCAACCCTCTGAAGAGTAACCCACCCAGACCCACTCCCCATATTTACCCCTGACTAATGCATCTAACTCTATGGGCAATGAAGCATGACCAATTCACCTAATCTGCACATCTTTGGATTGTGGGAGGAAACTGGAGCACCCGGGGGAAACCCACGCAGACATGGGGAGACTGTGCAAATTCCACACACACAGTCGCCTGAGGCTAGAATCGAAACTGGGTCCCTGACGTTGTGAGGCAGCTGTGTTAACCACTGAGCCACCATGCCGGACCCAAAGGTAAGAGCAGTTAATAATGAGATATCCATCCAAATGGGCCTCTCTTTGCTTACGATGAGAGTCTCATGTCTCCATTCAACCTTACATGCAAAACTGGACTCTTTTTATTTAAAATTGAGAATTTAATTTTTTGATCTTGCCATTATTTTCCCAACCAACACACCAGTACCTGCATCATTTAAATGCTGGGAAAACTCACCCTTTTAATCATTATTATAACGATTGTAAAATGGGTTAAATGTTATTGCGATGCCCATGGGTTTAAGGTTAAATATCACATCAGGACAATTGGGTGTAACAGTTATCCAAAGCATACCATTCAATGATGTTCAAACATATTCCTCATACAAACATATAAATCAAGAGTAGGTGAAAGCTACTTAGCCCCTGGAGTCTGTCCTGTTAATCAATAAGATCGAATTACTTCACATTCCTGCTTATCAATGAGCTGTAGACACAGACAGTCACTTGGAGGGTCCACACATGCAGCTCAGCCTGCAGACATTTTGATGTCTGCTTCCAGAAGTCATTGCTAAGCATTGACCTTCAAGGCCTGTGCATGTAGCAGGAAAAATTAGACACAGTATAGCTGCCTTCCAATGATAAACATGGACTCCCTTACTTCTCAAAAATCTATCCAGGCCGGTCTTCAAGAGATTTCAGGGCACTGCTTCATCTATCTTTTCAAAGAGCATTCTGATTACTCACCCCCTTCTATGAGATAATATTGCTCCTTAGCCCTGTCTCAAATGGGTGACCTCTTCTTTCTAAATCGTGGTCCCCAGTTCTAGAACTCTTCACAAGAAGTAACAATTCTGCACATCTGCTCCATTAAGTTCCCTCATGAATCATGTCTTACTCTTCCAAACTCAAATACAAATAGATACAAGCCCAACCTTTCCTCATCAAGCAACCCTCACATTCCAGGTATCAGTCAAGTAAAACTTCTCTGAACTGCTTCCAGCACATTTCCATCCTTCATTAAGTAAGGTGACCAAACTGTACATATAGTTTCAACAATGCCCTGTTTGGCTGAAGCAAAACATCTCTACTTTTGTACTGAATTCTCCTTGCAATAAATGATAGCATTCTATTAGCTTTCCTAATGACTTGTTGGACCCACATATTAAACTTCTGTGATTTATGCTCAAGAGTACCCAGATTCTTCCTCATCTCAAAGTTTTGCAATTTCTCACCATTAGATGATATGCTTTGTTTCCCCATCCTTCCTACCAAGATGGATAATTTCATATTTCCCCACATGATACTCCATTTGTCACAACTTTGTCCACACCTTTAACCAATCAATATCCTTTTATGCCCATATGTCCTCTTCACAACTTGCTTTCCAATCTATGTGTCATCAATGAACGTTGCAACTATACACTTGATCTCTTCATTTGTATTAATTGTCAGAAGTTTAGGTCTGAGCATTGATTCCTGTGGCTCGTGTTACAGCTTGTCAGCTAGAAAATGATCCATTTTTGCCTATTTTTCATTTCAAGTTAACTAATCAATCTTCTATCCGTGTCATTATGGACTCTCTTACACAATAAGCTCTTATTTTCTGCAATAACCTTCAATATGATACCTTATCAGACGCCTTTTGGAAATCTAAGTATAGGAGGTCCCAGTGACCCACAGCAAATATTGGTTCTCCTGAAAGAACTTCAGTAAATTAGTTCAACATGATTTACTGTTCACAACACCAAGATGACTCTTTCTGTTTCGCATAGTGTCCTACTATAGTGTCTTCCCTAACACAGATATTAAGCTAACTGGCCTGTTTTCTCTCTCTCTCTCTCCCTCCATTTTCGAATAAAGGAGTTAAATTTGCTGTTTTCATCAATGGTCTGAGCGCATTTGCTGAGATTTTGAATGGTGTGTATGACAGTACCATCTCAAAAATGTTGCTCCATTTAATTATCTACCTTCTTCACAGACTTTTGGGAAGCAGATATTTCATCACTAATAGTAATCCATGTTTTGAGTAATGTCAGTCAGTCTATTTTTAAAACTTAGGTGCAAGTACTTGATATGGTTGAAATGTACCCTATTTGCACAAAATGAAAAACAAGCCTCCTTAATGCAATTTTATTAATAGAAATTAATAACAAAATAAGAATATCTGCTATGCAAGTATTGGTCATTTTGAAATACAATGTAGCCTGCCACTACGTATCAATATGTCACAATTTCCATGACAACAGTTTTTTGGACACAATTTCATATGTCACTTTACACAACCCAATTAAATTTTATCTGAAGACTGGACAGAACACTGTGTGCTCACTCCTACTACCATTTTAGATTTTACTACCCTGAGTCACATCACTGTGGTAACCATTTACTGTAATAATAGTAACAGCTTTGAACAAGCACACCATAGTGACATCCCATCCCACCCCCACCTCAGTCCAACATGATAACACACAGCTTGTTTTCTTGGCTTGAGGCACGAATTGTTGGATGTCAACCTGAACCAGCGAGAACATTTTCCTCCATGCCTCTGCACTTCGTTGCCCCACATCAAAGAGGGAACACAAAACGTTCCCCTGCAGGGATGCTCCAAGTTCTCTAGAAAGCTCAGAGCATGATTTTTCTGTCCAAAATTATATTATGTTTGAGAAAATGCTTTAAACTTGTTATCTGATTTTTGTGGAATAATTCAGTTAACGTCTTTACTGCACTACATTTTCTTCCTGTACTATTTGCTTACTAAACAGTTATAAAATTTTATTCAACACACAGCAATGAGAGCAGCTACACAAATCCCAAACACAGGTTAGTAAACTCCTGCAGCTACTTCTTCAACTGTCCATTGATGAGAGGATAGCTATTATTTTACAAGCTTCTCTCTACCTCCGTGATTACCTCCTCTACATTTCTATGAATTATTGTTTGTAAAATGCACAAGAAGAGTCAGTGAATACAAAGGACAGTGTCAGTTTGAACAGCTACATGGTTTCCATACAGTATGTGTAACAAAACACAAACCAAGGTCATGTTTGGTAAGATTTCCTCATGAAGTTATCAATGCAGTCCAAAGAACATGTTGAGGACATAACTGGAAACATTGTTTGGAGGGATTTGTCTGATGCTTAAAATCCCACTTTTTAAAATTACAATTATATGGCAATAGAGATTTGCATTACTTTTCACCCACTTGAGACCTTTTTGCTGAGTGGTTAATTACTTTGAAATACAGATAATGTAGAACATTCCTTAGCATCCTGAAAAGGCAAATCTTAGAACATTCATGAGGTTGTGTTCAAATTGTCCAATCAATTTTTCTGTAAAAATGGAAACTTAACTTCCAAATAAAATTGTCACGTAGTTAAAATTTAAGCATATCACAGAAACTTAATACATTAAACATTATACATTAAGAACTAAACAAATACAGGGAATCATAGATAATCAGGTAAGAGTCACATGTATGCAATCTAATCAAAAGGTTCAGCTAACATTGTCATTATTTTAATTTCAACATTAAATTAGATTGACGAATTTGTTGCGTTCTTTTTAATGCAGAGTTTAGTTTGTTAGTTGGATTTTTAAAATTCTGTTTCTCAAGCTGTGTTTTTGCTGATGATAGCTGACATGCATCTTCATTATCTCACATCAAGCAAGGTGACACTTACAAACTGATCTGAATGTCACACACTGTCAACAGCATAGTATTAACAACTTTGATTCCAACACTGAATACCAGCGTTCACCACAGCCAGTGCACACAGGAAACCTTTGTTATAGTGCAGTGCTCCAGAAATCATTAACACCCTATTATAGCCTTATATATCCTTCACTGAGGTGCTGAAAATGTTGAGCTTACCCTCTCCTTGGAAGGCAGTGGGGAAAAAATATCATGCATTAAGGTGAATCCACTGTTAATCTGTTGCTGTTTCTACCCAATGCTCTTCATCTGCCGACTCAGTGGGAATAATCACTCCTAATTGATTTCTCGCTGCTGGGAGTACAATCTGGGGCAACCGTTGAGACACCACAGCTACATGAAGGGTAACATCACTTTCTGCGTAAAAAGCGAAGGGAACCGGAGCCTCGCGTGTGTCAAACTGTGCAAGGTGCAAACCTGAAACCAAACAAAAAATGCTGGAGAAACTCAGTGGGTCTGGCAACATCTGTAGAGAAAGAAACAGTTAACACGCTGAATCCAGTGACCTTTCAACAGAACTGAAAGCAGCCAGGAAAGGGTAGTGCTTATGCTGATGACATCAGTGGATGAGGAGTAATTAGAATAGATAGCCGTTGATGAGTGAGAACTAGAAAAAGAGATACGCAGAGAGGAAGGTAATGCTGCGTAGGGTACTAACAAGAAGTGTGAATGGTTGAAAATGGATTGGTTATGATGGGTGTGACCCATACAAAACAACTTTGGGTGTGGGTAATGATCTTGGAGGAGGAGGTTCCCATTCTGAAATTGTTAAACAATGGGTCCTTTTTCACATTCCTCATTAACACCCTACTTCTCCATATTTCCCATTCAGCTTATCATCAGTAATCCTTTTACATGTCAATCCCCCATCAGGTTGGTCTCAGAGCTCTCTGCTTCTTCCTGGAAAAAGGCCTGAACTCTCCCCATCCAGCACCCTCCCCTGTCCAGCCAAGCTCGTCCTCACCCTGAACAACTCCTCCTTGAACTCCTCTTGCTTGCTTCAAATAAAAGGTGTGACCATGGATACCTACATGGGCCCCAGTTATAGAGTCATACAGCATGGAAACAGACCCTTTGGTCCAATTATTCCATGCTGGACATAATCCCAAACTAAACTAGTCCCACCTGTCTGCTCCTGTGTCCATCTCTTTGAAAAATTCCTTGTTCCAGTCCTATTTTGGCAGCCCCCCCACTACTCTTTCTCCAGTGTATTGATGATATCATTTGTGCTGCTCCCTCTCTCATCAACTTCACTTCCAATTTCCATCCCACTCTAATCTTCATACAGTCCATCTCTGAATCCTCTGTTCCCTCTTCGACATCTGAATTTCCATTTCTGGGGTAGTCTCATCACCAATATCCACTACTAACCCACCAACTCCCACAGTTATGTAGACTATACATCCTCACACCCTGCTTCCTGTAAAGACACCATTTCATTCTCTCAGTTCTTCCATCTGCATCACATCCGTTTGGAAGATACCAAATTTGACAAGGAAGCCTCCAAATAGTTGACCTTTTTCCTCAACTGACATTGCCTCAGCACCGTAGTTGATAGGGCCCTCAGCCAAGTCTGACCCATCTCCTGCAATTCAGCCCTCACCCCTTTTCTTCCATCCTGGAAGAGCGACAGGGTCCCTCTTGTCCTCACCTACCATCCCACCAGCATCTGGATCAACAGCATCAATAGCCACCATTTCTGCCACCTCCAGCAAGATGCTTCCATCAGATAGATGTTCCCCTCCCCTGTCACTCTTCCACTAGGACCGCACTCTCTGGCACATCCTGGTCAACTCCTCCTCCACTCCCAACATGTACTCCATAGCCCCTTCCTCTGAAAACACAGGTGTAACATCTGCCTGTATACCTCCTCCCTCCTCAGTCTCCAAGGGCCCAAACACACTTTCCAGGTGAAGCAGTACTTTACCTGAACTTCACAAAATTGAGTCAACTTGTAACAATACTATGACTTTAAGAGGTGTATTTTGTCCTTTTTTTTGAAGAGAGATTGAGGCAGAGGTACTGAGTTATTTGTTTCAAAGTCAGCATCAATAAAGTAAATGATTTGTGATGCCTTGGTTTTTTAAAAAAAACGTTGGAACAACAGAAACAGCATGAATGGATGGGGTCAAGCTCCATCCCATTAGCATTCATTTATTGTCTTAGGCTTGCTTTCTGCAGTTGCTGGCATTTTGAAACTGGATATGGAAGCTCTTCTTCCTCTCTCTGTTACAGCTAAAAGCTGGGGTTCTCTTTCTGCTGTTAGAATTGCGTGGGAGACAATCTATTTTACTGAATTTGCCATTTCCAAGGGTGCCTTTTTGGGATGTTACTCTATTGGAACAGTTAATTGGCAGTAGTTAATGTATATATTATGTTGTTAAGCATTTTTATAGAGTTACAGTTACACCGATTTATTTATTTCACATTGTCTGTATTTTAGTTATACTGCATGAATAAAGTGGGCTTTGTTTCAAGTCTGGTTGTTTGATCAATTGAATTGCACCAAAACAGAATGCTTTACACTTGCGTTTAAAATACGAAAACGTTAGGCTATAGATTATCTTCTTAAAATAGTTTGAGTGGGTTTAGTCTGCTCCATAATGTACTTCATTCACTGCTCACTATGTAATCTCCTCCACAATGGGGAAATGCAGCATAGACTGGGTGACCATTTCTCAGAACACTTGCATTCTCTCTGCAAAAAATAAAAAGACCCTGAGCTTCCAGTAGCCTGCCATGTCAATACACCATCCTGTTTCCTGGCCAACACCTTTGTCTCAGGTTTGCTGCAGTGCTCCAATGAAGTTCAGAAGAACCTAGAAGAACAGCACCTCATTTTCTGCTTGAGAACCCTGCAGCCTGCTGGACTCAATATTGAGTTCAGCAGTGAAACTGTGCCAGAGGGGGAAGGTGGAGTGAGGTGCAGCACAAAATTAGTAAAATCTGGGAAATGCCTATCCTAGGTAGTCTCAGCTTTTGTCTGCTTTTTCAAAGGACAACAAAACTCTGCCACTGTTCTTTGAGCATAAAAAAAACTCTCTTACATGACATATCATACAAAGCGTCTTGTGAAAAAAAGCCAGTCCAATCATGGTTAGAAGGGTGAGGGATCTGGATTTGTGGCAGAGACAAACCATGACTTAATCAAATATTGGAAAGGGCTCACGGGTGTAAATGGTGCCATGATTGTGCAGTGCTGTCTGTGATAAAACACTGTAATGAAACTTGAGTTTTTCTCCTTACAACAAGAAAGAGATGCTCAATAGTATGACAAGTTTTGATAATTTAAAGAAGAAGAAACTGGAAGAAGGAAGCTGTTTCAATAATGGCACTCAAAATGGGAGTTCAATATAGATGTGAAAGGAAAGAAAAAGGCTACTTGCAGAGGTGTGATTAATTGGATAGTTTTTGCCAAAAACAGCATAGATGTAATAGGTCATATGCTTCCCTCCATGTCATGCAGTGTGCAAAATATCTTTCCAGTGTCAGATGTTAAGATCTTGGCCTAGAATTTGGAGTTTCCAGATTCCAACCACCCAAGTTCAAAGAGTAGATGTTATTTACAGAGAAAAAAAAATCTAATTCAGAACCAAAGGATCTGTTTCGGTGCTGTACATCTCTATGACTCTATGACACTATAACCATGGCCATGTATGGAATCACACTTTAGCAGTCCCTGGACTCAAATATAGCATGAAATCAGCATCATTCTGAAAGAACAAAATCCAATCAAGGATTGAGACACAGGGCAGCGGGGAGATGGTCTGCTTTGTTTGCGTATTAGTACATTGCTGTCTCTTGAAGTTAGGGCAGATGTATAAACTAAGAACTGAGAGTGTAGAACAAGGGAAGAAAGGAAAGAGCATGTCAGATGTCAAAGCAGAATGCCAGCAAGAGGAGAGAAAGATCTGTGACAAAATTATTTTAAAAATTAGGAAAACAAAGAAAGGACATTAATGGGAAAACATATTGCCAAGCAAAATCAAGGAAAACTTAAAGATGCTTGCTGAATATATAAAAAAACAAAGAGAGTAATTAAGATGACGACAGACGAGACGCCAAAACGTAGTTGTGTGTGGAAACATAGGATGTGGGTAAGTTCTAAATTGATACTTTGGGCTGAATCCTACATTTATTAGGCTAATTCTGAATTCCATCCAGTTATTTCTGAGGTGTATTGTCTTCTCTCACTGTATCTTACCTCACAGACTTGCCTCACATGTTGTCTCTCGTGTCCAATCTTATCACATGCCATTCCCAGGACAGCTTGCCTAGATATCCTAGGATTTAACAGCCTGTTGTACATCTAAACAAGCACTGTCAGTCTGCAGCTTCCCTACTGACGTTTGGCCTGCATATGGTAGACATCGGGAAATGAGCATCTTGTTTTGCAGGCAGTGTCCTGGATAGAGTAGTGCGGGCATGGCACTTCCTCCTTCCTCAGGACCAGCAGTGGAGGCCATGACATCAGAGTGTGCCAGCCTGGTCCAAGATTGCCACTTGTGATAGTGCATTCTCACTTATTAGGAGCAATTTGGCCATCCTCGCACTGCTACCTCACACTCACTCACTCTATGTTACCACACCCACCTCCCACCACTCTCACTCCACCACTCACCCATGACACTGCCCCTCATTCTCTGGCACCCACTCCGACCCGACACCAATGACTCTACATGTTCTCAGCACTCTATACTCACTCCGGACGTACCCCCACCTGCACCAACAATATCAGCTGTCCCACTCAGTAATACCCAGCTCTTTCTCATTCTAGGGGGAAAGCAGCCCACCATAGGGTAGAAGAACAGGTTGTGGGCTGCCTGTTATTCAGCTCCTCACCCCTTTGAGGAGAGGACCCTGACTCTGAGAAATTTCTACAAGCTCTGGACCGGTATCAGAGGCTGACCTGAGTGAAGGCCGTTCTCACACTGACTTGCCCAAGGACCACTGACAACTATGACAATCTTCCTGGCTTTCTGTCCTTGGTAAGTGGTATGGCAAGTACTGTCAGCCTTGTCTCTCTGGCTGAGGGGGCAATGTGAAAAAGGCAAGACAAGGGAGAAACAAAGACGTTGTGAGCATCCAGATACGCTCAGATTGAGCGAGCATTATGACAGCAAACAAAGAGCCTGGAGATGCAGCCTGGTTTAAGTGCTTATCAGTGACCTCACTGTGTTGGCTAAAGCATTACTACAGTGTTGAACAGTGCAGCCTGAGGTGCAGTATTGAAGGGCAGAAATGTGATTAGAGATGTGCCATGAGGGTTCATAAAGATTGGTACGTAGAGTCATAGAGATTGGTACGTAAAGTCATAGGACATACAGCATGGAAACAGACTCTTTGGTCCAACTTGTCCATGCCAACCAGATATCCTAAATTAATCTTGTCCCATTTGACAACATTTGGCCTATATCCCTCTAACCCCTTCCTATTCATGTAACCATCCATATGTACCAGCCTCCATCACTTCCTCTGGCAACTCATTCCATGTGCCACTGTCTGTGGATTAGGGACATGTGGCCGGTGTCCATGGAGCTACCCTGAGGTTCTGTTGTCTGGTGTCCAACATGGATGTCTTTCATAACAAGCAGTGAGCTTTGATTTTTCTCATCAGGTTTTCCCGATGTCAGGCTTGTTTGGTGAGTTTGATAAGATGGATGGCTGAATAGTAATGAGGGGATTTGAGCTGTTAACAAGACGTTTAACAAGCAATAACCACCATCAATTGGCAACTCGATGCTGCCTATTGAGAACCTCACCACACCACTTGTAAAAAGCATAACAGATGGAATGAGATCTCCCAACAGCAAGATGGGCGTTGCCAGACTTCCCGTCTGATTCTACCACACATCTCACCGCAGCCCATGTCACTCAGAGTTGTACATGATTTCACCCCTTGTGTCTGTTTTCACCAACAAAGGGAATAAAGCAGATGTTGTCATTAGGAGGAGTATTAAATATTGGATGGGATGAACATAGTAAGGAGGAAATCTTACGGTGTTTAACATTTTTAAAAACATTCTGCATACATCATCAGGCCTAAATTAACTCGTCAAAAAGTATATTCATATAATGTGGTTTCACTGGCTAGGCCATTATTTGACGTCCATTCCGAATTGCCCCAGAGAGGTAGCCCAGGCTTTTGCGAGATTATAGTGAAGAAGTGGCTAAAGCTTTAACCATCGTTAACTCTCCTTTCTGACTAGAGGTGTCATTCAAGGAGATTGTTAACATCGTAACATTGTTTGAAAAGGTGAAGAATGGTTCCGATAATCCAGTGTTTTCAATCTAATCTTGGTGGTGGGAAAGGTTTAAGAAATATCTGCTCCATAACGGCAAGATGGCGCAGCGTAGGACAGGCCATCGGAGCTCCTCTGCTCTACCTATTCTTTTTATCTTTTCCTTTATTTTCGCTCTTTCTAGTAGTCTCGGAGCAGCGAGAGGGAAAACGAGTCCCGGGGCAGCGCGAGGGGAAACGAGTCCCAGGGCAGCGCGAGGGGAAACGAGTCCCAGGGCAGCTCGAGGGGAAGCGAGTACCGGAGCAGCGCGAAGGGAAGAGCGTCCCGGGGCAGCATGAGGGGAAGCGAGTACCGGAGCAGCGCGAAGGGAAGAGCGTCCCGGGGCAGCATGAGGGGAAGCGAGTACCGGAGCAGCGCGAAGGGAAGAGCGTCCCGGGGCAGCGTGAGGGGAAGTGAATACCAGAGCAGTGCAAGGGAAAGCGAGTCCCGGGGCAGCATGAGGGGAAGCGAGTACCGGAGCAGCGCGAAGGGAAGAGCGTCCCGGGGCAGCGTGAGGGGAAGTGAATACCAGAGCAGTGCAAGGGAAAGCGAGTCCCGGGGCAGCATGAGGGGAAGCGAGTACCGGAGCAGCGCGAAGGGAAGAGCGTCCCGGGGCAGCGTGAGGGGAAGTGAATACCAGAGCAGTGCAAGGGAAAGCGAGTCCCGGGGCAGAGTGAGGGGAAGCGAGTCCTGGAGCAGCACAAGGTGGAAATGAGTCCTGGAGCAGCGAGTCCTGGAACAGCGCAAATTACGCTGATGCTGGTGTAGAGTGCACTGGTGGCTTGCAGTGGGGTGGGATTGTTCTTGGACTGGGTCCCGGCGTGGGCAGTCATACCATGTGCTGAACTGCTGCTATTTGAAATTCTTTTTCAGAGTGTAATGTCAATTCTTTAACCATGTTATAACTAACTTATTTTTTGACACTGTAAGTAATACTACTTTTCTTTTTATTCCTCTTTTTATCAAAGATTTGTACCTAGATACTTGTACCTAAGATGGCACCATTAAAGGCAGCCATTGTAAAAATTTTCATCGCAGTCCTGTACCTCTGTAGTGAAGTACACCTGACACTAAAGGATATTCTAATTCTATTCTATTTTAATTTAGGGAAACAGTGACATCAAGGATAGTCAGCATGGATTTGTTCGAATAATCTGATTGAATTTTTGGAGGCAGTAACTAACAAAGGTTGATGAGGGAGGTGCATTTTATGTAGTCTGCATGGATTTTAGCGAGGTTTTTGACGAGCTGGCAAGACAAGTCAGCAAATTAAAAACGCACTGAATACAAAAGAAAGTGACAGGTTGGATACAAAATTGGCTCAGTGGCAGGCAGCAGAAGGAAAAGGTCAACGGGTGTTTTGGTGACTTGAAGAATGCTTTCAGTGGGCAGAGCTCAGTACTGGGTCTCTTGTCTGTATGTATAATCAAAGTGATGTCCCTTTCCTTTCTTCATATACAAAGGAGTTTGCACATGATATCAAAATTGGCTGGGAGGAAGGAAATGTGGACTGTAGGCAGATATCATCAGACTATTCAAATAGACTGAAAGAGTACCCAATGAAGTTCAATCCAGAAAAAATGAGAGATAATACACTTGAGGAGGTCAAACAAGATACATGTATGAATTGAAGTGTTGAGAACAGAGGGATCTTGGAGTGTGCATCAACAGATCCCTCGAAGTAACAGAATGGGCTGATAAGGCAGTTTAACAGGATGGATATTGGCCAAAGCCTAGCATGTAGGAGCATGGAGGTCATACCAGAACTGATAAACCATTCATTAGATCACAGCTAGAGCTGGACATAGTTTTAGCTATTGCATTAGAAGAAAAGTATGATCGCATCACAGGGTACAGAGGAGATTTACGAGAGGAATTGCTAGAAATGGTGAATTTTAGCTATTAAAAAGACTGGATATGCTGAATTGTTTTCTTTGGAATATATAAAATTCGAGGACATTTAATTAGAGCATATATTATAATGGGTCCAAATAGAGTCATTGGAAATTTCATATCCACTGTTAGGGAGGTCAATAACTAAGGAGTGTAAGTTTAATATAACTAGTAAAACGATTGAAAGGGAATTGCATAACTTCTACAGACAGTGGTAGTGATCCAGAATTTGCTGCCCAAAAAGATGGTAGGTACAGAAGCATCACTATATGTAAACAACGCTTTGACAAGCATGTGAGATGCTGCACCTTACTGGGCTTCAGACAAGAGCTGGAAGGTGGAAAGAAGGATTAGGGTGAACAGCTCTTTTCTGACCAACACGGGTGAAAGTCAGCCTATTTTTGTGTTTTTTTTAAACTGAACAATGGGCACCAGGCTGTTTGCCGCACTCTCCATTAAAGCTCAAACAATGTTGCATTTCTTATAGCCTCATTGAGAGATGCTAATTTTAGATAAGTACATACAATAAATTTTGAATTATAATGTTGCCATACATAATTCAATCTTTAACAGTTCAAGTTATCTCAACCTGCAATCTGTGCAAATAAGATTCCAGATTTTGGTTAAATAAAATTCCCCATTTTAACCTGCATATATTACAAATGTTGACGAAACTGATCTAATACTACTATAATTTCACGTACTATGTACATCCCCCATTTTGGACTGATAAAATCGTCCACGAAACATGGGATTACAGTATTCTTTTGTTCCACTGCTTTTTTCTGTTATAAAATAGATGTTGGACGGCTCCCAAACATCACATTATAATGAGGACTTGTTATACATTGTAAATGTACTTTGCCAGAATTAACCCATTATCCCGCCAACAATACTGTAATTGTAACTCTATTGTCTGCACCTCTGAAGAACACATTCTACACGTCACTGCAGACAGCTGTCTCTATAACTGACGTATATGTAACTCCTGTAACTGCAATAGCAATATAGATAGTGAGCTGCAGAAAAACATGGAAAACATAATCGTATAAACGGCAGGGAAAAAGGTGTTAGGAATAACACTGTTACTGGATGAGTCCCACCTGCCAGTTTAGCTTTGCTGTATTTAACATGCTAATTTTAAATGGTTAGAGAAAAGGTTCAATTAAATCTTAGCTTTCAACACAGTCCTATTTTAACATGTAACTCTCTCCTCTTTTCTCAAAACACAGATGGAATAAGCATTCTTGTTGTAATTTATGACAGTGTTGCAAGAATGCATGGATCTTAAGCCCACATGCTCTGAGAATGCAATTTTGTTTGCAATAATGAAAAAATAGAAGCCAATTATAATGCAGCTGCAATAATGATCCTTTAACACTTCTCAAGCAGCTAACAAGCCACTTAACCAGAATAAATAATGAAAGGTTTATTAATGTAACTGTAGAGTGTACAGTATTTGTTGATAATCAATCCAAAAATGAGAATAGCCCAATTTAGTAATCAAGCCTTGAATGCAATGGAAACCTCAGTGATGGAGCCTCATCAAGTTGATTTTTACAAATGCAGAGTAGGCAGCAAGCATGATTATTTATTGCAGACAATAAGCTCCATGCAAACTACTTTGAAGATCTGGAGGAGATTAGGATAGTGGTGAGGAACAAGTTCAGTACAGTATGAGAACTTAGCATATACTGTAGCCCATTTGTCTTGTACAGTAATAAACACTCAAGACAGACTACTTCCTCATTGTAAACCTTATTTTTCTATAGTTTCTAAGAACATACATGTGACATTATGAAGTGATGCAATTAGGTTAGAATAACTGTTAGCTGCACTGCAATCTAGCATTAAGTATGCGGCAATGCTGGTAGCATTTTGAGTGGAGACACTACTTGCGTAGACTATCAGCACAGCAGGCCTATCCTTCACAAATACTATTATGAGATTTCAGGTGTCCAAACTTTCAGATGTAGCCATGATCAGTTCAGATTTGTTTAAAGAACTACTGAAGGCATAAAACTAACCGTGATGGAGACAATCAATTATATTAAAGATGTTGATTGCATTTATGTAGATAACTACAAACAATAAGTCCAAAGTGGACGATATACATAATGTGTAATTACAGTAGTATTAGATCAATTTCATCAATATTTGAAATTTATACAGGTTCAAATGGGATTTTTTTTAACCAAAATCTGAAATCCTATTTGCACAGATTGTAGGTTGAACAGTTAAAGATTTAATCATGTATGGCATCATAATACATATCTACATATCAGCCATGATCTTATTGAATGGTGAAGCGGGCTTGAAGGGGCCAGATGGCCTACTCCTGCTCCTATTTCTTCTGTTCTTTAAACCTCATGGTGTGGTGCCCTTGCACAGTACAATACAGAAACCTAGGAGAAACTTCTTGGCAATCAATCAGATGTTCTTCTGCACCATTTCAGAGCCCCTTACAAGGGGCGGTGTAATTCACTTGTAAAGGAAAGAAGTCTACAGTAAATTCAACAAATAAAGCCCCAAGCATTGTTGAAGATCTATTGTTGTTATTGCACATGCAAGTAGCAGAATCTATAACACAGCTCATTGATTAAATATACTGTCATTCTTCTGTGCAGCTTCTTGATGCCCATGTACCTGACTGTTTTGGTGTCTCCATTAGTACCTATTTTCAAAGTTGCTCTCGGGGGAATATGGGGAAGACTTTTATTGGGTGGCACGGTGGCACAGTGGTTAGCACTGCTGCCTCACAGCGCCAGGGACCTGGGTTCAATTCCCGCCTCAGGCGACTGACTGTGTGGAGTTTGCACGTTCTCCCCGTGTCTGCGTGGGTTTCCGCCGGGTGCTCCGGTTTCCTCCCACAGTCCAAAGATGTGCGGGTCAGGTGAATTGGCCACGCTAAATTGCCCGTAGTGTTAGGTAAGGGGTATATGTAGGGGTATGGGTGGGTTGCGCTTCGGCGGGTCGGTGTGGACTTGTTGGGCCGAAGGGCCTGTTTCCACACTGTAAGTAATCTAATCTAATCTAATAGCCTGTATCCATATCTGGAGAAGTCTGAGGTATTATTTGTGCCAGCTGTTGACCATTTTCAGCACAAGAAAGATCAGCCACTTTGATTTTACTGAGTTCCTTTCCCCCAATCAATACCCTGAGCTGTTACCGTTGATAAACCTTGCCACCATGTACAACAGGTGATGACAGGAATGTGATAAAGCCAAAATGATTAGGTAGACAATTATTAACCTGGCATTCATGCAGCAAAAATACTGTGTGCCATGATTGGGCCCAATCTGGATATAGGAACAAAAGCAGGAATTGCTGGAAAAGCTGAGCAGGTCAGGCAGCATCTGTAAAGGTAAATCAGAGTTAAAATTTTGGGTCCAGTGACCCTTCCTCAGAACTTGGATACAGGAGCTGTTTCATTATGCAGCTTGGGCAGTTGTTGGGTAACAGTCTTATTCTTGTTACAAAAGAGAGAAAGCAATTAATGAATCAATTGAAGATAGTTAGCTAAGATCAAGCACAGTTCCCTGGAGAATTCCTCCGTGGTCATATGCTGGGATAGGGGGCTGGGGGTGAGAATGTGATGACTTGCATCCACATAATGTTTTGAATGACTAAGATCTCTCAAGGTATTTAATAACCACTTGGAAGATGAGACCTCCAGTTATGCAGGGTTTACTTGTTACTGGACTGGAATGAGAGCTAGTGGTGGGTTTCCTTTTGACTCTATTGACTTTAGGTTTGATAGATCTCTTTGGTGCCATAATCTACCGAAGCATAGCTTGGTGTGGAGACCAGCTATTCTAACATTTTCTCTGGCATTCAGATCTTGCATTCACACCTGGTTTAAGGCTGTGAAGCAATCTAGACTTGAACACATCCAATGGAATGTGAACTGAGGTTTATTGAGCAGGTTATTTCTGTCTAAGTATTTCCTGATTTCATAAAGTGTTGCAAATGAAATATCAATCGTTCCCCTCATAGGCTTAACTTCATGAACTTTTTAATCCACTTGTCTCGTTTTTATGTTCTTAGAAACATTGCTTGCTCAAATCACTTATTCCCTGTTGCTAAAATTTCTGGAGTTTAAGTACATTTTCAGTAAGTTGTTACTACACACTCCCATCCAAAAAATCAAAAAGAAATAAAAAGACAGAGATGGATAACCAAAGCTTTAAAAATGCCGTGGCAATTTAGTTACTTATTAATTGTGATTGAACCCTGCATCATGTGTCAGTATTCTGACTATCTGGCATCTCTAGTATTGCCTAGTAGTGGTAATGCACTTGCTGTAATTTCCATATGTTTAAATAACACTGATGAGCCAATCATTTTTAGCCTCAAGTTGTCCCTGAAAAGATGCATAATAACTTCCAGCGCTATTAAAATCTATCAATGTGATACTTTTTTATGACACATTTTAATGCTTTTTTTCATGAACTTGCTTCTGACTGGTAATTAAATCACCTGTCTTTTTTTGTGGGACAGCAGTGGAAAGCTGCAAGTGCAATTTGCAACACTGTTTTGTGACAATTTCTGCTCCTTCCTTCCTTCCAGTCCAGCAGTCCTTATGAAGTGTTGTCTCTGCAATGCTGATAAATCAATCCATCAAAAAAAAATTCCTCTGTGAAACTCAATCAGGAAAGGTCATGTTGGCAAGTGAGGAACAGATTAAATTAGCATAGAATTAGCCATGGAAAGTGAGTTCTGTCAAAATCATCATACTGCACAGCACAATTATAATATGTTAATTATGCATTTCATTAAGGCAGTGCTCTTTGAATTCTAGATGAAATGTCACTGGAGTCGGCATCCGAAAAGAAAGGAAGATTGCAGGACTAAACTTCCTTCTGTAATGTGTGACACCTTCACGTATCAAGTCAGGATCAAGTCTGCATAATTCTATTGCGGCCCTCTAAACCGATCATCTGAGTAACGACATTCAGTGCTGCAAGTGTCTCAGTCATCAGTCATAAATGGTGCAACACTTTTTTTTGGGGGGGGAGGTGTTTATTAAATTGAAGGACAATGATGCCACTGAATTGAACTTTTGTAGAGCCAATAAGGATGAAAAGGACAATGTTAATCATAAATGCAATTGTCACCGTTCCTTCCAAACAGAAATGCAGACATTAGCATTGTAAATGATAAATTAAACTGATTTATTAGTTCCTCTTCATCACTTCGTTCTGCTACTTTTAAAACTGTCGCTTAGGCCCAGAGTGAAACATGTATTTGGTAGGTAATGATGCCATTTAAGATTGTTAGGTTAGATATAGAGTGCATTATATACAATGTGCATGGATAAGATCTTTTACAAGGTAAGAAAATCTAGCTTTATTAATTGAACAAACCATCCTCAGAGCTTAAGGACTGGAATGGGATTTACAAAACGTGGCTGTCAAACAATACTTTTATTCCGAATAAATTCAAACAATTTACTGTCTAAGCTTCTTAAAACTTTTGAGATATTTGAAAAACACTTTTGCACAAAATTATAAAATAAACAAATCAAGAACAAAATTAAATAGTTTAAAACTTTAAGAAGAAATAACAGTGTTGTATTGAATTTAAATTGCAGGTGCACTGCTCCTATCATATCCAAAGTAGTTTAGTCCCAGAGCTGTTACACCAAGGCATGACCCCTAACCTGACATTAAAGCCTGGAAGCTGGAGTTCCAGTCAAGTGTGTCATTTGCATTAACAACGCAACAGTGGCATCTTTTTCTGTACCTAAGATTTCAAACTTGCATCAGTCCTTCCAGCCTGATTCTGCTCAATTTTTCAGCCAGTTGGGGTGACTTATTGAAGTTAAATCCAGAAAAAAATGGTCAATTGTTCATGAAGAATTTGGAGACACTAACTAAAATGCATGACGTTTCATATAAACAATCAAAAGTATTTGGGTGGATCACATGTCCAGATTCATCTGGAAATGCACCATTGATTTTCAAACATGTCAATTTACTTTAGCTTTTCATGTGTTCATACTTGTTCAGTCAGGTGTGAAGCAATGTTTTTTATATTTATGGACTAAATTACTAGCCCTCTGTACTTTCTAGAGTCCTCAGCTTTTTGGTGGCTATGCCACCATATTTCTAAAGCTATTGGCAATTTTATATGTACACACGTATGTCATTTCAGTAGCTTTAAGTGTTGGAAGGATAATATCAGCAGGCTTTTCAATCATTGGGGAGAGATGACAAATGGATTGTTCCCATCTGATGCACACTGCAACAGAAGTTGTTTGATGCCAGTCAGTAATGAGAACCGTTGCCAGCTTTGTGGTTCTTAACCCAGTGACAACAGATACCAATTCTGCCATTCTGCCCAGGTTGAGAACTGTTAACTCAGCACAAACCTCAATCTTTCTTGTCTGCATTGCTCAACTAATTACAGCATGCTCGGGTGAGCCAAGGATACCCAGGAAGGTCTATTAGGTGATGTGATGTCTGAGATTGTTGAACATTGTTTTAAAAAAAATTAAAGCCAACAAAATCAAAGATAAATCTAACATAGAGGAAATAAGGCTCACTGCTGCTTATCCATGAATATCACCACACTTCTTAATCAGAGATAAAGTGACTCACTCACCTTTCTGTGTTTTACATTACAGTGACAAGGAACTGATGTTACTGTTCTGTCTCTCTGGGATAATTTTGGCCAGGTAACTAACTCATCCAGGGAAGTTGGTTGATGAACAGAAAGAATTCAAACTGTCATCATTGACATGGAGGTAAAATGTAACATTACATGTGCAATTTTCCATTTACAGCTGAATACAGCCCAGAAGGTCAGGCACAAGATTTAGCTTGTAAGTAAATTATTAACGTTTATCATTTTAAAACAGGGCTGAGATCCCTTTTTAACACAGGCATCACAGTAGATTTGATCTGTCAAGCACCATCTTTGATATTAGTCAATTGTCTGCTGTCTCAGCAATAATGTCTTCATGTTCTGAAATGTTAGAGGTAAAGAGTTTCTGACTTGTAAGGCAGAAATTCTTGATGACACATGGGCTTTAAATCCACTAATGTAAACAAGGCTTAGAGTTCACACTTTAATCACTGCTCTCATGAATGATTTCCTACACTTTTTGCCTTTAAACTGATAATCCTGACTCCATAGCCCTTGGACAGAGTTATGTGATTTGTGGAGCTGCTTGTGAAAGCAGACTGCCAACCCAACCAGGGCAAGCACAGCTGCTTCATTCCTGTATGACAGTCATTTTCTCCAAAGTGTTTGAAGGGTTTAGTTCAACAGAAAAGATGACACTTGGATTTGACACTGAGGAATGCTCATCTGATAGTGAAGAACAGTAGGGCTACAATTCAATTTAATACTCCACTTCAACTTATGTGAATTCATCATATAGGTCCTAGCACATACAATAATGTGATAAAGAGGTGAGTGCTCGTAATCCAAGGATTTGATATAAGTACCCAAATGACTTTCTAATATAAAATGCAAACAAAACTGGATTGCAACTAATGGTTCAGTACTATATTACATTTACCTTGCCGTCTGAAGGCTGTTATCACTTTGCAGCAAACATGCAAGAAAGCAAAAGGTGTATATGCTGAACAGTTTATTTACTAATAATATACGATCAGGCTGTTATAATGAGGGCAGAATTAAAAGGGGGGTAAGGAACAAGGCAAAACTTGTAACATTTTCATAGCTATCATGTGATTCTGTATAGCCCATACGTTCTACATTATCTTTTATTTCTGTTCTCTTTTGTTACATTGTAAACTGTAAATGTCTACTGAACTGTAAATGTTAAAAATAATTGGAGTCAAATTAGACTTAAAAAAATAAAGCATGCCATGTTATAGACAAACCAACACAGAACTCTGCTGATATTCAAGCTTTAATCAAAACTGTCTAATTGACTTACAGCTAAGTAACTCAATGTCAACTATCTATTTTCCTGTGTACTCTAAGAACTGCAAAATGTAGCTTTATCTGATGTGAAAACACAACCTATACCAACACAAAAGTTAGTATACTTTTGCCATTCATCATGATACATTTATTTCATTCTGGTGCCATGTTTCCTATTCAGAAATTGCAAAACATTCCCTCTTCTCAAGGTCCCTTTTTTTTTGCAAAGTGTTGGATTTAATGTTGATCACTTACTTCTATTGTAATCAATAGCATTCCATTTTTAAATATGGGACTCAGTGACATCCTAATCATTTCTGAAGTGACTGATCATAATTCCTCTCAGTCAACAGAGTGTCTGGATCTGTCTTGCATCTTGTTGCCTTCAGAGTCAATTTCCTCTTTCTAAGATCATCTGCCTCTATCATCATTCCAGGCTTCATGCACTTCATGGGTGATGTCTCATTACTGCACAAGATAAAGCTGATGATACCCTCACTGAGGTTAGCTCATTACCTGATGTGCCCACTTGTGTGAATTGTCTGCTATTTGTGAGAGTTGAGAAGCCTGTGGCACACCACTGAGCCTTATCTACAATCAGAACAGGAATGTAAGGCTGGCAATGACTTAGGAATACCAATATTCAGAAATAAAATAAGTGGTGCATGTGAATTAGAAAGATTCAAGAAAGAGTGGAGCAAATAACAGTAATAGCATCTTGGAATTTAAATAAATATGAACTAATCACTTTTTATGGAATGAAGATAAACTGAACATCTTACTTGTATGAATCCTTTATTCCAAAAAGTGTTTCTTTCCCTCAAGAAACATGGAACACAGGATAAAACATGAAAATATTTTTTTTTCATTGATAGTCTTCTAATCAAAATGGTCTTACAAGAAGCAAGTCTTGATCAAGCTGCAAAGGGCAAGAATTTCTCTGTATGTTCTTTTTAATGAACACATTAATGTGTCTGTGTCAATTCCTTTGTGGCTTGTTTAAATGCAATTTTTTTGGCTGGTTTAAGATGAAGGGTTAACTAATTTATTATAAAGGTGGATACACAATATTTTACAACTATGTTAGTCTGCTATTCGAAACAGAGCAATGTCAACCCAAGGTATCTTATGAGAATATCAGGAAGAAATGTATCTTCCCATTCTTCTGCTCTCTTTTGTCTAGATACCTGCTATATATTTTGTAGTTGCATTTCCAACATGGCCAAGATTGGGAATTTATTTGTGGTTGACAGGAATAAACCCAAATCTTATCACTACACATATCCCTACTAGTCTATTTGCCAATGGAGTTTTTTTGGGGGTGGGGGGGGGGGGGGGGGGGGGGGGGGGTGGGATGTACAACAAAAATGAAAGCATCTTCCTAGTCTGACAGTGTGTCTTCACACATTAACTAGCATGGTCCATTGTTGAATGACCTCAAATTGAATCTTCCAAGTCAGTTTTCCGTATCCAAGGCTGAACTGAAATGTAAATCCTCTATTCATTGAAGAGTCAACACAAATCAGTGATCATGTCACGGACTATAAAGGTCATCTACTGACTAATATAGTTATACAGCTTTAAAAGTAGGGAAGGCTGATAATTCTATATATTTCTCCCAATTTTGTTTTGTACAAGCATTACTTTGGTAAGAAGATTTCCAAAGCTGTTCAGCATTATATTTTGAAGACATTTTCAACTATCTCTGCCTCCTCTGCTCAATGTTCATATTTCCACTGCCACTCCACAGCACTGTGATTTGAAGTTATCACTTTCTCTACATTGGTGAAGAGGATCTTTGAGGTTCAATTTTTTTTAATCTACTGATG
Source organism: Hemiscyllium ocellatum (assembly GCF_020745735.1). Taxonomy (NCBI): domain Eukaryota; kingdom Metazoa; phylum Chordata; class Chondrichthyes; order Orectolobiformes; family Hemiscylliidae; genus Hemiscyllium; species Hemiscyllium ocellatum. Next base: position 23,297,948 of record NC_083415.1, on the reverse strand, counting down.
CTACAAATACATCAGTCATGCAGATTCTGTATTGAGAAGGGGTTATGCACTCGAAAGAATAGAATGAGAAAGTCTATTTATCTGTCACAGTGAGAGCATAATGAATGAGCCAATTAATTTTGGTTGATCTGCATAAAGCATTACCCACATCACATCATTGCAGAGCACAGAAGTTCATGTGTTGCTGTTCTCACTAGGTCATTCCAACCTCAATCTAAGTTGACTTTGGGCACTACATTATTTCCACTGGCGGCATTGCTTGAATTAGCTGCAGATGATGAATTAATCAGAATTATACAATTCAATACTCTGAAGGACAGTATACAAGTCATTGGAGTTCTTTTGAGTTCTAGCCTTTTATGGCATTATTGGTAAGACCATTTCCGATTGGGTTTCCCTAACTGTGATTGTACTAAGTGAGAGGGATATAAGTATTTAAAGCACAATGAAGGGCCAAAACACAATGTTTGGATATTTTGGAAAGTCAATACTGATGGTTGAGATTTTACAATGGCTTTACCATTTTTTCCCTTGCTTTTCTCATGATCTTAATGCTTCAGAGTATGTTTTCAAGACTGCCAAGTTCTACAAGCACCCAATGGTATTGTTCATGAGTGAACTTTGCTTTAGGTACTAACAGGTTATCTAATCCTCTATGTATGAGCCAATCTTGATCTTGTCTTCACCTGATGTACATAGACAAGTGTCCAAGGACATGATAGCTCAACATGGCCTGAGTATGGTTAGTATCAATAAAGCTTATTTAACCAGAATGATTTCACATTCACTGAAAGTAATTTAATAGTACCTGACTGAACAGCTGAAAGCTGTCATCATGTTCTATTGAGGGTGGCTGCGCTGTAAGGTATAACCTTACATGGTCATAATAATATGATTGCAACATTGAGGCTGTAATAGTCTTGAAGGTGGTAGGGCATGAGCTGCACAACGTTAGATTTCAAAAGAAATGTTGACACAAAAATATGGCCTGAAATATAAAAATTACATGGTGTGAATACATTGCATAATGGCTATGTTTGCATTCTCTAGGAGAGCTGAGGCTCTGAAAGAATCAAGATTCAGAGGTTGAATGTGTCAATCAGCTTTTTTTTGTTCAGCAGGGCTGCGGATATATTAGGTCTTAATTAAAATACTGCACTTTGCAAAAAATCTTGAAGTGTGGCTAGAGTGCTCCAAAGCTTGGTTGCAAACAGCTAAATCATGTTTTGTATAAAGTCCTAATTCTCTGAACATGGTAGCTGTGAATCTTCAGTTATGTACTGAAAGTCAGAAGAATGGAAGAATCTTAATATTCTTCACATGATTAAAATAGATAAAGTTTGCTTTGGAATTTATTCAATGTTATTATGGTTATGTTTCTGTGCAACTTATTAAAGCGACATAAAGACAATTTCAAACACAAGTTGACCAGACCGGTAAGAATGTGCATACTGGTAGGAAGAATGCTGATTTAAATCAACTTTTCTTTCCTCTGCCTAACACAAAACAAAGGGCCTCCCATATCAATAGAGAAATGTGGTTCCTATAAAGCAAATAGTTAGACAGTTGCGGTGGGCTTGACAAAACCTGCAGGAAGTCTCTGGGGGAATATTACCTTGCTCATTATTTCACTGATTGGCTTTATTTCGTCCGAGCCTCTGCTGCACAGTTCTCTGACAGCTGATGGGTGGCTTGCTGAGCCAATCCACCAGCTGCCGTCCAGCTCTGTCTCTAGGCTGCAGGGAAAAGCAGCTCTCGTTCCTCTACCCTCCCTGACTCTTCTCCAGATCATTACACATGACAAAACAACCATCCTAATTATAAAGAGCTTTCCCAGCTCTGTCATCGTGACAATTACTGCACACAGAGCTCAATATTCGCCGCGCTGCACATAGACACTAATGTATTGCAGCAGTTCATTTTGATGGTGCTGAATTGTTCCCCTGTGAATCTTTGGTTACATTTTGTTGGAATTTTTTGCTGACAGGGTTCAAAAGTTTAAGACTCTGGTGACAGAAGAGTGATTGCTGTTTAACTGAGAAAAGAAATTAGTATAAGACTTTTCTGGATGACGAGGGAAAAATCTTGCAGTAAATAAGGTGCAATCCTCCTTAATAAAATGGAATATTTTTCAGTCAGTGGAATTCTAATGCATTTGCACAGATTCATTTCCCGTTTCTGTGTTGAACAACCCATTTGAAATACTTCTCTAATTCTCTTCCAAGATTGTTTTACTCCTGAGGAGTCAAAACTTTTAAAAGTGAGAAGCTAAAGACTACAATGATTAAAATGGTTAGTATGTGCAATGCTATCTCATTTGCTAGTGGTCTCAAGTTAGCATTCAACACTTACAAGGCTTTAACTTCTGAATATGTTACAGTAGCAGATTTTTAGCAGTTTGATATTTCTAATTGGGAGTGAAAGACGTGTGTTCATATGTTAAACAGCTTATACAATTGGCATTGGTAAACAATGAGTAGTTCCTTTAATTTCGAGATCTACTAATTGGCATAATTAAAAAAATTGAAAGTACTGCAGATGTGGCAAATCAGAAACAAAAACAGAAACTGCTGGAAAATCTCAGCAAGCGTGGCAGCATCTGTGCAGAGAAATCAGAATTAATGTTTCAGGTCCAGTGACCCTTTCTCTGAACTGATGGTAACTAGGAAAAAGCTTTTTATGCAGAAGATAGGGTTGGAGAAGGGAGTAAGGAGTTAGCGATAGATGATGGTAGAGCTCAAGATGACCAGAAGAACAGTTGGATAGATGAAGGAGTGGATAACGGTCAGCCTAGGAGAATGAATAGCTATTAATAGAGGAGAACAATGGATTGTGTGTAACAGCTGACCATGTGATAACAAGGCCTGGTATATCAGGGTTGGGGTAAGGACATGGGAGGTGCCTCGTGCTATTGCTAGAAAATCATGAGAGCCATGGTAGGGTAAACAGAAAAGATCTTTACCCCAGGGTGAGGAAGTCCAAAACTAGAAGGCGTAGGTTTAAAGTGAGAGGGCAAACATATAAAAGGGACCAAAGGTGCAATTTTTTCACGCAGAGGGTGGTGCATATATGGAATGAGTTGCCAGAGGAAGTGGTGGAGGCTGGTACAAGTACAACATTTATAAGGCATCTGGATGGGTAAATGAGGGAAATGGACAAAATGCTGGCAAATGGGACTAGATTAATTTAGGATATTTGGTCGGCATGGACAAATTGGACCGAAGGGTCTGTTTCTATGCTGTATATCTCTATGACTCTATGATTCTTGTTACTAATCAGCCCCATTAGCAGCCATTCATATTAGGCTGATCATTTTCCATTCCTTTGTCTGTCCAACTGTTATTCTCTCTCTTTAGCCTCTACCTCCACCTAGCGTTTACTCCTTACACCCTCCTCCCACGCTGTCTTCTGCATAAAATCCATCCTTTTCCTAGCTACCGTCAATTCTGAAGAAGGGTCACTGGACCTGAAACACTAATTCTGATTTCTCTCCACAGATACTGCCAGACCTGCTGAGATTCTCCAGCAATTTCTATTTTTTTATTTCCTCTAATTGGCAGGTTAAAGTATTACTGAAAATTCATGAAAAAAAAGACTCACTTTATGACAGGCAGAAGAAATAGTGGAAGGACAAGGTCAGATCACCTTGAATTTTAGTTACCACACAACATCACATCAAAATTATGACACAGTCACTGCATGAATTGAATTACACTTGGAATTGCAAAACCTTTTTGGTGTGGTGTGTCTTGGTAAATACATAGTAAAAACTAAATTCTAGAAATAGTCTGGATTTGATATTTGCACACAGGTTTAATATGAATTTACTGTTTTATGTTTTGAGATGGTTTATTTCTATCATTAGATGGAATGGCTTCTATAAAGTTAGCTGAATTCTAAATTGATTTTGTTGAATCCATTTACATTTTGTTTTCAACTTTTATTTTGATACAAAGACTTCTTTTACTCGTCCCCATTACAAATTCTTTGTTCTGGATCTGCTGGCAGCAGGTTGGTGACATTTCTTCCCGACTGCTAGTGATTCAGCTTAAGATTTAGCCAACAGGAAGCATAGTTCTGATGCAAGATGTTCCTCTCAGCAGCATAGCTGAAAACTTGCACATCTTATCCTAAATGTGAAAGGTGAATGTGACACACAAGCAGGTTTTCGAAAGTAATAATGAACTGATCAGTTGTCTGCTGCATATAAGTCAACAACAGTGCTATAAAATGACTCTAGCTGACTTAGCCAACACTTTTTTTTGCAAAAAGATAAAAAAATGATAATTGTTAACAAAGAAAATTACAATTACAGTTTTTTTATGTCAGCTTTTGATCAAACAGTGAATTTGGGCTTGAATCCACTCTCCACCAGTAGATTGAAAATGTTCTCTTGTTGACAAGAATTTTATGTCAAATGAAGTTAGGCAATCACAATTCCATTTTTAGTATAACCTGATGCAAAGCTTGCGTTAATTTAGCATGAAAGAATTGTAGGATTTAGTGGAATTGGAAATACTTCATGTGGCTCAGCAAGAGCAGTTTTATTGAGATTGCTCTAGACGACATTGGACAGGGAAAAAAAGAGCTTTACTCGTTTATTTGCATTGTGGATGTCACCAAGGATTGAATTTTCACAACTTAAAATTAGCTTGAAGCCATTAAAGAATGGTGGATTATTTTGAGATTTCCACCCATACTTGCTGATGTTCAAAACTTTCATTGGCATGGGGTGTGTCCTTTACACCTGGCCTCACTGGCTCCCTTGGAGGGTGTAGGCATATGAGCTTACAAACTCAAAGCAGGGACAGGCTTCTCAAATTTGCTATGTCAAATTCAAGGAGTCAATCATGGTTTATTAAAGAGAGTAAGAAAGCATGCCAGAAGCATGAGATGGCAACCCAAAGCTACAATGCAGAACTACATGCATGCTTAACAACACAATCTGCATGCAATAGATACAGCCAACCAACTGATTTGAATTTGAATTTGAATTGAATTTATTGTCACGTGTATTGAGGCACAGTGAAAAGCTTTGTCTTGTGAGCAAATACAGGCAGATCACAGAGTTAAGTAGCATAGATAAGTGAATAATTGATAAAAAGTGGCAAAAACAAAAACACTGGTACAGGCGAATGTTAAGAGTTTGAGAGTCCATTCAGTATTCTAACAACAGGAGGGAAGAAACTGTTTTGAAACTGGTGTGTTCAGGTGTCTGTACCTTCTCCCCAATGGTAGAGGCTGTAGGAAAACATTGCCAGGGTGGGATGGATCTTTGAGAATGCTGGTGGCCTTTCCTTGGCAGTGGGCCTGGTAGATGGATTCTATAGATGGTAGGTTGGGATAAAATTCTTCTACAGGCAGTCATAAATGACAGTAGCAATTATACAACTAACCTGAGCAAAAGGTTCCATAAATACTCATGCCCTCAATAATGGGCGAGCTCAGCACATCAGTACAAAACATAATATTGAGTATTTCCAAATGTCTTTAGACAAAAGTGCTGAGTAGATTATTGATTTAGGTCTCTTGAGGTACCCTGCAACACATTTACCAGTTTTCAGACAATCTGATTCACTCCTCTTGATGCCACTGCAGGGAAGAGATGGTATAGCTATACTATCACCGGACTAGCATTTCAGAAACCCAGGATAATGGAAATATAGATTTGAATCCCATTGCTACAGATGGTGGAATTTTAAATTTAATGAATTTTAATTCCAAAAAAATCTGGAAACTCATCTGGTTCAATGATAGCCTTTTGACAAGGAAAATCTGCCACAGTTAGCTGGTCTGGCCTACATGCGATTCCAGATCCACAGCAACATAGTTTACTCTTAAATGCTTTCTGAAATGGGCTAGCAAGCTGCTCAATTGTATCTAAATCCTTTATTGTCGGATAAAAGGAACAAAACTAGATAGACTACCTGGCATCAACTAAGGCAATTGAAAATGACAAAGATACACACATTACTGTCAATGCTGTAAAGTCCTCCTTGCTAACACTGGGGAGGTGCTGAGGAGAACCATAATTGGGAGAAAAACCTTAAAAACAAACATTGCATTGTCATTCCCATGGAAAGATACAAGTAATGTCCCTGACACCACCTCACCACCATCCTAGAGGGAGCTGGCCTATGAGTCCTCAAAACTGGACCCCAGGAATACTTAAGGCATCAGATTAAATATGAGCAAGGAGGCCTCTTGTGAGTTACTCTTCCTCAGTTGATAACTCAGTTTTTCATCATGTTGGATATCATTGGAAGCCAGGCAACACAATTTAAATGGATCAGGGACTTGACTATCCATCACCAAGAGTGGCTTGGGAGTCCTTACTTCAAGTGAAATTCCTCTTCCAACACCTTTATAAACGAGAAGGATAGAAAGTGGAAAGATGGAAGGAAGACAAACAGCAGGGCGGGAAGGGATAGCCAGGAGCAAAAAAAGCATTCACCTCTCAAGCCAAAACTGAAAATGCCGAAGATGGAGAGATGCCTAAATGCATATGTGCCTTCATTGCATTAAAATGGGACACCTTCAGGTTGATAGGCAGCAGCAACCATAATATGATTGAATTTTTGATCAGATGGAGGGCAAGATTGGTGGGTCTGAAACCATCTTCTAACCATCTTCCCCTTAATTTAAGTGAAATATGAAGGTATGAAAGCAGAACTGGCTAAAGTGAATTGGCAAATTAGCTTGAAGGATGCATTAGTAGAGTTGCATTGATAGGCATTTAAAAGAATGTTTCAGAATTCACAGAATACATAGATTCTAATTAACTACTTTCTGTGGTTAACTAAAAATGTTAAAGGCAGTATCAAATTAAACTAAAAACATAATTTACTTGTGAAAAGACAGGTGGCAGGTCAGAATCAGAGATTCTCTGCAGTGTGAAAGCAGGCTAATCACTCCATCGAGTCCATACCGACCATCCAAAGAGCATCCGAACTGAAAATGTGTTGCTGGTTAAAGCGCAGCAGGTCAGGCAGCATCCAAGGAACAGGAAATTCGACGTTTCGGACTAAAGCCCTTCATCAGGAATGACTGATGAAGGGCTTTAGCCCGAAACGTCGAATTTCCTGTTCCTTGGATGCTGCCTGACCTGCTGCGCTTTAACCAGCAACACATTTTCAGCTCGGATCTCCAGCATCTGCAGACCTCACTTTTTTATCCAAAGAGCATCCACCTGGACTCACCCCTCTCATTCTATCCCTGTAACCTTGCATTTCCTATGGATAACCCACCAAACCTACATACCCTGTGAAAGATAGACAAATTAATACATTAAGGGCAAAAGGGTAACTCGGGAGCAAATAGGGCCCTTCAAAGATCAGCAAGACAGCCTATGTTTGGCCAATGTTGGAATATTGCATGCAATTCTGGTGAAATTTGAAAGGGTTCAAGAAAGATTTACAAGGATGTTGCCAGAGTTGGAGAATTTGAGCTATAGGGAGAGGCTGAATAGGCTGGGGCTGTTTTCCCTGGAGTGTCGGAGGCTGAGGGGTGACCTTATAGAGGTTTACAAAATTATGAGGGGTATGGATAGGGTGAATATGCAAAGTCTTTTCCCTAACGGTCAGGGAATCCAGAACTAGAGGGCATAGTTTTGTGGTGAGAGGGGAAAGATATAAAAGAGACCTAAGGGGCAACTTTTTCACACAGAAGGTGGTACATGTATGGAACGAGCTGCCAGAGGAAGTGGTGGAAGCTGGTACAATTGCAACATTTAATAGGCATTTGGATGGGTATATGAATAGGAAGGGTTTGGAGGGATGGAGCGGGTGCTGGCCGGTGGGACTACATTGGGTTGAGACATTTGGTCGGTTTGGACGGATTGGACTGAAGGGTCTGTTTCCATGCTGTACACCTCTATAACTATGTGTGGAGCTGTAGGAGATGGGGGAGGTACTAAACAGGTATTTTGCATCAGTGTTTACTGTGGAGAAGGACATGGAAGTTATAGAATGTGGAGAAATAGATGGTGACATCTTGAAAAATGTCCATATTACAGAGGTGGTGGTGCTGGATATCTTGAAACACATAAAAGTGGATAAATTCCCAGGACCTAATCAGGTGTACCCTAGAACTCTGTGGGAAGCTAGGGAACCCTTGCTGAGATATTTGGATCATTGAGAGTCATAGGTGAGGTGCCGGAAGACTGGAGGTTGGCTAACGTGGTGCCACTGTTAAAGAAGGGTAGTAAGGAAAAGCCAGGGAACTATAGACTAGTGAGCTTGACATCAGTGGTGGATAAGTTGCTGGAGGGAATCCTGAAGGACAGGATGTACATGTATTTGGAAAGGCAAAGACTGATCAGGGACAGTCAACATGACTGTGCGTGGAAAATCATGTCTCATGAACTGGATTGAGTATTTTGAAGAAGTAGAGGGCAAAAATGAGGGCAAAGTGGGACACGTGATTTATATGGATTTCAGTAAGGCATTCAACAAGGTTCCCCATGGGAGACTGGTTAGCAAGGTTCGATCTCATGGAATACAGGGAGAGCGAGCCATATGGATATAGAACTGGCTCAAAGGTAAAACACAGAGAGTGATGGTAGAGTGTTGTTTTTCAGACTGGAGGCCTGTGACCAGTGGAGGGCCACAAGGATTGGTGCTGGGTCCACTACTTTTCATCATTTATATAAATGATTTGGATGTGAGCTTAAGAGGTATAGTTAGTAAGTTTGCAGATGAGACCAAAATTGGAGGTGCAGTGGACAGTGAAAAAGGTTACCTCAGATTACAACAGGATCTTGATCAGATGCTGAAGAGTGGCTGACAGAGTTTAATTTAGATAAATGTGAGGTGCTGTATTTTGGGAAAGCAAATCAGAGCAGGACTTATACACTTAATGGTAAGGTCCTGGGGAGTGTTGTTGAATAAAAAGACCTTGGAGTGCAGGTTCATAGCTCCTTGAAAGTACAGTTGCAGGTGGATAGGATAATGAAGGCGGCTTTTGGTATGCTTTCCTTGACTGGTCAGAGCACGGAGTATACGAGTTGAGGTCATTTTGTGGCTGTACAGGACATTAGTTAGTCCACTTTTGGAATATTGCATTCAGTTCTACTCTCCTTCCTATCAGGAGAATTGTATGAACCTTGAAAGGGTTCAGAAAAGATTTACAAAGATGTTGCCAGGGTTGGAGAATTTGAGCTACAGGGAGAGGCTGAAAAGGCTGAGGCTGTGTTACCAGAAGCTTTGGAAGCTGAGGGGTGACCTTATAGAGATTTATAAATCATGAGGGACATGGATAGGATAAACAAACAAGGTCTACTCCCTGGAGTCCAGAACTGGAGGACATAGGTTTAAGGTGAGAGGGAAAAGATATAAAAGAGACCTAAGGGGCAATTTTTTCACACAGAGGGTGGTGCATGTATGGAATGAGCTGCCAGAGGAATTGGTGGAGGCTGGTACAATTACAGCACTTAAAAGGCATTTGGATGGGGATACGAATAGAGTTATATGGGCCAAGGTTGGAAGATGAGGAAGGACACCACTTCGATTGGGACAACACATCCATTCTAGGACAAGCCAAACAGAGACACACACGAGAATTCCCGGATGCATGGCATTCCAACCAGAACTCTATCAACAAACACATTGACTTGGATCACATTTACCACCCCCTGAGAAAAATATAGGAAATGACATCACCATAGGAAATGATGTCACCACAGGAACTGACTTCACCAACCTAAAGGAAACCCAAACATATAAATAGAAAACGGGCTACACCACCAGTGCTTCATCTGGATGATGTTACCCACTATGGTGACGAAACATCTGAAAACAAACCTTCCACCTCAGCGAGCAAACCGACATCCACATTTTGAAATGCATAGGGGAGACACTGCTATACACTGATCAGAACTCCCTAGCTATTGCAGAAAAATTCAAAACTAGAATGTCAAACTATTTTGGTGGAATTTTACACAAAGATTATCCATATTAATGGGGAAACAAGATGATAACTAATGTGTGGCCCAAAGTTTAACCTTGTTTTGAATTATGCAAATATCATGGTAGAAAACCATTACTGTATTAGCTAGTCTAGAGTGAATGGGTGTGCACATGATTTTTATTTATTTTCCCAGATGTTTTGTTAGCTTGTAATGAAATGTATTTAATCTACATTAAGATATTATTAACAGATATGTCCCAAATATTGCTTCACAAAAGATTGTGCGCGAAAAATAATAATGTATTCTAAATACATCTTGAACTATTAAAGAAAGGACACTTTGTGAAGAAAAAATGCACTGATGTAACAGGAACAATGTTGCAACTGCATTGAGCAGGAAGCTGGCATCACACAATCTAGAGAATTTTCAGAGAGATCACATGACCAAGGTGATGGGTGGAACAGGACCCACTATTTTTGAATTCATTCAGTGACAATTTGAGACCTGCCTGAGGTGCAACAACTCGTTGTTCTTGCTTCCTCTTTCTTCACAATTCCTTTCAGTAAAATCAGTGAACTAAACAGCCAGCAAAAGTCATCTTTACCACTTGGGAAGAGTTCCTGAAGAGGACTTTCTTGGAATCTACACTACCATCTGAAGTAAATTGTAATCAGGCAATTAGAATTGTTCCAGGAAAACACCTCAAAGTTAGTAGATTGTGTAAAGAATAATCTTGGAATTATAATACCATTTAGGGCAATCCATAACTTAATTTACTTTCATGTGTTTAAATATTTCTTGGCTAAGATTTTTTAAAATTAACATTGAAGAGTTTTCATTCTTTTTTGCTTCTTCACAGCTATGAGAGTTAGATTTGGTTTTAAAAAGGGTAGATGTAAATATTTGTCCAAATCAAATTGTTTTTCAATAAACTTTGCATTACATTTTAAATAAGTGTGTTCTTGGGAATAAACCCATCATTTGTTGCTGATTAAGGAAACCTGGCTGATGTATTCTTAACATTGAACCTGCCGGTCTAAGGTCTATGTAATTGGCTGTCACACCAAACCAGGTAAAGCAAAAATTTGTGTTAATCGGTGGAGGAGTGGGACCGGAAAAGGAAACATTACACTCCTCCAGACTCAGATGTAACACTACTCAAGACTATGTTGCCTGCCTGATGCCAATATTCATGGCTATAGTGTGTATGTGGCTGATGCCCATGGAGCCTGTCCTGAGATGTTGACTCCCAATATAAAGATGAAGTCACCTGAATTCGCCAGGCACCCACTTTGGTTTCCATGTCAAGTTTTCTCAACTTCCATCGTCTTTAGCGTATTTGGTCAGATAGGAAGCTGAATATTAATAAGGTGAGTTGGGTTGTTAATGCGGAATTTAATAAATAATCCCCATTTATTGGCAACTTGCTGCTGTCTAGAGAGAAATTCACCACATCACTTTTCAAAAGAATAAAAGATGGAGCGCGATGTTCCCGATATTGACACCAGCCTCATTGGATTCTTGCCTAATGCTGCCAGAAATTTCCCCATAGCTCGGATCCCTGTAAGATTCAGCAACATAACTTCTGCAGCACCTCAAGCAGGTTGGCTCTCTATAACTTTAAGGATCAATTTGCTAGTGGCAACAAATGCTAGCTTTGCTACTGATGCTCACTTGTCATGAATAAGTGAAAGCAAATATTAACTCTGATTTTTAAATTTGATACTGAATCTGCATTCTACCATTTTGATTTCCACTTCATATTTGTTCAGCAGTTTTCTGCAAAATCTGACTTCATGTAAAGCTCCTAATTTGAGTTACCACACTTTGCAAAGAAGGTAATGAATAATTATGTGGAAACATTCTTTTGTTTATGCAAAAGATGCTTATCGCAATCCTTGAGGTTAAATCTGGACAGTTACTGTTGTCTATTATGCAAATATCACTGAAACATGAGCTGCTGGAAAAAATCCGCTATTAATACTTGTTCGCCAATAATTCTTTTCTCTACCTCTGTGTAAAATACAATCACATTTCATACTTAAAGTAGTAAATAATAGGTAATACACTTCCCAATTGCAAGCTTTGCAGTAATTTTTCCTACTGTCTGCACTTGTGTGTGTCTCAACAGATATACAGCTTTTGCACTGAATATGTTACTCTTTTAGGTTTACAAAACTGAGAAATACATCATGGACTACTTATTTCATGGCCACTCTTTCCATTTGAGGTCAGTCAAAAGCCTTGACCAAGTCTTCAGAATAGATAAAACATTTACTAATAAGCTCTGGAAACAACACTGCATTTGTGTGCACATCTTATAGTTAACAATTTCGCAATTATTCTAGACTGAATCCAGCAGGATTTATTTTTGTTTTTCCTGGATATTGCAGTATTTTGCTGCATTAACCTTTTGACAATATGCAGCTATTTTCTGGTACAATGGGATGGTTTCTGGCAACTTGAAATTGCAGTGACATTTCTGTTGCTTTGCAACTTCATGTGCACATAAATTCACAGCGTATCTCAATGAAGTACATGTGAAATGGAATCTGTTCAATTCAAAACTGGTAACCTTCTGAGGGCGAGTTTTGATAATTCTGAGACAAACTCTGTGAATCCAATATGGAGGTCTGCTCAGGAATATAAGAAAACACAGCTCTGAGACATAAGAAGGAATATGATACACAAAAACCCAGACATTATTAACAATGATATTGCTAATGTATGTATAATTACAAGTCTTTGTTACCTTATGCAGGTATCAACCCTTCTGTTTTAAATGACAAAGGAATGTCACACCATCACACAAACCATACAATGGCTAATATCACTAATAATAATTATGAAGGAACAAACATCATATGTGGAAACGAATGCACAGCTTGAAATCATAGAGCAGAACTACATTGGGGCAGTGACTCCCATCCTATCAGGCCAGTTCTGCTTACAACCTTCAATATGTCAAAATGCAGTTGCAGATAGTGAAATCAGCTAATGTGTGTTCTGAATTCACAGGAAACATCACTGAACCAACTCAGCAAAGGGTGCACATATCCATTTATAAAGCAGTAATCCAGTTTTAACAAAATCAATTTTAGCCCTCTCTTTATTCTTCATGACACAAGCTTCAGTTGCTGCAATGAAACACAAAAGAAGCATTCATCCAACTGACTGCTAGCAATTAATTGAAAAAAAACTTCCACTCCATTAAATAACTATATTGTGATGATTTTAAAATACATCCCAAAGGATCATTATATCTGATGATTCCTAACCAGTTTACGGAAAAATCTGTGAAACCAGCATGCTATTAAACTAATGTTAGTTAGACCGGTGAACATTAATTCTTGATATTTATGATACATAAAGTACAGGTCACGTGAGTATTCTCTAACTGTAGAAGATTAAAGTCACATGATGTAAAAAAAATTAGATGCACTTATTCTCTATTCTAATCAATTGCAATGCCACTGTTTAATATTTGGATATTTGATACTAATTTGATATCTTGATCGATCTAGCAATCTCATGTGTTCCATGCTGCCAACCATGACAACATCCCATCAACACACTGCAATATGGCTAAACAGTGACAACATTGATGGAACTATTGATATTCCAACATCAACAATTTATTGCATAACCATAAAAGAACATTCAATTCTTGAACTGTGGTGAATGGAGAAAACTTCATTTGGATGAGACCTTGTTTTACATTCTGCTTTTAAATTTTGATAACTACATCACTAAATTGCACTCCCCAAGAAATTCCCAATTACTTCTTGAGCAAAATAGCAACGGATACTGTATGGTATTATTTATTGATTGGTTGGAGTCTGGTAAAGAGATCTGATTTCGGATGCTCAGTTGGAGCAGAACACTTTCTGGAAAAATAGCCTGCAGAAAAAACCTTGTAATTACCTCTAGATTTAAACTCAAATGGTTAATTAGAATGTAACTGTGGTCACTTATATATCTCTAATTTTTGGTCGAAAGATCCCAACATGATTTCTTCATGACATTCATTAAAGTTATATCCTCCAGTATATTGTGCCTTTCTTATCATTGCCTTACTCCCATTATTTCCGTTTCTCCTTTGAAAAGTCAGTTCAACTATTGTATCCTAACCCTCTGTTCCATCCTTTCCTGACTTCTCCATTTTGCCCCTTGTGGCCTAATGTTAGCCATCCCAATTCTGCCAAAACTATCCCATTTAATTCTTCCTGACCAAACCATAATTCTGAGCCCTGTCTGCCCTATTCACCATATTCTCTTTGAACCGTCATTTCCCACTGCCTCCCACTTAAACCTCCCACCATCTCATAGGATGCTCAGTGAAAATCTAGTTTTCTTTCTAAGTTTCAAAAATTGCAATTTGTTGATAAACTTCTAATTGCAACTATAAATGAAACTGATAATCTCTGAGAAACCTGCACATCCAGGATTGGGTTGACACAGGATACATTAAGACTGTTGGCGAGAGTGAGCAAATGTGCTCGAGGTCCAAACAATCATGGCACCAAGTTTGCCAGACAGAACGGCTGTTGCACTTTATGATAGTCCAGAGTTGGACCATGACTGGGCAGGTCAATATCGAGTGGTCGAGGCCATGTAACCAGGAGTCATCCCTGGGATTGGGACAGAATGATTTGCAATTGGTGATCCAGCAAGGAATTATGTACACGGAGACAGGAAACAAGTAGCAAGGGAAGTGGACCGTGGCTTGTTGGACAGAAGTGAGATAGAAAAAAATCCAAAATTAAATTCTGCAACATCAAAATTATGTGAATCGGTGCACCAGAAGATAAAATAATGCTATGAATGATTAACAATAACTTAAGAAGAAGGGCTTATAATGTTTTTCTTAACAACTTACCTATGATAGTACTTGAAGGAAATAGGAGTACGATGGAGTCTGGAGGGATAACATTTCACATTTGGGAGTGAAAGGCAAGTCTAATTAACTAGTATATGTCTTACAATTTCAAGTAATACCTATGCATGACATCCAGGTATGACAAAATATTATCACAGTAAGTGTGACAGAGTGAAGCATTAGCCATAATGCTATTTTTCATGAGATATTCTGTCTTGTCAAATAAACAAATAATTAAACAAAAATACTTTTTTTCCCTTTCGGGTTACTTTCTTCACCTTGTTCCTTCATTGGTCTTGAAAGAATACTGGAGTCAGAACAAATATGTAAATTATCAAAATCGAAATACATGTCTTTCCCTCATTAGTAGCAACTCTACCACTTGCAATTCCTTATTCAAAGCCAGAGGGTGAATTTCAGCAGTAGGTTCAGTCGCAAACAATCCTTTGAGTTAGTCAAGATAGGATCTTGAAAAAGATCATTGGCACTTGGCAAAGGAAGATCATGATAAAGGAATCTGAAGACACCACTAGGTATGGCCAACTAGATGCTCACTACTCAGCTGACTGTCACTTGAAATGGCTGTTCACATTCATTTGTTTGAGGTCAAAATTCAAGTCGATAGGAATCAAGGAAAACTTGTCACTGATTTGAATAACAGAGCACATATGAAGATGGTTGTTTTTGTTGAAGGCTAATCATCACAGTTCCAAGATGTCACTGCAGGTTTTACTCCAAACATTGTTTTTAAATCCAACTGCATTCAGCTGCTTCATCAATGACCTTCCCTTCATCATATGATTTGAAGTGGAATGTTTGCTGATTATTGCACAATGTTCAACAACATTCACAACTCATCAGTTACTGAAACAGGCCATGTTCAAATGCAGCAAGATGTGGATAACCTTTAGGCTTGGGCTAACAAATGGCAGTACATCTATGTGCACAATGTCAAACAATAACCATCCCCAGCAAGAGAGTGTTTAATCATCTCTCATTTATTTTCAGCAGCATTACATTATCACCCTGTGGGTTAACATTGATCAGAAATTTGACTGGATGAGCTATGCAGATAATGTAGCTCAAACAGCTGCAAAGGAATTGAGAATTCTGAGTTCCCAAAGCCTGTTCACCATTTACAAGGGACAGAAGTGTGATGGAACCCTCTCCACTTACCTGGATAAGGGCAGCTTCAGGAACAATCAAAAAATCAACTTCATCCAGGCCAAACTGCCAACTTAATTGGCAATCCAAACAAATCCTGAAACATTTGCTTCCTCCATTAGCAGGCACCCTAGCAGCAATGTGCACTAAATGCAAAATTAGAGCGCTGGAAAATCACAGCAGGTCAGACAGCATCTGAGGAGCAGGCATTCCTGATGAAGGGCTTTTGCCTCACCTGCTGTGTTTTTCCAGCACCCCTCTAATCTTGACTCTAATCTCCAGCAGCTGCAGTACCCATTTTCACCCAAATAAATGCAAAATGCTCAGCAGCAGCTTGTCAGCGTTCTTTCAACAGAACCTTCTGAATCTGTAACCACTTCTACTTGAAGAACAAGAGCAGCAGATTCATTTTAATATCAATAATCATGAGTTGCCCTTGAAAACATCATCCTGGCTTGATATTGCTGTTGCACATTGCTCTGTCAAAGTCCAACAATCCTACATTAACCCTGTAAGTGCACCTGCAGCACATAGGCTGCAGTGTTTCAAAAACTGCACACTCACAACTACTTTCTTGAATGTAATTCGGAATCTAGAATAAATGCTGCGACATTCACAACTTAAGGAAAACAAAGTCACCAGGAGAACAGATTAGACTGGTGCTGGAAAAAGCACAGGTCAGGCAGCATCTGAAGAGCAGGAAAATCCATGTTTCGGGCAAAAGCCCTTCATAAGGAGAATAGTCAATATTTTACCATGGATTCATATTGGTCAAGTTTTGGAATGGGAGGAAGAGAGGAGTTCAGCATTACCTGCTGAAGAAGGCTATATCTGGGTATGGATTGGGCGGGGGAGGAGGTGATTAGAAGAGAGGTAGCTTCCTTCCCTCCTGCATTTACAGGCCATCCCTCTCCCTCCGCATCTCCTCCACCTGACCTCCAGTGCCATATCTGAGAGCCTACGTGCCCTCATATTTGGTTGCCAAGCCATCCTGATACTGAATGCCATCCTGAAGACTGCACGTCTTCAGTGGAAGCGGCTATGTGCAGCCCAGCTGTATTGCTCCACTACAATTGCAGCTAATCAGCGCTCATGTATTAAACTTGTAGGTATCTGGTTCAGCACCCACATCTCCAGCAAAGTTCACAATATGGAAGCCAGCACTGAAGTTGTGAGATAAAACCAGCCTTTCAAACAAGGTTTTTTTAATGTTGCACTAAATTCCAAAGTTCAGAAAAAGCACATGATAAAACAGGGCTGAGTCAGCATGGCTTCACCAATGGGAGGTCATCCCTGAAAAACCTGTTAGAATTCTTTGGGGAGGTAATGAGCACCTTAGACAAAGGAGAACCAGTGGATGTGATCTACTTGGATTTCCAGAAGGGCTTTGATGAGTGCTGCACAGGAGGCTTCTAAATAAAATAGGTGACCATGGTGTTTGGGGCAAGGTACTGGCTTGGATAGAGCTTTGGCTGAATGGTAGAGGCAAGAAAGTATGGATGCAACAGTCTTTATGAGGATGTCAGTCAGTGATTGTAGAGTTCTACAGATATCCGGGTTAGGATCACAACTATTCATGTTACACATTAACGATGTGGAACAAGCAGCTGAGGGCTTTGTTGCTACATTTGCAGATGACACAAAGATAGGTGGAGGGATAGTCGTGTGGAAGCTGCAGAAGGATTTAGACAGGCTAGGAGAGTGGACAAAGAAGTGGCAGATGGAATACAATGTGGGAGCATGTGAAGTGACACACCCTGGTAGGAAGAATAGACTATTTTGTAAATGCAGAAAGGCTTTGGAAATCTGAAGTGCAAGGAAATTTATTGCAGGATTCTCTTAAAATTAACATGCATGCTCAGTTGGCAGTTAGGAATGCAAATACAATGTCAGCATTCATTTCAAGGGGGCTAAAATACAACAGCAGAAATATAATGCTGAGATTATGTAAGGTTGCATTTGGAATATTGTGCGCAGTTTCGTGCCCCGTATCCAGGGAAGAATGTGTTGGCCTTGGAGCGGGTCCAGAAGAGGTTCACAAGAATGATCCTGGGAATGAAGAGTTTGTCATATAAGGAATGACTGAGGAATCTGGGTCTGTATTCTATGGAGTTTAGAAGGATTAGGAGGGATCTTATTGAAACTTACAGAATATTGGGACACCTGAATATAGTAGACATGAGGAGTTATTTCCACTAGCAGGAGAAACTTGGACCTGAACTTCGGGCCTTAGAGAGAAGGGACAACCCTTTAGAAATGAGATGATGAGGAATTTCTTCAGCCAGAGGTTGGTTGATCAATGGAATTCATTGCTACAGAGGGCTGTGGTGGTTAAGTCATTGAGTGTACTTAAGGAAGAGATGGATAGGTTCTTAATTAGTAAGGCGATTAATTGTTCCAGGGAGATGGTAGGAGAATGTGTTTGAGAAACATGTCAGCCATGATTGAATGGCAGAGTAAACTCGGTGGGCTGAATAGCCTAATTGTGCTCCTATATCTTATTGTCTAAGGTCAACATTGATATGAGGAGTGACTTTGGGAAGAATCTTCTTACATAAAGGCTTGTTGGAATCTGGAACTTCCTTTCCAAATCTTTCTTTCCAAATGATATTTCCAAAACTAAGATCTTTTGAATCTTTGGACATAAGGCTATAAAACGATGATGTGCAAATCTGAAGAAAGGAAGTTGAATCATAGGTCTGTTATGATCTAATAGTTTTTTAGAGCAAGCTTAAGAGACTGAATGATCTCCTCCTGTGCCTCTATTATTACCAATGTTGACAATGCCAAGGAGGAGCCTTTATTTGTAAGTTTCACAATGGCACATACACAGGTTTCTCAATTACATAAAGTTGGTGAAGAATAATTCTGTTTGTAAACACATACTGTCAATGTAACACTTCTCATATTTGGTCCCAAATCTGTGTGGTTTCTCTCTGACACCAGCTGGCAAAAATGAACATGCCAATCCTAAATTGACCTGTCATAATAACTTCACATCCAACCTATTACGGAAAATATGAACAATATTTTTGAAATATTCCATTGCTTTTTTAATGCAGTTTTCCTCAATACTGTTACATCTGGGTAAACTCAGCCAGGAAAAGATTCTGCCACGCCATTCCCATTCACTCCCATCATTTAGAAATCCCAATCCAAGAATAATCTTCATCAAAGAATAACGTTTTCCGGAAAGCAAGCAATACATTTTTCAGGAGTCCCCTGTAATTCATTGTTTAACTGCTGTGCTTTTTATTCTAAGGAATTTAAAAGATAACAACTAATTACTACAGTGCTGCTTCATGCTGCCAACATCCTCTTTAATTACTTTATAACATGATTTGGGTCAGACAGAGGGGTGATTAGAACTCAGTGTCTTCTCAGCTGATGACCAGATGACAATGAAGGTCGCACTTAGATACTGCAGATTCTGATCAGTTTTCAGCCAGTGCCTCTTGCCCATGCTATCACTCTATTGTTGTTATCTTCACAAAGAATATCAAAGAGAAATTATAGTAAATCACTATTTGGTTGGTTTATGACAGAGAACCTGCTTGTAAATTTCATAGGATTTGCAAAAATGGGATAAGGTAATACTGAAACGCAACAAAAACAAAAGTTGCTGGAAAAGCTCAGCAGGTCTGGCAGCATCTGTTAAGAGAAACAGTTAACCTTTTGATTCTGGATCAGTGGTGTTGGAAGGGCACAGCAGTTCAGGCAGCATCCAACGAGCAGCGAAATCGATGTTTCAGGCAAAAGCTCTTCATCAGGAATAAAGCCTGATGAAGGGCTTTTGCCCGAAACATCGATTTCACTGCTCGTTGGATGCTGCTTGAACTGCTGTGCTCTTCCAGCACCACTGATCCAGAATCTGGTTTCCAGTATCTGCAGTCATTGTTTTTACCTAGTTAACCTTTTGAGTCCGGTGACTCTTCCTCAGAACTGGACCTGAAATGTTAACTTTGATTTCTCTTCACAGAAGCTGCCAGACCCGCTGAGCTTTGCCAGCAACTACTGTTTTTGTTTTTGATTTCCAACGTCTACAGTTTTTTCAGTTTTTATTATTGAAGCACATATCTGTCAGCCCTGGGGTTTCAAAAAGAGTACATCCAATCAGGTCCATGGCTTTAGTGATGAAGTGGGATGATCTAAGCATTTTCAACATCTTTCTAGTCTGTTCTGAAAATAATAACAATAGAGTGTTAGCATGGGCAAGAGACATGGGCTGAAGACTGATCAGAATCGACAACATCATATTGGGTGGGAGAGAAAAAGGGTGTGTTGGGGATTGGTTTAGTGATGTGGGATTTCAGCGCGTATGTATTTTCTTTCCACAGTTTGACAATACAATTGGCAGCAGGTCTGTAACTTATTCACATCCTACTGTTTGCTACTGCACAGAAAATTCAGCGTGTAGCCCAAGGTTATTGCTCGCAGCTGTTACAGAACCAGAGCTTACAGGGAATATTCAAACAGAATTAAGAGTTTGACAAAATGGAGATTTAGGATTGTTAGATGCTAGTCTTTAAAGTTGGGAAATACTTTGATACCTCTGAACCTTTAATAGATTATTTTCTTTATTGACAGTGAGAATGGGTAAGATGAAGATTTATAACTCAATTTTCAGAGGAGTTATCATCCCGTAACCCATTTGGAGTGTGCAGAAAAAAATGCTTCCTGCACCTTTCGAAAAAAAATTGCACTAAAAGTTTTGAGAAAATGATGCATTTGGCTTCATAGCATTTATAATCTTTATACCTCAATATTGACTGAATTTCATTGGCCGAAAATGTGACCAATGAGACAGGAGTATAGTGAGGATGACTACCATTAATGGAAAGAAGCTGCTTTTTTTTAGGAGCATCATTTCCTGTCCAAAAGACATGCCTAAAATACAATAATTTGCATTTATATAGTTTCTTTAATTAAGAAGAACATCTCAAGGCTCTTAGCAAAACTGGAATCAAAATAAAGAATGTTGCATGAAAGAAGGAAACGCAAAGTCCAAGACTTGGCTGAAGTGTTGCTGCTAATAAGTATTCAAAGGTTGAGGGGGAAATGGAATGACTGGGGGATGGGGGATGGGGGATGGGGGGTGGTGGGGGGGGGTGGGGGTGAGGGTTGCATATTCTAGTGTCTGAGGCTTATGCAGTTGAAGGCACGACCTGCAAAAGGTAGGGGGATTATAGAGGACTCCAATGTTAAGGAAATGGAGTTCAAGATGGAGAATGTTACAAGTCTGGAGTAGGTGTATAATGATGAGTAAAGCTATGAAGAGAATAAATTCTCATATCTCCCATATAGAATGGTTTCATGCTAGCACCAGGTGAAAAACATACATCTGGAAGCTAAGGCCACTTTTATTTCATGCCATCAACAAACCTCTATTGGAATAGTTGGGTAAACATGATTCAGAAATTGATGAAAAGACAAAATTGTTATCAAACTTGCAACCTCCAGATTATAAAGCAAGTGCATGGAAGCACTGTATTACAATGCATTCCACAGATAAACAGAACATTTTCAAAAGAAGCAGCATCAAAAATATATTGGTCCAGAAATTTGACTGCACAGCATCAGTAAGTAGGACGTGCAGGCCCATTATCAGCAAATGTGCCAGCTGCTATGAAGATATAGGGAAAAAAAATCTCTGCTCAGTCTCCTCTGCAACACTGGTTTGTCCAGTGATAAGTAATGCCAGCCGCATGGGGGAAAACTAGAACTAAATAGCAGCTCAAGCAGGCTATCTTAAATGATGCACTGCACCCAGCACTAACAATCTGCACACTCCATACAGACTGTTGCCTAAGCATGGAATCGAACCAGAGTCCATGGTTTGTGAGATCGCACTGCTAACCAATGAGTCACTGTGCCGTGCCAACTGCCAGTCACTTGCCCCACTTCCAAACCCGCCTGACCTACAAGATTCCTGGCCCTGCCCTCCCTGATTGCCAGCGACAACCATCTTCCCTGAACAACCAAAGTAATTCTCCCAATTTGGACCCGGAAAGTGGGCAAAGAAGTGGCAGATGGAATACACTGCTCGGAAGTATGAAGTTATGTACTTTGGCAGGAAGAATGGAGATACAGACTACTTTTTAAATGGGGAAAAGCATTGGAAATCTAAAGTACAAAGGGACTTAGGAGTGCTAATTTAAGATTCTCTTGAGGTTAACGTGCAGCTTCAATTGGCAGTTAGGAAGGCAAATGCGTTGTTAGCATTCATTTCAAGAGAGCAAAAATACAAGAGCAGAGATGTACTACTGAGGCTGTATAAGGCTCTGGACAGACCTCATTTGGAATACTCTGAGCATTTCTGGACCCCACATGTAGGGAAGGCCTTGGAGAGGACCCAGAAGATAATATTGATCCAGGGATGAAGTGCTTGCCATATGAGGAGCAGCTAAGAACCCAGGGTCTGTTCTATGGAGTTGAGAAGGACAAGGGGGCATCTGATTGAAACATAACGAGTACTGAGAGGCCTGGCTAGTGTGGACATTGAGAAAATGTCTCCATTAATTAGGAGAGATTAAGACTCAAGGGCACAGCCTCAGTGTGAAGTTATGATCCATTAGAATTTAGAGGAGGAGGAGATTTTCCAGCCAATGCCTAATTCGGTCTCTTAAGGTCTTACTTAGAGTCATAGCGACGTACAGTATAGAAACAGACCCTTCGGTCCAACTCGTCCATGCTGACCAGATATCCTAAATTACTCTCGGCCCATATCCCTCTAACCCTTCCTATTCATATACCCAACCGGGGCCATTTAAATTTGTAATCGTACCTGCTTCCACCACCTTCTCCGACAGCTCATTCTATACACGCACTACCCTCTGCATGAAAATATTGTCCCTTAGGTCCCTTATATTTCATTTCCTTCTCACCTTAACCTTCCCTTCTCATCTCCAGTTTTGCACTATCCTACTCTTGCCTATTTACCCTATCCATGCCCCTCATGATTTTATAGACTTTTTTAAGGTCAGTCATTAGCCTCTAACACTCTGGCAAAAACAGCCCCAGCCTATTCAGCCTCTCACTATAGCTCAAACCCTCTAATCCTGGCAAATCTTTTCTGCACCCTCTCAATTTTTACAACATCTTTCCACCTCTTTAGGCCTGCTTTGATCATTTAGTGGGGGTTGACTTAGCTCAGCTGGCTAGACGGACAGCCAGTAGCACGGACTCATTTCCCATCAGTGCTGAGGTTACCATGAAGGACTCTCCTCATCGGAGGTACGGTGGCCTTCAGGTAAACTCACAACCAGTCATCTCTCTCTAATGAGAGAGCTGCTCTTTAGTCTGGTAGGAAGATGGCGATACAAATCATTTAGCTGAGGATTGCAGTTCACATTGTCTTAAGGCCAGTACTTTTGTTAGACTGATATCTGGAGCTTCCCAATAGGTGCCTGCAGATCACCTGCTTGATGATAATAGGAGCTAGGTCCAATATTGAGTGTTCTTTGGGTTGTTCAAATTTCCAAACTATTCATACTATCGTAGAGTTGCACAGCATGGAAACAGACCCAAGGCAACCAGGCATCCTAAATTAATCTAGTCCTATTTGCCAGCATGCGGCCCATATCCCTCTAAACCTTTCTTATTCATCTACCTATCCAGATGCTTTTTAAATGCTGTAATTGTACCAGCCTCCACCACTTCCTCTGGCAGCTCATTCCATACACACACCACCCTTTATGTGAAAACATTGCCCCGAGGTCCCTTTTAAATCTTTCCCTTTCACCTTAAACCTATGCCCTCCAGTTTTGTACTCCCCCACCCCAGGGAAAAGATTTTGGCTTTTCTCCCCGTCCAAATCCCTCATGATTTTATAAACCTCCGTAAGGTCACCCCTCAGCCTCCAATACTCCAGAGAAAACAGCCCTAGCCTATTCAGCCTCTCCCTATAACTCAAATCCTCCAACCCTGCAACATCCTTGTAAATCTTTTGATTAGATTAGATTCTCTACAGTGTGGAAACAGGCCCTTTGGTCCAACAAGTCCACACTGACCCTCCAAAGAGCAACCCACCCAGACCCATTGCCCTAAACCTAACACTACAGGCAATTTAGCATAGCCAATTTACATGAACTGCACATCTTTGGACTGTGGGATGAAACCAGAGCACCCGGGGGAAACCCACGCAGACACAGGGAGAATGTGCAAACTCCACACAGACAGTTGCCCAAGGTGGGAATTAAACTTGGGTCCCTGGCGCTGTGAGGCAGCAGTGATAACCACTGTGCCACCGTGCCGCCCCAACCAGGGAAAAGATTTTGGCTTTTCACCCCATTTCAAGTTTCACAACTTCATTCTGATAGGAAGGAGACCAGAATTTACTCAGTATTCCAAAAGTGGCCTAACCAATGTCCTGTTCAACTGCAATATGACCTCCCAACTCCTACATTCAATGCAGTGACAAATAGAGGAAAGCATACCAAATGCCTTCTTCATTATCCTGTCTACTTGGGATTCCACTTTCAAGGAAGTAGGAACCTGCATTCCAAGGTCTCTTTGTTCAGCAACACTTCCCAAGACCTTACCATCAAGTGTATAAGCACCTCACATTTATCTAAATTAAATCCATCTGCCACTTTTCAGCTCATTAGCCCATCTGATCAAGATCCCATTGTACTCTAAGGTAACCACCTTCGCTGTCCACTACACCTCCAATTTTGGTGTCATCTGCAAACTTACTAACTATACCTCCTATGTTCCCATTCAAGACATTTATATAAATGTTGAAAAGCAGTGGACCCAGCACTGATCTTTCAAGGCACACCACTGGTCACAGGCCTCCAGTCTAAAGAGCATCCCTTCACCACTACCCTCTGTCTTTTGCCTTCTGTATCCAAATGGCTAGTTCTCCCTTTATTCCATGTGAGTTAACATTGCTAACCAGTCCACTGTGAAAACCTGGTCAAACACTTACTGAAGTCCATGTAGATCATGTCCGCAACTCTGCACTCATCAATCTTCTTCATTACTTCTTCAAATAACTCGATCAAGTTTGTGAGACACAATTTCCCACAAAGTCAAGTTGACTATCTTTGATCAATCCTTGTCTTTTCAAATACATGTACATCCTGTCCCTCAGGATTCTTTCCAACAATTTGCCCAGTAGAGACATCATGCTCACTGGTCTACAGTTTCCTGGCTTGTCCTTACCACCTTTCTTCAATAGTGGCACCATGTTAGCCAACCTCCAGTCTTCCAGCACCTCATCTGTGGCTATCAATGATACAAATATCTCAGCAAGGGGCCCAACAATCACTTCCTTAGCTTTCAACAGAGTTCCAAGGTTCACCTGATCAGGTGCCTGAGATGTATCGACCTTTGTACATTTTAAGACATTCAGCATCCCCTCCTCTGTAATATAGACATTTTTCAAGATATTTCAAGATTTATTTCTCCATGCTCTCCAGCTTCCATATCCTTCTCCATAGTATACACTCATGCAAAATACCCATTAGAAAACTTTGAATAATGTCAGTTCTGAACAATGTACCCCAGGGCCTAACAAGCTTCAATGCCAGAGCACGCACTCACTCAAGTCTTTAAGCAACTGCTCTGTTTGCAAGTGAGAAAAAGATGCTGCTATCTGTGACAATCCTCACTGATATATGTCATGTTAAATGACAGTCAGCTCTGAGCAGCTGGTCTGACAACAAATAAAACTGAATACTCTCAATTTGTAAATGAACAAGGAATAGCAGTCAGCACACTATGTACGCATTGAAATATTGCTGCAGGCTGCAGTAACTCCAAACAGGTTTAGTTTAAGGTTACCAATTTGGAGTTATATTACACAACATTTTACAGACAGATTTTCGCAGAATCAGGGAAACTCCATTGACCTTCACAAGCACCAGTCAGGACCCAGATTCAGAAGTGTGGCCCCCATTTTAAGTAGATCTGCTTGTCGCAAGCAGGGCAGGAATTACTCAGGGAGGAAACTCAAATGCAGCAGTGCCATTTGAACACAGGCTGTTTGCAAGAGCCTCACCTTGCTGGGTGGAAGTCATGAACTGATGGAAGAGACATAATCAGACCTTATCTGCTTTTCAAAAATATCTAAGTCTTGATCTCACTTTGTTTTTAAAATGCCTTGCTCATTTCACTTTACAAAAGATGGAAGCTATCAGTGAGATTTTTAAAATACCCCTGTCGGACTATTTGACAAACCGGCAAAATGCTGCAATTTGGGGACTGAAGAATCCGTTTGGATAATTTTAGAGCTCTTTGTTGACAGTTTGCAATGCTTGGCTGATTTTCAAAATTTGCAAGTTATTTCAGCCAGTTGTTCTGAGTTCAGTTTAATTGACAGTTTAAAGCAACAGTTGTCTGATATGGAGTCTGAACAGATGATTGTTTCTCCTTTTATGAGATAAACAACATGAGGTGACTCAAAAGTTTTCTTCATTACCAAGTGTATCTAAAGCAGAGCTATGTTGGATTGTTAGTTAATTTATTTCCATCACTAAAGCTCCTGAGGTCTAATGATGGCAGATATTGCGTAAGTGGATATGAGGTTGGGGATATCAGTAGACATACACAGGTATATAGCTGACATGAAGCACAATAAAGGGCATTGGAAGGGTGTGTCAGGGGAATGAGGGATGTAGTGAGTGGGTGCGAGGGGTTAGGGCTAGACAGTTTATAAGATAACAGTCTCAATGTCCCAAAGAACTGACAAGGTCATTCTAATTAGTCTGCCTCAGTCCTCTTTAGCTTTTACTCCCAGGATTGATGGGCTTGGCTCTATCTTGCCGAACCCCCAAGTTCTGAAAAAAAGGTCACTGGATTCAAATATTAAATTTCCACAGATGCTGCCAGACCTATTGACTTTTTCCAGCAATTTGTGTTTTTGTTTGTTTCAGATCTCTTGTGTTATTTAAGCTTGTTACAGTGGTCAGCTGGCCTTTACTTAGGAGTCCTGGCACAGTTCATCAAGAACTGCCTCAGATACCAGTCCAGACCCTGTTCAGGGTGGTCAGAGTCAAGGTTCTCTTCTGATAAAGAAAGTGAGGTGCTAAGTGACAGGAAGCACACCATCACCCCATCTTGAATCTTTCTACCCTAACATGGTCTGTTTTCATCATGGAATGAGAGACAGACAGGTGTTATGAAAGAAAGAAAAGTGAGTCACATGGTTAGTACTGTTGTTGAAGGTGGAAAAGTGTCCAGAGTAGGTAGCACAGACTGATTACAAGATAAGTTAGTTTGTAGTGTTGGTGCTGGGGTGGGTGACAGGGAGTGAGGGAAGGTATTGCAGGTAATAGCAAGAGTAGTAGTTTATGTGCCTTGGTGCAAGGTGGGTGTAGCAGCAGAAACAGATTGAATGTTAGTTATTGGAGAGAAGATGGTGGAACTTACCCAGGTCGAGTGGCGAACATGCTTCAATTTCTGGGAATTACCCCTGATGGCTGAGTGCGCTTTATCCTGCACGGCAACTTTAGACCAGACTGGCACAGTCTGGTATTGAGGCCTCCACTCCTGGCCCTCGGGAGACTGAAGTCCTGCGTTGCACAATCTCTCCAGCAGGACCTCTGTGATTGTGCATGAAACACACAAGCTGGCACCGCAGGTAATCCATCCTTAATTCAAGTCGGGAAATCTTACAGCAACTGTAACCTTATTGAACAGACCACCTGGAATATTGAAAACCATTTTGTTCCCATTATTTAAGACATTATTTCATTGGTGGCAGTTTGGAAATGTTCACTTGGATAATTCCTGTTTATGGAGGAACTATCTTATGAGAAAGGCTAAGCAGGTTGGGATTATACCTAAAGGAGTTTAGAGGAATGAGAGGTGATCTCATTGAAACATATAGGATTCTTAAAGGACTTGACACAATAAATGCTGAAAGGATGTTTGCCCTCAGGGGAGAGTTCAAGACTAGAAGACTTAACCTCAGAATAAAGGGACCAATTTAAGACTGAGAATGAGGAGGAATTTCTTCTCTCAAAGGATTGCTTGCCTTTAGAACTCCTTGCCTCAGTCAGCTTTCGGAGCCGAGTCCTTCTGTATATATAAGGCTGAAATAGATAGATTCTTGATCAGTAATGGAATCAAGGGGAAACATGAGGTAAGTGGACACACAAAATGTCGGATCAGTCATAATCCTATTGAATGGCAGAGCAGGCTGGAGAGGCCTAGCAGCCTACTCCTGTTTTTATTTCTTGTAGATTTGTGGTCTTATAGGACCCTGCTGGCAACGTGAGGCACCATTTTCCCCCTGTCTGCCAAATACAGGGCAAATGTCAACAATTGTACAAAACAACTGGAGACCGACAGTGCTCGTCAGGGTGCATGCATGACAGACTTTTAAAGATGGCACAGGAAGAAGGGATTCTGGTGAATTGTGTGATATTCACTGAGTGGTAAATTGTTCAGGGAATGGCGCATGCCAAGATGGGAGCAGAGTTAAGAAGTGAGGGATACCACGGAGGCTGGTAGGTAATTGATGTTGGTAAGATCGGGCAAGAAAACTCACTAGACCCTACGGTGAGACACCCTTCCAAAAAACAAAATACAACATAACTCAAGACTTAGTAAAAAAAAATGATTCAGCGGTAGGGTGATTCAAATTTTGGTCCTTTGTTCTTAACATTGACCTAGACACTACACTCAGCATGAAACTTTAGCATTCTCTGCTGACCTTGAAGAGATCTACCTATAAAGTTTTAGTAATCTCTGTAGCAGGTAGGCAGCCAATCATATTAAAGTTGCCACACATTTCAAACCAGAAACTTCAAACCACTTTAATACTCGTCATGCTGAATTAAAATTTTAAGGGAATTAAACACATGTATCCCGTAGTTGCTTGGTTACTAAAATAAAGATATAATAGAATTTTAAAATGCTTTAAAAAATACAGATTTTTAAAAAAGTAATGGTGGAGAAATTTGACATTCCACTAGTATGACATTAGGTTAAGATCAGTGAGTGTGTTTGGTAGTAATTATTAAGTTTGTACATTGTTAAAACTTTAGTTATACCTCACAAAAAAAAACAAAGAACTGGAAACCTGAAACTAAACCAGCAATTATCGGGATAACTCAGCAGGTCTGGCAGCATCTGTAGAGAGAAGCAGAATTAATGTTTTGGGTCCAGAGACCCTTCTTCAGAACAGTTAAACCTCACTGGGGAAAGGTGCTTCCAGGGATTTTGCAATGCGAATACCAGAGTTAGTGAGAACGTTCTTGTCAATTCATGACGACCAGGGAGATTGCAGTCTGTGGGAATTTTGACAGCACGTACTACTGAAGAGCATAGACGTGCTAACAGTAACTGTTGGACTCCTGTGTTAGTTTGTGCATATCCAAACTCCCAAAGTTGGCTGTCAGCTTCAGTAACGATTACCATAGCAAAACCTTGCACTTGCCTTTTTAATGTTCTTGTGGTCCTATTACTGTTAATTTGTTTATTATTTGGTTACATATTCCATTCCATTGGAAATTACTGTGGATAAAATTGATACATTAAGGACAATAGTTGATTCTTTAATACCACTTAGAAATTTTATTAAATTGATATATTTACCACTATAGCTAATAGGAGGTTAGAAAAACAGGACACCCATGGATTGGGATCAGTTTAGATTTCAGCAAAGAAGGATTAAGAGGGGGAATGTAGAGTATGGGAGTAAGCCTGCAGGGAACAAACAAACTGATTATAGAAACTTTAGAGGAAGAGATTAGTGAAGACAGTAAGTCCCTTACATTCAGAAATAGGGAAAGTTATAATGGGGAATAAAAAGAAGATTATTTAAATACATACTTTGGTTCTGTCTTCACAAAGGAAGATACAAATGATATCCTAAAAGTGTTGGGAAACACTGAGTTTAGTAAGTGAACAGATTCTTCCCTGCTGTTATCAAACTTTTGAACAGACCTCTCAAATGTTAATTCTGATCTCTCTCTCCACCTTTTCTGTGGTTGTAACACTGTATTCTGCATAGGTATTGTGCTACCCCGATGCACTCTGCATGGTACAATCTGCCTATCAGCACGCAGAACAACACTTTTCAATGTATCTGAGCACAAGGGTCAACAATACATCAGTTAATTAAATAAATCCATCAACCAATAAATAGAGGGTTGGAAGGAAGTTACTATTATAAGGGAGATGGTTGTGGGAAATTGATAGGATTAAAGATTGATAAATCCTTAGAACCTCATAATCTAAATCCCAGAGTAATTATGGAAATTATCTTAGAAGTAATGGATGCATTGGTCGCCATCTTTCAAGATTTTATAGCACAGTTCCTACGCAGAGTAGTTAATATAACTCCACTATTTTAAAAAAAAAGTGTCAAGAAATCAGGGGATGATAGTCTGACATGAATAGTTAGAAAATATTTGAGTTCATTATAACAGATATAATAGTGCAGCATTTGGAAAACAGTGACAAGATTGGACAGAATCAGCATAGATATATGAAAAGCAAGTCATGCTTGATAAATCAACTACAATTTTTCAAGGATAAAACTACTGGAGTTAATAAGGAGCAGTCAGTTTATGTGGTTTGCTTAGACTTTCAGAAGGCTTTCAATAAGGTCCACCATAAAAGGTTAGCATGTAAAACTAAAGGGCATGGGATTGGCAGTGGTGTACAGACATGGAACATAGCAACAGGAGTAGACCCTTTCGCCTATTCCACCATTCACTGAGATCATGCTGATCTGTTTGCCTAACTCTATATTTCTTCCTTTACCCGCTACCATTTAATACCTCTGCTAAACAAAAATTATCTATCTGATTTAAAGTCAACAATGGATCTACTATCAACTGCTGGAAGAGAATTCCAAACCTGGACCACCCTTGGAGAGAGAACTGGGTGGCAGACAGAAATCAGACAATAAAAACAACTAAGTATTTTTCTGAGTGACTAGTGGGATACCCAAAGGACCTGTGCTTGGACCCCAGCTATTCACGCCAAACTTTAATGATTTAGATGAGGGAAATAAATGTAAATGTAATATATCCAAGGTTGCAAACAACACAAAGCTGGGTGGGAGAGTGAGCTGTGAGGAGAGTGCAGAAATGCTTCAGTGTGCTTTTGACTGTTTGACTGAGTGGGAAAATGCATGGCCAAGAAGAATAATGTTGATAAATGTAAGGTTATCCAGTCTGGTAGCAAAAACAGGAAGACAGCTTATTAGAATTGCAATAGGTTAGGAAAGGAGGTGGTGGCAAGGAGACCCGAGTATCAATATTCACCTGTTGCTTAAAGTAAGCATGCAGGTGCAATGGGAAGTGAAGGAGACAAATGGCATGCTGGTCTTCATAGTGTGAGCATTTAAGTACCTTGTGCAGAGATGGCTTGCTACAATTGTACAGGATCTTGGTGAGACCACACCTGGAGTACTTGGTTTAGTTTTGGTCTCCTTATCTGAAGAAAGATATATTCACAATGGAGGGAATGTAATTAAGAATTACCAGACTGATCCCTGCGATGGCAGGACTGATGTATGAAGAGAGACGGGGTTCAGAAGAATGAGGGGCCATCTCATAGAAACTTATAACACTTTAATGTCTTTACAGGATAAATGCAGGAAGGATGTTCTGATAACTGGAGAACCTGGGAGTCATGGTTTAACGATACAGGGCAGGCCATTTACAGCTAAGATGAAGAGAAATTTCTTCATCCAGAGAATGGTAAACCTGTAGAATTCTCTGCCAGGAGAGAGCTGTTGAGGCTAAAGCACTGAATATTGTCAACAAGGAGTTCTTGGGATTAAATGGATCAAATGGTATGGGGTGAAAGTAGGAAGAGGGAACGGAGTTGGATGATCTGCCATTATCATGTTGAATAGTGGAGCAGGATCAAAGGGACAGGTGGACTACTCTCTCTCATTTCCTATGTTTCTATGTAAAGAGAAAAGTTGTGGGAAACAGTTTAAAATGTATTACTGGACATGATGCAAGATTTCATCTAGAATAGGGCTATGTAAACAAAACAGATTTATTATCCCTTATGTGGACACTTGGCTGAGACATCAGTATCAATGAGATGACGCTGGGAAATAAAACAAGATCAAATGACAAATCAGATCAATATTTCAATCTTAGTAAGGAACATTCCTGCATCAGAATATCATGGAAAATATTTTAAAATAAAGCTATTCAACTATAAAGGAATTGCTTTGTTTCTATGTGAGGGTGCAGAAAGCAACAGCTCACTTCCCTTTGTTTGATTTAATAAAAAGTTGCTTGTAGTTTGGCCTGTGTATTCACCATGTATAAACTAAATCACACATCACTAAAGCATCAACAGGCATGCAATATTTAAATGATATGTATGTATTTATCTGTCGAATCATTCTAGAATATTTAAATTTGATTGATTACCAATATTTAAATGAGCAGTATTTTCATTGAAACAAATACAGGAAATTTCTCTGGTGTATTTATCTCAGGTCCTGAGATTCACTGAAGAATTAATGAACAAGCATACATCATTGCATCAGGATGGCTAAAAAAAATTTAACTTAACACTTAACAGATGTTTTCTAAAGAAATCGTTCCAACCAATGCAAACTTTTTCATGCATCTTACTTGCAAATAAACTTGACTATTGGTTTTAACCTGAAGCTAATGTTATGACAGTATTGCACTGCCTTTCTTTTGGATAGGTATTCAATGTAGTTTCTTGCATTTAATATTACATTTAAGTGTTAAATGTTCATAGCCTGGAATATTCTCCCTCTTGTAGGTCAATGAACTTGTTCGTTGCCATGAGTATGTGTTAAAAACGCTGGACGTAATAGACTCAAATCTTCCTCTGGTGACTCAGAATTCTTTAAAAGCCTGTTGTGCACCCTGATGAGCACTGTCAGCCTCCAGCTGATTTGTACGGTTGCTGACATTTGCCCTGTATGTGGCAGACAGGGGAAAATTGGTGCCTCATTCTGCCGGCAGGGTCCTATAAGGCCACAGGTCTATAAGAAATAAAAACAGGAGTAGGCTGCTGGGCCCCTCCAGCCTGCTCTGCCATTCAATAGGATCATGGCTGATCCAACATTTTGCGTGTCCACTTACCTCATTTTTCCCGTTGATTCCATTACTGATCAAGAATCTATCTATTTCAACCTTATATATACAGAAGAACTCAGCTCCGAAAGCTGAATGAGGCAAGAAGTTCTAAAGGCACTCAATCTTTTGAGAGAAGAAATTCCTCCTCATCTCAGTCTTAAATTGGTGCCCCTGTATTCTGAGGCTAAGTCTTCTGGTCTTGAACTCTCCCCTGAGGGAAAACATCCTTTCAGCATTAATCGTGTCAAGCCCTTTAAGAATCCTATATGTTTCAATGAGATCATCTCTCATTCTTCTACACAGCAATAGATACAGTCCCAACCTGCTTAGCCTTCCTCATAAGATAGTTCCTCCATAAACACGGATTATCCGAGTGAACATTCTTTAAACTGCCGCCAATGAAATAATGTCTTTCCTTAAATAATGGGACCAAAATGGCTCTTAATACTCCCGATGGTCTGTTCAGTAAGGTTACAGTTGCTATAAGATTTCCCGACTCTTATATCCAATCCCCTTGAAATAAGGACATATTACCTGTGGCACCTGTGTGCCAGCTTTCTGTGTTTCATGCACAATCACAGAGGTCCTGTTGTGCCAATGCAGGACTTCAGTCTCTCCAGGATCAGGGGTGGAGTCCTCAACAGGAGACTGCATCAGTCTGGTCCAAAGTTGCCATCCAGGATAAAATGCACTCAGCCATCAGGGGGATTTCCCAGAATTCACTCTTATACTGACATAATATGATACATTTTGCGTATTGTCGCAGTGAAAATCTTCTTTAGCAATGGGATTAAAATCAATACATATTGCATGAATAAAGTGTTGCCTTCAGTATACAGGAGATAGCAGTCAAGACAATGCAGTTCTCGTCACTAACATGCTCCTGACAATGATTACAGATGTAGCATAATAATACATGTGGAGCAGAGGACAATGCAAAGCTATAAAATTCCTACAATACATTTTAAATGTTTCAATAAATTCCAAATGCTGATGGGGGCCAAAGTGGACTCAGAAACACAATGTCACCAGGTGCTTTTTGTCTGGATTGAGTTGAACAGATAGTTTGCAGACTAAGTCTCATCAGTGCACTTGATCATTTTGAGATTTTTATTGGCACAAATAAGTGACCAACCTTATCATTTTTTTTCATTCGAATGGCTATCAATTGCAAAAGAAGATCCATTCAAGTTTCAAATTCTAAATTGCCATGCAATCATCCATTTAAAAAGTGCCATGTAGGATGAGATTGTGTGCAACATCGTACATCAGGAACTAATCACTGCACAAGGGGGAGGTATTTTCTAATCAATCAGTTCACAGTAACTGGGACTTGAAAGTGGGCCTGAGATAGAAACACTCCCATTGCACCAGAAGAGCCCCAAGTTTTCCTTTTCAGAGCAGCATCAGTAGGGAAATTGAATTTAGCTCCCTCTACTTTTTACCATGTGTTTATAGATGGTTTCTAAACAACCTGGTCAGGGACTTCATTATTCACTTGTGGAAAAAGTGAGTCTCGAACCCTTGCCTCCTGGCCTTGAGATAGGGACACTACCATCGCACCACAAGATCCCCTTGTACAAGGGTGTGCTCAGTAGCTTTCATAACTTTTAACATTAAGGGGCTGTATTTTCGACCTAAAGGGAGTAGGTGGCTGTGCAGAAATTTCATGCTACAGCTTAGCTTGCTTTGGGAGTATCTTTGCCTACAAAGATAGGATTTGCAATCTGGGAAGCGTGAATACGTACTGGAGTCAGGTCCATTAATACATTGGAAGAACTACACCCAAGTTATTTCATTTATTTTCTTCTTTCAGTGAGTGTAGGCTCCACTTGCTGGACCAGCGTTTATTGCTCATCCCTAGTTGTCCTAGAGAAGCTGGTGATGAGCTGCCTTCTTTTATATCTGCAGTCCAATTGGTTAGGTTCATCCACAATCTTGCTAGGGGAGAAGGTCCAGGATTTTGATCCAGCAACAGTGAAGGTATAGCAAAATATTTCCAAGCCAGGATGGTGAGTGGCTTGAAGAG
The DNA here is from genome assembly GCF_020745735.1 of Hemiscyllium ocellatum. NCBI lineage: Eukaryota > Metazoa > Chordata > Chondrichthyes > Orectolobiformes > Hemiscylliidae > Hemiscyllium > Hemiscyllium ocellatum. Next base: position 23,262,930 of record NC_083415.1, on the reverse strand, counting down.
CAACTTTCAGGGAATGTTGGTTCATTGGATCTGTTGCCTTGCCCTTTAAATGATAATAGTCATCGATTTGGATTGGCAGCCTTTTCTCTTGGATCTATTTCTCAATTGATTAATGGTATTTGCCCAAGATAAGTATGTCAAATGGTTACAGTTTCTACCATTATCACTTTATCACCTTTAAGGTCAGCTTTATTGACATTTTTATCTGGCTGTAATACAATAATTTTTTCAGGAAGTTATGAATGAGTGATGTTTTAAGAGCGTTTTCATACATCACATTGTTAAAATAGAATTTATTTGGTTCTGTACAGATTGTATAGGAGATGAATGAGCATGGAAATGCCATAGGTTAATAGGCATGGAAATACCATGGTTTGGCACAGGGGTTTATGAGGGACAACGGGGAGGAGTTGGACAGAGGGGCATAGTTTGGCATGAGGAGAGTAGGTAAGATCTTCAAACTTACCTTTCAAAATGTTTCATCCAGACTATGGTTTATCTCTTAGAGCCATGACTATCAACTTTTGAAAACCATGCCCAACTCTTTGGAAATTGTGCTGCTCTCCTCAAATAGAGCCAATCATACTAGGAGTGCAGGGTGCAGACATGTGACCTACACCAGCCACATCCTTACTCTGCCTTCCTGAAAATGGGGGCACCCAGGATTACAGCTGGAAATACCCCAAATGGGTCTGAGCTTCCACTTTTATAGGTGAACAACTCAGGATAGACTGCAAAAATCTTGCTCAATATCCCCACTTGTCCTTAAATAAAACCTGTAGGTTAAGATTTTGTTCAACTTAAACATTCCAATGTTTTTGCCAGAAAATTATATTAGGTATGTCTGAACCAAAATATAAATCATTTATATAAATTTATATGATTTCCTGTCACATCAGTAGAAGAAGCTGACTTTAAGTCAAGTAAAAGCAAAATATAGTAATAAGAAGCTGCTCTCAGTCAAACTGACCACGAGGGCTTCTATGACCAGTAGCAACTCCACAGGTTCACTATGACTCGTTAGGAAGTGAAATCAGTTGCCTGTACCAATATTTGTCCTATGTGTGATTCAATTTGCCCATCTATGTTATTCTGTAATTGCCTTAAGTGACCTAGCACACCATGGAGCTGTTATCTACTAACTGGAAAAGGCAGAGTGTCATCATTAAAGGAGGGCCAACACTATCTTCTCATTGCAAACAGGTGCGCAAATCAATGCTGGCTTAGCCAGATACAACCATTTCTCAAGAATGCGTTTCAAAATATTTTTCAGCATGAGTTTGTCACATGGCTGCATAGATTTCTAGGTCTTTGGTTGATCGACCTATCAAAGCTGCCTCATCACTTTGTTTGTTTGAAATGGTGGTAACCTTTTGTTTTCAAAGTTATTGGAATTGATATGATGTTATGGAAGAAAGTAAGTTTCTTGTGTATGGGATGAACTGCCAGAGGAAGTGGTGGAGGCTGGTACAATTGCAACATTTAAGAGGCATTTGGATGGGTAGAGGAATAGAGAGGGTTTGGAGGGATATAAGCCGGGTGCTGGTAGGTGGGACTAGATTGGGTTGGGATATCTGGTCGGCATGGACGGGGTTGGACTGAAGGGTCTGTTTCCATGCTGTACACCTCTATGACTCTATAAGAAATTACGTCACCTAATTAGGCTTCAATTCTGGAACACTTTGCATCTTTGGAGAATGCTGTTAACTCTGCTAACCTTTTGAGTGCTAAGAACTTTGTAAAATATGAACACAATTGTTACATGATTAGTTATTGGAAAGCAATGAGTCACAAACACAGAAATTTGGCTATCAAATTTAGGAATAATGATATATTCATGGATAGAGGAAGAGGGGATGGGGTGCTATGAGCACCCCCACAGTGAAGTTATAACTCTGATTTGTGTGGCTGAGAGAATTAACCCCTCTTTGAAATAATGATGAGGAGGTGTTGGTGTTGGACTGGGGTGGACAAAGTTAAAAATCACACGATACCAGGTTATAGTCCAACAGGTTTATTTGGAAGTACAAGTTTTTGGAGCGCTGCTCCTTTATCAGGTAGCTGTGGAGTAGGACGACAGGGCACAGAATTTATAGCAAAAGATCATAGTGTCATACTCTGATGCAATATATCGAGCAAGCCTAGATTGCTGTTAAGTCTTTCATCTTTTGGAAAGAGCTGCAGATTTCAATTAATTAATATGTAAATCCCAGAACTTGTTTAAAGTCACATTCTCGAGATATCTTAAGGTTTTATGAAAAAACCCTGACTAGGAGGGATATGTAACATAGAACATAGAACAGTACAGCACAGAACAGGCCCTTCAGCCCACGATGTTGTGCCGACCATTGATCCTCATGTATGCACCCTCAAATTTCTGTGACCATATGCATGTCCAGCAGTCTCTTAAATGTCCCCAATAACCTTGTTTCCACAACTGCTGCTGGCAACGCATTCCATGCTCTCACAACTCTCTGTGTAAAGAACCCACCTCTGACATCCCCTCTATACTTTCCTCCAACTAGCTTAAAACTATGACCCCTCGTGTTCGCAATTTTTGGTCTGGAAATAGTCTCTGGCTATCGACTCTATCTATGCCTCTCATTATTTTGTATACCTCCTCCTCCTTTTCTCCAATGAGAAAAGTCTGAGCAGTCAACATCTCTTCATAAGGTAAGCCCTCCAGTCCAGGCAGCATCCTGGTAAACCTCCTCTGAACCCTCTCCAAAACATCCACATCTTTCCTATAATAGGGCGACCAGAACTGGACGCAGTATTCCAAGGGCGGTCTAACCAAAGTTTTATAGTTCTGCAACAAGATCTCATGACTCTTAAACTCAATCCCCCTGTTAATAAAAGCCAAACCACCATATGCATTCTTAACCATCCTGTCCATTTGGGTGGCCATTTTAAGGGATCTATGTACGTGCACATCAAGATCCCTTTGTTCCTCCACACTGCCAAGAATCCTATCCTTAATCCTGTACTCAGCTTTCAAATTCGACCTTCCAAAATGCATCACCTTGTATTTATCCAGGTTGAACTCCATCTGCCACCTCTCAGCCCATCTCTGCAACGTGTCAATGTCACGCTGCAGCCTACAACAGATCGCTATACTGTCAACAACACCTCTAACCTTTGTGTCATCAGCAAACTTGCTGACCCATCCTTCAATCCCCTCATCCAAGTCATTTATAAAAATTACAAACAGTAGAGGCCCAAGGGCAGAGCCCTGTAGAACACCATTCACCACTGACTTCCAGGTAGAATAATTTCCTTATGCTACCACTCACTGTCTTCTGTTGGCCAGCCAATTCTGTATCCAGACAGCTAAGTTCCCCTGTATCCCATTCCTCCTGACCTTCTGAATGAGCCTACCATGGGGAACCTTATCAAATGCCTTGAAGTCCATATACACCACATCCACAGCTCGACCCTAATCAACTTTTCTAGTCACATCCTCAAAGAACTCAATAAGATTTGTAAGGCATGACCTGCCCCTCACAAAGCCGTGTTGACTGCATTTAATCAAGCCAGGTTCTTCCAGATGGTCATAAATCCTATCCCTCAGAATCCTTTCTGACACCTTGCAGACGACAGATGTGAGACTTACTGGTCTGTAATTGCCGGGGATTTCCCTATTTCCTTTCTTGGAGAGAGGAATTACATTTGCATGCCTCCAGTCCTCAGGCACGACTCCAGCAGAAAACGAGGATGCAAAGATCTTCGCAAGTAGCAAAGCAATTGCATTTCTCTTTTCCCAAAGCAGCCGAGGACAAATCTGGTCCAGGCCTGGCGACTTGTCAATCTTAATGTTTGACAACATTTTCAGCACATCGGCTTCCTCTATCTCTATCCATTCCAGCATGCATACCTGCTCTTCAAAGGTTTCATTCACTACAAAGTTCGTTTCTTTCATAAAGACAGAAGCAAAAAACTCATTTAGGGCTTCCCCTACCTCCTCAGACTCCACACACAAGTTCCCTAAGCTATCCCTGATCGGACCTACATTTTCTTTGACTATTCTCTTATTCCTTACATAAGTGTAAAATGCCTTTGGGTTCTCCCTAATCTGTTCTGCCAAGCCTTTCTCGTGCACCCTCCTGGCTCTCCTCAGACCATTTTTGAGCTCCTTCCTTGCCTGCCTGTAATCCTCTAGAGCTGAGCTTGACCCTAGCTTCCTCCACCTTATGTAAGCTACCTTCTTCCTTTTGGCGAGACACTCCACCGCTCTAGTCATCCAACGTTCCTTTATCTTACCCCTTCTTGCCTGTCTCAGAGGGACATATTTATTCATCACTCGCAACAATTGTTCTTTAAACAGTCTCCACATGTCTATAGTGCCTTTACCATGGAACAATTGCTTCCAGTCCATGCTTCCTAACTCATGTCTAATCGTATCATAGTTTCCTCTTCCCCAATTAAATATCCTCCCATTTTTGCCTAATCCTCCCCTTCTCCATAGCTATGTAACAATGCAGAGTGGCTGAGCAGAGGCTGATAGCTGGGTTCAGTACCCACGAGGATGGCCTCAATCAGAACATTGGGTTCATGTCACACTACAGGTGACCCCACTGCACTATAAACTCCTACACACTAACACACTCATGCAAACCCTCTCTCAGGTTGGTGTTCACATACTCTCACCCCATACACTACATCCTCTCACAGGCATATACTCCATCATGTTCGTTCGTTCGCGCACACACACACACACAGAGTCACTCTCTCACCCTCTCACATTACACACACACACACACACACAAGTCTATGGGGTGAATTTGCATTTGCAGATACATTCTAGTTTGTTCAAAAAACACACTCTCTGTAGGCAGTCAATATTTTTTATAATTCATGTGACATTTTATAAAATTCTACTTTGGAAATAGAACCGGTTTGATTCAAGATTGGAATACATGCAGACTCTAACCTCGTACTGTAATACATTATCTGAGCTGAGATGTCACTTCTTTTCTGAAACCTCAAGTTATCTGGGGAATGTGACTTGAAAGAAATTCTGGGATTTAGATATTAATGAATTGAAACCTGCAGCCCATTCTAAAAGATGAAAGATTTAATAGCAATCTAGGTTTGTCCAATATATTGCACAGAGTATGACACTATGATCTTTTGCTATAAATTCTGCGCCCTATCATCCTACTCCACCAGCTACCTGACAAAGGAGCAGCGCTGTGAATGCTGCACTTCCAAATAAACCTGTTGGACTATAACCTGATGTTGTGTGATTTTTATCTTCTAAATAAGTGGAACTATCTGCATCAAAATAGTGGCTGCCAAAATGATACATCATACAATGAGCTGCTTGAAAGGGCAGCAACTGTTATATACACAAATATAGTGGCCAGTTCTCATACAATAAAGGTCTGTGAACAGCAATTAGATTATTACATCAGAATGTGAAAAACATATTTAAATCAGAAAGACCCTATTCATTTCAGTCATTGCTATTCTTCAAGCCAAATCACTCTTAAATACTCTGCAAATATATTAGTTAGAATAATAAAAATGCTGTCAAGAATCAGAAGTAACTTGACTGAACTGTACATAACAATATAAAATAGGTACTGCGTGAATTTTCGATATGAACAACATTTCCCTCAACATTACTGACGTTGGGTCCCCTTACTTTAATTTACTTGAACTACCTTGCTCAATATGAGCATCTTGCGCGAATAGAACAAAAGACCTTTACTGCTTGCTTTTTGGTAACCTTCTTAAATTGAGCCTTGCAGCATCATACCATCTTAGTTTTGCATCCAATTTTCTTAATTTACAATCTTATCTTCAGGGCTAAACTCATTTATTCCTCTGGAATTCCAACAGCAAAAGGCGTGGTTTTACCCTAATCGCTGCAATGACAGTATATGTTGTCACCAGAATTAATCAACTTAATGAAGAGATGTGAATTTGTAATCTGATTCTAAATTATTCATTAGCTCCAGCATTTAAAAAATACATATTTCTGAATAAATATCACAGGTGCTGAGCAAAGCTATAATTCCAGTGCTCAAAGAGTTAATAAATCAAATGGCCTGTGGTTTATGTATCACTTAAATTATCAAGACGGGAGGATTCAACTGATAAATAAGTGATGGGACTATTAATTAAAAGTAATGTGTTTTTGCTTTTTTCTGGCAATTTAAGGATATGCCACACTTCCTAGTTGGTCACAAGGGGAATCAAGGCAGAGGCTTCTAGGAATGTTTTGTGTTCACCCAACCAAGAATATGTTAATGTACATTGCCCCATTACTGCACATCAGCATCATGAATAAGCAGCAATGCAAGCAAGGACCATACACTTAGCATCCTCTGATAACATATTTAATGACAGATTGATGGTAGATTTGCAAATGCGAACTGGCATCATTGTCACTAACTTCAGTTTTATTCCTGCTACGCAAGCATATTTATGTGCATAATTTGATTTCTCCACTGTGCTATTAGTACATTTTAATATTAACAATGTTCTAAAGGATAAAGCTAAAGTTGTAGTGATGTTTTGAATTCATTCAACCAAACACAATGAGAAAAGATGACAACATTTTTAGAGCCACAGAGGGGTTTAGGAGATGAAGAGGATTAGAAAAACTAATCAGAACTGATTAGAGTGAGAATCAAGTTCTATCAGGTTAAAGAAAAATGGAAAACATGAGGTAATATAGGTAGCCATATAACTAATCAGGGCTGATGCAAGTTTATGTCACATTGGAGTAGTTGGGGAATGGTAAGCAAAGACCATGATAATAGAACATAGAACATAGAACAGTACAGCACAGAACAGGCCCTTCAGCCCTCAATGTTGTGCCGACTATTGATCCTCATGTATGCACCCTCAAATTCTGTGACCATATGCATGTCCAGCAGTCTCTTAAATGTCCCCAATAACCTTGCTTCCACAACTGCTGCTGGCAACGCATTCCATGCTCTCACAACTCTGTGTAAAGAACCCGCCTCTGACATCCCTTCTATATTTTCCTCCAACTAGCTTAAAACTATGACCTCTCGTGTAAGCCATTTCTGCCCTGGGGAAATAGTCTCTGGCTATCGACTCTATCTATGCCTCTCATTATCTTGTATACCTCAATTAGGTCCCCTCTCCTCCTCCTTTTCTCCAATGAAAAAAGCCCGAGCTCAGTCAACCTCTCTTCATAAGATAAGCCCTCCAGTCCAGGCAGCATCCTGGTAAACTTCCTCTGAACCCTCTCCAAAGCATTCACATCTTTCCTATAATATAGTGATGACCTGTGTGACATCCAATCTGGCATCACAATAATCACAGAAAATGCACAAAAAACCAACACTGAACGTGAATGCCAACACCATGATTTCATAAAACCTGCAGTGGTATTGATGTGTGGAATGGACTTGTGCCAGGACCACAATTGGGTAGTGTTGAATGTTAGTTACTTCTTCATTTGTCTGTATTTAAAATGTGCACAGGGGATCACAGAATGGATTTCTATTGGTTGATTTGGGCCTGGGGGGGAGGTGGGCATCCTGAAAAGGTGGCAAAGCACTATGAGGCAGTTGTCCCACCTCCATTTCTGATTTTCTTCCAGTGTAGGGTTGGTTGGGGTTAAAGGTAAATGGGATTCTCCGAACTTGCCCACACCTCTAAACAGTCCAACTAAAGTAGTTAGGGGCTTGTTTAAAGCTTGTCTCTGCAAACCCTTTGGATCTTCCCAGGGATGGTTAGCCCTTACCAGCTATTTGCTTCAGACTAGCTGGAGGTGAGTGAGAAGCATGTCTGGGACTGATGATGCAGGTGAAAATCTGTTGAATAAGGATGGTGCTTTCCTTGGCAAAAAGTTTACCTGAAGGTAAAGATGCACCAGCACATCACTGATCAGAGGAAGAGTTAGCATTTAAGAACTTGGACCGAAAGTTCTGTTTCTGTACGGCTTATCTCCATGACTCTTAGCCAGTTGAGGAAGTCATCACCCTCTTGTTATGGATTAGATATTGGAGCAGTGGGTAAGACTGATTGGGCTCTGTGTGAGCACCAGGTAAGGTGCAGCACCATCAGAAATTGAGGCACAACCAGATTCAGGTGAACGGCTGAGGACTGGGCATCAGGAAGAGATGGACACAAGGCACAAAGGGGAAGAAGACATGACTATTCACCTGCAGAGGCCCAGCTACCTGGACATGACTGACTGCCAGTGTCAAAGGATGTCACAACTCTTCAGGTAAATAGTCAAAGACATCTGTGTCCTGGTCAGCCCTGCATATAATGACTTTTAAGGGAGTTCTAAAGACTTATAACTCTGGGGGAATAAAGTTAACCTCATCTTTGACTTAAATGGACTTTTGCTCATTTTTGAGCAATGACTCATAGTTCTAGGTCCTCCCATAAGAGAAAACATCTCCACATCCACTCCACTAACTCCCCTCATGTCTCAATCAGGTTGATTCTTACTCTTCTGAACTTCAACAAATACAATTCTAGCCTGTCCAACCTTTCCTCAGAGAACAACCTGACAATTCCAGCTATTAATCCAGTAAACTGTATTTGAACTGCTTGCAAAGCATTTACATTCTTCCTTAAAAAAGGAGACCAATACTGCACATCGTACTCCAAATATGGCCTCACCTGCCCCCCATATAACTGAAGCATAATTTCCTTATTATGTAGTCAATCTCTATAAAGTTTGCTACATTCCTTCATAGTCCTTTTATGTCCTCATTACAACATACTGTTCTTCACAACTTTGTGTCACCAGCAAATTTAACTACCAAATCTTTGTCCCTTCATTTAAGTTATAACTTGTAAACAGTTGATGCTAAGCACTTCCAGTGAGACACCATCCATTGCATCTTACCAACCAGAAAATGACCCACTTATGGTTAATATTTGATTTATGATCTTTTCTCTCTCCGAAGACATTGTTCTGCACTGTAACTTTCCTCAGATTATTCTGCAGAAGACAGTCCAAGGCACAATGACATTGCTACATCTTGAGTATAATAGCAGGGTGGAACAAGAATTGTCACTGACCCAAGCAACAGCCCAAGTACCAACACTCTGGAGAAGTCTACAGACAAATGTGGAAAAGGGACACTGAATGAAAAAATATCCATATAGAGTCATAGAGATGTACAGCACAGAAACAGACCCTTCGGTCCAACCCGTTCATGCCAACCAGATATGCCAACCCAATCTAGTCTCACCTGCCAGGACCCAGCCCATATCCCTCCAAACCCTTCCTATTCATATATCCATCCAAATGCCTTTTAAATGTCGCAATTGTACCAGCCTCCAACACATCCTCTGGCAGCTCATTCCACACACATACCACCCTCTGCGTGAAAACATTGCCCCTTAGGTCTCTTTTATATCTTTCCCCTCTCACCCTAAACCTATGCCCTCTAGTTCTGAACTCCCTGACCCCAGGGAAAAGACTTTGTCTATTTATCCTATCCATGCCCTCATAATTTTGTAAACCTCTACAAGGTCACCCCTCAGCCTCCGACACTCCAGGGAAACAGCCCCAGCCTGTTTAGCCTCTCCCTGCAGCTCAAATCCGCCAACCCTGGCAACATCCTTGTAAATCTTTTCTGAACCCTTTCAAGTTTCACAACATCTCTAGGACCTTACCATTAAGTGTATAAGTCCTGCTAGGATTTGCTTTCCCAAAATGCAGCACCTCGTATTTATCTGAATTAAACTCCATCTGCCACTTCTCAGCCCATTGGCCCATCTGGTCCAGATCCTGTTGTAATCTGAGGTAACCCTCTTTACTGTCCACTACACTTCCAATTTTGGTGTCATCTACAAACTTACGAACTGTACCTCTTATGCTCGCATTCAAATCATTTATGTAAATGACAAAAAGTAGAGGACCCAGCACCGATCCTTGTGGCACTCCATTGGTCACAGGCCTCCAGTCTGAAAAACAACCCTCCACCACCACGCTTGGTCTTCTACCTTTGAGCCAGTTCTGTATCCCAATGGCTAGTTCTCCCTGTATTCCATGAGATCTAACCTTGCTCAACAGTCTCCCATGGGGAACACATTACTGAAGTCCATATAGATCACATCTACTGCTCTACCCTCATCAATCCTCTTTGTTACTTCTTCAAAACGCTCAACCAAGTTTGTGATACATGATTTCCCATGTACAAAGCCATGTTGACTATCCCGAATGAGTCCTTGCCTTTCCAAGTACATTTACATCCTGTCCCTCAGGATTCCCTCCAACAACTTGCCCACCACTGAGGTCAGGCTCACCGGATTACAGTTCCCTGGCTTGTCTTTACCACCCTTCTTAAACAGTGACACCACGTTTGCCAACCTCCAGTCTTCTAGCACCTCACCTGTGACTATCGATAATACAAATATCTCAGCAAGAGGCCCAGCAATCACTTCTCTAGTTTCCCACAGAGTTCTCGGGTACACCTGATCAAGCCCTGGGGATTTATCCACCTTTAACCGTTTCAAGACATCTAGTACTTCCTCCTCTGTAATCTGGACATTTTGCGAGACGTCACCATCTATTTCCCTACAGTCTATATCTTCCATATCCTTTTCCACAGTAAATATTGATGCAAAATATTCATTTAGTATCTCCCCCATTTTCTGTGGCTCCACACAAAGGCTGCCTTGCTGATCTTTACAGGGCCCTATTCTCTCCCTAGTTATCCTTTCTTCCTTAATATATTTGTCAAAACACTTTGGATTATTCTTAATTCTATTTGCCTAAGCTATTTCATGTCCCCGTTTTGCCCCCCTGATTTCCCTCTTAAGTATACTCCTACTTTCTTTATACTCTTCTAAGGATTCACTCGATCTATCCTGTCTGTACCTGACATATGCTTCCTTCTTTTTCTGAACCAAACCCTCAATTTCTTTAGTCATCCAGCATTCCCTACACCTACCAGCCTTCCCTTTCACCCTGACAGGAATATACTTTCTCTGGATTCTTGTTATCTCATTTCTGAAGGCTTCCCAATTTCGAGCCGTCCCTTTACCTGCGAACATCTGCCTCCAATCAGCTTTCGAAAGTTCTTGCCCAATATCGTCAAAATTGGCCATTTCTCCAATTTAGGACTTCAACTTTTAGATCTGGTCTATCCTTTTCCATCACTACTTTAAAACGTATAGAATTATGGTCGCTGACCCCAAAGTGCTCCCCACTGACACCTCAATCACCTGCCCTGCCTTATTTCCCAAGAGTAAGTCAAGTTTAGCACCTTCTCTAGTAGGTACATTCACATATTGAATCAGAAAATTGTCTTGTACACACTTAAGAAATTCCTTTCCATCTAAACCTTTAATATTATAGCAGTCCTAGTCGATGTTTGGAAAGTTAAAATCCCCATAACTACCCTATTATTCTTACAGATAGCTGAGATCTCCGTACAAGTTTGTTTCTCAATTTCCCTCTGACTATTAGAGGGTCTATAATAAAATCCCAATAAAGTGATCATCTCTTTCTTATTTCTCAGTTCTACCCAAATAACTTCCCTGGATGTATTTCCGGGAATATCCTCGCTCAGCACAGCTGTAATGCTATCCCTTATCAAAAATGCCACTCCCCCTCCTCTTTTGCCTCTCTTTCTATCCTTCCTGAAGCATTTATATCCTGGAACATTAAGCTGCCAGTCCTGCCCATCCCTGAGCCATGTTTCTGTAATTGCTATGATATCCCAGTCCCATGTTCCTAACCATGCCCTGAGTTCATCAGCCTTCCCTGTTAGGCCCCTTTAATTGAAATAAATGCAGTTTAATTTATTTGTCCTACCTTGTCCCTGCCTGCCTTGACTGTTTGACTCACTTCTGTTCTCAGCTGTACCCGTCTCAGATCGATCTCTCTCCTCACTATCTCCCTGGGTCCCATCCCTCCACCTTACTAGTTTAAATCCTCCCAAGCAGTTCTAGCAAATTTCCCCGCCAGTATATTCGTCCCCTTCCAATTTAGGTGCAATCTGTCCTTCTTGTACAGGTCACTTCTACCCCAAAAGAGATTCCAATGATCCAAAAATGTGAATCCTTTTCCCAAACACCAGCTCCTCAGCCATGCGTTCATCTGCTCTATCCTCCTATTCCTGCCCTCCCTAGCTCATAGCACTGGGAGTAATTCAGATATTACTACCCTTGAGGACCTTCTTTTTAAATTTCTGCCTAACTCTCTGTAATCTTCCTTCAGAATCTCAACCTTTTCCCTTCCAATGTCATTGGTTCCAATGTGGACAATGACTTTTGCTGGCCCCTCTCCCCCATGAGAACATTCTGCACCCTGTCTGAGACTTCCTTAATCTTGACACCAGGGAAACAACACACCATTCTGCTTTTTCTCTGCTGGCCACAGAAACATCTGTCTATACCTCGGACAACAGAATCCCCTAACACAATTGATCTCTTGGAAGCCGACGTACCCCTCATTGCATTAGAGCCAGTCTCAATACCAGAAATTTGACTGTTCATGGTTCCCCTGAGAATCCATCACCCCCTACATTTTCCAAAACAGCACACCTGTTTGAAATGGGTACATCCACAAAAGACTCCTGCACTAGCTGCCCACCTCTCTTACCTTTCCTGGAGTTAACCCATCTATGTGACTATATCTGAGACATTTCCCCCCTTCGTATAACTGCCATCCATCACATACTGTTGCTGTTGCAAATTCCTCATCGCTTCTATCTGTCTCTCTAACCGATCCACTCATTCTGATAAGATTCACATCCAACAGCATTTATGGCAGATATAATCCGCAGTAACCCTTAAACTCTCTTTAAACTCCCACATCTGACAAGAAGTACATATCACTGCAAAGGCCATTTTTGCTCCTTCACAATCTACAGACCCAGAAAACAACACTGCCTTGTTCCTCTACAAACACTGCCCCAGGTTAAATTAATAGCTATGGCTTATATTTTAAGTTTAATCAAGAGACTCATCTCCAAAAACATATAATCAAGAAAGAACCCACTGTACTCACTAATACAGCCTCTCTCTTTGACAGACTTAAAACAACAATTAACTTATCTGATTCCATGCTGTGACCTTCGCCCAATAGTTCCTCCAAGATTAGTTGTGAATTTCACTATTTGTTAATTTTCCCAGATGCACTCCGATGTCCAGCGATACACGAGTTCAAACAGCAAAGGCGGTAACTGTGCAGGTTCTCGCTCACCTGCACTGTCCTCACCATGTGCTTCCTTTGTCTGCTCCTTCTCCCTTTTAAATCTGAAATTTTGACCTTTTTTTCCAAAGTTCCAAAACAATGCAATAGCATATGAAACAGTAATTGCTGCTCCTGGAATGTGAGGAAATCACCTCCAACATCTAAAATACCTCAAAAAAAGCAGTTCTTACAGCCAGAAATTTTTCCTGTCCTCCATCTTGGATGTAAGGAGTAAAGCAAGAAAGAAGATTACAGACCACAGCAGACTGTCAATGTATCCTCACAACATAACCAATGGATTGTTCTCTAAGTTAACTTTCAGGCATTGGACATTCTAAGAACCAAAATAATTAGGTGTAATCATAAATGTTAAACAGTCCAAAGTATTTGTCCAAGATTGTAGCAAGGCAACTCAGGCATCAGTAGAACTATAAACAGGATCATGAAGTGCTTCAATGGGCTGATCATGGCCCAGATCAACTCCAGTCTCCCAGCCTGCCTCGATCCCTACAATTTGCCTACCAACATAACTGGTTCACACCAAATGCAGTTTCCCTAGCCCCGGACGCATCCCTGGAACATCTGGACAACAAGGGCACCCATGTCAGACTCCTGTTCACGGACTACAGCTCCGCCTTCAACACCATAATCCCCTCCAGACTAATCTCAAAACACAGAGACCTTGGTTGCTTTTCTGGCCTCTGCAACTGGATCCTTGGCTTTCTGACCCATAGACTTCAATCAGGGAAGACAGACAACTGCATTTCCTCCAACGATAACCCTCAATACTGGCATCCCCCAAGAATGTGTTCTCAGCACCCTACTGTACCCCCTGTATACCCACGACTGTGTTGCTAAATTCCAAACAAACGCCATCTACAAGTTTGCTGATGACATCATCATAGTAGGACAGATATCATACAATGATCAGTCAGAAAACAGAAAAGAAATAGAGGGCTTGGTATCATGATGCAATGTTGACAACTTCTCTCTTAATATCAGCATAACAAAAGATTTCAGGAAGCAAGGAGGAGGACATAACCCATGTATATCAATGAAGTGGAAATTTCGAGGGTTGAGACCGTCAAGCTCCTAGGAGTGACAATAATGGACAATCTGCCCTGGTTCTCTCATGTAGATGTGACAGTCAATAATGCACAACAATGCCTCCTCTTCCTCAGGTGGCTTAGGAAATTCAGTATGTCCATAAGGCTCCTCACCAACTTTTACAGATGAACCATAGAAAGCATACTGTCCAGGTGCATAACTGTCTGGTATGGCAACTGCTCTGTCTTGGACCATAAGAAATGACAGAAGATTGTGGACACAGCCCAGACCAATCACAGAAGCCTACCTTCCATCCATGGACTCCATTTACACTTCCTGTTGGCGGGAAAAGGCTGCCAACATTATCAAAGACCTCTCCCATCCTGGCAGTGCCCTGCTACATCCTCTTCTGTCAGGCAGAAGATACAGAAATTTGAACACATGCACCAACAGGTTCAAGAACAATTCATTAATTGCCGTTATTAGACTGATAAATGAACTCTCTTACTTCAATTAATGTTGGTCTTGCTTTGTGCACCTCCTGTGCAATGTAACCTCTGTACTGCGCTCTAAGTGCCCCATGGTCTATTTGTCCTTATTTGCTATGATCTGCCTGTATTAATTGCAAGACAAAGCTTTTCACTGTAGTTAGGCACATGTGACTAAAGTAAATCAAATCAAATCAAATCAACAGCATCCACAATGAACCAAATCTAGTGAAAGGATGAAATATTGTACCATATATTCCCACACGCCTTCTGATTGATCACTCAGCTCCCATTGACAACAATATACAAACTTCTATTGGGTAAAATAGGGCAAACACAGAGATTGTTTGGAAAGAGCACTGGAAGGTGGGCTTGACCTAGATTTGGAGGTGCCGGTGTTGGACTGGGGTGGGCAAAGTTAAAAATCATGCAACACCAGGTTATAGTCCAACAGGTTTAACTGGAAGGAACCTGATGAAGGAGCAGCGCTCCGAAAGCTAATGCTTCCAGTTAAACCTGTTGGACTATAACCTGGTGTTGCATGATTTTTAACTTTGTACACCCCAGTCAACACTGGCATCTCCAAATCATGACGTTATCTATAACCTGGTGCTCTGTGATTTTTAACTTTGACCTAGATTGTAAGTATTATATGATCTATTCCTGTGGATCCTTCGAGGCTGCTTCATGTGATATGCAGCATCTGTGGTGTAACTGCAAAGGACAGAATGAGTACACATTCTCTTACTATGATCAGATCCTAAAGGAGACTCAGCAGATTCCTGTAAGCAACATTGTTTAGCTTTAGTGTCACCTAGCTCCGGCATCTAGAAAAACAGAGCTATAACAAAACTTGAGTGACCCATTTCTTCCTGGATTCCTGATCGTTTAATCAGCTTCCAATTTGTCTCTGCATTGATAGCTCATTGGCTCAGATCTGATGACCAGACAGTTGCTGCCATGTAGATGGAAGATGATCACTGGGACTCTGGGGAATCCCCAATGTCTTCGACTTAGATGAAAATTGCCTGTGAAATTGAAGATGCCAGCACCTGGATAATTTCAAAGGTGTAAAGAAAGTTCTGACGCAGTTAAGTAAATAGATACTAAGGAAATGTTGAATACCTAACTATATTAAATACCTATTAAATAGTAAATACTTAATCTAACTCCAAAGTAACGATCTAACTGAATCCTCCAATCCTAGATTTAACTCATTCATTCAAAACCGTACCTTCCCCTGACTTCCTGTATCCCTCACTCCTTTACAGTGACAACCATTTCTACCTCCAGGTTGCAATACCCATCTCTGTCACCTGATCCAAAATCCTTTCTCCACCTAAGACATTCTGTCCGCCCTCCAACTTGCCCTGGGACATGACACCACCTCTTTCTGCTCAGGACTCACATTGAACTCCTTTTCATGGGATACAGGAAGACTCTTCTCCACAACCTGACAGTACCTCCTCACTAGACCTCATATGTCCTGCCCACCCACGATCTACCCCAAACATTTCATCATTTACTTGGCACCTTACCAGGCTGCACCCTATCCCTTATCCAGCTGACCCCCTAACCAACTGGCACTCTTCTTCCTATTGATCTGGAACTGTACTCACATAGCATCCTAACCACCTGGCGTCCCAGTCTTGTATGTTCCTTACACACTTACCCTTTCTCAGCAGCTATCAAAGTTGTTATCTGTGATCGGGTTGGTCATTTTATAGAATTATACAAGTTGAACAGTGCAGGAAGTGGCCAATCAGTTCATCATAGCTGCAGTGGCTTGTTAAATGAATATCAGTGTCAATCTTCTGTCTTTTCCCTATAACCTCACACATTATTCTTATCCAAATAATCATTAAGTGCCTTCTCGAATGTTTCAATTAAACCTACCTCCACTACACCTTCAAGCAGTGTATTCCATACCCTAACTACTCACTTGAGTGAAAATATTTTTCCTCACTCCACCTTAGTTTCTTTTGCAGATCACCTGAAAGCAATGCCTCTTTCTTCTTGTTCCTTTTATTAATGGGAGCAGTTGCACCCACTCTACTAAATCCAGTCTGCTCATGACTTTGAAAACCTCCATTAGATCTAATTTTGGCCTTCTTCTCCCCAAGGAGAACTGTCACAACTTCTTTGATTTATTCTCTTAACTAAAGTTTCTCATCCCTGGAACCTTTTTGTAAATCTCTTCTGCAATCTCTCTAATGTATTCACATGCTTCTTACAACATGGCACCCAGAACAGTACACAAACTTGTCACTGAGGTTTCATAACGGTTTTGTACAAATTCAACATCCCTTCCTTGTTCTTGTACTCTATGCATCTACTAATAACACAGAGAATGCCATATGCTTTATTTATAGCTCTCACCATCTGTCCTGCCATATTCAATGATCTATGCACATATACACCCAGGACCCACTGCTCATGCACTCTCCTGAGAATTGTATCCCCTATTTTATATTGTCTTTCAATGTCCTTCCTACTATGTTGCATTACTTCACATTTCTCTGCAGCAAAACTCATCTGCCACCTCTCTGCCCATTCTAACAACTTGTCCAACTCCTTTTGGAATTCTACCCCATCCTCTTCCAAGAGTCTGCATCTTGTTCAGGTTTCTCTGCACACCACAGAGTCATACAGCACGGAAACAGACTCTTCGGTCCAACCAGTTCACACCATCCATGTTCTCAAATTAAACTAGTCCCACCTGCCTGAACTTGGCCAATATCCCTCCAACCTCTTCACTTCTTTTTGTAATTATTTGGACTGCCAGTGTACCGAAATTATTCAAAATAAAAATCTTATGATTCTGAAATGTTAAAACCGAGATCCAGATCATTAAAATATATCAGGAAAAAACAAGACTCCCAACCACAGGGGACTCCACAATATACATTACTCCAGCCTGAAAACTATTACTCTCTGTCTCCTATCACTCAGCCAATTTGGTGTCCATGTTGCTGCAAACATTTTTCATTCCATGACTTATAACTTTGCACACAGGTCTATTGTGTGGCACTATATCGAACGCCTTCTGACAGAAATCTACAATTTCCACTCTCACTTCATTCAAACTCCTTGAATGCATCTCATCTGGTCCTGGTGGCATGCCAACTTTACATATCAACAATCTAACACTTCTTTCTTATCAATTCGGAACTTTTCTACCATCTGAGTTCTCTCCTCTGTCATCATGGCATATGTAACATCAGTCTCTAGCATCACAGAATATGACAACTGACTGCAGTTAAAAAAAGTGTGTGGTTTTCTTACCCTGGCTATCCTGCACAATGAGAGACTTGTCAGAAATAAATTGTAACTTCACACTTTCTGTCAGAATCTGCTGTCAGAAATGTGGAACTCTTTGTTAATGTAAGAAAGGTGTGGAATGGCAATCCGAGTGTGACTACCACACGTCGGAAATCCTGCTGATTGCATTGTGCACCTTCAACATTTGACATCTTTAGCAGTGCTGTTAATATCCATCTGCTTATCACTGTGGTATTGGAATGGAAAAGGTTAGTGCTTAATCCACATTCTTATCATGGTTATTCACAACCATTTATTTGTCCACTTTCATGTATTAAAATTACAGTAACTTGCAACTCCATGGAAGAGCTCACTGAAAGACATGCACCTTTATCAGCACTGGCCTTGGTGAGCTTCACTGTTTCCCTGTCTCCGAGCTTACTGACAGAAAGAAGCACATTCTCATTTTCCAATCTGTCCACAATCTCATCGTTCTATCTATGAGTTCTCCTCCATTGTAAATTCCAGTTCTCACCCTCTACACTATCACAGTCAAGTCTTGCTCAATTCTTGCTTCTCTCTATGTTGGTGATTGATCTTTTAATCACTATTGTTCTGCTCAACCCAAGTCTTTGTCTTATCAACTCTTTCCCTTCCTAACGTAGTCTCTTAAAAACCCTTCTCTTCTCTGTTCAAGAACCTTCCAGCATTTCCACAGTATAAACTAAAATCCCATCAATCTGGCATGAGCTAGAAAAACAAATAACAATGACAAGCTGCCAAATTGTCCAAAAATCAATGTTTTTCAGAGAAGAGAATCTGTAACCTCAATCTGATCTGGCCAGTATCAGATTTATCCCTTCACAATGCAGTTGACTGTTAATACCCTCAAAAAACTAGCCAATGAGTTCCAAGCAAAGCACTCCTTTTTGTTCAACTCATCCATGCCGACCAAAAAGCCTAAATTAATCCAGTCCCATTAGCCAGCATTTGGCCCATCTCACTCTAAACCCTTCCTATTCATGTACCTACCCAGATGCCTTTTGAATGTTGCAATTAAGTTGTAATTAGTTGCTAGTTTAAGGCTAACAACTTCACAAGACAAGTAGGAATTGGCCAGGAAATGTAAACTCGCAGCATTATCTACTAACCGGTTTCCTCCTCTTTAATGCAAGGAATTCCATGAAATTCTTCTTCGTGATTAATGGTTTTAAAATATTTATAATCTGTGATGAAGGATAATATATTGCAGCTTAGTTTCTATTCAGTTACAGAGACCAACATTAGACACTCCACAAACAAGCTCCCTTTCACACTGCTCCTCTCAGTGTAGATAAATCCCCAATTAATACTCACTCCCAGAGTGCAATTTATGCTCATTTTTATATACAATTAACAGGTGATGTAACATGTAAGGTCTCATGTTCGTACTTTGTTGTCCCATTTAATTTTTGAAGTTACCAAGGCTGCTTCCTGTTCCTTTATTCAACAGTTATTCATTTAATTTATCACCAGCAGTCTCACATTTAGGAGGCAAGGTCAGACTTCATTCTGGACAAAGGGTAGCAATGAAGGATAAGTGAAGCAGCAGCAGTACAAGATTATACATTGGAGAAAGCAACTCAACATGTGTTTTTGTAGCTCACTGATACAGCACACATAACTAACCCCACTGAACAATTCGCGATAGATTTCAATGCTTCAAATGTTTAGTCACCTTTCTGTTAAAATATGTTTTTGACTTAACTTCCTCCTTCAACATGCACACATTTGAAACTCCAACACTTCTTGGTATGAAGAACTTCCCCGAACCTTTTTCCTCATATTCTTAGTGTGAGTTAAACTGATGACTGCTCATCAATAAGCAGAGGAAATAAAGAGGATCATTATAAACACCCAAACTAAGTGGCTTTTTTCTGGATGGGAAGTGCTAAAAATTCTGAAACAGACAGGAACCTAACCAGACCTTGATCCTCCTACTTATGGTTCAGAAGTGGAATTCCCAATCAGTCTCTCATGAGACTAATTTGCCATTGAAATATTTTAATAAGGTTGCATATATCCAGTTTACCAATGACTCTATTTTTAAACCAATGTAGGCTGGAATTCACTGTCCTTGGGAAATTGACAACTGTAAAGGGGCATGAGGGGCTGAATCCATGAATGAACTGAAGAAAACGTTAAGGGATGTCGCTCAGGAAACCTATACTTCCAACTTTCCGGGTCCTAGCAATACTTGCAACCTCGAAACACCTCTCCACCCCTTTACCACTAACAACCTGCCAACCCCCTCTACCACTAACCACCTCCCCATCCCTTTTAGCACTAATCACCTCTCCAATCCCTGCCTATTGTCCACATCGATCAACTTGAAGAGACGATAAGAGCCATTAGTTACTTATTCATACTATCAAAGCCTTCATAGCTTATGAACATGTTCTCTGTGCCTCATTTGGAAAATACTGATATTTCAAGTCTCTCCATGTAACAATAACCATTGTTTTACACACTTTTTTCATACATTTTTAAATTATATGTCCTACTTCTATAATCCAGATGCTACACACACACATATATATATATATATATATATATATAGCTTTACCTAACTTCATCTACCTCACAAATTTGTGGTGGGACCTGTTGTATCAATTAACATTTCTAAACGAGGTAATATTGAGGTTGAATTTGGTACCATGCAATATGATGATCCACACAGTTTTTAGGTGCAGAAAAATCAATTTTCAAGAGGTCAGGGCCCTTTAATCAAGGCCTTGGCTCAAGCAGCCTCCTGTGTTTGGGGTCAGGGGCAGGGTGACTGTGCTTGGGGCAGGAGGTGAACATGGGGTTGGAGGCTAGGATTGAAGCCTGTGATTTCTGTTCCTGACCCTATCCATGATAGCCATCAACTCCCCCATTAGATAAGAATCCATCCAACCCTGTGTTAAAAGTATCAAGTGACTCAATGCCCATCATTTTCAAGAGAAGAGAGAACAAATTCCACCTCATTGCCATCTTACATAGCTGACCTTTTGTTTTAAAACCCTGCGTCCTAGTCCTAGTCTCTCCCACAAGTGCAAAAGTCCTCGCAGAATCTAATGTGAGCATCTGCATTTTGGTAAGACAAATCAAGGCAGCACTTATACACTTAATGGGAAGGTCCTGGGGAGTGTTGCTGAACAAAGAGACCTTGGAGTGCAAGTTCATAGTTGCTTTAAAACTATGAGTTGCTCAGAAACAGGATACTGAAGGCGGCATTTGGTATGCTTTCTTTTATTGGTCAGGGCATTGAGTATAGGAGTTGGGAGGTCATGTTGTGGCTGTACAGGACATTGGCTAGGCCTCTTTCGGAATGTTGCATGCAATTCTGGTCTTCCTGCCATAGGAAGAATATTGTAAAACCTAAAAAGGTTCAGAAAAGATTTACAAAGATATTTCCAGGGTTGAGGGGTTGAGCTATAGGGAGAGGCTAAATAGGATGGGGCTGTTTTCCTTGAAGCATCAGAGGTTGAGATGTGACATAGAACATAGAAAAGTTCAGCACAGAACAGGCTCTTCGGCCCACCATGTTGTGCTGAGAATTAACAAGGAGTTGAAGGGTTACCAGCAGTAGTCTGATTGCACAATAAAACTGGGGTGGGCTCAAGGACCTGAGTAGTCCTGCTCCAAATGTATATGTTCACATGTAAAGGATGTTGATTTTTTTGATGCTTTTATAAAATCATGAGGGGCATGGATGGAGTGAATAGACAAGGAGTTTTCCCTGGGATGGGGTGTCCAAAACTAGACGGCATAGGTTCAAGGTGAGAGGGGAAAGATTTAAAAGGGACCTACGGGGCAACTTTTTTCACGTAGAGGGTGGTGCGTGTCCAGAATGAGCTGCCAGAGCAAGTGATGGAGGCTGGTACATTTACAACATGTATGGGTGTATGAATAGGAAGGATTTAAAGGGATATGGACCAAGTGCTGGCAAATGGGACTGGATTAATTTAAGAATCTGGTCAGCATGGACAAGTTGGACCAAAGGGTACAGCTCAATGACTCTATATGTTTCAATAAAGTAATTCTCCCATTAAGGGAACCACAAAGCCTTTTGAAGCCTCTCTGTGTGCCTCACTGGTTTCTTCCATATATTCAGCAATTGTACATTATAACAACAAAGTATTTTTAATGTGGAAAAATGTTGCAATTTTATTGCACCTTTCACAATTTCAGAATTCGGAAAAGCACTTAACAGCCAATGAATTACTTCTAGAGAATACAATAATGTTCAATTTAGAAACTGCTACTCAAAAGACTTAAAACCAACATCCTTTACATGCAAACATACACATTTGGAGCAGGACTGCTCAGGTCCTTGAGCCCATCCCAGCTTTATTGTGCAGTCAGACTACTGCAGGTAACCCTTCAACTCCTTGTTACATCTGTTCGAAAAAGTTCAAAACCCTGTTTTGACCACCTTTTGAGAAGTGTGTTTCAAGGCCATACAATCCTGAAAAAAATGAATTATCCTTATCTCTGACTTATGATCTCTTATTTTGAATTAGTGTTCTAAATCCTCTTCACAAGAGGGAATATCCACTTCACATTCATCCTGTCAAGACCTCTCAGGATTTTATATGGCAATCAAGTTACCTCTTACACTTCTAAGCTCCAGTGAATGCAAGCCTAGCCAATCTAGCCTTTCCCGGAGGCCCACTGAAGATGTTACCTAGTAGGGTGACAAAACGTCTGGAAATGAACCTTCCAGCTCAGTGAGCAAACCTACATCCATACCCTTTCCTCATAATACAATCTGGCCATTCCAGATATTCATCTAGTAAACCTTCTCTAAACCGCTTCCAATGGATTTAAATTCTTCCTAAAGTAAGGAGGGCAATATTGTACACAATACCCCAAATGTTGTTCACTCATGCCACATATAACTGAAGCATAGCCTTTGATGCCTATAAAGCCAAAAGCTGGATAATCCTACAGTGTTGATTCAAGAAAAGAAACAATGTTTGCAATGGCATCTAACAATGTCATATGAAAGGTTAATTTAAGAACAATGTAAAAAGCTGCCCAAATCACAGCCTTATTATCAACCAACCAATCACAAGATATTTGCAATGAAACTGTATTGCTATATATGTAATAGTTCTGAGGAAGAGTCACTTGACCTGAAATGTTAACTCTGATTTCTCTACACAGATGCTGCTAGGCCTCCTGAGCTTTTCTAGGAATTTCTGTTTTCTTTTCTGCATCGTTCCGATTTCCTTCTTTCTTTAGGATCAATACAATGGACGTGCGGGATGTGTGCATACTTCTAGTACAAAACAAATGATTCCCTGTTGGATAATAAAAAGGCAAAATACTGGGTAAGAGGAAGAAAGTATTGGAGCAAGGCTGAGCTGAATGATCTGATGGGTTAGGCACTGTCACGATGATGACTCAGAATGCTGAAGAACTTATGAACATAGCAAACATGTAATTCCAATAGGTAGTAGAGGACTGATATAGCCTGAAGCAACTGTGCAGTGACAGTCTGGGAGAGTCCTTGTGGGATTAATGGAATGTCACACCATACAGAATCTGGAAAATTCAAACAATAAGCAATAAGAGATAACAAAGGCTACCCCACTTTCAACAGGAAGCCATCTCCAACAGATATGCTGGTGTTTTCTCCTTCCAGGGCTGTCGAAAAATTTTAAAACTATCTGCAACCCCTGGTCTGTATGCATACTACTGGCCTTGTGTCCTGATGTGTTAACCAGAGTGCTGTAATGGTCAAATTTTGAGAACAGCCATTCAAGAACCCTGTACTGCAGGTAAGAAAGGAGAAACACTATCTCACCCTGAGTGCTACCAGCCAGCCACTGTATAAAGGAACCATAGGAGAATAATTTCAATCAACCAGTGAATCCAAGAATCATGAAATTGATTTCCCCAATAGCAAAGTCAATGCCACAGGTAAGGTTTTATAATTTACATTTTATAAATGACTCAAAGACCGATTATATATATGCACACATATATTTAACATTTCTCACTCTCTGGACTGAACTCATTTCCAATCTGTGTGTGCTTGTGTTTATTAATGGTTCGTGTTGTGTTTAGTAATAAATAAACTCATTCTTGGGTTAATTCAAGAAAGTCTAGTTAAACTGGCACCTTTTAAAACATATTTTCATTTGGTTTGGGAGGAAGGCATCCACAAGGGAAGGATAATTTTTAATGTAACCTTGTAGCAATTCACCATGTCGCAGATGGATAAAGAAAGGAAACCAGCTTAACTCTTGTCACCCACAGGTTTAATGTTTCAGGGTATCCCATATGGAATGATAATAAATTGGGGAACCTTGCCCCGGATGGGTTATAACTGTATTATCCAAGAGCTGGGGTAAGAGTGAAGTCGTTGGACTGAAGTTATGTTCTATAACACTGTAACAATGTTTAACCAAATCTCAATTAAGTAGGAATGAGTCGGCAGAATAATCCTCTGTTACATATTAACAAGCTTTCTGAAAGCAAAGATTTGAAGCTGAGAGTTTAAATTTGGCTTCCTCTATGTATATGTTTTCCAAATAGTGTCAAAAATCCACACAATAGTTTAGCTGATATTACCAGGAGACCTTAAAGGGGAGGCTGCAATTCAGTCTTTGCCAAATGGGCTCCTCTTTTGGCTTTTGTAGTTCTGAATTAGGCAGGGTTATGACCTCACCCTGGTCACCGATTTATCAGGCCTCTCATTAAATACTGATTCAGTGTTCTTTACCAGATCTTCCAATAGACATCCTGCCTAATATGTGGTAATTACTTCACTTGCTTTTACTGTCTCATTCTTGTATCCAAGTCCTATATCCACTCCGCCTCGATCATTTCAGTCAAGTATGGAGTGAAAGATTTTTTTAATGAAATCTACATAACATGCATTTATAAAAGGTTGTCTCCACTTCCTTTAACATTGCACTGAAATATTACAAAACAATTATTCATGGAGTATGAAAACACAGTGGTCAGTTCCTGCATGATTGTTGCCAAATTCCTTGAGAACATTTGTCATAAGTACTGTGCTGTGAATATACTGAGAAAGGCAGATTCTGCAAGCACTTACACTTCACTTTGCAAATAAATGACTTCCTTTTTCATTTGAACTAACCCTGGTATGGAGGACAAAACTCAGTTGAAACTGCACATCCTGATAATCGAGTTTTCCATTTCAAACTGTATTGCCAATGAACCTTGCCAGCCAATGACATGAGTAACAGTTTTAATCACCGTATGCTCAAACTAATTTGAGTGTAAATGTTCTAATTGATCTCATTATTCTTTGTGATTGACAAAGTCTTCAGCTCATACAGTTTTCTGTCTTCATATTAACTGGGGCTCAGGATGCACACTCAGATAATGCAAAGCTGTCCTCATGATATGGTACCTTAGAAAAATATAATTGGCCATTGTCAGTCAGTGGTTTCTTGTCTAGACCACGCCAGGTCATTGCCTTGGACATTAAACAGACAAGCAATTTTTGTTTTGGTCACAACCATTATTAAACTGCATAAAAATCTGTATTGCTTAAAAACAAAGTTCAGAGTTGATCAATCCGGCACCATCAAATTTTATTTTAAGATTTCAAGGACTGAGCATTTTTCTGCATCAGCAATTATAAACAAAACCAGGAAAAACTATTGTCAATTCTATGTGAAAACTGGATCAGAATCTTTGATCTCTCCTTTTAAGGATTTTTTTGTTCCCATGGCAACTTTGTGCCTGGAGATCAATTTTCATTTTAATAGCAGGATCTAATGGTAATAATAAATTCAAAGAGCACATTAGTGTTTATACCACTTGTGTCTATTTTAGCATAAACCTTCACCTATTGGCCCAACAGTTCACCTGTGATAAGGTCTGATAACTCATCGCCTCATTAATTCGCACATCAAAAGTTCTTTTACCAAATCCGTTGTGCCCTCAGCTTTTAACTTCAATCCTATGAGTATAACTGACAGAGCTGAAAGTAAAACCTTCCTAAATTTTCTCCTGTTCAGTATGAGTCACTGAAGAAGTAGATCATTTGAAATCTGTATTTCCCTCACTCAGCCCTCAGCCTGTCATGGATTTAGCTCTGCTGCTGCAGAATGGCGTTTGCTCTTTCATTCTTTGTTTTCTCATTGTGGCTGCTACACTGGATTCTTTCACGTGATCACCAAGTCAATCCTTAGTTCTGCTGGACCACCAGATAAACTTAATGCTAGAGGCATGGCTGATTCTCCACACACCTCAGCTCACATGTCCAAAGATGTGCAGGTTAGCTGGATTGCCTATGCTCAATTTTCCGTAGTGTTCAGGTATGTGCAGGCAGACTGGGTTAGCCGTAGTAAATGTGGGATTACAGGGAAAGGGTGAGTGGCAGGTGTTTGCGGGGGAGGGGGGTCTAGATATGAGTGGGATGTTCTTTGGTGCGTCAGTGCAGACTTGAAGGGCCAAATGGACTTGTTCTGCACTGTAGGGAATCTATGATTCATATGTTCCCTGGGATAACCTCCAATTGTACACTCTATGATAATTTGCCATTCAAACAGCTCTTAAGATCACTCTCCCTCTGCATCTCTCTATTAAGGTTGATGTTTCTTCAACAGAGTTTTAAACTGAGCCCATCTCATTCAAGAGCCAATTTTATTCTATCACAGGGTTTCTGAATTTATGTTTTGATGGTCTTCTTTTGCATTTATAACCAGGGTATATATATTCTAAACATTGTGATGCTTGGCAACATTTAGGCAACGTGATTATATTTCTTTTGCATTTTAGCTGTGACTCGTGATTTGAGCTTTAATTTTTTTTTTCTTTTCCTTTTCCTTCTTGCTGAATTATTTTCTCATTTCTCCCCTCTTCCTCTTACCCAATCATCCTTCTTTTCAATTCTCCCCACCCAGGCACTTCAAACCGCAGTCCACCCCACCCCCATAATTGTTCATTATTTCTCTAATTTTCAGTCCCATTTCCAGGGTTGGTTGTCTCATGGAGGAGGA
This sequence comes from Hemiscyllium ocellatum, assembly GCF_020745735.1. NCBI lineage: Eukaryota > Metazoa > Chordata > Chondrichthyes > Orectolobiformes > Hemiscylliidae > Hemiscyllium > Hemiscyllium ocellatum. The sequence goes on along the minus strand of NC_083415.1, from coordinate 23,235,970 downwards.
TTTTTTTTGTTGTCTCTCTTTCAGCATTTTGGGGAGGCCTAGCCTTCCCCCTAGGCCAGTCTGAGGAATTATCCTTTCTATCTTGCTTAGCCTTGACCTTGTTGAACTCTGTAAGCAAATAATGAATCATTGTTCCCTATCCAAACTTGCCTCCAGCATATTTGTTCACCTGAGAACAAGATTCAATATCCATGACCTTGGTGTGGATGATTGATGTGGTGGCTCTTGCAGAATCCGGGTCATGGGTAATGACATCTTCTCCAGTACCAAGATCTCTACAAAAGATTTGGTTTAACATTCCAAAACTAGCCTTGCCATGACCATCAGGTGACATGGAGACGATGTTTCCTTTTTTGGGGTAACCTTGAATGAGAGATCATATTTTTAGGATAAGGTTTAAATCAGGGATTAGGAAAAATTACGACACTCAAAGGGTCATGAATTTGTGGAATTCACTACCTCAGAGAACAGTGGATGCCAAGACATTGAGAACAGTTAAGGAGGAGATAGGTAAATTTTCAGTTAGTGATAGGTTGAAGGGTGATGAAGAGTGGCAGGAAAGTAGGGTTGGAGTTTTGATGAGATCAGCCATGATTGTAATAAATGGTAGAGCAGGCCCAAGGGATAAATTGTCTACTGCTGCCCCTAGTTCTCATACCAGGTGTGGTTCTTATTAGCATACTTACACTGGTGCCTCTAACCTTGGAACATCTCGAATACTGAGCACATCACTTTGCTCCATTTTCTCTCCCTCCTTTAAATTTCCTGCTCTGCACCACCCACTGAGTTCTTGTAACAATTTACTCACTGATAAATTATGACTGTTTTCCTCCTTCAATCTCCACAATGAATAGGTTCTTGTCCTCAGTGGCTTTAGTCATCAGTCTAACTTATTCCCCCATCTCTGTCTGAGTTCACTGCTCTCCTGTCTCTCCCATTACTCCTCTCCCTGTATAAACTCTTCAATCCTATGACCATACTAGCTCATTTGGCTTCTCTATTCCCATTAGAATAATCACAAATAATGCATCTCTGTTCACTTCCTTATATTCTCATCATTCTCTTTCCTACGCTGGTTGTTCTTCCTGAGATGGCACCCAGCTTCATTCCAGTTATGTCCAGAATATTATGTATATGGTGAACAATTATATTCCCCATTCATCATCAGATTTGCCTAGACCACATCAAGCATTGTCACATTCTGCTTTCCTTTGTTGAAACTATTCATTAATCTAAGATTCACCAGGAACGCAAAGATAATTTCCACCCCACCCGTATCACTGCTAATTGTCTCCTTAAAATTCCCTTGTGATTCCTTCACAGGTGGACTAACACTGTCCATTATGTCATCTTTTCTACCTCTGCAAACCTTCCTTTCTATTCTCTTGACCCTGTTTCTAAGATGCCCACACAAATTTCTACTCCTACCCCCATTAGCTGATATTATAAATGGTTCAAATGAAAACAAAATACTAAGGCTGTTGGAAAATCTGGAATAAAAACATTAAATGCAAGACAAACTCAGCAGGTCTGGCAGCAACTATGGAGAGAGAAACAAAGTTAGTGTTTTCAGTCCATTACGACTCTTCTTCAGAACCGACCTTACCATACCTGTTGAGTTAAGCCGGCACTTTCTATTTTTATTGTGAATGGTTCACTCTTTTCAGGTAAGGCTGCCTTTCAAAATTAAGCCAACGTCTCTCCCCCTTACTGAAAATTTTACTCTTGTGACCTCTATGTTTGTAAAATAACTCACCATTTCCAACCTCCCTTTTGTCACTTAAGATATTTGTGCTCACAGTTGTCTCACAAAGTCCACATTTCCGTACTCAGACATTTTCTTACAATGTTGTTGAGTTAGCTTGTTAAAACTGGGCATCAGCTAAACATTAAATGCTGGGTTGTGGAGTGGGGTGTGGGAACATTTTAGTAAGGGTTCCTTTATGAATTGTAGATACATTTAATCTCTGGGGCAAGTGGGATTTGAACCCAGGCCTCCTGGCTGAGAGGTAGGTACACTACATTGCACCATAAGAACCTCCTCTTCCCCTCCGCTGCCAGCCCCACCCTACTTTGTTATTCATTCAATGACCTCAAATAGAACGCTAATATATAAAAATTAGCTGAGAACTGGATGCTAAATTGGCCATGAATCACATTAATGCTCACGAAGAATGGCCATTTGGTTGAAGTGCTGAAGCTGTAATAGGACTTGTGTGACATGGGTGGCACAGTGGCTCAGTGATTGGCACTGCCATATCACAACGTCAGGGACTGAGGTTTGATTCTGGCTTTGGATGGCAATCTGTGTGGAGTTTGCACATTCTCTCTGTATCTGCATAGGTTTCTGCTGGGTGCTTTGGTTTCCTCCCACAATCTAAAGATGCGCAGGTAAATGGATTGGCCATGCTAAATTGCCCTATAATGTCTAAGGAAGTGCAGGCTAGATGGATTAGCCATAGTAACTATGGGATTACAGGAATGGGAAGGCTCTGGGTAGGATGCTCGTCAGAGGGTTGATGCAGACTTGATGGACCTAATGGCCTCTTTCTGCATCATTGGAACTCTCTGATCATCAGACTAAAAGCCAGTGCTTTCAAGAAATTGAGATCGTAGAGAAAGTGAAAAAATATTAACACGGGATGTTGAAGTCAATATTTTGTTCCTTCTGTTGGGATTGTTAATTGTTCTGTATATTAACACTTCAGTGGATGGGTTCACATTCAAAATCTGTGATAGCAATAATGATCCATTTTGTGATTGTTATTTGGGTTGCACTGAATCATTGAAAATAAATTATCAAAGGCTCATTTTAAGAAAGGGACACAGTGTTTTCTACATTAGATCTGACTTAGTTTGGACAGCTGAATTATGTTCAAAGCAAAGCAATAAAGGGAAACATTGCTTTTCAATGGAACCTGGTCTGAAAGCTCATATTGTCCAATTCTGTGATATTAAAATGTTTATTTATATCTTTTTTTGTGTTTCACTATATGATCATATTTCTGCAAGGATTTTTGGCGTAGAGCAATCTTGTTTTTGACCCATGAACAGATCATATTACTTAAAGAATCAAGGGGTTGTGAAAATAGAGTTGAAATCATGAATCAAGAGGTGAGTAATGCTTCCTTGTGAACAAAAATAAAAATTTTTCAGTACTCCATCAGGTTTGCTGTCAAACCTGCTTTTGTTATGGGTTTCATTTATACCAAAGTTCAGCTTTGAATGTTTGCTGTAGACTGAAACCAGAACGATCTAGTTGCACAGTCTGGAATCATGAACAATATAGATAACGTATAATTAATTTTCTTTTACTGATCCCAGTATCTTTAAAACAGAAGTGCGTGTGTGTGTGTGTGTGTGTGTGTGTGTGAGAGAGAGAGAGAGAGAGAGAGAGAGAGAGAGTGTGTGTGTGTGTGTGTGTGTGTGTATTTGAGAGAGAATGTGAGAGTGAGTGAACGTGAGAGAGAGAGAGAGAGAGAGATGCAAATTATCTGGTCAACACTGTAAAATCCCATCCAGGAGATTTTACTACAGCAAATGTACTCCAAAAGTACTTCATTGGATGAAAAACCATTTTGGATGTCCTGACGTTGTGATTCAAGCCTTACTTTTGCTTTACATAAGTTAAGGAAGAGTCAAGAGTCAAGGATAAATTTTTGCATGATTCTAGTAGTAACAATATAGGACTGAATGAGAAACTATTAATAGAGTCCTCTTGCTCTGATTAAGTAGGTAAGAGTGGACCAAGTAAAGGATAATCCCATTAATAAGGGGAATAGAGAAGAGGCTTTAAAAGTCTATGGCATGAGTGGCCACAGTTACTGTTACAGAGGATCAAGAAAGCCAAGGGATGTCACAAAGGAGGTAATTTGTGAATTTAATTATAGACATTTCAGTATTGTGGTAAGGGTAAATATTTGACTGGAATGGTTCAACCAGGAAGCTATACACATTTGGAAATATATTTGGGAGATTAGAACATATTCAAGGAGGAAAGAAAGAATAGATATTAAATGGTGGCTGCAAGGACTGAAATGTCTACAGTATATTGAAGAAGAGTGATGATGGCAGTTTTGAACAGGACCTAAACTGAATTAGGGCAAGGGAGGGAAATTGGCTGGCCGAAGGGAGGCTATGGTGATTACAAAAAAGAGTGAAGTATCTGAAGAAGCTGAATTAATTAATTGTAGTTACAAAAAAGGTCCAAGAGCTCCTTGCACTTGCTAGCGGATATGAGGAGGTTGGGGCAAAGGGATGATGGGTTTGGGTGGCAATTAGTGGAAAAGGAGAATGTAGGTTATCGTTGCTAGGAAATTATTCTGCTGCAGGAAAGGGTCATAGCTCTTTACTTTGTGCACCCAGATATTGCACTGCGTGGTTAAATCACTCATACTCTAGATATGCTCAGAAATAAGTATCTCTGGCTACAAAATTATCAGAAGAGGCACAAGTGTGGAAGTGATGGCCTAGTGGTATTATTGCAAGACTATTAATCCAGAAACCCTGATTTGAAACCTGCAATGGCAGATCGTATAATTCAAATTCAACAAACATCTGGAATTAGGAGTCTAATGATGACCATGAAACCACTGTCAATTATCAGTAAACTCATCTGGCTCCAGCAATTACTAAAAGAGCATCACTAATTTCCTTTAAGGATAGAAACTGCTGTTCTTACCTGGTCTGGCCTGAGCACGACTCCAGACCCAGAGCAATTTGGTTGACACTTAACTGCCCTCTGGGTAATTAGGGATGAGTAATAAATGCCAGCATGGCCATTGATGCCTATATCCCATGAAATAATAAAAAGAAGCCTTATTAATTAAGAACTTGTTTACAGCAAGACAGAGAAAACCTGCTTATTGATTAGTTATGCTCAGACAGAATTGGGTTAAGAAAAAATACAAAAAGCTACTGTTATTTGAAATGTTATTATTTATAGTGATTAACATAGTGAAGAGCTTAATATGTTAAAGTACATTTGGGAATTCATCTGTTCATCTCTCTACGACTTTTCTATCAATAGTTAAAACCCTGATACGTATGCCTGATGCATGATGCTTGGTTTACAGAGTTGCAGAAAAAAGAAAAACTTGTATGATAGTATTTCAAGTGCAATTTGAAGAGGCAGACTATGGAAGGATAGGGAAGGATAGGGAAGGACAGAAAACCAGGTTTACATAAATGCACTTAGAACAACTGGGTACAAGCTCACAGCTGTAACATTATTGTTTTGGTACTCGGGAATCTGCAGTAATAGAAATTATGTAGGTTCCTCAGAACTAGCACACTTAAAGCAATTCTGCAAATACTAACCCACTCTGGATTTTCATGGACAAATTCACGCTACCTTTGAACTCACATTGAAGTCCAAGGACTGTAATAATTGATTATTAATTTCACTAAAGATACTGGGCCCATATGATACTTTGGCCTAATAAGTTTAAAATGCTTGAAAATACATCATGTTCTTTTTATCCGTGTCTAGAAGATGCTTAATATGTCTTTTATTGTAGTCTTTTTCACATTCCACTACATCAAAGCATTGTTGTGGTAATGTAACAATGTGAGTATTTTAATTACATGCTCAATTTTCTCAGTTTGTATGGCTTTAGAGTGGGTTAGATGTGTTTTTAGCAGAAGTTAAATGATCTATGTAAACAGCCTAAAGTACAGTAACTCCAGATTCCTGCACTTGTAACTTTTAGCCTGCCAACCATATCTTTCTATCCATACGCATACTTAAATGATAATTGGATTCTTTTAGGCTGTAAAATTTTTCATACTTCCACTGAATATGCAGCCTCACCCTGAAATAGAGACGTGCTACTTCTTCATGGTGGCACTGTTTTGTTTTCTTTGAGCTACGGTTTGGAGCAGAGGGGGAACTGTTACAATCTTTGTTTCATTTGCATTATTTGGCATTGTACCAGGGCTGTGGGAAATCTGCAGCGAGTTGAAAGGCTCCCCTGGTGAACAGAGATGCGTTTCCAATAAAAAAAATCATGGGACTGATTTATAACAGTAATACTTTTACACCATTGAGAGCGTACATTAACAAATGGAGAGAGAGAAAAGTAATGCTAGTCAATTTTTTGAGAGAGGGGTCTGATTATAGTTATTCATTTCAAAAGAAATCAGTGGAAAAGAATGTGCTTGATACTTTTGCTTCTTGTTATTAAAAAAAAACACACACATTGATGAATTTGGCAGGAGATTTTTCTGAACTTGTCACTAAACTTGCTTGTACTGACCGTACACACAGCTGAAATGATAGCGATGGCACAAAACTCCAGGTTAATGCGTCCATGAAGAGTAATTTCATTCCTTTGGTCAGACATTTCCAGAAATCCCTCCCATTCTGTATCCCAATGAGCATTAATATTTAAGTAAATAAGTACATTAAAAAGACATTAATCATATTACATTGTACATTTTTGCTTCTAAAAAGGGGATTAGTGTTGCATCTGGTTCTTTTAAAGCAAGTGGAATTCTTCATAAACCAAAACATTCTGAAATTGCTCTCACTGGGAGCCCACCTATCAAGTCACTAAAATTCCATTTATATTATCCAAGCAATCTGAGAATGCTTTGGATAAACCATTTTGTATCAAATTAAATTGAATTTGGATCCTACTTGCACCGTAATCTCTCATCGGGGACTTCCTCCAAAATAAATGTACAATTGGCAACCCACTCTTGTGCAAATCATTCAGCAATTCCAATTAAAATCATTTTAAAATAAAACAGAGTCTGGTTTACAGGTTAGCTGTGGTAATACATACAAAGAAGCTTCCAAAAAAAAATCTGAGGCCATGCCCTAAGTAGTATTTGCAACTTCAATGTGAGGCATACATACGTTACTCGCAACTGTAATAGCAATACTAAAGTTCAATTTGGTATGAAACTCTGATTAAAACAGATTGTGGCAAAATTTCCAGACTGACAAAATAGAATAGATTTCTCCCATTGGAACAAATTATTTAAAAGTGACGTGTAAAATGTCAAGTGATTCCAACAATTAAAACATATGTCATTTAACAGTTGACAGCTAAATATCTCATTGGATATATTACAGTTAATAGCTTAATTGTAATACAGTGCAGCATCTTTTTTTTAATTCATTCAAGGGCTATTCATTCACTGGCTAGGCTAGCAGTTATTGCCCATTCCTAATCTTAAAGGGCCAGTTGAGAGTCAACCACATGTTTTCTGTGGCCTGGAATTTCACAGGCTTACCACATTCTCACAGAGAGGAGTTTGAGAGTGGAATGAACTGCAGAGGTTGTGGTGGATGCAGGTACAGTTACAACATTTAGAAGACATGTGGATAAGTTCATGAATAGGAAAGGTTTGGAGGCATATGTGCCAAATGCAAGCAAGTGGGACTAGTTTGGTTTGGTAACAAAAGGATCTGTTTCCATGCTGTAGGACTCTACAGGGAATAGAAAAGAAGATGAAAAGTTAGGTTTAATCAGAATGTGCACCTAAGACATGTTTTAAAAATCCTGTTTCATTCACTATATAACTGTTTAGTGATTCAGTTATACCTACAAGGATAGAACACAACTCCCCAGGCGACAAGTGAGCTCAAACAAGGCATAGGCATGGTCTTACTTGGAACACGATAGATAATTCTGCTCATAACTGCATGTTTTCTGGGTTTGGAGACGATGCAGAAAAGATCGTCTTATAGACTGATGAAAGAATTAGATACCCGAGCATGAAAAGAGATTAAGTGAATTGGGAATGTTTACTCTGGAGAACAGACCTAGAGGAAATTTCAATGAGGTTTTCAACATTGAGAGTCTTACACAAATTAAACTATATTACACTATTTGATACAACAAAAGCATCATTTTGAGATTATCTAATGTAAGATTTAAAATATGTGATACTGAATTAGACACCAATTGCATCTCTCTCCCAGTGCTGAATTCTATTGAAGTCTAATCCGACTTACCTGATTAACATAAAGTTAAAATTAGCCTACACTCTGTAACTGTGATTGGACAATTGTGAAGAGGGAAGGTGAACAGCTTACGTTTATCTACCTTACACAGAGCGTTAAGAGTGTGTGGAGTAGACTTTTATGGAGACATGGGACATTAAGAAAATTCAGGACAGAGTAAAAGATTATTGGGAACGAAAGCTCGTGAATGATTATAAAAGGTAGGGTGGAGATCATTTTAATCTAATTCAATCACCTGTCATAGATTATTTTGGCTCAGTTGCCTATATAGGGAAAATCTGTTTTGTTAATGGGGTCTAACATGAGACAGGGAATAATCTAGGGTGGGGTCAGCAGGATTAGTTATCCTATAACATGGTGCAGTACTATTATGAATTTAAAACTGTTTAGGTGGACTGAAAATAGTTTTACGAATTTTACCCTTTTGTAATTCCACTACAATGAAATAAGTTTGCAATTGTAATGAACTTTACTCAGAGGAGGTGCTTGAAAACATGAAAAGTATGCTTATAGTAACTGGCAGGGTCCAAAAGAAATCAGACACACCTGAGACCTACTGTTATGCACATCACCATCACAAATGTCATTCCTCAAGACAATCTGATTCACTCCATCTGATGCTGAGCGCACTAGATAGCAAAAAGGTCCTGACAACATGCCATTGCAGAGTTAAAGACTGGTGTTCCAGGATGAGCGTTCTTTTAGCCAAGCTGATCCAATACAGTTACAACTTGGCATTCACCCATCGTGGAAAACTATCCAGCTATGTCCTGCACCCAAAAAGCAGTACAAATCAAACTTGGCCAGTTTTTTTGCCTAGGTAAAAACAATGACTGCAGATGCTGGAAACCAGAGTTTAGATTAGAGTGTGCTGGGAAAGCACAGCAGTTCAGGCAGCATCCGAGGAACAGGAAAATCGATGTTTCAGGCAAAAGCCCTTCATCAGGAATACCTGATGAAGGGCTTTTGCCTGAAACGTCGATTTTACTGCTCCTCAGTTTTTTTGCCTAATCAGTCTATTCTCTATCAGCAGCAAGGTGATGGCAGGTGCCATTCACAGGGTCATCAAGTAACATTTTCTCACCAGTAACCTGCTCAACAAAGCAGAGTTTGGATGTCATGAGGACAATGTGACTCCAGGTTGTGTTAATGCTTTGGTCTACATATGGAAAAAGAAAGTGAATCCCAGAGATTATGTAAGAATGAGTGCAATGACATCAAAGCTGCAATAAACTGAGTGGGACACAATTGAGTCCTTATAAAATTGAGGTCAGTAAGAACTAAGGGGAAAACTCTCCACTGGTTGGACTCCAAAGCTATGACCTCTACCAACTAGATTGACAAGAGCATCAGAGTTTCCCTCCAAGCCAGAACATTTGACTTAGAACCATATCACTGATACTGCACTGTAACTCGGTCAAATTCCCAAACTCCCTTCTTAATACCACTGACTGAGCCTGTGTTAAATGAATGGCAGTGTTTTAAATAGCAGCTTACTATCACCTTCTCAAGGGAAGATAGGGATGGGCAATAAAGGCCAGTCTATCCAGTATTACCCACCTCCCACAAATGAATAAAGTCATACGAACAGAATAGAAGAAGAATACAGATGCTACAGGCCAATTATCACAGTCCCTGATCTTCACTGTAGTTGTTTCTGAGGTCAGTTGCCTTGGTGCACCTTTATTCAGCTTAATCAAGGACCTTAGCTTCATCATAACGGGAAAAGTGAGCAGCATCACTGGTAATTGCAGAGTTTCATTCAAAACTCCTTCGCACATTTAAAGAGTCTGTGTCCACATATAGAAATACCTGGATCATTTGGCTCTGATAAAGTGTTCTCGATTCGAAATGTTAGCTTGCTTTCTCTCCATGGATGCTGTCTGACCCGCTGTGATTTTCAGCATTTTTTTATTTTCAGTACAGATTCCAGCATCTGCTATAATTTGCTCCTTGATCACATTCCAGCTTGGGCTGTTGACATGTCAGTAACATTAACACCACACAAATGCTGAAGATCATGGAAGCTTTTGCTCCTTTTGTTTTATACTCTGTGTAAATACCTAGAATTTTACATTTTGCCTACTTTAAACAGTAAAATTAGTGGTCTCTAACCAGATCCTAATATAAATTTGGCAGTCTCACCAGGATTGGAACAAGCTGTTGTGATCATTCAGCTTAAAGGGGTATTAGCCTTACCCCTCAAAGCCTCCCTGTCACTTACAAAGTATGAATCTGCCTTAGTGGAATCTCTCCACTTGGCCAAGTGAACACAGTCTGATAAGGATATCAAAACTGCACATGATACTCCAGGTGTTGTCCATCCAAGGTCCCATACAATTACAGCAAGACATTTCTGCTCCCATCCTTGAAAACTCTTGCTATGGAAGTCAACATATCATTGCCTTCTTCATCTGCATGGTTTCAGCAAAGGGTGTACAAAGACATCCAGGTCTCATTGCATCTCCCCCTCTGCCATTCTACTGCCCTTTAGATAATAATCTGCTCTCCTGTTTTCACTATCAAAGTGATGATCTCACACCTATCCACATTACACTTCAACTGCTATGCATGTGCCCTTTCACTCAGTTTGTCCAAATTACACTGAATCCCAGTCACACTTGTGCCAATCACATGCAGCATCTTAAACATTTACTCCTTTTCCCATCTGTCCAACATGGCTACATTTCACAGGATATACTGCAACAACTTTTTGATAGCACCTCACAAACTAATGACCTTTACTGCTTCGAAGACCAAGGGCAGCAAATAGATGGGAACAATGCAGATTCCCTTCGAAATCACATTCCAACGTATCACTGTGCCTTCACTGCTGCTGGGTCAAAATCCCAGAACTCTCAACTTAATAATATCATGGTAGTATCTTGATACACTGGTTTCAGCAAGCTGTTCATCACTACCTTCTTGAAGAATTGGGCATGGACAATAACCAACCTTGCTCATATATGAATATATCCAAATTATACAGAGGAAAAACGTGGGAAAATGACACGAGAAGGTTCCAAGTACAGAGAGAAGGAGCAAACTGCACTTTTGTATTTGTTTGAAAGTTTCTTTGTAGGATCCAAAAAGTAGGAGTGCTCTTCATTCCCTACAAGACCTTTCTGGGGTTTCTCCAGCACTGGGCTCCTCTTCCAACCCCTTTAATTGCTAACCTTATGTAGAGGTCTGTTTGCTTGTGTCTCTGGGTGGCTGAATTATGGCTGTGCTGCCTCCATGAAGACAAGATAGGAGAAACCACTGGTGCAGCAGTGTTGTCACTGATGGAGCAGGAAGAAATGGTCGACAATGGCAAGATAGCCAAGAATTTATGATGAACATGAATAGACAAAGGACCTTTAGCTAGTCAAGTGGCATCATTCGTGACTTTAACTGGAGAAAGTAGATTGGATTTTCAAGAAATTAAACATGAAACAGTGGCTAGATACGAAAAAGTGTTCCACTCTTTTCTGAAAAGAAAAGGAGATTTTAGTTATAAGTTGAGGAGATTCTATGTGAAATTTTGTGGAATGTGCCAATGGTGAATGTTTTGGAATAGACAGCATTGCCTCAGGGTAATGCCATAGGACAAGTAGCAGGTCATTCAATTAAGCTCGGAGAGTAATTGATTTAAGACAATAGTGGATATTGAAGGTAAGGTTCAGTCGTGAAAAAAATAGTGAATAGGAAAAGATGCCTAGACCAGTTGAATACTGGAAGTGCAGCTGTGGGGAGGGGCTGGGGAATGGGAAAGTGAGTTGAATTATGAATAAAGTTAAGAGTGGAAGTAAGTTTGGAAGGAGCACCAAGGATTGGACTAAATAAAAGGGCAAGTTCAGAGACTCCATGTTGTACATGAAAAGATAGTTAGCCTTTATTTCAAGAAAAATATTGATGAAGGTAGTTGCCTATATAATTTGTAAGAGTAAATCTTGGAGGTGTCTAGTCAGATCTGTTGGTGGACTGTCAAGCTATGATACTGTAGGGTGCTCCAAGCTTTCAACTTGTAAATTTGAGAATCCAGAATTATTTTTTGTCTGAGGGAAAAAGAATGACGGATTAATAGTTTCATTTTAGAATATACAAATGAGAAAACATAAGACCACTTTTACAGAGTGTTCTGTTGTCTTGAGAACAATTTCTAATTTTCTACGTCAGTTTGAATCCTCCCATGAAAGAAAAATGAGTTGAACCACTGATAATTATTCATTCTTGTGTTGTGATGTACAAACTCCATCAACATGTACTTCAGCAGCAAAGCGGTTACATTAGAAGTCCTAAGGGATAGTACTCTTGAGGAGTGAGTTACCAAAAATATCTTTTGGAACAAAAATGACACCACTCATTGGAGATGATTAAAAGGGACACGTGAAAAATCTAACAGGAACAAATGCATGCTGAAGCATGATACACTTGGAATCCTTTTTACTTCTCTCTCCACCTTGTTAAAGATCTGCTTGGTGCTCCTTGTTGGTTATTTGGTTTGGCAATCCATTCAATTTCCAGCACTCAGTGTCAGGCTGATCCATTGCCTTTAGGCACTCCACAAAAATTAATGATCTGGGACAAGGAAGTCCTGATCACAAAGAACCATCAAGCAATCAGACTTTGATGAGATTGTACTCCAGGCCTCCAAAGGGCAGCAGGTGATAGAGGAACAGATATGTGGAAAGATTATGGAAAAACCTGAAAAATAAACAGGTTTGATGCGATGGGTAATTTTAACTTCCCCAATATTGCCTGGCACTTGCTTAATGCAGGTGCTTGTCTTGAGAACCATTTCTAATTTTCCACATCAGTTTGAATCCTCCTATGAAAGGTGGTTGGGAATTTGTTAGATGCATACAGGACAGTCTTTAGAAACAATCTACGAAGGAGGAGGAAATTTCTAACCAACTTCCATTCCTGAATGTGATGTTGAAAGAACACAGAATGGTGAGTGCATAACAAAAATGTACAGAAAAGCCACCCGCAGACCACATCCTGAATTATGACAGCAAGAGAATCTGCATTAGGACCCTGTTCAAAAGGACTAAAACATACTGCAGCACTCTGACCTGCAAAGAGTAGTAGACAAACACTTCTACAAAGTCTTTGCCAAAAACAGATATCCCCGCAACTTTATCTGCAGATAACTAACAGACAAACACCACAACGATGACATGCCATGACCCAACATGCTTACCACATTAGCTTGCATAAAAAACATCTCAGAACTAACAGCCAGACTCCTCTTACCACTCAGATTTATGACAGCCCTTAAACCAACAGCCACGCTCAGACAACTCACCAGAACAAAAGACCCAATAGTCACCTTGTGCAGGACAAACATGGTGTACAAGATTCCATGCAGAGACTGCACAAAACACCATACATGACAAACAGCAGAAAACTACCAATCTACATTCATGACCATCAACTAGCCACTCAATGCCATGACCAGCTATCTTTAGTAGCTATACACACAGATGACAAGGACCACAAATTCGACTGGGACAATGCAACATAAATAGGATAAGCCAAACAAAGGACAGCCAGAGAATTCCTCGAAGCATGGGCACTCATCCACGGACTCCAACAACAAACACATTGACCTAGACCCAAATACACTGACCATTGCAATGAACAACCAGAATCAGACCAGATGCAACGGGAACAAAACCAAATAAATTCCAAACGACACAGTACAGGAGGCTCCACAACACTGAAGGTGTCACCTAGTAATGGGACAAAATGTCTGCAAACCAACTTCCCAGCTCACAAACATACCCACAACATGTAAATAGTCTAACTAGGGAAGGGGCCTGGTTTTATCCCAATAGGACATTGCGAACAACTATTGTTTGTAATAGTACTGTGCACACTACTAAAAGGCACAGGTCAGGCTTTTCTGAGCACATTGGAAAATAATCCTCTAGCCAAATTATAAACATAATTGAATTAATTGAGTTACAAGTTAAAAAACTTGAGCTCCAACATAGAGGTTTACATGAGCTTTTTATCACAGAGAGATTTGACTCATCAAATATCAACAGACTCTTTTGCTTATACCCATGAACCTAATCAAAAACCAAGGGGAAAGTAGGGACAGGGGGTCAATCATGACTCCCATAAGAATTCATCATGCTGTGATTCATCATATTCTTATGGTCTTTTCACTTTCTTAATTGTCTCAGCTTGCATACTCTAAATGACAAACTGCAATTGCAAACAATAGCCTGTTCTTTTACTGCTTTCTTTCACATTAGAAGCTAATGCTTGCCCCTCATTCATTTCAGGGGCAGAAAAGGTTAAGGCACATCTACCACTTTACTGAAAAAGAAATGCCAGCCTTCCTCAAGATGCATCATCTCTCAATCTGAAGCACATATTTTAAAGGATGGTCCCCTGCTGGCATTTTTCAATCTCCACTTTGCCAAGGGTTGAAATTTCGCCTGCAGTTTGCTTATCTTCTAAGTAATGTTGCTGGTGTTATATCATTCTGAGGTTCTGCTGAAATTATCAAAAAAAAAACCACTCGTGGCCCTAAAGCAGAAGTAGCTAATCAGTACAATAGATTTCAAAAAGTCAAAACAATAGTGGTCTTTGCAACTGAACCAGTGCTGTGTGTATAGAAGGTTGATAGCAGCATATATTTCAAATTCATGCACTTTATTTTTCCACATATGTCACAAGCAGTTGACCAGGCATGTGAATTTAAAATATAAAAAAACAAGTATTATATATAAATACAAATGCAAGCTTCCACTTCCTGCTGAGTTTATGATAAACAAAGAGACATGTTACAGAAACCATCTGCTTTCTTATGATCCAAAATTTGTCATTCATTTCTCTTTGTTAGAGTGTCATTTCAGACAAGTACAAATTATAGTCGAAATTATTTTTCTCCAAACATATTCCACTGATTAATTTTAGATAAAGTCCCCTGAAGGTGGAGGCGTTATGATCAAGTATACAGCAAGTACAGCTCACAGCTTAGCACTACAACGGTGCATTCTAACAGCAATATTGTTTTTGTTGAAGAAAATCAGTTCAGCAGTTTAAAACTATACATTTCAGTTTGATTGTAATAACTGCTTAAACAAGGTTACTCCACTGGATGATGTTTCCATGCATTGAAGCTGTTCTGCCTGCCCTTTCCAAATCTTTATTAATTTAGTACACTGCCTCTAGAATCAAAAAATATCCAATGTAGTTTCAGCATCTGCCCTGCAATGCTATGTAGTATATGGTCACTTAAAATGTCTGTAGGGTCAGGAAACACCCACCCAATAAATTTCTGCAAAATTACCCTCTGACAATGGGGCAGATTCTGTATGTCCTTCACAGAAGCACACCTCTCTCAGGCAATCACTCTTACTATTGTAAGCCAGTCTTTGAATTCTGGACAGTTAGGATAAACCAAAGGCTGAATTTACCTCATCAAGCATATGCTATATCATGTGTACACAACCATTTAGTGAAGTTATTGCTCAGTTATATGATATCTGCAAGTGTACATTTGACAACTGGTGAGGTCTCACTAGTTTCCTATGACCCTGGACTCCCAGAGATGGGTGGCGGTGATTGGTGGCAATATTAGAATAGGACATTCTGACAGTGGTGTCTTTGCATTTAGATGAAATGTCATCGGCTGCTTACAATGCCCCTTTCCTCCTTTGCTGTCTGGATCTCTTCTACACTGTCTTTTGATTCATAGACAGAAGCGGGAACACAAAATCTTTGCGATTTTTTGTGGGATGGAGTTACAGCTTTAAGGGAGATGTCACTCATTGGGGTTTCTGCACAGTGGCTCTGCTGGAGGAAATATTTAGTTTAGGTATGATAATGATTATGTTGGCTGTGGTGAATTTTGATGCTATCTACGATAGGTGATAACTGCTGTTAACCTAGCTGGTTTATCCTATTCTTATTTCAAGCTCCCAATCTGTCCACAGTGCTTGAAAATTTACTATTGGACCAAAATATAAAGACAAAACAAGCAGGCATTGTGTAGTGTTTTTCCATGAACAAATTGTTTTTCAGGACAACAGTGATACTGTCACTATTGGTGAGCTTGGGACCTTAGTCAGCCTTCTCTAGAAGTTATTTTACATGAAAACATTATTTTAAGACTCCAATCTCTCCATTTCCTGTCCTGAGAGCTAGGATCGGCTCGATTCCAGGCCATAATTCACTGAAGTTTGTCCACTTGGTAGTAAACTGATGGCATTTGGACAAATATGCTGCTGTCCATTGGCATTCAATGCTCCTGATCTTGGGATAATTGGGCTGGGACCTTCATCTGCAACATTTTACATCAATGATGTTGCGGAGGATATGAATTTCTATTAACTCTACCAACACACAAACATAACAATCAATAATATATACCAATTACAGGTGCAAGAAGCAAGTCCCATCCCAGTTGACCATCTATGGAATACAGTCTTTGGAAGAGGATGGCTGTTGACTGTAGATGATATTAATGGCTTGGGGAAGAGGGATGAAAAGTAGCAAATGGAATTCAATCCAGCAAAGTGCCTGGTTACCCATTTGGGGAGGGCAACAAAACAAAGGAAAATACACCAAGACGACACAATATTACATAGAGTACATTAAGGGCGGTAGAAGAAGTGAGAGACTTTGGATGCATGTATATAGGTCCCTGGAAGAGTTGGACAGGTATATAAAGTGGTAAAGAAGGCAAATGGGATACTTTATTTCATTGGGTTAGGTGTTAAATCCACATGCAGGAATATAAAATGCCTGTATAAGTGTACAGTGCATTGATTAGACCACAGTTGGAACTTTGGTCTGGTCACTACATTATCACAAGGCCATAATTATTTCAGATGGAGTACAGAGAAAATTTACAAGTACATTGCCAGGAGTAAGGAAAATTGGATGCATCAAGACTGTTTTTCTTAGAATACAGGAAACTGAAGGATGACTTAATTGAGGTGTACAAAGTAACGAGGGGATCAAATCGAGAGCACAGGGAAGACTATTTTCCTTTAGCAGAGAGTTGTTTTACTAAAGGCATAGATTTGAGGTAATTGGTAGAAGTATTAGAGGGGACATAAAGATAAACTTGGTCACCCAGACGTGGTGGGTACCTGGAATTTCCTGCCCAGTTTGGTGGTTCAGGCAGAAACTCTCAACTTCTTTAGCAGGAATCTGGATCTGCACCTGAAACACTAACTTGGATAGTGGGATTAGAATGGGTGGCTTGTTTATTCAACTGGTGCAGACATGATGAACTGAATGGCTCCTTTCTGTGCTATCATCTTTCTGGTGCTATGGGCGTATTTGTTAATGTCAGCTGCTGCTGCTTATAGCTACTACAGATAGAAAATCTGCTGTCAAGGTATGCTTCCACAGTCATAGAAATGTACAGCACATCCAACTTGTCCATGCCGACCAGATATGTCAGTCAATTTAAAAGACTATGGCTTTTGCAGCTCTATTTAGGTTATTGAATTCACATAGCAGCAAAGTTCAGGATCAAATGTATTGTAGACTCAACTCTATTTCTGGGATGCTGCCTGGCCTGCTGTGCTTTGACCAGCAACACATTTGCAGCTGTGATCTCCAGCATCTGCAGACCTCATTTTTTACTCGAAGATTTTAACCTACTGCGAATCCTCTTACAAGGATGCCTTCCTTGAAGAAGCTCTCTTCCTCCCTCTACAAGGATTTCAGTGAGTCTCTCTCTCACTGCACCCCCCAGGTCATCTGACCTCCTTCCACCTATCCCACCTCCATCGCCCCTCCCCCTAGTCCCTCCTCCCTACCTGTTATCTTAGCCTGCTTGGCTCTCTCTCTCTTATTCCTGATGAAGGGCTTATGCTCGAAACGTCGAATTCTCTATTTCTGAGATGCTGCCTGGCCTGCTGTGCTTTGACCAG
Organism: Hemiscyllium ocellatum; assembly: GCF_020745735.1. Taxonomy (NCBI): domain Eukaryota; kingdom Metazoa; phylum Chordata; class Chondrichthyes; order Orectolobiformes; family Hemiscylliidae; genus Hemiscyllium; species Hemiscyllium ocellatum. The sequence goes on along the minus strand of NC_083415.1, from coordinate 23,218,105 downwards.
CAACACATTTGCAGCTGTGATCTCCAGCATCTGCAGACCTCATTTTTTACTGGCCTTAGATAGTGGCAGCGTATGTGTTACAATTGGTTCTAATAATAACTGTTGGAATATACAGCAATGGATGATGAATGATGACACGGAGTAGCTCATATATGATGCAGCTCACAGACAAATATTCATTGTATTGACTAATGGAGATAGAATGTGAATTCAGTCAGAAGATTTTTCAGCTTAGCCCAACTGTCTTTTGGTCTTTTATCTCTAACCTAAGGGGAGAGTGGACATCTTCACTGATGATTGCAGTGGTCAGTTCCATTTGCAAGTCCTCAAATAAAGGAGTAAGCAGTGCAATGTATGGTAAGAAATGGACAACATTCAGATGAGGGCAAGCAAAATTTGTATCAAGTAATGATGTTTAATGACGATTAAACAGACTGTTTAATCTCTCCCCCTTTGACATTCATCGGCATTGTCATGATTGACATACTATAGGTTACTACTCACCAGAAACTTAACTGCATCAGCTATACATATACTGCAGATTAACAGCAAATCAGTGACTGAATATTCTGTTGTGAAAGACTCACAGTCTCCCCAAAATCTATTCACTACACACACCGGTCAGGAATGTGACAGAAAACTTTCAGCTTGCATGGATTAGTACTTTGCCAACAACACTCAAGAAGCTCAACTCCACTAAGAACACAGCGTCCACTTGATCAGCAGCCTTCTCACCATTCATTGCCTCTACCACTAGTGCACTATGACTGAGATGCATGCCATTTAACGATCCATTGTAGCGATTTACCAAAACTTCTTAAAGGACCTCCCAGTCCCTGCGATCTCTACCACGTTGAGGGTCAAGAGTGTCAAGTGCATGGAATACCCCACTTATAGGTCCCACCCCGAGACACACACCATCCTGAGCTGCTAATATATCATTTCTTCATTGTCCTTGAACCAAAGTAGAGAGTAGCAGTTCAAGATACCGGCTCACCATCAACATTTCAACAATAATTAGAGATGGGCAATAAATGCATTCACAAGCCCGAGAATGAATAAATAAAAAGCAAATTAGGAAAGTAATGAAGGACAACAGTAATGTAGCACAAGAACACATCTTAAGGAGAAGAGAGAAGCATTGGGAAAGGAAAGAAGAATAGAAACTGATAATTGGTAAACTGTTTTATAAAACTAATTAGACAGATTTGAATTGAGGTTTACCTAGAGTCATAGAGTTGTACAGCACAGAAACAGACCCCCTCGGTCCAACTCATCCATACCGACCAGATATTCTGAACTAATCTAGTCTCATTTGCCAGCACTTGGCCCATATCCCTCCAAACCCTTCCTATTCATATACCCATCCAGATACCTTGTAAATGTTTTAAATATACCAGCCTCTTCCTCTGGCAGCTCATTCCACTCATGCACCACCCTCTGGGTGAAAAGATTGCCACATAGTTCCTTTTAAATCTTTCTCCTCACACCTTAAACCTAGGCCCCCTAGTTTTGGGCTCTCCTGCCCTGGAACAGCTGAAGGTTAGGTGCCTGCAGTTGCTTTTGTAGATGACCTATCCCATGCTGGGGCCAGGATTTTAAATGGTGGGACAACCTATTCACAGTCTGGAATGTCTGATGGATCCCAATTCTGCAGTGGGAAGTGAATAAATTTGAATTTCTTTGGTGCCTGCTAACCGATGAATATTGAAAGCTACACATGCAGCTACTTAATAATGAAGCATATAAGGGGCTGCACAATGGCTCAGTGGTTAGCATTGCTGCCTCACAGCACCAGGGACCTGGGTTCAATTCCAACCTCGGGCAACTTTCTGTGTAGAGCTTGAACATTCTCCCCGTGAATGTGCGGGTTTCATCCAGGTGCTTTGGTTTCCTCCCACAATCCAAAGATGTGCAGAATAGGTGAATTGGCCAAGCTAAATTGCCAATGTGGAGGTCATTCGTGGGAAATGTAGAGCAAAAGGGTAGGGGAATGGGTCTGGGTGGGTTACTCTTTGGAGAGTCAGTGTGGACTTGTTGGGTCAAATGGTCTGTTTCCACTCTCTAGGGATTCTATGATATTTGTTGGGAATGACCTACAGGGATGATCATTCTTCTATTGTAGCAAAGTGTAGAAAGCAATTCCCTTTAACTTTGATTTTAATACTGTCTGTTTCCCTAAGTTGATTGGAAGGTGATTCTAAGAATATTTTTCCTTGCCCCGGCATAGCTTCCAAAAGGATTGGTATCAATTGTAAACTAATACCACACTCAATATCAATTGTAATTGTAATACTACTCCTACCAGAGCATAGGGATGTTCGAGAGAGAGAGAGAGACAGACAGACAGATAGACGTGTGGTGGTTTAGATGCATATTCAGGATTTTGGCAATTAAAGTACCTCCAATTTAATGAATTATATTTTGATACAACTGCAGGAAAATTTACTCTAAATGTTTATGCAGCAGATATGTATAAACAATGTAACATTTTCAAAAAATAAAATTGATGAACTATGTACTTTTGGATCGTCAAGGTCTGTTTGCTCCAGGAAATTATTGTGCTGAAAACACTCACGTTACCACGACAATGTCCACTTACTAAAAAGAGCCACAAAAAAACATTATAACAGGAACAGTGTTATAATGAGCAGCTTCAGTACTACTTAATGTCTATCATTACAGAATTGCGATCAGCAATTGAAACTAGGAGATGAGGGGAGAGTAAGAGAAATTTGCTCCAGTCTGCGGTTCATTTCTCAGCAAATACTAACATCTGATTAACTGCCTCGCTGAGTGCTCCATTCAGTAGGTGACAAGCCCAATAGCAAATTTCTGTCCAATTTTATCATGCCTCTCGGTGTCTAATCTGTTTCCTTTCAATGTCTAAAAATTACTCAGTGATATTAACTTATACTATTCATATAGCAATGATGTTTCCATGCAGATTCTATTTATTGCAAATGGGTTCACATGTTGTGAAAGAATAACATCATAAGAAAGTTTTAACTTATTTTACCAACATCAATAATCAACTCTGTACTGAAATGCTCATGGCCATATAAAACAAAAGAAAGGAACAGATTGAAAACCACAGAAGAAAAAGCCAACAGTAAATTAGAACATGTTTGGGGTTGATTTATTAAAATAGTACAAATTTCTTTTTGAACTGATACATTTCTGGAAAATGAATAAGTTCCTGAATCTATTTGACCAACGTATGGAAAAAGTCATTTTGACCTCAATCCTCAAAAAGGTGAGGATATAATATATAGGGAGCCTATAGGACCAAACCAGAAAATAACAAGCAAGGAGACTAGATTTCCAAAGGATGATGTACTGTGCATGCCACTGCAAAGTACTTCTGTATTACCAACTGGGTTTATTGTCTGTCTCCCAAGTGTGCAGTGTTTCAGAGACAAGCAATATCAACCATACAGATGCACTATCTCTTCCCTGTAATTTACTGTAGCTGCTCTATGCAATTCTCATTCTTTTCTCCCCCTAGTAGTCACTGACCTACACACAGCTGAAGTAATGGCAGAAATGTTGTTTAGGTCTCCATAGAGACCAACACCATGATTATGGTGCAAGATTCATTGTTGTCCTCAAGGTAGGATACTCGATCTACATGTGTGCTTGAGAACTGATTAAATCTATCACATTAGAACAGAAAGTTGAGATAATTACAACAGACATAATACATTCTCGCTATTTTATTTCAGAAAATCATATCTATATAAAGTTAAATGTTTGCAAGTTCCATTGCCAGAATAGATTCTGTCTCACTTTCCTTCAATAAAAGATGCTTGATAGGCCCAATCAATCAAGGTCATAATTTGGTCTGATGTTCAATTACAAAATGGTATAAAATGTGTTCTTATGCATGCTGTCAGCAAAAATGCTTAGGAACGTTTGCGCTGTACAGAAAAAGAAATAAACGAGTGTCAAGAAGTAGTATTACACAGTACCATTTCAAAAGCAGATAGCATAAAGAACCACAAGCTGATCTTACTTTTTTTTTGGCTCAGTCCAAGTTGTGTCAGGTTTTTATTTAAACGACAAAGCTGAGTGAGTCTCTGTGCTGCATCTTACCAAATGCACCGTATTAATTACCTACATACCAGGCCGTTATAGTATCCTTCATGTCCAAGTCCAGTCCTATCTCACCATGCACTGTTTCCAGAACAATTTACAGATATCTGCCCATAGGCCAGCATTCCTTGCATCTGTGCCATTTTGAAAAGGCCACTGGGCATGTATTCCATTGCTGCCCACATGGGCAGAATCTGACAGAGGACTAGAAGGTGGCCCTTAGAACAATCTGGATGTTCTGGTGGACAGGGTGATGCAAAGGAGAGGGGGTCTGGCAGAGGACATTGTGCCACCAGATCCTGGTAGCCTGTTCCAAGGTTGCTATCTGTGTCAATCTTACCCTGACTCAGCAGATGAACGGCCAGCAGTGCTGAAAGCAGGGCAATGATCTCCACCACACTCGGACAAGTGCCAAATCCTTCTCTCCGCTACTGCACTCACCCTCCCAAAGTTCATGCCCCGTCTCCCAGTGTTGTTTCAGTATCTCCCTTCATCTTCTCTCAAGGGCCAATGCTGCAGACCCTCCCTCATTAATGAAGTCAGTTACCATACCCGGTCAATGTATAGTGGCAGTGCTTTACTTCCCCATTGCACACTTTCCATTTCCAGCACAATAAAAGGCAACAGTGAGCACTCCTCATTCACTGGCTTCCAGCCTCCAATGAAATGTGTAATTGAGCCCCCAACCACATTCCCCTCAAAGTAGGTCATCTCATAAACCCCATAGAATTCACATATTCCCCACTCAACTGGTACGCACATGTTCTACACTTGCCTACACTCCCCACTCAAACCCCAGCACACGGTGTCAATATGCTATGTGTAGTCATTCACCTCCTCCCCTACTACCAAAGCCAGGGAACTTCTTACTATGGACAAAGTCCCCCTCCATTGTATCTGACTCCCAGCCATCCATATCTCCCTTCAGCGCATACAGTTGCCCCCTCACCCTACAATTGTAATCCATTCTTCTCCAGAGCCTGTGGTGCCCAATGCTGAAGATTAATTTCTCACATCAGCAACTGTTCTTGCCCTGCACACACCACAGTTCCCTCTCCAACCCTTTGTCCAATCAGTCTCTTTGAATGGATTCCAACAGACTGACTGTGGCATACCCAACTGAGTGACTGGACCACATAGCCTGGGATGAGACACACTCAGACCCCTGACTGATGGCCGTACATCTACACAACCTAAACCCACAATGGAGCCACAGGACTGACCATGACCCACTCTCCTGAGTGCAGAGGCATTGATTCCATGACCAGAATCACCCTGACAGGATGCCTGACTCTGGCCAACACTCTGGGGTGAAATCAGAGGCATCCTTTGCCTTACTATGCTAGGACCCACTGACTGACAGGTGCCTACATGGACTTTGGTGAGGACTACACCCTGGAAACTAGAGACACGATTGCTTGTTTTCTGCACATGCTTGCCACCCAAGCTGTTGGCACAAGGCACAAGATTGACGTTGATGTAGCAGAGTGCGATACAACAAAGACTGTCTTTGACTGAGACTGTTGAGCACCACTACTTGGTATTGTAGGGTAAGGAAAGGCACAGATGCTGCGATAGGTGCTAAGATCGCTGCTGAGTGAGTGAGTGTCAAGGCAGAACATCAACAAGTCCTGGGATGCAGCCTTATCCATTATGTCAACATTTGCATTCAAAAATGTCCCCTCTGTGGTCTTTTAATACTGATTGCCACCCTGCAATAAAACTCTGTGCTTCCAGAGGACCAGTTGTGAGGGATTGGAAAAGCTGGATGACAAGGCCGTGAATGAGGGGTGTGTGCTGCTGGTGACTGGATCATATGCTTAGCACCCACTCTGTGCCAGGGACCCAGGTTGATTCCAGTCTTGGTGATTGTACGGACATTCTCCCTATGTCTGTGTGGGTTTCTGCTGGGTGCTCTGGTTTCCTTCCATAATCCAAAGATGTTAGGTGGATTGGCAATGGTAAATTGCCCTTAGTGTCAAGGGTTGTGCAGGCTATGTGGGTTAGCCATATAAATTCATGGTTATGCGGATAGGATAGGGTTCTGGGTGGGATACTCTTTGGTGGGTGTGTGCAGACCTGACAGGATGAATGGGCACTTTCTGTACTGTAGGGAATCTACAATTCTACTGTTTGGTCATGCACAAGATGGAGGTCATTCAGAAAAGGCAGCAAGCTTAATCCACCAGACAGCTGCCTCTGACTTCCACATCGTGTTGTCATGACATCCAACTTGTTGAGCGAGTTTGGCAAGATTAAAAAATGAATATTAATTAGGTGAATTGAGCCATCAATAATCTCCCTTATATGGCAACTCAATACTGTCGAGCCGACAGCATGAGTTAGAGATAAAAGGAACTGCAGATGCGGGAATCCAAGGTAGACAAGCAGGAGACTAGAAGAACGCAGCAAGCCAGAGGTGGAGAAGTCAACACTTTGGGTGTAACTCTTCTTCAGGACTGGGGGTGGGTGTAAGGGGAGCTGCAGAAAAAGGGGAATGGTGGTTGGGGGAGGGTTTTAGGTGTGGAGAGGGCTGGAGTGGTGAGGTAGGGATAGGTGAACACAGGTACAGGGTACGACCTGGTTGGATGGTAGGAGGAATGAATCCGGTTGGTAGCTAGAAGGAAGAATCAGTCAGTGGAATTAAAGGGAGGAGGAGAGGCTCTTTTTCCAGCCCCTCCCCCTCCCTTCCATTCCTCTGACTGACCCTTCCTTCCAGCTACCAATTGGATTCATTCTCCCCATCGGCCAACCAGCTCGTACCCTCGAGCTATGTTCACCTATTCCTATCTCACCATTCTGTCCCTCTCCCCACCCAACCCACTCCCCTTTATCTGCAGTTCCCCCTACACCCACCCCAAATCCTGAGGAAGGGTTACATCCAGAACATTGACTTCTTTACCTCCTGAAGCTGCCTGGCTTGCTGTGTTCTTCCAGCCTCCTACTTGCCTATCCTTGAAATCACGACGGCCTCAATGGACTTCATGTTTGATTCTACAAAAGATATTGCCATAGTATGAATTGTGCAGATACTAAGGGATCCTGTTCCACATTTTTAAAAATTTCCTTTGCTCTTTGAACTGTGGCCTTCAAAAAAGGGAGAATCAGCTTTAAACCAAGGAGAATGGATACAGTTGGCTATAGTAAAATATTTACTGGAGCACATTTTGTTTTGTATAAAATGTTTAATTTTTCCTGGAACAGCAACAGCAACAAATAGACACCACTTAGTCAAAGGAAAACTACTTGATAGTAACATCTTGTTGGCTCTTGACCAAGTGACCATGGATAGCATGTGCAGTTAGTGGCACTGTCAACCATCTAGCCTGCGGAGGGAAAACACTGAGATATTTCTCTGTCTCTCTCCAATGTGAAGGTACCAGAACGTCTCCAGTGACACCAGGCTAACCTCTACTAATTTTCTCTGCAAACACCCTATTGAAAATGGAATACAATGCCTTTAAAAACAGTAAAAGGATGAATTCACAATCAGTGAATGAAATAGAGCATTGGCGTGTAAATAATCTTGTGTCAACAACAAAGAACTATAAAGAAATGAAAAAAATGTCAATGAAAGTGATTCATTGAATTCTGTACTTGACTGGTATTATCGAACTGTGATTTCACGATTTTTTCCCACCTTTGAGTTTCTGCCCGTTTGTAAAGGGGGGAGTTTAAATAGTTCAGGTTATATGTTAGCAATTCATATTAACTAATTGCTGATGGCTGAAAACAATTTGTTTGTAACAAACAGTTATCCTCGGTCAGCTAAACTTAGGACTGTGGATAGTTTAAGTAAATCTTTTCACAGTTGTGATTACTCTGAGAAAAGTGGGACTTGATTCCTAGCAGACTACCCCTGTGAGTTATGACAATGTTTTCGTACGTATTTTAAAAAAGCATTTATATTATGTATTTTTATTTCATTTTGATATATAGTGAAGTATTGCCTCTGTTACATGCGAATTATGTTTGTTGCATTAAGCTGCAATTCTGGGACCACAGACTCAAATGCTGTGGGGCTATATCATGTTAGTAATTTTAAGTTTGCACTAGACATTCCCTTGGGTTCAGCATTCCTGGCCTCTCCTATAAGTGGATAGGTGTACTCCTTTCTGAAACAAAGACAAATACAAACAATTATAGAGCCATAGAGTCACAGAGATGTTCAGCATGGAAACAGACCATTCGGTTCAACCAGTCCATGCCAACCAGATATCCCAACCCAATCTAGACCCTTCTGCCAGCACCTGGCCTATATCCCTCCAAACCCTTCCTATTCATATACCTATCCAGATGCCTCTTAACTATTTCAATTGCACTAGCCTTCACCACTTCCTCTGGCAGCTCATTCCATACACGTACCACCCTCTACATGAAAAAGTTGTCCTTTAGGTTTCTTTTATATCTTTCCCCTCTCACCCTAATCCTATGCCCTCTAGCTCTGCACTCCCCCAGCCCAGGGAAAAGACTTTGTCTATTTATCGTATCCATGCCCCTCATGATTTTATAAACCTCTATAAGGTCACCCCTCAGCCTTTGACGCTCCAGAGAAAACAGCCCCAGCCTATTCAGCCTCTCCCTGTAGCTCAGATCCTCCAACCCTGGCAACATCCTTGTAAATCTTTTCTGAACCCTTTCAAGTTTCACAACATCTTTCCGATAGGAAGGAGACCAGAATTGCACACAATATTCCAACACAGGCCTAACCAACGTCCTGTACAGCTGCAACATGACCTCCCAACCCCTGTACTCAATACTCTGACCAACAAGGGAAAGCATACCAAATGCCTTCTTCGCTATCCTATCTCCCTGTGACTCCACTTTCAAGGAGCTATGAACCTGCACTAAAAGGTCTCTTTGTTCAGCAGCACTCCCTAGGACCTTACCATTAAGTGTATAAGTCCTCCTAAGAATTGCTTTCCCAAAACGCAGCACCTCACATTTATCTAAAATTGAAGTCCATCTGCCACTTGGCCCATCTGATCAAGATCCCATTGTAATTGGAGGTGACCTTCTTCACTGTCCACTACACCTCCAATTTTGGTGATATCTGCAAACTTACTAAATATACCTCTTATGTTCACATCCAAATCATTTATATAAATGATGAAAAGTTGTGGCCCAGCACCGCTCCTTGTGGCACTCCCTTGGTCACAGGCCTCCAGTCTGAAAAACAACCCTCCACCACCACTCTCTGTCTTCTACCTTTGAGCCAGTTCTGTATCCAAATGGCTAGTTCTCCCTATACTCCATGAGATCAAACATGTTGATTTATTTTACATATAAAAATTGCAGCACATTTTATTCTATTCCTTATGCTCCTTTTAACTTACACCAACTAATGCACATGCCACCATCTTTGTTAAGGAGTGGAATACATAATGAAATGGATAATTCTCAGCATTAAATGGAGGGTATACATTTCAGGTGAGAAAGGGCAATTTCAAAGCAGATGTGAGGTGCAAGTGTTTTTCTACACCAACAGCAGTAGCTGCCTGGCATGAACTGCCAGGAGTAATGGTGGAGGCAGATACAATAGGACCATTTAAGGAGCTTTTAGATAAACACATGAACAACAAAGAATGGAAATATGTGGACCATTGGCAAGCAGAAAGGGTTTGTTTAATTTGGCATGATATTTGGTACAACATTGTGGGCTGAAAGGGCTGTTCCTGCGCTGTACTGGTCTATGTTTGACATTCTAAGCAAGAAGACCTCAATTTTAAAGCGTTTTCCTGTGGACTGACTGTTCTTCCTTAGCTGGGGAGCAAATCAAAGACTTGACTTCTGATCATCTCCGAGATCACTACGTATAAAGGATAAGCTGCTCAACAGACCAAACAGCTACCCACATAAATATAAGCCTTGTCTGGGAGCAACCTCCTGCTAAACACGCAAATTAAGCCATTTGATGTATTTATTTGGAGGATACAGGGATAATTTAACAAATTTCCAATGTTTCAAGCTGATGCTGCGCATGGGAAGTAGCACTTGGAATTAATGCTGTCTAAATCTAATTTGCATTCCCAGAGGTTATTTGTGATGTTATTGTAAATTTATAACATTATAACATTATTTCTAACATGAACAGTTACAAATATATCCAAGGCCAAAGAATTAAAATTCCAAAACATGACATTCCTTCATTGGCTGTTTTAAATTAGGATTTAACTTACTTCAAATTATTTGTATGTCAGTGTTGTACTGTATAATGTCAAAACCTAAGACAATTTGACTTAGAAGCCAGAACTTTTTTTTGCTGATCAAGGAGTTCATCTGAGTGATCATCCGACAGCAACTCCAGTTAGTTATCTGTAATCAACTGAGAGCAGGGGGGGAGAAATGAACATTTGATGGACTGGTTGTGTGCAAATTATCTGCGCTTGGAGATCTGACTGTATCTGATTTCTATTCTTATTGCCTTTTTGGGTGGTTCATTATATTCTTTCATCTCCAGATGAGTATCATGGTTATTTTAGCCTATAAGACACTGGTCTTGCATTTGATATTTTCACAATTCCAGATTAAATTGACAGCATAAATCCTAACATATCCCAATAAGCAATTTGCTACATCTGGGTTAATTGTTAGGCGCAGGAGTAATGTAATATCTGCAAGGGTAGGCAAGGTGAACTGTAAAACCTCTGCATATGTTGATATGTTGAGGAAGAATGCTGTGAAATCAGAGGAAGGCAAAACAGTACATTAAAATAAAGTCATACCATTGACAGAAAGTGGAAATTTTGCGTGGTGACTAATGATAATGGAGATTTCTTTGCAGTTGCTTTAGTGACACTGCATTCATTATTCTTTATGACTGATGTCAGAGAGGGAGTGTGATGAGATAGAGAAAAGGAATCCACAAGAGCAAAACAAAAGGCAACACAAGAGGAAATGGATAGAAAGAAACAGGAAAGAGTGAACACAATAAAAACAAAATGAGAACAAAGCACACAATCCAAATTTGAAGTCAACAAGAATCACAAAGAATAAAGAAAACGGAAGCACAGAACAAATTAAAACATGGATAGCGTTCGGAGTAAACAATCAATAAATTCGGAGAAAAGAACTTCTAATGTACAACTGAAAATGCATAAAGAGAAGAAGAGATTGACATGGAAAGATCTGGGAAAATCAAATCTTTGAAAGAGCAGGACTAAAAGACAAGGAAGGAAAAAGAAAGGAAAATCAATTAAGCAAAAATATTATTGGTTTCTTTGGAGTGACTAAGTTATGATAAATGGACTCAGGAAACGCTGAATGGAATGCCATGCATTGATTTAAGTTTTATAGTGATATTTGTCAATGGGGCACAGGAATTTATTCAGATCAATCCCCACTGAATATTTTCTGTTGTTCCATTTTTTATTCTCCCTTTTGCCGAGTTAATTTGTCATCTGTAGGACAGATGCTTCAAATGAAGGATTTACAGAGTTATTGACTTAGTAGTACCCTCTGATAGTGGTATTTTTTCAGTTAAAACCATTCCTACACGAATAATTCTCACACTGGGATGTTGGTGGCGTGATCAGATTGGGGGCCTTTGGTTCTCTAGGCAGTTCAAAAGTGGCCATGGAGACAGGCAAATGCGGAGGGGGACCTCAGACTTTAATAAAAGGCTGTTAGTGTTTCTAACCCTCCCCTTTCCCCTCTCCCCCCGCCTTCACATAACCTGCCCATCCCCACTGCCATTTATATCCCTCATGGCACCTTGATGACACATCATGCCCTCTCTGGACATCTCCATGATCAGTCACTGCACCTCAGACTCCACATACCATCTCCATCAACACTTGCACCTTCAGGTTGGACCGAGGGGTCTGTTTCCGTGCTGCACATCTTGATGACTCTATCTCTCAGCATGCTCGGGATGTTTTGGGAGGGAGGTGGGGTGGGGTGGGGTGGGGTGGGGAGGAGGAGGGTGAATGGCCAGGTGTTGTGGAGCACCTTTGTGTCGGTGTGGGGGGGTGGGGGGTGGGGGGTGTGGGGAGGGGAAGGAACAAGTGACGGTGTCCTGCAGGGAGAGTTCAGGGAACTTGGCTGTGGATTGAGGGGCAGGGTCTCCAAGGTTGTGGACTTGGGATTGCTCCCTGTGCTGTTTGGTGGTGAGGCGGGGAGTGGGAGGATAGTGCAGCTAAAGAACTGGTGCGGGGATTTCAGACTTCTGCATCGGTAGGATCTTCCAGTGCAAGTATGCGTGTGCAGAGGGGACGGATGTCATCTTGACTGGGGAGGCGCCGGCGCCCTGTCGGGGAGGTTTGCTGGTGTGGCTTGATGAGATTTAAACTGGTGATGTGGAAGGGGGAGGCCAAGGCAGTGGGTGGGATGATGGGCAGAGGGTGGAGGTTGGCCATTTGGTTGGGCCGGGCCGGGCCAGTCTGGCGGCCTATGGTGAGGGTGGTAATCACGAACGTGCGGGTGTGGGTTGCGAGTTGGTGTGGGTGATAGGGATGAGGCTTGGTGTTTATTAGGGACTAGTGGATGGTGATAGAGAGTGTGTGGAAGGTGTGGTGCACAGGCGGACGGACAGATTGAGGGAGACGGACGGATCGGCGGAATTTAGTTTGGGGGGGCCTTGTGCCTCAATGCACTCAGTGCTCGGAGTGGGATTGGGGAGCTGATGGCACAGGCATGGACTGGTGGGCCTGACCTGATGGGATGGGAAACGGGTTAGGACAGGCTTTGTACAGTTGACGGGAGGGCCTTGAGTGGTGTTGTGGAGCGGAGAGACCAAAGGAGTGTGGTTCTTCGAAGTTTTTGTCACATAAAGACAGGATAGTTGGGAGGGTGTTTGGCATGTTTGCCTTCATTGCTCAATCCTTTGAGTGTGGGGGTTGAAGAGTCATGTTGAGGTTGTGCAGGGTGTTGCTGAGCCCTCTTCTGGAGAGCTGTGTCCAGTTCTGGTCTCCCTATTATAGGAAGGATATTATTAAGCTGGAGAAGGTTCAGAAAAGATTAACCAGGTTGTTGCCAGGAATTGTGGGTTTGAGGTGCTGGATAAGCTGGAGCTGTTTTCACTGGAGGGGAGGAGGTTGAGAGGTGACATTAGAGTCGTAGATAGAGTAATAGAGATGTACAGCATGGAAACAGACCCTTCGGTCCAACCCGTTCATGCGGACCAGATACCCCAATCCAATCTACTCCCATCTGCCAGCACCTGGCCCATATCCCACCAAACCCCTCCTATTCATATACCCATTCAAATGCCTCTTAAATGTTGCAATTGTACCAGCCCCCACCATTTCCTCTGGCAGCTCATTCCATACACGCACCACCCTCTGCGTGAAAACGTTGCCCCTTTGGTCTCTTTTATATCTTCCCCTCTCACCATAAAACTATGCCCTCTATTTCTGGACTCCCTGACCCCAGGGAAGAGACTTTGTCTGTTTATCCTATCCATGCCCCTCATAATTTTGTAAACCTCTATAAGGTCACCCCTCAGCCTCCGACACTCCAGGCAAAACATTCCCAGCCTGTTCAACCTCTTTGTGTAGCTCAGATCTCCAATCCTGGCAACATCCTTGTAAATCTTTTCTGAACCCTTTCAAGTTTCACAACATTTTTCCGATAGGCAGGAGACCAGAATTGCACGCAATATTCCAACAATGGCCGAACCAATGTCCTGTACAGCCACAACATGACTTCCCAACCTCTGTCCTGCTAAGATTTGCTTTCCCAAAATGCAGCAACTCGCATTTATCTGATTTAAACTCCATCTGCCGCTTCTCAGCCCATTGGCCCATCTGGTTCAGATCCTGTTGTAATCTGAGGTAACCCTCTTCACTGTCCACTACACCTCCAATTTTGGTGTCATCTGCAAACTTACTAACAGTACCTCTTATGCTCGCATCCAAATCATTTATGTAAATAACAAAAAGTAGAGGACCCAGCACCGATCCTTGTGGCACTCCACTGATCACAGGCCTCCAGTCTGAAAAACAACCCTCCACCACCATCCTCTGTCTTCTACCTTTGAGCCACTTCTGTATTCAAATGGCTAGTTCTCCCTGTATTCCATGAGATCTAACCTTGCTAATCAGTCTCTCATGGGGAACCTTATTGTACGCCTTACTGAAGTCTACATAGATCACATCTACTGCTCTGCCCTAATCAACCTTCTTTGTTACTCCTTCAAAAAGCTCAATCAAGTTTGTGAGACATGATTTCCCACACACAAAGCCATGTTGATTATTCCAAATCAGTCCTTGCCTTTCCAAATACATGTACATCCTGTCCCTCAGGATTCCCTCCAACAACTTGCCCACCACCGAGGTCAGGCTCACTAGTCGATGGCTTGTCTTTACTGACCTTCGTAAACAATGGCACCAAGTTTGCTAACCTCCAGTCTCCTGGCACCTCACCTGTGACTATCAATGATACAAATATCTCAGCAAGAGGCCCAGCAATCACTTTTCTAGCTTCCCACAGAGTTCCCGGGTATACCTGATCAAGTCCTGGGGATTCATCCACTTTTAACCGTTTCAAGACATCCAGTACTTCCTCCTCTGTAATCTGGACATTTTGCAAGATGTCACCATCTATTTCCCTACAGTCTATACCTTCCATATCCCTTTCCACAGTAAATACTGATGCAAATTATTGAGGTTTTGCAAATCCTGAGTACAGAAAAGGTGAATGACAGGTGCCTTCTCCCTAAGGTGGGGATTTCAAGACGGAGAGACATACTTTTAAGGAGAGGGGAGGAAAATTTATAAAAAGATATGAGGGATTTTTTTTTTACAGACAGTGGTTCAGAGGAAGTGTTGGATGTGGGTACAATTACAACATTTAAAAGACATTTTGATAAGTACATGAATAGGAAAGGTTTGGAGTGATATGGGCCAGAAGCAGCCAGGTGGGACTAGTTTAGTTTGGGAACATGGTCAGCATGGACTGGTTGGACCGAAGGGTCTGTTTCCGTACTGTGAGACTCTGTGATTCTCTGTGATCAAAGTTCTCCCACCTTTAAAAAAGTCTCTGCTTCACAGAATTCACAGATCTTCTCATTCACAGATGAATTCCTTTCAAGTGGTTAATCTTTTATTAAAACAAACTTTGACTTATAACTGCATCAAAGATAGCCACTCCTTTAATAGCCTCGAAAAGATGTAACTTCAGGCCCTCTACTTTGGAGATATTAACATTCAGCCATTTGCTCAAAGGACTCAGTTGTAATCAGAACCCTTGGAAGTGGCAACAATTCAGTCAACTAAAATTGCAAGAACATTTGGTAATATTTATTTGAGATACGGAGGAGCTGGTGTTGGACTGGAGTGGATGACACTTCCGCCACCTCCACACGGACCCTACTACCAGGGATATATTTCCCTCCTCACCCCTTTCCGCAAAGATCATTCCCTCTGTGACTACCTGGTCAGGTCCACGCTACTCCCAACAACCCACCCTCCCCTCCTGGCACCTTCCCCTGCCACTGCAGGAATTGCAAAACCTGTGCTCATACCTCCTCCCTCACCTCCGTTCAATGCCCCAAAGGAGCCTTCCACATCCAAAGTTTCACCTGCACATCCACCAATGTGATTTATTGTATCTGTTGCTCCCAATGCGGTCTCCTTTACATTGGGGAGACTGGACGCCTTCTCGCAGAGCGCTTTAGGGAACATCTCCGGGACACCCGCACCAATCAACCACACCGCCCTGTGGCCCAACATTTCAACTCTCCATCCCACTCTGCTGAGGACATGCAGGTTCTTGGCCTCCTTCACCGCCACTCCTTCAACACTCGACGCCTGGAGGAAAAATGTCTCATCTTCCGTCTCTGAATATTTCAACCCCAGGGCATCAATGTAGACTTCACCAGTTTCCTTATTTCCCCTCCCCCCACACCTTATCCCACTTCCAACTTTCCAGCTCAGCACCATCCTCATGACCTGTCCTACCTGCCAATCTTCCTTCCCACCTATCCGCTCCACCCTCCTCTCTGACCTATCACCTTCATCCCCACCTCCATCTACCTATTGTACTCTTGGCTCCCTTCTCCCCAGCCCCACCCCCCTCTCATTTATCTCTCCATCGCAGAGGCTCCCTGCCTTCATTTCTGACGAAAGGCTTTTGCCCAAAATGTCGATTTTCCTGCTCCTTGGATGCTGCCTGACCTGCTTTTCCAGCACCACTCTAATCTAGACACTGATCTCCAGTCCTCACTTTTGCAAAGTTAAAAATCACACAGGATCATAAGACACAGAACTTATAGCAAATGATCACTGCCATGTATGCAATCGATGCAATATATTGAACAAACCTAGATTGCTGTTAAGTCTTTCATCTTTTAGAATGGGTTGCAGGATTCAGTTCTTTATTACATAAATATCAGAACTTCTTTCGAATCACATTCTCAAGGTAACTTAAAGTTTTATTAAAAAACAGCTGATATCTTAGCTCAGGCATTGCATTGAAGGTGTGAGGTTAGAGTCTGTCTGCATCCCCATCTTGCGTCAGACTGGTTCTATTTCCAAAAGTAGGAATTTATAAAACATGATATAGATTGACTGCCAGTAGATTGTGTGCTTTTTGAACAAAATAGAATGAATCTGCAATTACAATTCTGCAAATGCAAATTCACCCCATAGACTTAAATGTGTGTGCACGTGCATGGAGGGCAGGGTGGACGAGTAAGAGAGAGTGAGAGAATAAGTGAGAGAGTGAGAGAGAGAGAGAGAGAGAGAGAGAGAGTGAGAGAGAGAGACAGAAAGAGTGAGACAGAAAGAGTGAGACAGAAAGAGTGAGAGTGTGCACATAAGTGCATATGAGCATGTGTTCGTGTGTGTGTGCCTCTTGGGGGCAGCTGTGTGTGTATCTGAGAAACAGCATGTGTATGAGAGAGGGTCTGTGTGAGTATAAGAGTGTGCATGTATGTGTGTGTATGTGAATGTGTGAGACAGAATGTGTAGTGTAATAGGGTCACCTGTAGTGTGACACGAACCCAAGGTCCCGGTTAAGGCCATCCTCATGGATACCGAACTTGGCTATCAGCCTCTGCTCGACCACTCTGCGTTGTTGCGAACTTCCAGATATGCCTTGGAGGATGCACACCCTAAGATCTGAGGCTAAATGTCCCTGACCACTAAAGTCGGGGAACACTTCAGCAGGCAGGGACATTTGGCCTCAGATCTTCGGGTGACTATCCTCTAAGGCAAACTTCAGGATATACAACAAGGCAGAGTGCCCAAGCACAGGCTATAGCCAAGTTTGGTACCCATGAGGATGGCCTTAACTGGGACCTTGGGTTCATATCACACTGCAGGTGACCCTATTACACTACACACACTCTCACACATACACATACACGCACATTCTTACAAACTCTCACACTCATACAGACCCTTGCTTAAACACACATTCTCTCTCAGACACACACATACAACCGTCCCCCCCCCACCCCAGAGAGATGTGCACACCTGCACTCTCACACTCTCATATGCATTCACACACTCACATGCAAGCGTGCACACATATCAGTGTCTATGGAGTGAATTTGCATTTGCAGAATTGTAATTGCAGATACATTTTATTTTATTCAAAAGGCACACAATCTGCAGGCAGTCAAACCATGTAACATTTTAAAAACTCCTTCTTAGCAAATAGAACCAGTCTGACTCAAGTTTGGGATTCAGACAAAGTCTAACTTCACACTTTTAATGCATTGCTGAACTGAGATGTCACTTTTTTATATAGCCTTAAGTTATATTGAGGATGCAATTTAAAGTAGTTCTGGCACTTACATATTGCTGAATTGAAACCTGCAATTCATTCTAAAAGATGAAAGAATTACCAGAAATCTAGGTTTATTCAATATATTGTTTCAGTTGCATGCTTGATACAGTGATCATATCAAGCTATAAATTCTGTGTCTTATTATCCTGCTCCACAGCTACCTGATGAAGGAGCAATGCTCCAAAAGCTAGTACTTCAAATAACTATGTTGGATTATAAACTGGTGTGTGATTTTTAACTTTCTTTCTGAGCTATACCAGATGGTCTGTCATTCAATGCCGACACTGGATTATCTTGAAAATCTAACTGACAGCTGCTGATTGTCTTCTTTTCATTTCTAAATAGTTGGAAATTTAAAAAACTTCACATCATGACACATATCACCCTTTATTTGCCCTTCGATAGTACTTGTGTCTCCTCCCTAAATTAGTGACTCCCACAGTGTGGGCTAAGGCAATACTACTAAGGCAAGACAAAAGTATTGTCTGTTCAAACACAGCACTATTTTCAAATGATGTTGCTGGGTTATGTTTCCACCACTGTGATTTGCCTGCCTGGCAAAAATGGGTTCTGCTGGAAATGAGGTTGGGTCTTTCACATCTGGATCCAAGCTGACTTTTTTTTAAATTAAAGGCTTTAGGATCTGGGGAAAATCAATGGAAATTCAGCCCAAAGAATGCTTGCCACTGTTTCCGATCATAGGTTTGTTCTACTAAGTTAAAAGAACATTTTTGAGTACATGCTAGAGAGACTCCAGAATTACAGTACGATTTTAGCAGTCTGTTTTCATCACGTCCATGTTGGATCTTGGTCGAGAACTTCCATTAGTTTCATTCACTCACTCTATCCATGTTGATCTACACCATTCATTAGTAGTTCGCCTTCAATTTCCTGTTGAAATCATTGATCGGCCCTATTTGCACATCCCCTGTGGAAGATGAGTTCTAGGTCATGACCTCTTGCTGTTTTAAAAAGTTCTTCCACACACCCCTCAACGCATTTACCCAAAATATCAAATTGGTGTCATCCAGTCCTTGCATCAACAGCTGACAGCAATAGCTTTTCTTTGTTCACCTTACATAAACATTCTCTAATCTTGTACATTGAGGAAGAATTTGACCCAATCTCCTTTGTTTTACAAACAGAAATCCCATTTTTTCTAACTTTGCCTTGCAGCTATCTTTCTGAAACATGATGGTCAATTTCCTTTGCACCCTCACAAGGTCTCTTACAGCCTTCTTAAGTCAGGCGACTAAAACTAGACATCACACTTTAATTGTGGCCTAACCAGAGCTTTACAGGTAAAGCACAACTTCTCTGTTTTGTGTTCAATACCTCTAATCATGGAGCACAAGATCCCATGACTTGCTGGCTAGCCAGTGGCATCCATGCACCATGCATGAACAAAAAAATTCACCCTCTCAATACCTCTCTCTCTCTTTCTATATACACCTTCTGTGCAGCTGCAACACCGTATCCTGCACTCTATTCTGCTACCAGGTAGGTATGATACGATCTGCCTATATGACACACAAAGCACCATTTGACTGTATCTCGGTACATGTGAAAACAATAAATCAAACGCAAAACCTTCAACAAGCTATACATATGAATGTCTCGTTTTGTCTCCCCACACCCTTCAGAAACATCCCATTTAGCCTGGCATTTCCTTAAGGATCTATCATAGAGTGATAGAGTCCTACAGCACAGAGACAGGCCCTTTTGCCCAAACTGGTCCATGCCAGCCAAAATGTCCACCTATGCTAACCCCATTTCCCTGCACTTGGCCCATCTTC
This sequence comes from Hemiscyllium ocellatum, assembly GCF_020745735.1. Taxonomy (NCBI): domain Eukaryota; kingdom Metazoa; phylum Chordata; class Chondrichthyes; order Orectolobiformes; family Hemiscylliidae; genus Hemiscyllium; species Hemiscyllium ocellatum. Next base: position 23,198,480 of record NC_083415.1, on the reverse strand, counting down.
TTCTAATCCTTTCCCATTAATGTGTTTGTCCAAAATGTCTTTTAAATGTTGTTAATGTACCTTCCTCAACAACTTCTGCTGGCAGCTCATTCCATATGTGTACCACACTCTGTCAAAAAATTGTCCTCCAGGTTCCATTTTATTATTTCCCCCTTAACCTTAAGCTGATGCGCTCTAGTCCTCGATTCCCCAACCCTGGGAAAAAGACTGTGTGAATCACCCTGTCCCTCTCATGGCTATCCTTGGCTCCCTCCTCTTCATCAGTTTTCTACTGCTCCTGAAGGGTGAGGCATTAGTTTTCACATACTGTATATGCTGATGATACCCAGTTCTACCTTACCATCCACTATTGCTAAATTATCAGACTCCTTATCTAACACACAGTATTAGATGCACAGAAGTCTCCTCCAACTAAACACTGGAAAAACTACAATGAATAAAGCTATTGTTTTGGAGCAGCATTTCGGCTCATCTGCTGCTCTAACTCTTAGAACATCTGGGACTATTGCAACACTCCTGACTGTTCTGCCACTCTATACCTTCAGTGAGGACCGGAGATGCTGGAGATCAGAGTCAAGAGTGTGGTGCTGGAAAAGCACAGCAGGTCAGGCAGCATCTAAGAGCAGGAGTATCGATGTTTTGGGCATAAGCCCTTCATTAGGAGTGAGGCTTATTCCTGATAAAGGTCTCTTGCCCGAAACATCAATTCTCCTGCTTCTCAGATGCTGCCTGATCTGCTGTGCTTTTCCAGCACCACATTCTTGACTGCATACCTTCTGTTTAAGTAAAGTCATCCAAACCTCTGATGCTGTTGTCATGTTCTGGTTAAACACCTGAGCTAAACTGATTCTTGATGAAGCAATGCCTTGGTTTCAAAATTCTCATTCTTTTTTGTAAATCCTTCAGTGGCCTTGCACCTTCCTATTGCTGTAATCTCCATTAACCCCACAACTTTCTGAAATCAACCGTGCTTCACTAATTCCAACTTCATGACCATTCCCAATTTTAACTGCTCCTCCATTGTTGGCTACATCTTCAGCGGCTGAGGTTCTAAGCTCTGAAACATTCACTGCCTCTGTCTATCCCACTTTCCTCCTTTAAGACACCCCTTAAAAACAACTTCACTGTGTGATTTCTTTTTGTTCATCTAAGTTAATATGGCTTCACCTGCTTTTCTATGTTACAGACATATGATATATTTAATAGTGTTTGTGAAGTCCTTGGAGATGTCTCATTATGTTCAAGGCCCTGCATAAATAAGTTGTTGTTATATTGTCTCTCACTAACTATTTTGGTGAGACAACGCAATTTTGCAAAGTATGTATTAAATTTGATCTGCCACTTGTGTGCCCTTTCTAGTAGCCTCTGATCTGTTACATTAATTGGTATCATTTTCACCATCTGTCTCACCTCCAGGTTTGGTATCATTGGCAAACTTTGAAAGATTACTCCGTATTTTGATATCCAAATAATTTATATCTGTAGTATTGATTTGAACACTGAACATTGGGGAACATCACTATCAACCAATTTCAGGGAGACTGCTAAATTGAATTTTGCTCAATATAGATTGAATCTTCCATGATTAAAACAATGAGCACCATGCTGAATGAATGACACACTTAAAATAACATTCTCACAAGATATGCAGTTATTGCAAGTGTTGGACATGTCTCTTACTGATTAAATAAGCCTGACAGCAATGCCTAGTGTGGACTCAATGGGGTAGAAATTGGTGCATGTTGGACTGAATCTTGCTAAGCATCAATTTGGGCATCTTTCATGGAGGGCTTCTTTCCACCAGGCCCAGTGAGTTTTCGTATGCCATCATCCCAAACCTGCTTCATTACCCATGAACCACACTCCTATGATGCCTCCCTTATCATATTATCTCACTCACTTTTGGTGCCACTTGCCAGTTCTGGGTTATCCCAGGATCCCTGATGGTGTTGCCATATTTAAATGGCAAATATGCACCAGGTTAAGCACGGGCTGCCTGAACCTGCCCTGCACAGTTCAGCTTATTTGCCCCAGACATGACAGACAACAGAAACTGGTGCCATGCTTTGCAGGTAGAGACCTGAAGGTCCTGGCAGATGAGACAATGCAGAGAAGAGCAGACCCCAGGACTGGCAGAGGAGGCAGACCCTGGCAATCATTTCTAAGATTGCCACCAGGTCAGTGTGGTGTTGACAGATTGTAGAAATGCTCAGCAAATTAGGTTAATAAACTTCTCTGCTCCACAAGTACCACTCATGGTGAACCACTCTCAATTCAAACAACATGTTCCTTTACTTGTTCTGACCTTCTCTAACTCACCACACTACTATGCCTTCTGCATTCTTACTCGCAGATTTGGAATACTTACTAACTTTCCCCTCCTGCACCAGCATTACAAGTATTGCTCCCTTTCATCTCACTCTATAACTTTTTTTGATTAATGTATTGTTATCATATGTACCGAGATACAGTGAAAACTGTTGTTTTGTGCAATATACAGGCAGATTGTACTATACAAAGTGTATCCAAGTGGCAGAACAGTATGCAAAATACAGTGTTACAGCCACAAAGTGGAGAGAGACAGAAAGAGAAAGACAGAGCGTTACATAGAGAGGGAGAGAGAGAGAGTGAGGAAAAGAGAGAGCAAGGAAGAAAGAGCGAGAGAGCGCGAGCGAGAGCGAGATTAACATTTGTCCCATTTCTGGAGACCCAGAGTGGGTGGTGAGACACACAGCATTCAGCCCTCATCTGCTCGTGATGATGGTGAAACAGCTGTGGGACCCGGCAACCAAGTCAGGAGCATTGCTCATTGCTGTGGTACTCTAGGTGCAGCATCCTCAGAGTCCACTGGATATGTATACTGACCTACAATCCATCACTCCCTTAGTGTTCAACATCAACAGCAAGGCAAAAGGGGGAGAGGGATCTTGACTTCACCCCCTTCCTCAGAATGACACAAGGTGGTATCAGTCGATATCCAGATGGAGGGGAAACCACATAAAGGACCCCAGGTAATTTCTCTTAGGACACGTGAGAGGAGGCCAGGCCTTGCATGTCCACGTTACCTGCAACCCTCAGCCTTATGGGAATTAAGTCCAGGAGGTCATATCTGCCTCTGGGTAAGACACACTCACTCAATCTTTGGTCCAATGGTCACCAGACACCAGTCCAAGGCCAATTGGCTTCACTGTAGGGCAAACACTTACACCCCCAAGTATAATTGGAGGAAAAAGTTGACACTTTCTTGAGGACATACAGGTGTCATAGTGACACTTCACTAAGTATGTTTTCACATTTGTAAATTTGAGTTCATTTGTCACTATTAGCTATGTGAGTGAATGCGTGTCTAGCTGCTGCATCAAGACTGAAGGTGCAGAGACTAGAAATCCTTGTGCGACATGATGTTTTATGGTCTAAGGTTTTCAATGAGCAGTTTCTACATTCCATGCAGGCTTTGGGAACTGGAAGGTGACTGTTAATTTGGTAACTGGGGTCAATCTTTTTTCGCTGTTATATATAGCTTGTGCATCAAAGTCATATATGTGGCATTGATTCCTGGCACTGCATGATGTGGCCAAGGGTGCTTTGTGCTCCACTCAGTAGGATTATGCCTAAGGTTCATACACAGGATTTACTGCTCATAGAAATGTCTCAATATTACTCAAAAGTGAAACCCCTTCCCTCAAAGAAGAGTTAGCAGCTACTTTCAGCTCCATTGGTTACTTGTTATTTACAATACAGTAGAGGGAAACAGCAGTCGCTCCCCATGCAGTGAAGCTCTGTCTCAGCCCCATTTCTTTGGAGAATCCCCAAGTGTACACATTCTCATTTTAGTAGAGTCCTGCACCCCATCAATTTTGAACTTGCCCATCATCCCATCCAATCCATTGATCTAACAGTTCACTGCTCTGCTTTATTATCCCCACCCCCGGTACATTGTGTACCTATAGTAGTTCATCATACTGCCATTGAAGACAGAGTGTTGCTGACTGCTGATAACCCCTCTCCCACATTACTCGTTGAATGCTCTGCTGTCTCCCTCTCTTATACACAGCTGACCCTCTATACAATTGAAATCCCCTCTGCATCCCAGTATGTTGCCTCCAAATCCCACTACCGAGCCCTTCATTTTTCTTTCTGCACAAGATAACAGCCCCTAATAACTCCACATTGACTTTTAATGGTCAGACCTGCAAGTCAGACCTGCAAGTCAGACCATGGCATACTCTCATGGTCACTGCTCACGGAGCACATCTTGAGATGTTGATGCCTGGTGTCAAGTTGGAGGGCTCTAGGAGCAAGTGGCGAGCTAGAGTCACTAGATAACTCATTTGACCATCATCTGGAGATTGGTCACTGTCTAGTTTCTAACAGATGGATGGAAGAATAGGAAATGTAAATAGGACTCTCACTGCTGTTTGGTGAGAACCTCATTTTGCTGTACTCTCATGATAGAAAACAGGACTTTTGCTCTCAACATTAAGAAACATCTTGCTTGCTATCTCACTACCTCACTCCTGAAAAAGGGTTAAACCAAAAACATTGACTTCTCTATCTTCTGATGCTGCCTGGCTTGCTACATTCTTCCAGCCTCCTGCTTGTCTACTTTGGATTCCAGCACCTGCAGTTTTTTTGTATCTCACTGCCTTTCCTAACATTCCCACCAACACCCATGTCATCCAGTGCCTTGGAAGACATCACTATTCTTTGGGTATCCTGTGAGGCTGTCCGAAGCAGTAGTTAAGTCTCTTGCATATATTTGCGAGGAATTGCTATTCAAAAGTTCCATCAGTGTAAGAAGAACAAAATAAGTATTGGTCCTCCTCGCTGAGGACTTTCAGCTGCTATTTTGATTGCCAAATAAACCGGTGTGTTTTTATTTTGCAAGAGGCGCAGGAATATTTTCCTGACTACAGTGCTTGGAACTAGATCTTTCTGTCGGATATCCCAATCTTCTTGCTGGGATTCAGTTTAATGCCATTAGCTTAAATGGCTTGATGTTAATGTACTTCCAGTGTATAGCTACTTCTGAATGTGCAGAAACTGCAGCAGCTAATGAGACTCTAAAACCAAAATGGAACCAGTCTTGGATTTGGAACTTCTTGCTTTCACAGTATATGAATGCAGACATGAAAACGTGAAGTGCTCCACAGCAAATTTGAACAATATGCCACATGAGAGATTGCAGTAGATTTTACTAACTGTTTGGTAATCGGGTGCTCTGTAGAAAAGCATCAGAGACTTGGAACATGTTTTAATTAGCACTCAGTTGTGGGTTTTTAAAAAAGTTTGAATTTTTTGTTTAAAATTTTGGAGCCCTGTTAACACCCTAATTTCTAACAACATCGTGACAATATCTTTAGCAAAATGAAGTTAGATTTCTTAAAATCAGCAGATGCTAGCAGATGTAAAGAATGATCACAAACACAAATAACTACAGGACTGCAAATTAAAAATGTTTTCTAAGAATGCTGAAATACAGTCAAACAGCAATACCAGCTTGAGCATGGAGTGAACATGGGAGGGTGCTTGATATTGCAGCTGATGTGATTAGGAGGCAATGACTACAGGAGACTGAATTACAAATAAGCTTGTTAGCTACATTTATGTTAATTGACTTCGTAATCGTGGTATAACCATATGGTTCCATATTGTGAAATACATTAACTCACAAATAATCAGTCTTGGGTTATACTCATTTTGCCAACATAGTGTGTAGTAGTGTGCTTCTGGGGTAATCTTCAAATTGAAATGTTTACTGAAGCTATGAAATCCTGATTTGGTTGCTATGTTGGCTTTTATGAATGGAATTTAAAATAAATTCAGAAGTCTCAGTGCTGTGATTTGTACACTATTTCAGTCATGTTTGCAAATGCCTACTTTCGATAACGTTGGGTTTAGCACTGCCCTGTTGCAGTGAAGTGCGAACCCTAAGGAGGCAATCCGCTGAACTTTTGCTCCTGCTGGGAAACTTGGTCAAAGATGCATAGCAACAATTTTTCTGTGGGCTACGTGTGATTTTCATTCATTTTATAGCACTTGCCAGATAACAATGTTTGATGTAAGCCTAATTTTCTGACATATGTTCCTAACACATGATTCCCCATCGAAAAAGTGGAGTTGAAATAATATCCATTAAATATTTTGCCTTTTAAGGACGGCAGGACATGCACTCTTTTTGTGTATTTTCAACTGCAGGGTTTTATATGTCCTTGATGAGGGTTTATGGTGATTGTGGGCTGTGTAAATAACGTTGGGTGGCCAGTGCACTACCTTTCCACTGATGCCTGACCTAACCCTGATCATATGGAGGGCAGGCAGGAGCTGCAAGTGACAAGGAAAAGGGAGAGGAAAGGGAGGATCATTACTTTAAGAAAGCTTTGAGGCTCTCTCTACCTTCCTGGATGGCAGGAACAGTCAGAGGCTGTTCTATAGAATGGTGACACGGCTGTAAAAATCTATTTTTCAGTGGAATAGGAGCAGCATGGTAGTACAGTGGTGAGCAATGCTACCTCACAGTGCCTGGGACCTGGGTTCGATTCCACACACAGGCTACTGTGCGTGTGGCTTTCCTCCGGGTGCTCCGGTTTCCTCCCACAGTCCAAAGATGTATAGGCTGTGGGTTAGCCGTGGTAAATGTGGGATTATGGAGATAGGGTAGGGGAGTGAGTTTGGGTAGGAGGGTCTTCAGAGGGTCGGTGCAGACTCAACAGGCCAAATGTCCTCGATCTGCACTGTGGAGATTCTAGGAAGCATAGGAAATAATTGGAAGAAAATTGCAGCATCAGGTTCAAACACCTCTCTCTTACCGATCTTCCAATACAGTTTAAATAAAACAGAGAACTGTGGATGCTGATGGTCTGAAGCAAAAACAGAAATTGCAGGAGAAATTCAACAGATCTGCCAGCATGTGCGGAAAGAAAACAGAATTAATGTCCTGGTTTCTGGAAAAGGTCTGCCACCAGACCTGCTGGGTTTCTCCAGCAATTTTGGTTTGTCTTTATCGCAGCTTGCTGTTCCCTTCAAGTGCAAAAGGCTCCAACTGGACCTCCAGCTGCAAGAGCCTCCCCCACGTTTGGTTGCTGATTGACACCACCAGCAATCATCTCCGCACCCCCAAACTCAGCCCGAACACACTGCACCTGAATTCATAGTATCCGTACAGCCATTCGGCCTAGCTGTACCTACCCTTCAAAGAGCATCCCACTCAGACCCACCCCCTCACCCAATCCCTGTAACCCTGCATTTCCAATGGTGAATCCTAGCCTGCACATCCATGGACACGCTAAATTGCTCAATCCACATAACCTGCACTTGTTTGGACTGTGGAAAGAAACCGGTGCACTCAGAGGAAAGCCATGCAGGCACAGGGAGAACGCACAAACTCCATATAGACATTCACCCAGTGTCTGTGTGGGTTTCTTCTGGGTGCTCTGGTTCCTCCCACAGCCCAAAGATGTGCAGGTTAGGTGGATTGGCCATGCTAAATACTCAGTTATAGGGAGATGGGTCTGAGTGGGATGCTGTGTGCAGGGTAGGTGTGGATGGATGGGCTGAATGGCTGTAGGGATTCTATGAACTCAGGTGCAGAGTGTAAGGGCTGAGTTTGAGGGTGTGGTGGTGTCAGCTGAAGGTGTCAATCACCAATCAAGGGTGGAGGAGGCTCTTGCAGCTGACGGTCCAAGTGGAGCCTTTCTTACTCAAAGGGAACAGTAAGCTGCAATGGACGACAAACCAAAATTGCTGGAGAAACTCAACAGGTCTGGCAGCAGACCTTTCCCAGAAACCAGGGTCACTGGACTCAAAATGCTAATTTGGTTTTCTCTCCACACATGCTGGCAGATGTGTTGAATTTCTCCTACAATTTCTGTTTTTGTTTCAGACCTTCAGCATCCACAGTTCTTTGTTTTTATTTAAGCTGTATTGGAAGCTCGGTAAGAGAGAGGCTGTTTGAACTTGGTGCTGCATTTTCTTCCAATTATTCTCTATACTTCCTCGAATCTCCACAGTGCAGATCGAGGATATTCGGCCTATCGAGTCTGCACTGACCCTCTGAAGAGCATCCTACCCAAACTTACTCCCCTTACCTGATCTCCGTTACCCTACATTTACCATGGCTAATCCACCTTGCCTGCACATCTTTGGATTCTGGGTGGAAACTGGGCCACTCACAGGAAAACTATGCAGACACTGGGACAATGGACAAACTCCACATCAACAACCACCTGAGAGTGGAATTGAACCTGGCCCTAGGCGCTGTGAGGCAGCAATGCTGCTGAGTTATGTTGCACTCAAAAAAAATTAAACAGCAAATGGGAATGAAGTGCTAATGATCAGATAATTGGAACTAAATAATTTTGAATGAGGAGATTCTCATTGCATTTTCCTTTGAATTGCCATTAATTTTCAATCCAGCTGGCTAATTTGTTATTAACTTCACAAGACCATTGGAGCCTATGCAGATTTTTTAAATGGCTTCTGAAAATTCAAGTAAATTGTATTCATTGATTATGCTTCATCCACTAACTTAGTTATATCCTAAAAAATTCAAGCAGATTTGTCAATCAATTACTTTAAATCCATTCTTATTTAATTCTTATGACTTTACAATCCTTCAATACACTCGCGTCGTAAGATACCTCACTAAAGGTACAATTAAATGGCCAATATTTTCAGACTGACATTTCACTCCTCCTTAAGTATCGGGATAATACTTGTTCTCTCAAATTCTCAGCTACACCTTCTGCAGTCATTCAGGAGCCTTGCGCATGTTGAAGAGTCGAGTCAAAGCAGGCAAAGGTATTTGATAGATACTTAAGGCAAGGACAATTCTCAAAGGTATGGAATAAAGGCAATTACAATTTGACATACAGATGAGGAAGGACACCACTTCGACTGGGACAACACACCCATCCTAAGATGAGCCAAACAGAGAGAAACATGAGAATTCCTTGAAGCATGGCATTCCAATCGGAATTCTATCAACAAACACATTGACTTGGATCCCATTTACCACCCCGAGGAAAGAAAAACAGGAAATGACGTTAGCACAGGAAATAATGTCACCAACCCAAGGAAACCTAAACACATAAATAAAAAGTGGACCATACCACTCGGGCTTCATTCGGAGGCTCACTCATTATGTTACCTAGTATGGCATGAAATATCTGAAACTGAACCTTACAGATCAGCGAACAAACCTACATCCAGGCAATTACAAGGGCTTGAATTCTATCACAATCTTTGCATCCCCACTATCAGGGCAAAAGGCAAATCCCCCAGCCCACACTTGCAATAATTTCACCCCAGACAGCCTCTGAACTGGCTGTCTTTGGGCCTACCTTCCTTTTACTATCAGTTCAAACTGAAGGCCAGGAGCCCAGCTACCTCAATGGTGCATTGCTGAAGGATGTCAGGTTCAGGTCAAATAAGAAAATTAGGATGAAGGGGAAAATGTCTCGGGGAGACTGTTGGGACCACTGCAACTGGTGGCTGGCTCCGATATCTCCTGCAGGTACCAAAGCAAGATCACCTCCATTTCGTTGGTAGTTGTCCCAAAAGCTCAGTGACCCCATGAGACATTCCTTGAGTAGGGCCTGTAATTATGCAGCTTAGGAACTCACCTCCTTGGGTGGTCAGCAAGTCTCTGGGCTGGCAGTGGTGCCCTCGCCTCCCAGCCGGGGGGGTGGGGGGGGAAAGCAATAAAATTCTACCCAAGGACTCTGGATGGAACAGGACTGCTGAGCTGAATGATTTTTTTCATAGAACTGCATCTTCTTATGCTAAATCTTCATCTACATTATTTATAAAAACCTGACACAGAAACACTGAAAATAAAAAGCATAGAAAGTAGGAGGAGTAAGCCATCCAGCCATTTAAGCCTGCTACACAATTCAATATGGTCCCAGACAATCATCCAATGCAGCATGCTGTTTCTATTTCTCTCTGTATTGTTTGATCCCTAAATCAGAGATAGATAAGTTCTTGAATGCCAAGAGGATCAAAAGTTTCAGGAAGAAACTGGAAAAATGGGGTTGAGAAACTTATCAGTGCTGAAAATGTGTTGCTGGTTAAAGCGCAGTAGGTCAGGCAGCATCCAAGGAACAGGAAATTCGACGTTTCGGGCAAAAGCCCTTCATCAGGACCTGCTGCGCTTTAACCAGCAACACATTTTCAGCTCTGATCTCCAGCATCTGCAGACCTCACTTTTTACTTGAGAAACTTATCAGCCATGATTGAATGGCGGAGCAGACTCAATGGACCAAATGGCCTAATTTCTGCTTCTACGTCTTAAGGTCTTTTTCCATTTCCTTGAGGTTTCTGTCGTATATCCCTTGTGACCCAAAGCCAGATCAATATTTAATTTTTTAAGGGGTGATTTTAATGATGCACATCTGACTGGTATACGGTGGATGGAGGGTTGAACTGGCAGGTAGAGTCACATCAGGTTACAACACCCCCTCTCCTACATTAGCTCACCTCAGCAAAGATCGGGGTGATCACCTACCACAAGCAGGTGAGAAATAATGTTGCAAAGTTCCAGACTGTTTGTGTTATTGGCATTGCAATATTAACATTCTGGAGGCTGGCTGGGACTAAATCTATCAGCAGGATCTGGCAGTCGTCAATAGAGAAGGTTGAGATGGTTCACAGGAGGAGAAAGTGAGGTCTGCAGATGCTCGAGATCAGAGCTGAAAATGTGTTGTTGGAAAAGCGCAGCAGGTCAGGCAGCATCCAAGGAACAGGAGATTCGACATTTCGGGCATAAGCCCTTCTTCAGGACTTATTCCTGAAGGGCTTATGCCCGAAACGTCGAATCTCCTGTTCCTTGGATGCTGCCTGACCTGCTGCACTTTTCCAGCAACACATTTTCAGCAGTTGAGATGGCTCTTAACCATTCAAATTGGCCCTTTTTGTCGATTCCTGGTGGGTTCATAGGAATTGGACAAATCCACTGGGTCCTGGAGGCAGTTTTTGAGACCTGGTCTTGTCCCCTCTTCCCAGCCTCAGTTATAACCAAACCCTCTTCATAATACTCAATATCTAAGGTTACAGCTATAACGACAATGCAGAGCCTGCCCAATGTGTGAAGAATACATTCAGAATATTTGACATTTCTAGCCCTTTAAAACTACCCTTTTCTAACTGATTATGTTGTTGATTGTGTGCTCTGAGAGTACCAAATAAACCCAAGGAGGATTTCCCTTTTGTTGTCAGATAAACAGTGTTTTTCTTTTAGTTTCTATCATGTAGCACAATCTCAAATATCTGAAAAACTATATACGGTGCTGTGTTCTTTTGGTGCCACTCAAATGTTTACAAATGTCACTCTCCTATTAGGATCAACTTTTGTAAGTACCCTACATTAATGCTTAACGGAGCTTCATCACTGATAAGCACAACATTTGATTTGAATGAATAGATTCTGACCTTAATGGCTTTTGACTCCAATAATCATATAGCTGTTATTAGGTAAAGGAATAAGGTGAGCCAAAAAAAAAGCAATTTCTCTTTGAAGGTTTATTTAGTTCCAATATGTTTTTTTTCCAAAAAAAAAGTCACATTTTAACCTTCAAGTCTTTTGTGACTGCATCATATACAAAGCCACTCAGCTTTCTTCTGCCAACATCTGTGGTACAGCATTTTTGTTCGTGTTGCTGTGATTATGTGGGCTTCTTGCTTGGCAGATAACCAAATGTCAATCTGAGATGATAGAAGGAAGCTGGGCATTTACAAAACGACAAAAGGAAAATAAGCAAAACAAAAGGCATATAAATTTTGAAGATTGAAAGGTTTTTACTAGTAAAGATTTGAAAGTAGAAAAACACCCTTCATCAATGCACTGAAAGGAACCATTTTGTGTATTTTTACTGCAGAACATTTTTATATCAATTTACTCTATGTAGAAACAATCACAGAAAAAACAATTTCTGACTAAACTGCCACTCAACCAGTACAATGTAGTCCCGTTAATGGAATGGATTATTAAAACACTAGAACTCAGTTGTTTTGCAATTACCTGAGTCAACTCTAGATGACTGACTGAACAAAGTATTCCTTGCATTGTTCAAGCACTTCAGTCATCTTTTTATTTGAAAAGCCTAGCTCCCTAACAAATAACTGCTGCCAGAAAAATCAACTTCTTCAGCTATGGCAAGGCCTACATAATTTATGGCTTTAATATGCTCACTGAGGTGTATAGTCTATGACAGTAATTATAAATGCAATAAGAAATTATAGCTGAATGCTTTAACTGCATTAGGAGCCATTTGATGAACAATGATGATTGCTCCTCATTTTGAACAATAGAGGGCAAGTGAGTGTCAACGCATTAGAATATTTGCTGTTCTGCTCTGTTCTTTTTCCATTTACCACAGAATGTCAGTTGTCTATTATGAAGCAGCGAAGTGATGTCCAGAGGTAGCTTATGACTTGACAGGCACAAAAATGCACAAAGGAACTAATCAATTTAGTATGCAATGACTTTCATTAGCACTTAAAATCTTCAGCTTTTTTTTCCTTTTTCCTTTAGGTACAAGAACGGTTTTAGATTTATTTAGGACAATAGACTTCATTTATGTAAATTCTTGATAAGTGATTTCAATTTTGTGAATAAGAACTTTGATAAGCCAGACCTTTACTGATTTAGGCTGATTACAATCACTTTTGTTTATTGTCTACTGTACAGAAAATCTTTAAGTGAATATATAGTTTTCCTCTTCTAGCCTCATGCTTTATCTGTTTACTGCCATTTTTTTTTCATTATGATCTCAAAGAGCTGCTACAGCAAATGATCACTTGTGGCCCACTATCATCCCAAAATAAAACTCTTTCTGTCAAAACATAGCAAATAACAGCTGCGGGAAAGCTTGGTGGTATACTCAAGCATTTTACTGGGGCCAGGACCTGAACCTTCCCTATTAGCTTCAGGTAGTGGGTGACAGTGAAGTAGTTAACTAAGATTACAAAGGAATCTTGATCAATTGGGACGTGGGCTGAGGAGTGGCAAATGGAGTTTAATTTGGATAGAATATAGAATAATACAGCACAGAACAGGCCCTTCGATCCTTGATGTTGCACCAACTTGTGAACTCATCTAAGGCCAGCCCCTTACACTATCCCATCACCATCCCGATGCTTATCCAACGACTGATTAAATGCCCCTAACGTGGCTGAGTTAACTACATTGGCAGGCAGAGCATTCCATGTCCTTAAGAATGCTGCCTCTCACATCTGTCTTAATGTGAGGTGTTGCATTTTAGTTAGAAAACAAGGGCAGAACGTATACAGTTACTGGTAGGGCCCTGGGTAGTGATTTTGAACAGAGATACATGGGAGTTCAGGTATACAGTTCTTTGAAAGTTATGTCACAGATAGACAGTGTGATGAAGAAGGTATTTAGCACATTTGCCTTCATTGCTTAGAGCACGGAGTATAGGAGTTGGAACATCATGTTGCTATTGTACCGGATGTTTGTGAGGCCACTTTGAGTACTGTGTACAGTTCTAGTCACCCTGCTATAAGAAGGATATTATTACATTGGAAAGAGTGCAGAAAAGATTTACAAGGAAGTTACCAGGACTGGAGGGTTCCAATTATAAGTAGAGACTGGATAGGCTGGGACTTTGTTCACTGGAGTGTAAGAGACTGAGAGGTGACTTTTTACAGGTTTATAAAATCATGAGGCGCATTGATAAGGTGAATAGTAAAAGTAAGATTGGGGATTACAAAACTAGAGGGCATATTTTTTAAAGTGAGAGCAGAAAGATTTAACAAGGACCTGAGGGGTAATGTGGTGGCTTGTATGTGGAACAAATTGCCAGAGGAAGTGGTCGACGCAGGTACATGTAAAAGCTATGTAGTTTTATCCATGAATAGAAATGCTTTGGAGGAATATGAGCTAAACGCAGGCAAATGGGACAAGTTCAGTTTGAGAAACTTAGTCGGCAGGGATGAGTTGGACTGAAGGATCTGTTTCTGTGCTGTATGATTCTATGACCCTGCTTTCAGACTCAAATATGAGCCAGAAATCTGAACTATGTAGGACAGTCACTTGGCTACATTCTTCCAAGAACTTGATCAGACATCAGTTTCGCTCTCCTTCATGGAATAAGCTGCATGGGCACCTTTGCAGCTAAATGAGGCATAGGGTATTCCAGGATGGTGGCAGCCTCTCTCCATCCATTTTAAATTCAGAATATGAAATACCCGAAGCAGTTTGACCACCACCGTCCAATGCTGGGACAGTAGAGTGCAGGCAAGGGAGACCCTTCCCCAGGATGGCCTGAGACTGCAGTGAGCCTCCAGGCCTGTCCGCAGCATTCCCACTACCTCATGATCACCAGGAGGGTATCCCTGGGATACGAAGGCCCCTTGTTGGCCCCTGATAATAGGCAACAACAGACTCTTAAAGTGAATTTGTTACATTCCGTTGCTTATACCGGCCACATCTGCCTCCACAGAGAGCTGTCTGGGGTTGCAGAGATGAAGGGGATTCATAATGCTGCACAACATTGTGAATTTGCATGCTTGAACATCATTGCCCACCCACCCATCCTACACCAGTGAGGACTAAAGCTACCACTTCATGTTTTGCCCGTCTCCCTTGTGCTTTCAGAATGGGAAGAAATTATTGGGGATAGAGGGAGGATATCCCTCCTGCCTGCAATACGCCTCTTATCAAGTCAAACATGGATGTCCTAGACAGGATACACAAACTAAAATGAGTAGTCAGTCAACCACCTTGAGCTGTCCATGAAATTGTGTTGGGGGAGAGGGGAAGAGATAAGGCATCAGCTAATCATTGATCAGCTAAGGGTCTTCCCTCCATTGCCACTGCATTAATACGTGCAACTAGTGAAGGTAGAATGAAGGAGGTCAGCCCACCCTCTTCTAGCTCAGGATAATCGGCAGGAAGAACGGTACCTCGGCAGGGTGGGGTCTGTGCTCATATTTTCCAGTCCTTCCACCTGGCATGACCCCTCCTAAACCTGACCATTTTTTTTTGTCAGTCAGCTCAAGACTGATGTTTCTACAGGTGCGGGTATAATAAGCCCCTGCTACTGCACAATCATCCAAGTGTATTACTGCATAGATTTCAGACTAGACAGGCGCTGTACTTTTTAAGAGAGTTACATAACATCACAACATACAACATTTGTTATAAAAATACCTACTTCACTTTCAGTCATGCTGTCAGTCCAATTGAGTCTGGGTAGTCAGCTATATGTATGTAATGTACAATAACATCAGTAAGCACATAACCAGACCTTGTGTAAACAGTGTTGCTTATTAACTTCAAGACATTCATCTCAATGCTGAACCCAGATTTTGTAGTATATGTTACATGAGCTAACGTTTGGGAAGTTAGTGTGGTCACATCATAATGTGGTCTGTTGGAGTTTGCCCCAAGAAATCATGTCAACCCGATATTTACAAACTAAATCATCTACACCATTCACTCAAACTCAAAAGCAAAAATAAATAAAGTAACATTTCACAAATAATATGAAAGTATGCTGTAAAACTGTTTAGATATAATGAAAGATGTCATGAAAGAACACTGTACAGCATCTGTGTTCATAAAACTAAATGATACAGACGTCATTTCATATTGAAGACTGGATAATAAACTGGGTATTGTATCATTCCTGATGAAACATTGATTTTCCTGCGCCTCGGATGCTGCCTGACCTGCTGTGCTTTTCCAGCAACACACTCTCAACTCTGATTTCCAGCATCTGCAGACCTCACTGTCCCCTCATTGCATCATGAGATACTGATAGCTGAAAAAGGCAAGACTTTATTTTATGATGACTTTATTCAAAGAGTGGCTAAGCCCTAGCCTCAAGATTGGACCCAGTTTGAATTATTTAAACAGAGTGATTGCAACTGACTTGCATGTATTTGAGCGAGGGAAGGGAAGTCAGCAAGCTTTCTAATTCATGGCTGCTATTCAATCAGCCTGCAAAAAAACACACATATCGATTGCAAGATGACAATGACAAAGATAGTGCCTGCTTCAATCAGCCAGATGAACTTCACTACTAATGCCCAACCAATAATAATGACCATGGGTGAATTTCCATGCCAGGCTAGTGAAACATGCACTGGGGTGTTTCATACCTTCCAAAACAAAATCAACACAAGACAGCCATTGCCCAGCACTTCTGTGTTTCACTTGGTCAAGTTTGCAACGCAGTTTACAAACTTTTGTGGAGTGAGACATGAACGCGGGTTTGGAGATGGGCTGGTCAGAAAGCCTCAGTTCTCAGAGAAAGCTATCCACTATTCAATACTGTTTAAATGCCCTCCAAATTTTACCCCTCATTGATGAACCTTCTTACTACACATCCCCCTCAAATACCCATGCTCCTTTCAAAGCTCCCTCTGATTGCCTATGCACTCTCACTTCATGCCCCCTCCGTTTTCCTATGCCACTCAGATCCCCATGCGATCCGATTTATCCTGTGGACTTCACCAGTTTCCTCATTCCCCCTCCCCTCCCCACACCTTACCCCAGTTCCAACCTGCCAGCTCAGCACCATTCTTATGACCTGTCCTACCTGCCAATCTTCCTTCCCACCTATCCGCTCCACCCTCCTCTCTGACCTATCACCTTTATCCCCACCTCCATCCCTCTGTTGTACTCTTGGCTACCTTCTCTCCAGCCCCACCCCCGCTCCCACTTAACTCTCCACCCACCTCTCCACACCACTCCCTGCCTCGTTCCTGATGAAGGGCTTTTGCCTGAAAAGTCAATTACTTTGCTCCTCAGATGCTGTCTGACCTGTTGTGCTTTTCCAGCACCTCTCTGATCTAGATCCAATTTATCCTCCCCAGCCATTCACTCTGTACAGTGGCTCAAGAGTCACTTAAAAGCAATACAAATTATTTTTAATGCAGGTGTAAGTAAATTAATTCCATGTCAACTGAATAAAATCTTCATTCAGAAATCTGTCATTGTATTTGAGGTTAAAAAGAATTCTCCTTGGAAAAATTTATGTGACTATTAATATGCGTAAACAAATAAGCATGTAATCAAAAACCATATCAAAGTTAGATGATATTACTGCACCCTCTTTAAACTGTCAATCATTCTCAGGAACAACAGGACTAATGGAATACCTTCTGAACTCAGATCATTCACACAACCAATCATTCATTACACTGACAGTTATTAAACAAACCATTATAGCCACAAAACCTTGAGCTTGAGAGAACAAATACAGCATTTTCAATTTGAAGTGCACTGTTAATCAACAGAGAGGAGCTGGTGTTTTACTACTCAACATTATTGGTACAAAGTTGAAACCAAACATGACAAAAAACTTTATCAACATGTATTTTGACACTATTGAGAGCATTCTGGCACATTCTCCAACTGTAACACACAATGATGGTGAATGCAAGGGTCAACTTGCCTCTCCAGGACAGTGATGAATCACTGCATTAAAAATAGATCTATATTAAAATGTCATCAGTAGATGTCATATTATAAAGTATGAAAGCATTTTACACTTACTTATTAGAATATTCCTGATTCTTCAGAAGGCCTCGCCCAGTGATCACAAACTCTACAAAGCAATGTATGTTTCTTGACCTTCAAGAAGCCACAAAAATACGTTAAAATAGCACACAGGGTGGAATGCAATCTTCCTTTTCCCCTCACAATGGGTACACAGACTTTGGAAGAGGTGTGATTATTTTGTACCCAAGGCTTTAACAATCTGTAAGATTCTACATTAACGTAGTGTGAGGCAGAAGACATAAAGGCATTGGGCTTCCTTACAAAAAAAACATTTTTCTGTGTTTGGAGAGCTGAGTTTTACCTCCATGAGAAGACAGAAATCAGGCTCTAAATAAATGGTAGCACAAGGTGATCTCAAATGTGGAACAATATCTCATACAGAATCAGTTGAAGTTTTGGGTGAAGTTTAGGAACGTTGAACCTGATAAAAATGATGTTGATTCATTTCCATTGAGGGAAAATATCTCAGCCTCCACAAAAAGCCAAGAATAAACATGGCAACTTGCAACTATAACAACTACTAAGTTTTCTGCATCATCATTTCTGAAATCAAAAATCCACCTTGCAACATGAAAAATCAAATATAATCTAATGATTGTGCTCAATATCTACAATCTACAATGGTCTTAATCTGTACTGCACTGCAGAAAAATAACAAGGCCTCTTTTTAAAAAAATGTGCGCTTATTTAAATTTGTAACAAAATAACATCCCATGGGAAATATCAGGTATGGGAGGAGAGCTGTCAAATGTAAAATTCATCATGGAGGTGGTCTCATATTCATCCACAACACTTACACAAAAGGGATGTATCTGAAATTCATTTTAGTCATAGAATGCAAAGCATTTGCTCCATGGTAAACAATTATTTAAAATCTTTTTAAGAACACTAAAATGTAAGTGATAGAGTCACAGAGACGTACAACATGGAAACAAACTCTTCAGTCCAACTCGTCCATGCCAATCAGACCTCCTAAACTGATCTGGTTCCATTTGCCAGCATTTGGCCTATATCTCTCGAAGCTCTTCCTATTCATATACCCATCCAGATGTTTTTTAAATGTTGTAATTGTAACAGCCTCCACCACTTCCTTTGGCAGCTCATTTCTTATACACACCACCCTCTGCATGAAGAATTCCCTCTCAGATCCTTTTTAAATCTTTCCTCTCTCATCTTAAACCTATGTCATTTAGTTTTGAACTCACCTGTCCAGGGCAAAATACCTTGGCTATTCACCCTATCCATGTCCCTCGCAATTTTATAAACCTTGACAAGGTCACCCCTCAGCCTCCGTGCTCCAATTTGAGTCACATCATCCTTAACATCTTTACTTATCTGTGGTTGGTTTACCCCCTTCCTAGGATTCTAGTTCCTCACTGAGATGTTTTGTTGCTCAGTGAGGCATGAACAATTTTCTAAAACATTTTCTGTAGTTCCTCAACCACCTTTCTGCTAAACTTCTTTCCCAGTCCGCTCCAGTGAGCAGTGAATGATGCTGCCAAATCGAATAACTCTACTATAAAAGGAGCTTTGACTAAGGAAGTGGGGCAGTTCAGGAGGGGTGGGGTTAGGGCAAAAATGTAAGCTTACAAAGCAAAAAGGATATGGTGGCACTGCAGGGCAGCTATTACGATAATAATTGACCTCTAACTTAAGAGTATTTGCTGCTAAAACCCTCATCCATGCCTTCACTGCTAGACTTAACAACTGCAATCCATTCCTGGAGCTAAACTCCCATTCTCCAGACAATGATCAAGGTTTTCTTAATCCGCCATTAATAGTCAACTAAAATCTGTCTCAAAAGATGTCCACTCTAGTCACACAAGCCTTATTTCAAAATTTTGTTGCATTCCTCTTTAGCTTCGGTCCTGAACCAGTTATCACTCAATTCTAAGCAAGCTGCTTTTACTTTAAGAGCAGTCTACTTAAAAATTAAAAATTGAAGAGTTAAAATTTGACTTACTTGCTATGTTGGAGGTATGAGTGGCAAGGATTAACAGTTCCAGTCTCCTTGTACTGGTCCTTGCCCTCTCTCTCTCTCCCTAATGGATAGGGGAAGGGTTCAGTGACGACAACTGAGGAGTCAGATCAGTATTTTCACTCCTCCTGGCTCTTACATAAGAAATTGCTTCAGAAAAAACTTACCTTTAGTTGAAAGCTGAAAACAGGATTCTAAAGGGTCTTACTGGCTCACATTATATGTAGATTAATTGGGTGGTTAATAATTGTGCATTCACATCATCGCCACTCACAATAACATTTTAATTTAACTAGTTAAGTTTCTTCAAAATTTACATTTTTACTACAATTTAAAGGGCACTTAAAGAGTTAATCTAATTTTATTCATTTGGCACACAAAAAAAGGTATTTAAGAGAAGGCTGAAACTATGCTTTCTGGGTGGGTCTGCAAATTAAAGGGTATAAAAGTGTGTACAGACAGCGCTCCAGTATTCTTCACTGCCTGGTTATCTGAGTTTTAGCATCCTCATTGCTGTTCGAAATCACAGTTGGGCCCTAAAGCAGGCACCTCACCTCCCTGTACATGAGACTTTAACACTCCAGGAGATGAACTGAATTAGACTGTAGGCTACAACCTTTTTTAATTCTAACAAAACTAACTCAACCTGCCCACTTTCAATTTAATGAAAAACAGGTTGGGAGTAGAAGACAAACTCACTCTGAGGAGGAGTATTGGAGCTAAAACTCTTTTTTGAAGGAAAGCATACAGCTCAATGTCAATTGAAGTTGCATTTTCAATGTGAGAGGAATTTTGCCAGGCAAAGAAATATAAGAAAAGCTGTATCGATGTGATAAATGCTTTTATTGCAATGCAGGTGGGACAGGTGAAATATTAGTGATACCTTCAAATGATGGACTCTGGTGATCAGCTGAGAGACATAACATTCCTCCCTTCCACAGTCTAAAATGTTAGGTCACCTTACAGATAATGTCCTTTTCATGTTTCCACCACATGGTTTCCAAAATAAACTTCCAAAATTTAATTTTCAGTGCCAGAGAGATTGGCAATAATTGAAATACATCATGGTTTAGAATTTGTACATATACTTGAATGCAGTGGCCTCAGTCTGAATGGATGACTAGTAGTCAGTACAGCAAATTCACATCCTTCATGCATTGTAAAGTTGAATCTCTGCAATTTAGACTTCAATAATGATTAACGCTATAAACTGACTGTTTCTTATATCACAAGATCTTAGCTGTTAGCCCTGAAGAATTAAATAATGATTCAAAAAAGTTTTGTGCTTTTGTTTCTTTGTAACATAGAACAGTCTTAATGAAGGAACAAAATGAATCTGGATAGAAGTGAAAATTTTTGATTCAGCATTCTAGCTTTTTATCATATGATTATTACTGCAGGTCTATTTGAAGAGAAAATCTTCACTTGAATCTACACTGAAAAAGACAGTATTTCTTTTCCCGAATGTACTCAGACAGCAGCAAATCCACAATCCTGAGCCACTTGAAAGGCAAATTGTACTGGAATTTAAATCAGCTTGGCATTTTTATATCTCTGTAATAAAGGTGCACAATGGCCAGTATTCAAATTTTTAACCATAATTGGTGTTTCCCTTGACTTTCAGATGACAAAATAACGATTACTGGAAATTTTGTAACTGCATCTTTCATACAAATGCAGTACAATATTATAGTAAGAAGTTTTTAAAAATGTATGACTCGTTGCCTTCTTGGGTGCAGGAAACTATAAATTACTTCACAGCTTCAAGAAAGGTGTCATTAAATGAAATCAGTACGTAAATGTTTCCCTAAAAATCTTCAAAATGCATCTCTGAAAGATTCCCTGATGGAAATTATGACAGATGGACCTGAGGCTTACATTCAGTTTACAATATTTATAGAAAAAGCAGGAAATTGGAATATGATTTTGCCACTATTTAATACTACAATTACAGATGAATAAGAACTGCAAGGAGAATTAAAAAGTTTCCTTTAAATTTCAATCGCAAACTTTACATCCTAACATTACAAAATCACTTAAAGCTAGACTGTGCCTCAAAAGGAAAGTTAGCTGTGGCTAGAGCCATTGTACAACTGAGTGGCCCGAGATTGGCATGAAATTGGAGAAGCAAGCTCCAAGATTTTCTGACATTGCATTGGATGCTTTGATAGAGCAGATGCAGAGGAATGGGAATCACAACAAACTAACAGCTACATAGTGTCTTCAACACAACAAAATAATGGTCTCCAACTTTTCAAACACAAGACCACTTATTGAATTTAAGTACATACCAGGATCGACCTTAAAAAAAAGACTAAATGGCATAACTATAGTGCTATATAAATCTAAAACCAGGTATATTTTACTGTTTATTTTGTCTGCAACTCACCAAATCTCAGCAGGGTGGCATGGTGGCTCAGTGGTTAGCACTGCTGCCTCACAACACCAGGGGTCTGGGTTTGATTCCACCCTCAGGTGACTGTGTGGAGTTTCCATATTCTCTCAGTGTCTGTGTGGGTTTCCTCTGGGTGCTCCAGTTTCCTCCCACAAGTCCAAAGGTGTGGAGGTTAGGTGGATTGGCTACGCTAAATTGCCCTTGTGTTCAGGGATATGTAGGTTAGGTGCATGAGTCAGGGGGAATGGGTCTGGGTGGATTGCTCTTCGGAGGTTTTGGTGTTGGCTGAAGAACCTGTTTCCACACTGTAGGGGTTCTGATTCTATGAAGCCTCAATGTGACATCTGTGACTGCATATTATTTGCCAGTGCTTTGAAATCTGGCTTATAGTCAAAGTAAGCTTTCACTTTAAAAACACAGGATAATAGAAATGAATGTTTTTCTTGGTTTACAAGACCCTAAGAATCAGTCACTCTCGTGATCTGACTTTCAGCTCAGTATGATTTTGTGTAGTAGTTATTATCATATCATCTCAACTGCTCTGTAAATCAAATACCTGATGGAATTTGGTAACGAATGCCTACTTGAAGGAATGGATTAGAGACAAACACGATGAGTTGTTCCATCATACCTAATTTCTGAAATTGCCTGTCAAGTTTGTCTGCTAGCTTTCTCGGCTGTGTACAGGTGTTTGCCAGCAGGAACCATTTTTCTTTATCTTCTATTTTCTTGAACGTTCTTCAGATTTGTGAAGTGCATAGTATTTTATTTTACAACGGATATGAGCACCAACCCAATTTCAATTTGGATGCATTCACAGCACAGATCATATGTGTTCAGTCTCTGCCCTTTCCCTGCAATTCACAATTCAGCTTTTCATTCAGGCAGCTAAAGTCTAATAACTACACTGTCTGACAACTTATTCATTTCTTGATTAAGAAAACTGAATTTCAGAAATTAGAGCTAAAAACCTTTGCATGACCTTACTTTGACTTACCCATCTCATAACAGCAAATGGGATTATCTCATCATAATCAGCATCGGGTAAGGATTTACAAAAGCTATGCTGAAGGGATCTTGCTTGTATCAAGTTTACAATTATAACCAATACTTCCATTACATGAAAAGCCAATAACTTTACTTGCTAATGCTTACTGGCAGGTTATACACAGGTAATTGGCAAAACAATGGAAATCAGAATCATTTCTTGTAAAATGCAATAAAGCCCACATTTGCACCAAGCATGGTTGGTGTGCCAGCAGTTCTGATGGAAAGCAGTTCCTTGTTTTTTTCTGAAGCATGTACCTTTGGAATTTATTGCTGATATCATCGTGCCTTGTCCCTTAAAGAGAGAACAAATGACTGAGAAGATCCTCCTTAGTGGTTATGTCCTTGAAAACCACGTATACCAAAACAATCAGCTGGGCTGTGTTGGTCATGTCAATAGACTTATTGAACTGCAGTGAGTCCTTCAGGTCCTGCTGTATTTGTTAAAAGACATCTTCATAAAAAAATTCCACTTATCTTGCTACTGTGGAAGTATTAAGTGACGTTCTCTGAATTGTCATTATTATTTCTTCTTTGTTCTTAGTGCCAATAAAAAAAAATCAGTGGCCACATCATTGCATCTTCAATTACTTTCCCATCTGTGAATGATTTCTTCCTTTTTGCCAGAAGATGGCACATGAAACGATCCTTCACTGCAGGCCTTTTCTTTTGCAGCTAGTTTAAAAAGAAATTACCATCAAGCTTTCAAGATGGCCTTCCGCTCATCAACTTCCTTTGTCAGAAGCATGCTGCTCAAAGGAAAACTATCCTTGAATTTACTGTGCATTGTACTGTGCTGTGCTGTTATAGAAGCTCCTTTTTCATTTTTTAACATATTTTGGAGAGAAATAAGGGAAAGGTTCTTAATTTTGACAGTTGTGAACAGAAATTCATTTTCCTACTCCACATGGAAGTTGTACATTTCTGGGTTTCTTTTCAGATGACCCAGGTTCATCACTCATTCATCACTTATTCCAGGCCCGTTAAGGGAAGTGAGGTCGAGAGCTAGAAAAGGTTGAAGAGGGTAATTTCAGAGATTAGAGCTGAGGGAACTGAAGATGCAACCACCAACAGTGGAGCAATTAAACTCAAGGATGCACAAGAGGCCAGAATGAAAGAAGCACAGGTATCCTGAAAGGTTGTGGAGCTAAAGGATTTTACAGAGGTAGGGAGTGATAGGCCATGGAAGGATTTGAAGGGAAGATTCAATAAGCAATAAAAAAAACTACAAAGTTTGACCAGGTGGCAATGTAGGTCAGCTACCACAGAGATGACAGGTGAGTGAAACTTGATGCAAATAAATTCATGGGCAGTACACTTTTAGATGACTTTAATCTGTCTTTTATTCATTGGATGCCAGAGGGCCTTCTAGAAAAATGCAAAGAATTCAGAGTAGATAGCTGTCAAGCTCAATGCCAGAAGTCCAGCCCTGATGACCTGAATACAGTACAGAAAGAAGCTGAATACTTCACACAAGAGGACAAGGTCAGTGAGTGTATCTCCAAATGTCAAACCTCACTAACTGCAGCACCAGCCTCACGTGCTGCTCAATTCACCAGACTCCCTCACTGCTTTACCAATAAACTCGATCAATTGTGACTCCTACTTCACATTTATATGGTTTCACTCACCCTCAAACACTAATGCTGCAAGTGTCAAACACAAATCTCAACTTATGCATAATACCAGTCATTCAACCATGATAGCCACAACACCCAAGCTGATTTCACAGCACTCACTGACACTTGCTGTTGCATTTCAAGATAGCACATAACTGGAGGTAAAAACCCAAAACGGGAACGGATAGATATGGTTGTAGACCCCTATCCTGGAAAAGGGGACTGTAGCTGACATCAAACAAGTA
The DNA here is from genome assembly GCF_020745735.1 of Hemiscyllium ocellatum. Taxonomy (NCBI): domain Eukaryota; kingdom Metazoa; phylum Chordata; class Chondrichthyes; order Orectolobiformes; family Hemiscylliidae; genus Hemiscyllium; species Hemiscyllium ocellatum. Next base: position 23,173,666 of record NC_083415.1, on the reverse strand, counting down.
ATCAATACCCTAAGATATAGGAGCAGAATTAATCCATCCAACACATCAAGTCTGCTCCGCCATTGGATCATGGCTGATATATTTCTCAACCCCATTTTCCTCCCTTCTCCACATAACCCTTATCAATCAAGGGCTTATCTATCTCTATCTTAAAGATATTTAATGACTTGGCTTCCACAGCTCTCTGCAAGAATGAGTTCCACAGATTCACCACCTCCTGGTTGAAGAAATTTCTTCTAGTTCGAAAGAGTTGTCCATTCATTCTGAGGCTGTGCCCTCAGGCCCTAATCTCTTATACGAGTGGAGCATCTTTTCCACGTCCACACTATCCAGTTCCCTCAGTATTCTTTAAGTTTCAATGAGATCACACCCTCATCTTCTAAATCCCATTGAGTACACACCCAGAAATCTCCACCACAAATCCAGCATCCCTGGGGTTATACTTGTAAACCCCCTCTGGACCTCTTCCAATGCCAGTACATCCTTCCTTCAATAGAGGACGCAAAACTGTTCACAATATTCCAAATGCAGTTGACCATAGCCTTATACACCTCAGCAGTATATCACTGCTCTTATATTCTCACCCCCTTGAAATGAATGCTACATTGCATTTGAATTCCTAATTGCCAACTGAACTTGGATATTAACTGTAAGAGAATCTTGAACTGGGACTCCCAAGTCTCTTTGCTGCAGATTTTTGAAGGGTTTCCCCATAAAAAATAGTCTACACCTCTATTCTTCCGACCAAAGTGCATAATCTCACAATTCCCCACATTGTATTCCATCCACTACTTCTTTGCCCATTTTCCTAGCGAGTCTAAGTCCTTCCACAGCCTCTCTGCTTCCTCAACACTACCTGTCCCTCTACCTTTTTTGAGTCATCTGAAAAATTAGTAATAATGTGCTCAGTTCCTTCATCCAGATCGTTAATGTATAACGTGAATAGTTGTGGTCAAAAGACAGATTCCTGCGGAATTTCACTAGTCACCAGCTCATCCTGAAAAATACCTTTTATCCCTACTCTTTGTCCAATTTGCCCAATATCTCCTCGAAGAATTCTAATAGATTGGTCAAACAGGACTTCACCTTGATGAAGCCATGTTGTCTCAACCCTATTTTACCATACACTTCCAAGTACTTGACAATCTCATTATTAATAATGGACTGTAAAATCTGACCAATGACCGAGTTCAGGCCAACCAGCCTATACTTCCTGTCTTCTGCCTCCCTTCCTTCTTAAACAGGCGTATTACGGGAGCTATTTTCTAGTCCTCTGGGACCCTCCAGTGACTCTTGAAAGATCACCACCAGTGCTTCTACAACCTCCTCAGCGATCTCCTTCAGAATTCTGGGAATGCACAAGGCGGATTAGTTGATACCTATACAAACAAATATTTACCAGATATACAAATATAGACCAGAAGTGAATTAGTTTTGGAATATTTATTTTATTTTTGTATTGTGGACAGACAGAAACAGAGGGAAGTTAAGGTTTTCAGCTGTTAATAACCAGTGAATTGAGGTTCGGATTTATCTTTTTTAAAACTTTATTCTTTCATTGGATACAAACATTGTTGGCCAATCCAGCAACTACTGTCCATTCTTCATCCCTCAGGACAATTGAAAGTAGACCCACAGTAAAGTGGTTGAGAGTTCAATGTAGGATATCTCCAAGGAAGGATGGCAGAATTCCTTCCTTAAAAGACATTAGTGATCAATACTGAGGCTAGCTTTCAATTCCAGATTTACTAGTTGCACTTAAATACCACTAGCTGCCAGGGTGGGATTTAAATCCATGGCTCAGAACATTAACTTGGGCCCAGCATTACTCCATTGTCTCTCCTTCACATGGCTGAGTTATTCACTTCTGGACTAGGTATAAAGGGACTGCTTAGGTTGTCTCTTGCTTTCCACTTGCTTCTCCCCTTTAGCTGCTTACATTATCGCCAGTGGCAAGGGGCTGCCCCTCCTGGTAAGGAGGTTGTGCAGCATGTAGCAGAACAACATATAATTTGGCACTTGCTCCACCAAGGGTTCCTGCAGACCAGTTAAAACAGGGGAAGCATCATTTTAATACAGCAATGGTCTGATCAATTACATTTTATCTGTCAGTGAGAGTCTTATTCTCTCCAAGCCATTTATGTGGGAGCGTAATATATCCGGGAGGAACTGACTGGAGAAGCTTTGAAGTCTGGAACAAGTCCTTCAGCACATACTGCATCACACCCTGTAAATTTGAACAAAAACATTCCAAAGAACCCTAGTGACTTGCACAATTGTAAAAACAACCTGTCGAAATCTATCAGGAATTAAACTAAACACTGGTTGCCTGATTAAAACCGCTAATGGTGAGTCCTTACGTCGACTGGAAATATGTTCAGGCCTTAGTTGGAGTATTAGAGTTCCATAATCCAGTTTTGGTTTTCCTTGCTTAAAAAGGTGCATACTTCCATTGGACCTAGTTCAGCGAATGTTCAATCAGCTGACTGCTGGGCTGATTGGTTACTTATGATGAAAGGTTGAGCAGCTTAGGCTTATACCTTCTGGAAGCTAAAAGGACCCGTGATCTTATTGACACAAATGAGATTCTGAGGGGAATTGACAGGATAATTGATGAGAGGAAGTTCCCCATCATGAAAGGGATCAAGAACTAAAGAGCACAGTTTCAAATTAAGAGCTGTCGTATTTAAGGCGGCTGAGGAGGAATTTCTTCTGATGGTCAATAATCTTTGAATTCACTAACCTGGAGAGTAGAGAAAGCCCAGCATTGAATATATTCAAGACAAAATTAGACAAATTTTTGATTCATGAGAAGTTAAAAGTTATGTGAGGTCCAAGCAAGTGGAGTTAAAACCATGATTAGATGAGCAATTATTTTCTTGAACAAGGGAATAAATCTGAAGGGCCAAATGGCTGCTCTTACTTGTATTTCGTAGGTACACATGTTCCTTTAGAAATGGATAGTGCTGCATTCAATTCTGGATTACTTGTTGATTGATATCCTGTACCTGTCTACACACATCCAGAAAAATACATACTACTGTCCTCACCAAGGGTGCGATACCTGGCACGATCGACAAAAGACAAACTAAGGAAATTCTTCAGCCAGTGTAATATGTTGTGTTGTGGATTCACTGTGAATTGGATGCAGATAAATTTTACACTGCATATTCTCACTGCAGTGTGTGTGCAATAAATCCAATGCTATGGTCTCCCAGTTTGTCTGGCTGCCCATCTTCCACATATCATGGGGAAAATTCTGTAATCTTAGAAGAAGCCCAATTACTAATGAAAATGTAATGCAATTGCACAGGAACTTCCATGATATCAGAGACACAATGTACAATAAAAGTACAAAATCTATGATTAAAAAAAAGATTACTTTATCATTTAACTCACTACATTTTTGTCACTATGATGTCAATGTTAGTAGTTACATGAACAAATGGGAAAATTCCATTTTTCTTTACTGCTATAAATTTGGTTTCTCTGGTTATTCTCCTACGTCCCTCAAGTTCTTTCTGAGTTTGTCTTGTCCACGAGATATGCCTTCTATTCCCTTAAATAAAAGCAAAATACTGCAGATGCTGGAAATCTGAAACAAACACAGAGAATGCTATGAGCAGGTCCGGCAGCATCTGTGGAGAGAGAAGCAAAGTTAACGTTTGAGTCCAATGATTCTTCCTCAGTTCTGTTTCTTTTTGTTCCCTCAACCCTATTCCATGCGATACCTTTTGTTTTAGAAACGTTCAGTAACGAGGTGTGGATATTGATGCCTCAGCTAGCAGTTATTGCTCATACATAAATACCCAGACGGCAGCTAAGAGTCAACCACACTGCCGTGGGTCTGGAGGCAAATGTCGGCCAGACCAGATAAAAATGGCAGTTTCCTTCCCTAAAGGGCATTAGTGATCCAGATGGGTTTTTCCAACAATTGACAATGGATTCATGGTCATCGTTAAACACTTAGTTCCAGATATTTATTAAATACAAATTCCACCATCTGCTGCGGTGGGATTCGAAAGCTGGTCCCCAGAACATTATCTGAGACTCTGGAGTAACAACCCAGCGATAATGCCACAGAAGGTGGTGGGCGTTTGGAACATGTTGCCAGCAGAGGTGGTAGAGGCAGGCATAGTAGATTCATTTAAGGTGCTTCTGGCCAGATGCATGAGTAGGTGGGGAGCAGAGGAATACAGATGCTTAGGAATTGGGCGACAGGTGCTGGGTCCAATGCTTTTTGTCATTCGTTTAAATGATTCGGATGTGAACATAGGAGGTATAGTTAGTAAGTTTGCAGATGACACCAAAATTGAAGGTGTAGTGGACAGCAAAGGAGGCTACATCAGAGTACAACAGGATCTTGACCAGATGGGCCAAAGGGCTGAGCAGTGGCAGATGGAGTCTAATTTAGATAAATGCGAGGTGCTGCATTTTGGAAATGCAATAGAGCAGGACTTATATACTTAATGGTAAGGTTCTGGGGAGTGCTGCTGAACAAAAAGACCTTGGAGTGAAGGTTCATAGCTCCTTGAAAGTAGAGTCGCAGGTAGATAGGATAGTGAAATGGCGTTTGGTATGCTTTCCTTTCAGGACATTGGTTAGGCCACTTTTGGAATATTGTGTGCAATTCTGATCTCCTTCCTATTGGAAGCTTGTTGTGAAACTTGAAAAGTTCAGAAAAGATTTACAAGCATGTTGCCAGGGTTGGAGGATTTGAGCTATAGGGAGAGGCTGAATTGGCTGGGGCTGTTTTCCCTGCAGCATTGGAGGTTGAAGGGTGACCTTATAGAGGTTTATAAAATCATGAGAGGCATGGATAGGATAAATAGACAAGGTCTATTCCCTGGGATGGGGGAATCCAGAATTAGATTTATGATCAGAGGGAAAAGTGATAAAGGGGCAAGTTTTTCACACAGAGGGTGGTGCGTGTATGGAATAAGCTGCCAGAGGAAGTGGCAGAGGCTGGTACAATTACAGCATTTAAAAGGCACCTGGATGTGTATATGAATAGGAAGGGTTTAGACGGATATGAGCCAAATGCTGGCAAATAGGACTAGATTAGGTTGGGATATCTGGTCAGCATGGATTAGCTGGACCGAAGGGTCTGTCTCCATGGTACATCTGTATGTATCTATGACTGCTGTTGCCTCCCAAATCCAAGTGAATATTGCCCTGGAACTTCAAGGTTAAAATTCTTCAGTCAAGTTTTCACTGCTGCCATAGTTCTGCAACAGCTCTTATCAAATTCACAAATGACAATCAATGTGACTGCGACCATAAGTTATTTCTCCTCTTCCTCCTCAATGTGTCAACAGCCTTTGATAAGGATGATCACACTAACCTCCTCCATCATCCACCTGATTCACCTGTTTCTATCTCATGCATTTTGTCTGATCCAGAGAATCATCTGCAATGACTTTTTCATTCACTCTCAGCATTCCCTTTGGAGATCTCTCAGGATCTATCCTTATACCTTTTGTTCTACTAATCATGTGTCCCTTGCAGACATCTTCAGAGAACACGTTGCTGCTACACGTATAATGGTTGTGCCTTGCTGTGCTTCACCAGCTGTCCTGGTGGAATTCAAACCCATGCCTTAGAGCAAGAGCTCAGGTCTCTGGATCACTTGTCCAATGTCATTGCCATCACTGCCTCCGCTTGTGCTTCCCTGATTTTAATTATACCTTCAGTTTTACACAGCTCATGTGACATCTAGAACTGGATGAACATGATCCACATGCTTTCAGCTCACTAGAGTCCAAGCTCTGGGATTCCATCCTAAGCCTTTCTATTGCTTCACATGTTTTTCTTCAAAACATTCCTTCAAGCTTCCCTCTTTGACGCAGCTTTTGCTCATCAATCCTAAGATTTCATTCTGTGACTGGGTGTTAACTTATCAAACAAAATTTTACTTCAAAGCGTCTGGGATTGTTTTACTATTGTGTAAATAAATAAGTTTTTTTTGTGCTGTCAGTTTGGGAGCAGAAAATTGACTAAAACATGACTTCCGCCATTTCTGCCAAGATTTCATGGTTCGCTAGCATTCTATTAAGTCCACTGTTACTAATCATCATTAATTTCCCTGAAAAGGTGGCAGTGGACCTTTTGCTAGAACCACTGCAGTCCTAGTCTTCATAGGGCTCCCAATAGCACAGAGCGCTTTACGAAAGTTATTTATATAAATGAATGCCCTGATAGCTCACTTCCCAAACTGATAAGAGTCAATCACACAGTTTATAATTCAGGTCAAGATTGGATAGGGGTTGTAGGTTATCCCCCCCTGAAACACATTATTGAACTAGTTGGAGTTTGTGAAAGGAAATTAAGTGCAATTCCCTCAGGTTGAATAAAATTTAAATGCAAGAAGCTTTCTTCCTTACATCAAGGCAGCTTGAAGTGGGAACGGTAGAGGAATAAAAGCTGGTCCATCAAATTTAAATTAGCAAATTCACAGTTTAATATTCTACAAGTATAATTGATCTAATTTAACTGCTTTGATGATGGGATTTATAATAGAAGATATTAATACCTTCAACAGTCAAATTATGAGAGTGTAGTATCTAACTGATAAACAGCTGTAAACAACTACGGCTTTTCTTCTGCTTGTAGCCAACCCAGTGTAATTATCATATGTTACTGGCTTTTTGTTGTGACTACAAGATGCAGATATTGACAGATCCTACATTTTAAATGTCTTCAGTGCACTATCAGTCCTACACAACAATCATGCATTGCTTATTGTCCCCTCATTGACAAAATATAAAACTAAATTGCTTCTCTATGTTAAGTATGGATTCTGCTAATCAGTCCATAACTGAATTTTCTCTTCTACTTTTTTATTGTTTCAACTAAATAGTACAGTCATTCTACAGCCTAAAACCTTGGGATGAACATCAGTCTTCGACTTCTAATACAATTTTTCTAACTAATAGTAATATTGAGTGTGACAATCTTCTCTGGTTGACTGGCAAGAGTTCCAGTTACACTGCATGTTAATAAGGACTTGTTCCTATGATACTGCTGGGGAACGCAAAGACAAACATGTAGAAACCCAATGATGAAATTTCTCCAGAATGTACACAGTCAACATTTATCTGGAATTTAATGGGCAGAAATCAAACTCTTTTCCCCTGAATCAAGAATATTGATTCTAAGTCAGAACGAGTTGGTCCACACTGCACCACTGCCAGTCACACTCCCAAATCACTGATAGTCACAAAGGTAAATGTGTAAACACTTCCAACAAGATCACAGGTGAAGCTTCATTGAACAAGATTGCCAGTAGTTTAATACACTTCTTCTCTATCACCGAAAGAACTAAAGGTTAGCACTCTTAGCACTCCAAAAGCAGATGGCAGGTCACCATCTATCACCATACCATCATGCAACCAAACACAATGTATCTGGACTGTGGACTATTCTTCTAATGGATAAGGCACGATGATTCCCACCCAAAGTAATCAGAACTAGGCAGAATTCTAAAGAACTTGTAATGGCCAAATTTGGATTACTTTGGGTTTAGATTCATTCTGTTTTTCCCAGGTTTTGAATATAATACTGAAGCAAAAACCTGGTATTACACATATTGGATCACATGATAAGCTGGAAGTAGTTATTATAATGAAATAGACGGTTGACACATTTTCATTTTTCAAGTGAAGTTATAATCTTTATGACATACCTTATTTATGTACCAAACTCTCCAGACTGTCCATTCTAAAAGAAAAAAATAGGCTAATTTTCCTCCAACTATTAAAGCATTCAGTGCTACATTCTGACAGACCTTTCTATAATAGAGTTTTGAATGTGAAAAGGGCTTAGTGTACAGTCGACTGCTAGGTTGAGTTTTAAATGGTAAATATATTTATTGTACTTGTACAGTTTCACAAAATACAATAATAATTGTAATTTCATTAATATTCAATGCACAGTTAGTTCCATCATTCTCTTAAATTAGGCTCAAACAAAATTGCACTTTATCAATAGATTATTGTTTACCAAGGAATCTGCTTGTCTCCCAAAAAAAACACAGATCCAGTAATCAAAGGTTCAATTTCATTAATGTGCATCAGAATTATACTGAGACATAAATTATACCCATTCAAATCAACACACTTATTGTTATCAAGAATCTTTGTGCAATAACAGGCATGAAATAGAAGAGTGCAATATTTTGAGAAAATTGTGTCGTACCTGTAGCTTTTAAACTGATTCTGAAAAGCTTTTTGCAGAGCCAAAACATCCTGTGGATGGGAACTATCAACACCAGTAGCAAAAAATAGGCACTGGCTACCTGTTTTACACCAAGCTAAATTCCCTTTCTTACTGAAGTTAAAAAATAAGAACAATAGACACTGTGTGAAACAGGCTTCCTTCTGGTCAACTACCAGACCATTTTGCATCAACATCTTGAGCAGCATATTTTCAATATTTCAGGTATACTTAAATAATTCAGTGTGCAAACTGCCAGGGAGAAGCTCAAGAAGTTTCAGTAATGGCCCTTTTTATATAGCAGGTACAATTATTTTCTTTAGTAAAGCAGAGACATGATTGAAAATTTTTGACAATAAGAAGGAGTAACAAGCAAACCTTATGAAATAACACAATGTCACAAATATGTGGGGCATATTATTCATATTATTTCTTTATCCAAAAACTGCACTAAACTTCCTTCAAATCAAACGGATGGCCTTAGCTTTAGGATTAAATGTCCCTGCTGTATGAATAGTTACTCAAAATATTATCCATCAGAAACAATAAAGAATTTTTGCAAAGGACTTTTTATCTTGACCAAAACACTTCTCCGGAATACAGTTTAATACAATTTACAGTGACTCACCTTCCCAATACTTTAAATACTTTGAATAATACAGAAAGAGTCTTGATACTCACCTTGAGTTGTTACTCTTCCTCTAATTCAGTTACATACTGCGAATGATTCTCTGGTGACTTGCCATGCGTTTTGCTGAGGTGAAGTTTTACTGCGTGCTTGCTAGCAAAAGTTCGATTACACAGATTACACTGGAACTTGCTGCCTGTGTCCTCATCTGTTACCAATGGCCCTGCTGACTTCTCAGGTGTCACTTTAGACACTTCTTGATCCCCTCTGGCATGCTGTACAGATATTTTTGCCATATCTTTCATAGTGAAGCCCAAATGGGATTCTAAATGACCAATATAAGTGGAAGGAGTCCTAAACTGGGAGGCACAATCATTGCAGTAGAAAATTGGGTGTCCTGTGTCTAAGTTCTTAAGGAATTTTGTTCCACCTGTCTTTCTTAGTTGATATTTTACATTGGCAAGCCAGTGACTTATGGTAGTCATGGTGAGTCCAGTAAACTTTGAAATATGCATGCGGTCTTGTGGACCGAGATCCGATAATAGATATTTGCCTTCACCTGTTTGCCAAAGGCTGGCAGCAAACTGGGCCTGAAGAATGAGAAGATGCTGGGGATTCCAGTTTGACTGCCTACCTTTTCTTTTCTGAACTGGTAAAAATTCCATTGACACATCTTCAAAGCTCCTCACATCAGTCTCTAACTTCTCTGTTGTCATCTTCGATGAGGTAGAAGGTTTTGGTGTTGTGCCTTTAGGGAGGACCTTTACCATGTCAGCAATATCTGATAGAGCATGTTTGGAAGGTAGTGAAGTAAAGGGTTTGACTGGGTTTGATTGGGCAGCTTTGTCACTCTTAGACTTTGTGAGATCTATTGGTTGATCACTACTTTCATAGTAATATCGATCAGCAAGATTAGATGGCTTGACTAAACTTGGTGGTGAAGCTGATTTCTCCAGTAAACTTTTATTGAGTCTACATAACATAGTTACAGGGTCAGAGTTTGAATTAAGGGGCTTGGCAGCTTTGCCAAGATGAGTGTTCATGATAGACTGCAATGCACTAAGTGGACTGACAGAAAGTTGTTCAGATGGATGGTCTGTGATAACAGTCATTCCAGAGCAACCATTGGTCATTGAAAAATTTGGAGAGCCTGTGTCATTTTTTACAGGCTCTTTCTTGAACCTTTCTTTTGCTTCTTCAGCATCTTTCAAACAAGGGGAATGCGTCCTTGGCTGATCAGGCAGAATTTCTGTTTTTATTGGGCTCTCACATTCCATTTTACATGGTGAAATTACCCCAGATTGAAGATTTAATTTTGGATCCTTTTTCTCAATATTGCTTTCTTCCAATTTGGATGAAAGTTGTTCATGAGATGGACTAATAGGCTCTTCCTTAATTTGGTCATTGTTGGATTGAAGGGGTTGGTTTTGGTTACTTGTAATAACAGAGAAATATCTGACTTTTGGAGCTATTGGTTTCAGGTTTGGCTTAACTTGTAATATTTGTGTACCAAGTTGCACAGGTTTAATAATACCAGGGAGCTGATAGGCAGCATGAATGCTAGGATAAGCACTCCAGCTGGGGCTCCCAGTTTGGGCTTTGTTGATGGCTGAAGTAACAGTGTTTTCCAGGGATTTAAGAATATCTCCACCCCCCTTTGAGCTCTCTTCTAGATCTTCCTCTCTTATATATTGATACTGAAGTGTAGGATCAAAGATCTTTTCCAGGTTGTCATCTTTGCAATCATCTTTATCTTTTTGCTGTTTTTCCATGTCTTCTGATATTTCTTGCTTTTCTTCATGGGTTTTGTTATCTTCTGACACTGAGGGTGTTAATGAATCTGGAGGCAATTTGCTGACTGGCGCCAATGGTTGGGTTTCATTTGATGGCCCTTCAGTGACTGACTGTGCTTTGTCGACAGCCAAAGGGTCAAAAACAATCTGTTTTCCTTTCTTTGATGCAGAGTTTGTTACCTTAAGAAAGTGCCCCGTTACCATCATATGAGCTGTGAGCTGCTGTAATGTATCATGCGAGCTTCCACACTCCATGCACTTCAGGATTTGAGACTTACAGGCTTCAAACTGCCAGGTATAGCTGGCACCATTTTGATAACCATAGCGATTGTTAGATGACACATAGGGATTTGAATTCTTTTGTGCTTCACCTGCAAAAGTACCTGCAACTCCAGTTGTTGAATCTGGCGAACAAGGCTGATTAACTTCATGCTGGGCTCGTTTTTTTGTCGGAGGGACTAACTTTGATCCAATAGGTGGCATAGGTTCCTTCAGAGGCACTTTCTGGTAATGTTTTGTTTTGATCATATGGACACTCAGATCTTGGAGGGAATCAAATGAATGTCCACAGTACATACACTTTAAAACTTTCTGGGCATCATGCATCCCATCAATGTCCTGCAAAGCCCGTTTTCGTGTCTTTGTCCAACTGCTGTTGCGGTCCACGTCCTTTTCATGATTATCATCTTGGTAATGTCCTGAATCATTCATGTGTACAGTTAGCTCTACCAAAGTGTCATATGCTGCACTACATTCTCTGCAGCGAAACCTACTGGCACCTGTGAAAACAGTCCCAAACAACTTGTTATTTTGCCTGTACAACTGCACTGAACTGAAAAGATTTGGTTTAGGCACTGGCCTGCCAGAGGATGTTTGCTGAAATGTTTTGGATAATGCATCTTGGTGCCAATCAAAACTACTTTTGGTGCTCTCATTGCTGCTCTTGCAGCTTGTCCTTTCAGTCTTTGATTGTTTGAGGTCAAATCCCAGACTTGACCAATATGAATCAGACAGAAAGCTTGCATAAACAGCTCTCATTGCTCCTAAACTGTTCTGCTGGCCATTCTTTAACTCTCCATTTGATTGTTCTTCCTTTTCCTGTCCATCCCTGGAAGAAATACTTTTAAAGTCAGCCAATCTGTCACTGGTATCACTCAGGTGGGATTCACACTCTGCATCCTGATTGGACATTGCACTGACTGGGGAATTCTGGTAGCTGTAACTGCCTTTGCTTTCTTCCTCCTCCTCCTCTTCCTCTTCAGTGCACATATAACCATTACCTTGCAATTCTGCAGCAGAAGGGCTGGCATCTTCTCTTTCTCTCAGTTCTCCTGTCTTCAAGTCCTCATCTGGAACATAAACTGAAATACAAAGAAATGGTGAAATGGTAATCAGCAGAAACTGAAGCTGAACAATCAACATTACTGTCACAAACAAAAACAGATTCCTCCTTACATCTTCTCCAGCAATGACGTGGAGGTGCCAGTGTTGGACTGGGGTGGACAACATTGAAAATCTCAACACCAGGTTATAGTCCAACAGGTTTATTTGGAAGTACAGTACAAGCTCTCGGGGCGCTGCTCATTCATCAGGTAGCTAGCTGATGAAGGGGCAGTGCTCCGCAAGCTTGTACTTCCAAAGAAACCTGTTTGTTTTAACTTCCCCAGCAATGTTCAACCTAACTTTCAACATCGCTGATACATCTCTATTTTTGCACAGTTGCTGAACTAGCCTTTAATCTCACACATTTCTCAGCAAGTCCATTTTTCTGCTCGGAGTACAAAGCCCACTTTTGGGACAAATTTTCATTTTATAGATTTGATTGCATGATGATGAGAGAAGACAGGTTCACATCATTCCTCTGTAAAAGAGCAATGTATAATAAATAATATTCTTTGAAGAACGATGTATGTTATAGACACGGAATGCCTTTAACAGTGTGTTTTTGGTTGAGGACATCTTTTCATTGGCTAAAGGCAACAAAAATCTAACATTTCACTACGTACTGGTAAAATTTAAATTTACATATTTTTGGCCAGTTTTGTCCACATGACACTGAGGGATGTCAGTGGAAAATGCGACATAAAGCATTCTCAGGCCTGGTACAAGATGGCTGGAGGCAAACTAGAGCTAATGTTGTATTAGTTCAGTATTATGATTTAACCTCGATGTCAGAAATGATCAACTGAATACACGGGTATGACGTGTCTGGTGTAATTACATTTATTATAGACTTATTTATATAAACATTTTGCCTAACACCTATTATTACACCTGTTTCTCACACCAGCCACCCTCAGATGTACTGGGGGATTTTTTTTTTCTTGTTGATCAAGATCCAGAAAGGAATAAATGTAACATGGCCAGATTACATTTGCAGTTGATTACTACTGCTGGCAGCACAGAGAAAAAAAAAGCAGACATTACTGGAGTAACAGTGGTTAATTAAATATTTTCTCTATGATTTGTCAACCCAGGTTCAGCAATAATTAAATATGAGCTTCTGCACAAAAGCAGAAAAAAAAATCAGATGACACCACGCTCCTGCAGGAGGTTCTCCCAGCATAAGGAGCTTTATCACTGGTATTCTGAGCTTATGCTTTGGATGGATGTGATTGCTGTGATTTTAACAAGAGGCAAAGGTTAGATGAATGAGGCCTGAGGCAAGCAACAAACAAGGTCAGTAGATGAACCATGGGACACTATCTTTGCACTTCATCTGCATTGCTTCAGTCCCGCTCCCACTCAAAACTGGCCAGGACCGGATAGGCATTTTGAGCATCATACTTTAACCAAAACAATGATTTTTTTGACAGAGGTAAGATAGCAGGAGGGAGTTTAGGAGGGTTTGGTCATTAGGATTCCGGGGCAGGGTGGGGGTAGGCATGGGCGGACAACGTAACACACCTTTTTGGACCTGATCGGACTTCAACGTCTCCTGCCATTAGGTTAGCCAGGTAGGAAAGCTACAATCAATTTCCTGCACAAGCTTCAGGTTAAATTATGTCCTCAGAATCCAACATGTATGAAAGAGGATTCTGCAGTTGTCAGAAAAACCGGTAAAAACCAGAATCTACAGGAAGAGAATGGGTGCTTGACTATTAATTCCCATGGGTGATCTTAACTACCTATCCGGTCGGTTGAGTTGCAAACACAGTTTTTGAAGTATTCCAGAGATCTCCCTAACATGTGTTGTTGTTCCAGTCATCAAAGTGTAGACCGCTAGCAACCACATTTGCTCAGATGTGATATGGGATCAATTTAAGACTAGAATGGCTCTCTCTCATTGATTAATTTACAGACAGTTTATTCAAATTGTTGGTTGCTTTATGAGGTGCGACATTTTGCCATTAGGATTGGTCAAACTGATTTCATGCAGGATTCATACAGTTAGCAAAGATAGACTATTGGTTTCCTCAACATAAACTATTCTGGAACCCATAAGATTTCAGAGGATGATTTGAGTATATGATTTGTGACCAAGCCAATTATCTGTTGAAAATTTGGTGCATCACAGTGTTAAAAAGATGTTTTGCAATGGATTTGTTTTAATTATAAAATGAATGGCTGTCCTTTTTAAACATTAAATTGTTTCAAGAATTTGTACTGAATCATTGAGTCTGTAATGCCAACATAATTGCTGCAACAGACACCAACTGTGTCTGCTTAAGATTTTCTTTTCATCAGTGTTAAGGCTGATTTGAAAAACTAACTGTACGTGCAAACCTCCCCTCAAACACCATCTTAGAAAGTCGTGGCACCAAAGCAACAGTTTCATCAATATTTTAATAACAGCTTTAACAAAAGTGAAAGTGGTATCTATTCATCCTACTTAAGAGAAGAAATGGACTGGCCTTTGTATTTGACAGTCAGTCATTTTAGTTGCATCAAAACTTTACTTGACCTGATGTGATCCTTCCATTATTTTCATAAGATCCTCCAGCTGGTATTTTGTCTTAATGTGAAAATCACTCTAAGCATATCTGCACTTTTCCTTGACCAAAATTGTGTATCAAAGCAGACCATTTCAAAACACAAGCCAGTTTGTTTAAGAGAATTAAAGATCAATATAGTGTTGCTGTTTAAGTTAAAGTTTTATGGGAGCTCTCATGCACAATCTTTATCATTTGAAATTATATTTAATAAATGGATTGATAAGAAAAGTCTGCACAGCTCTCCATGTTGACCATCAGTGTCATACCATTATCAGTGAATAGCAGGAGGGGGAGGAGGGGAAATGATCTTCTTTTCAATGTCCTCTTCCCATGCAAAAAGGAGAAAGAAGTCTGTTGACAACCAGAACAAAGCTGGCTTGATTGCCAATTGAAAGGGATTTGAACTGAGTTGCTCTGAATGGGAGTTGAGCGTTTGATTACAAGTCTCTGCACAGAACACATTTATGGACCACATACATGATTAAATTGAATATATTCAATTCTTTAGAATTTTCAATTACTACAGATTGTGAACAGGCCAATAAAAAGTGATACCACCTCTTAAATTCACATTATTTAAGTTCTGAACCATTTTGATTTATTTTAAGGTATAAAATGGAAAGATTTACAATTTGGGGTGTGGAGATTGTAGTCCTTTCTCTTCAAATTTTTATTTTGCTTCATTAAACTTTCTCAAAAACCTTGTTACATCTTCACTTTGTTTTTAGATATCTTTCTCCAGTGAATGACTGAGCTTTATTAATTTGTACTAAACATAATTCAGAATTAATTAATCTTGCGTCAGAATCAGATATACTGATATTTTTCAGAACTGAATTATTAATATAATTCAACTCGCTGAAGCTGGTAACAGTATTCCACATATTTCAGACTGATAAATGCTTCATCTTTTTTGAAATACTGAAAGATTTGTTCAATTTTCAAAATGCTTTCATCATAAAAATCACTTTTAAAAAACTGTGCTTGTAGGAACGCGGTAAGTGAGGGAAACAGTTTAATCCAGCAATTCAATGATTCCATACAGGTTTCCGGATGTACATTGTGTTTGTGCATTCAATGCACACACAAATTCCAAATGCTTCAGCTGTACAGGGGTTGGAGAGACTACATCTCAAATACTGTTTGATTTTGGGCTCCTTATTTGAGGAAGGGTGTAAATGTATTGGATGTAATTCAGAGGAGGCCTACTAGATTGGTATCTGGAATAAACAGGTTGTCTTATGAGGGAAGATGGGACAGACTCGATATGGTTTTACTAGGGTTTAGAAGAGTGAGGGATGATTTGAATGAAGTGGATAAGATCCTGAATGGTCTGTCTTGATAAAGTGGATATGGGAAAGATGTTTACTCTTGTAGGTAATTGCAGATCTAGGGGCACTGTTTTTAAAATTAGGGGTCACCTTTTTAGAGCAGGATTCTTTTTCTCAAACTTCCAACTCAAAAGTGAGGCGGGGGGGTAGTGTCATTAGATCTTTTAAGGTTTAGGTAGATAGATTCTATTAGGAGAGGGAAATCAAAGCTTACTGGAGAGAGATGGAAATGTGGAATTCAGAACATAAACAGATCTACTGAATGCTGGAGGAGTCTTGAAAGGCTAAAAGGCCTCTGTCTGCTCCCTATGCATATGCAAGAAGAGTGCTACCCTGCATATTGATAAAGGCTCCAGTATAACAGTCCACACAAATGCAAGTTCAGTTTTTGATGTATTGTGGATAGAAATTAACACTGCAATTATCAGCAAATATCCTATTTCTGACCTTCTAGTGGAAGGAATGTTGTTGAAGTACAAGAAGATGGTTGGACGCTGCCTCAAGGAACATCTCCAATGATTTTCTGGGGCTGAGATTATCGACTATCTTCTCTTGTAATTAGGATAGCTCCAGTCATTGGAGATCTTCCTGTTGGTTCCAGTTAACTTCAATTTTGTTTGGGCTCTTTGATACTTCACCCAGCCAAACACTGCCTTGATGTCACAGTCACCTCAATTCTGAAATTCCACTTCTTTTTCCATGTTTGGAGCAAGACTAAAATGAAGTCTGGTCATGGTGAAATTAAAATGGAGTATTGATGAGCAGGTTATTGTGGAGTAAATGCTACTTGATAGTAATGTTGATCAATCATTTTACTGATGATTGGAGTAGACAGGTTGGATGGTAATTAGTTGCATTGGATTTGTCTTGTTTAGCCATTTATCACCATAGAGGCATAGAAATAAGATTACTTACAGTGTGGAAACAGGCCCTTCGGCCCAACAAGTACACACTGACTCTCCGAAGAGCAACCCACCCAGACCCATTCCCCTACATTTACCCCTTCACCTAACACTACAGGCAATTCACCTAACCTGCACATTTTTGGACAGTGGGAGGAAACTGGAGCACCCGGAGGAAACCCACGCAGACACGGGGAGAATGTGCAAATTCCACACAGATATTTGCCTGAGGCAGGAATTGAACCCGGATCTCTGGCGCTGTGAGGCAGCAGTGCTAACCACTGTGCCACCATGCCGTCCTCAAAATGGAAATAGACCTTTCAGTCCAACCTGTTCAAGCCGACTAGATATCCTAAATTAATCTAGTCCCATTTGCCAGCATTTGGCCCATTTCCCTCTAAATGCTTCCTAACTGTACCAGCCTCCATCACTTCCTATAGCATTTCATTCCATACATGCGCCACCCTTTGCATCAAAACGTTGCCCCTGTCATCCCTTTTAAATCATTCCTCTTTCACCTTAAATCTATGCCCTCTAGTTTTGAATTCCACTACCCTGGGGAAAAGACCTTCACTATTCACCCTATCCATGCCCCTCATGATTTCATATAAGTCATCCCTCAGTTCCAATGCTCCAGGAAAAATAGCCCTAGCCTCACCAGCCTCTCCCGATCGCTCAACCCTCCAACCCTAGCAACATCCTTGTAAATCTTTTCTGAACCCTTTTAAGTTTTGCAACATCTTTCCTATAGCAGGGAGACCAAAATTGAATGCAGTATTCCAAAAGTAGCCTAACCGATATCCTGTACAGTGCCAACATGAACTCCCACCTTCTATTCTTAATGTACTGACCGTTAAAGGCAAGTGTATCAAATGCCGCCTTCACTATCCTATCGACCTGCAACTCTACTTTCAAGTAACTATGAACCTGCACTCCAGAGTCTCTTTGTTTGGCAACAATCCCCAGTATCTTACATTAAATGTATAAGCCCTGCCCTGATCTGCCTTTCCACTTGGCATTTATGTCCATCTGCCACTCCTCAGCCCATTGGCCCATCTGACCCAAGGTCCTGTTGGACTCTGAGGTAACCTTCTTTGCTGTCCACTACGCCTCCAATTTTGGTGTCATCTGCAAATCTATAAACCATACTCCTATAATCATATCCAAATCATTTCTACAAATGACAAAAAAAATGGACCCAATACGCATCCTTGTGGCATACCAGTGGTCACAGGCCTCCAGTCTGAAAAGCAACCCTCCACTCTCCTGCCTACAAGCCAGTTATGTATTCGAATGGCTAGTTCTCCTTATATTTCAAAGTTATTATTTTATGTTCCAAAATGCAAGACAAAGAGGATAACTGTCCGTACAGTGCAAACAAGTTCCAACTAGTCAACAATGTGACTAAAATTGGATTTTGAACAAAATTGCTGTTCATTCAGTGCAAGATATCACCTTGGTAAAGAAATTGACTGTTGGGGTTTGTGGTATAATTGTTAAAAAAAAACAGGCTTTCATGGATTAATCCACAGCAGACATGTGTGTCACTGGTCTGTAGTTTCCTGGGCTACTTTTGACATTGTTTATAAAATAAAGCGAAACAACATCTGCTTTTCTTCAGGTCCCAGGTATCTTCCCCAAATAATCACTGATGTTTTGAAGTGTATTTAGTTATTGGTCCATGTTGAATTTGAGGAGAATAATTAAAAATCAGTTTTCAAATCTGAAGCAATCAAATTTAACTGTGAAAAATACAGGTTTTCTCTAAATTGTCTACAAATGAAAATAGTTAACCCGAATGCATATGCTGCAGATGATAATGCTTAATTGATCATTTGTTTTGAATAATACGGGAAAACAAAATATAGGAAATATTATGCTACACTTCAGGATCTGCAACATACTCGCTTGTATTGTACAACATAATTACAAATGCCTCTTATCCGATATTCTTTTTATGAGTCATCCTTTACCTAACTCTGCTTTCACTTATATCCTGACAATGATACTATTCTCCTTATGTTCGACACACATATCTTACTGTTGAACTCAAGAAGTCAAACAGTCAGGGCAGGCAGGGACAAAGTAGGACAAATAAATTAAACTGCATTTAGTTCAATGCAAGGGGCCTAACAGGGAAGGCAGATGAACTCAGGGCATGGTTAGGGACATGGGACTGGGTTTACGGAATTACGGAAACATGGCTCAGGGATGGGCAGGACTGGCAGCTTAATGTTCCAGGATACAAATGCTACAGGAAGGATAAAAAGGGAGGCAAGAGAGGAGGGGGAGTGGCATTTTTGATAAGGGATAGCATTACAACTGTGCTGAGGGAGAATATTCCTGGAAATACATCCAGGGAAGTTATTTGTGTGGAACTGAGAAATAAGAAAGAGATGATCACCTAATTGGGATTGTATTATGGACCCCCCCAATAGCCAGAGGGAAATTGAGAAACAAACTTGGAAGGAGATCTCAGCTATCTGTAAGAATAATAGGGTAGTTATGGTAGGGGATTTTAACTTTCCAAACATCGACTGGGACTGCCATAGTGTTAAAGGTTTAGATGGAAAGGAATTTCTTAGGTGTGTACAAGACAATTTTCTGATTCAGTATATGGATGTACCTACAATAGAAGGTGCAAAACTTGACCTACTCTTGGGAAATAAGGCAGGACAGGTGACTGAGGTGTCAGTGGGAGAGCACTTTGGGGCCAGCGATCATAATTCTATTCGTTTTAAAATACGAATGGAAAAAGATAGACCAGATCTAAAAGTTGAAGTTCTAAATTGGAGAAAAGGCCAATTTTGACGGTATTAGGTAAGAATTTTCAAAAGCTGATTGGAGGCAGATGTTCGCAGGTAAAGGGACGGCTGGAAATGGGAAGCCTTCAGAAATGAGATAACAAGAATCCAAAGAAAGTATATTCCTGTCAGGGTAAAAGGGAAGGCTGGTAGGTATAGGGAATGCTGGATGACTAAAGAAATTGAGGGTTTGTTTAAGAAAAAGAAGGAAGCATATGTCAGGTACAGACAGGATAGATCAAGTGAATCCTTAGAAGAGTATAAAGAAAGTAGGAGTATACTTAAGAGGGAAATCAGGGGGGCAAAATGGGGAGATGAGATAGCTTTGGCAAATAGAATTAAGGAGAATCCAAAGGATTTTTACAAATATATTAAGGACAGAAGGGTAACTAGGGAGAGAATAGGGCCCCTCAAAGATCAGCAAGGCGGCCTTTGTGTGGAGCCACAGAAAATGGGGGAGATACTAAATGAATATTTTGCCATCAGTATTTACTGTGGAAAAGGATATGGAAGATATAGACTGTAGGGAAATAGATGGTGACATCTTGCAAAATGTCCAGATTACAGAGGAGGAAGTGCTAGATGTCTTGAAATGGTTAAA
Organism: Hemiscyllium ocellatum; assembly: GCF_020745735.1. Lineage (NCBI taxonomy): Eukaryota > Metazoa > Chordata > Chondrichthyes > Orectolobiformes > Hemiscylliidae > Hemiscyllium > Hemiscyllium ocellatum. Next base: position 23,153,458 of record NC_083415.1, on the reverse strand, counting down.
AGTGGATAAAACCCCAGGACCTGATCAGGTGTACCAGAGAACTCTGTGGGAAGCTAGAGAAGTGATTGTTGGGCCTATTGCTGAGATATTTGTATCGATAGTCACAGGTGAGGTGCCGGAAGATTGGATGTTGGCAAACGTGGTGCCACCGTTTAAAAAGGGCAGTAAAGACAAGCCAGGGAACTATAGATCTGTGAGCCTGACCTCGGTGGTGGGTAAGTTGTTGGAGGGAATCCTGAGGGACAGGATGTACATGTATTTGGAAAGGCAAGGATTGATTTGGGATAGTCAACATGGCTTCGTGCGTGGGAAATCATGTCTCAAACTTGAAGAAGTAACAAAGAAGATTGATGAGGGCAGAGCAGTAGATGTGATCTATATGGACTTCAATAAGACTTCGACAAGGTTCCCCATTGGAGACTGATTAGCAAGATTAGCTCTCATTTAATACAGGGAGAACTAGCCATTTGGATACAGAACTGGCTCAAAGGTAGAAGAAAGAGCGTGGTGGTGGAGGGTTGTTTTTCAGACTGGAGGCCTGTGACCAGTGGAGTGCCACAAGGATCGGTGCTAGGCTCTCTACTTTTTGTCATTTACATAAATGATTTGGATGTGAGCATAAGAGGTACGGTTAGTAAGTTTGCAGATGACACCAAAATTGAAGGGGTAATGGACAGCGAAGAGGGTTGGTTACCTCAGATTACAACAGGATCTGGACCAGATGGGCCAATGGGCTGAGAAGTGGCAGATGGAGTTTAATTCAGATAAATGCGAGGTGCTGCATTTTGGAAAAGCAAATCTTAGCAGGACTTATACACTTAATGGTAACGTCCTAGGGAGTGTTGCTGAACAAAGAGACCTTGGAGTGCAGGTTCATAGCTCCTTGAAAGTGAAGTCGCAAGTAGATAGGATATTGAAGGAGGTGTTTGGTATGCTTTGCTTTATTGGTCAGAGTATTGAGTACAGGAGTTGGGAGGTTATATTGCAGCTGTACAGGACATTGGTTAGGCCACTGTTGGAATATTGCGTGCAATTCTGGTCTCCTTCCTATCGGAAAGATGTTGTGAAACTTGAAAGAGTTCAGAAAAGATTTACAAAGATGTTGCCAGGGTTGGAGGATCTGAGCTACACAGAGAGGCTGAACAGGCTGGGGCTGTTTTCCCTTGAGCGTAGGAGGCTGAGGGATGACCTTATAGAGGATTACAAAATTATGAGGGGCGTGGATAGGATAAATAGACAAAGTCTTTTCCCTGGGGTCAGGGAGACCTGAGCTCGAGGGCATAGGTTTAGGGTGAGAGTGGAAAATAAAAGAGACCTAAGGGGCAACCTTTTCACGCAGAGGGTGGTACGTGTATGGAATGAGATGCCAGAGGATGTGGTGGAGGCTGGTACAATTGCAACATTTAAGAGGCAGTTGGATGGGTATATGAATAGGAAGGGTTTGGTGGAATATGGGCCGGGTGCTGGCAGGTGGCTCTAGTTTGGGTAGGGATATCTGGTCGGCATGGACAGGTTGGACCGAAGGGTCTGTTTCCATGCTGTACACCTCTATGACTCTAATAGTGGATACTGCCCTGTACAATTGTCTATACACTGTTTTCTAAACATAACAAAGAAAACACACCTTTAATTTGTATAGATATTTGCACTATTTAATTAACTTTCCTCTGCTTTTTTGATGTTTTACAATCTGATCCACTATTCCCAATTCAGTGCTTTTCAGGAGAGAAGGAATGGCAAAGAAATGGTACTGATGCTATGAATTTATAGGATGGCAAGAGATTTTAAAGTGCAAGGCGATGATTGAGAGAGTACAACAGGGAAAGTATGGCCTGTTATCTGAAATTTTCCTATTTATTTAAAGCAAAGTACTTTTTTGAGTTAGACATATGGCATTGTGGCTCAATATGACTTTTCTCATCCTCTGCTTTGATTTCATTTCTAGACATCCAGCCTCTATAGCACCTTTGTGGTGGAATGAGAGGTGGAAGCGTTCACACTGCTGTTGGGAGTTTATAACATTCACACTTCAGGTGCCATGTTTAAACTGCAGCAATGCACCAGATAAGATGCAAGATAAGACACTACCCTTCTCACTGTAGTCTCCAAAGAGATGCTTAGGAAAGGCAAGTTAGCTCCTCAGTTCACAAAAGGGATCTGGAGATGCTGGTGAATGAGGTGGTAGACAAGAGGGTAGAGTTGTTATCTACTGATGCCAAAGGAGGTCAAGTCACCAGACCCAACCAGCCTGGACTAAGAGAGTTGCCTAGATCAGTCAATGTCCCAGGTTAGCTCAACACATGGCAGTGCACGAAGAAGTTAATGATCTTCTGTACTAAGTGTAAAGCTCACTATCTTCTCTCTGATTGCTCATGTTCACTGGGCCACCACATATTCAACTCTGCCACTGCGCATATGTGTCACCAAGACCCACAGTCTACAACTCTCATTCTTGCATGCATCATGTCCTATCAATGCTCTCACCCACCTTATCCTCCCAAACTATTCACCTTCTCTGCCCTCTGAACCTCCCACTCACTCACTCATTTGGGCCACTGCACCGGCTCAATTCATGCATCACCACTAACAGCTCTTCCTCCCACTTCCATTATTCACAATCCCTCACTTTGTCTCACTGCATGCAAAACTGGTGCAGCCCTTGAACTGATGTCTCCACAATACTCCAGTGGACCTTACTTTTAATCCTCAGAATGGTTGCTCTTGGCCTGCAGGACTGACCATGGCCCAATCCTAAAAAGTCAGGCATTTAAACAAAAAGGAGGAAGCAATATTTCTACCGCATGCATTTTTTCTTTACAGTGTAGAAATACTTAAGAAGTTTGAGTTTCTGAACAGATTTAGATGAACTGAATTTAATGCATCACAAATTAAGCTTACGCAGCATTAATGTATAGCTCAGCCATCCCATAAACGTCATGGCATTTCTAATAAATGTCACCAGAAAAGATGGCAGTGAGACCAAAACAGTTATCATCATTTTATTTGAATATAAAAGTGACAGTGCTGCAATCAAATTGAATTTTTAAAAATGAAATTGCGCTGATACTTTGTAGAATTAATCTCTCATTCTGAAATATATTAGGAATTGGAAAAAAGAGGTGGCTGTCTCCAGCTTATTTGAATAATTCCAGACCAATTGCCAGGACATAACTGATTGTGGTTTGCTGTGTATACAAATATTAAGCAATGGAAATGCACAAAAGCTGATCCCCAGTTAGGTGTGGTGGTAGGTTCTTTTTAAAATGTGTCAATGGAACTCCTGTCTCAGAGAGACAAGCAGAAATTAAATTAACTCGTACAAATTTGACAGCATGTTCTCAATTATGTAGTAGGCCCCGAAAATTAATTACTCCCTTCCAATTTCTCTCCTTGCTTTAAAGCATGAAATGATTTATGTAACAGGAATGAATCTATTACAACAGAAGCACCAAAGTTTGTAGCATACCTTACATTCTAACAAATCTGCTGTTGATTTTGCTCTTTGCATAATGCTGACTGGTACTCAGTGAGCTACCCAGTTCGTTCAGTATAAACTGACTAGATCCAATCAGCCAGGACCCAGGACAAAACCTTTAAAATTACCTTGCACGTGTAAATCAAGAGCATGTGTGTTATTTAACCCTGGTACACCACTTGACATTATTATTGTAAATTTTTACTATGGAGAATGGACAGGGAAGCAAATCAGGTTAACATCAGATAGTGAGACTAGTAGTCAAAAGTCTTTCAGGGAATACAGGTATATGAATAGCACGGATTGCTGCAGTTGTTTTTTTTAAGTATACCAAAAGCAGTGGAAGAAGATATGACAGATGTTGTATAAAGGTTTGTCTGAATCAGACAGACACCAAACTTAACAAATTCTGTGAAGCACTATTATTTCACAACAAAAGCTTAATCAAACAGTAATATACGAAAGGAATTTGAGGTTTTTGACCCAGTAACAGTAAAGGAAAAGCAATATATATCCAAGTCAAAATGGTGTGTAACATAAAGAAAAGCTTACAGGTGATGATTTTCACTTTCATCTGCTTACAGTGTCTTCTAAATGATTTGATTTATTTTCACATGTATTTTGGTACAACATACAGTGGAAAGTGTTGCATCGTGTCATGACACTCTAGCACCATCTTAAAACACAGAAAAATAAACCAAAACATAGAATATAAAGGCAGAAAAATATAGAAATATAGAAAAAGTGTTTAATTTTACACCTCTTGTTAAGTGCACTGCCATGAGCCATGGGCCTAGTGGCTAGGCATGAGTCTCTTCATCGAGCCACCGCTGGAACAAAATTTGTCACTGTACGGTGCCAACTCGCCTCCCCGACACCTTCGTCATTATGAGTCCTCGATGGACCATACCAATATAGACGCGATTGATGCCGCTGGGTGCTGCACTGGCCTAAACCTAACTCCGTCGGCAGCATGAGTCTGCTTTGGGCCTACCTCACTGATGCAGCTGGTGTCGCCAGAGGCTCATAAACTGCCTCTGCCACTGCCTCTATGAATCAGCGCTGGACGCAGATGCCACTGGGGACCAAACTCACCTCCAATCCAATTGTCAAGAGTTCACGCAACTGGGACCACTTGCCGCCATCAATGCAGCCGTCGCACTGAGCTATTCAGCGAGAGGTTATTAAAATAAAAGAGAATAAAAGAAAAAAAGAGAGAAACAAAAGAAAAGAAACTAAAAGAAAAGCAGATGAACCCCAGGCCCTACTCCATTGCCATCTGGTGATAAACAGTGTAGGTTTGAAAGGGGCTCTCATAGCAGCCTTGATAAGTTACTGCAGTATGTCGTCTAAATGGTACACAGTGTTGCCATTGTGCCTTGGTGGTGAGGAAGTGAATGGTAAAGTTCATTGATGGGGTAGCAATCAAACAGGCTGCTTTGGTTTGGTTGCTGTCAAGCTTCACGTATGTTAGAGCTGCACTGTACAGGTGTAGCATTTTCCTGACTTGTGCCTTGTAGATGGTGAACAAACGCAAGGGAGACAAGTTGTCAGTTACTCTACATAATTCCCAGCCCCTAACTTGCTTTTGCAACCATGTATATATGTAACTGGTCCAGTTCAGTTTCGGGTCAATGGAACCCCCCCCCCCCAGGAAGTTAATAGTAAATGATTTAGTGGGTGTAATGACCATCAAGAGGTGATGATTGGATTCTCTCTTGTTTGAGATGGCCAATTCCTGCATTTGTGTGGCATGAATGATATTTGCCACTCGTCAGTCCAAGCGTTAATATTGTTCAGGTCTTACTGCATATTATCAGAGATTTCAATACCTAAGAAGTTGCAAAAGCTACTGAACATTGTGTAATCCTCAGTGAAGATTCTCACTTTTGACTTTATGATAGGGGGATGGTTTTTGATGAAGCTGCTTAAGACGATTGGTCCTAGGACACTACCCCAAGGAGCTCCTTCAGAGATGTTCTGGGAGAGAGATGATTGATCTCTAACAATAACAACCATCTTCTTCGTTTTACCAAGTGTATCCAATCTCAATTTTTAAAACTTTCCTTGTTCTCCTTGGTGCTACAGTTGTTCAAATGTTGTCCTGATGTTAAAGACAGTTACTTTCACCTCACCTCTGAAGTTCTGTTCTCTTACCCTTGTTTGGATAAAGGCTATAATAACGTCAGGAGCCAAGTGGCTCTGGCAAAACAAATAGACATCAGTAAGCAGCTTACTACTTTGCAGGTCAACAACCTCTTACATCACTTTGCTGATGATCGAGACTAGACTTATACGTCGGGAACTGGCCAGCTTAGATTTGTCCAGATGGTTGTATGCAGGACATAGCAAATTTCCCCATGATTGGGAAGAGGCTAGTGTTATAACTGTACTAGAACAGTTTGAGTAGGGGTGTAGCTTCTTCTAGAACACAAATCAGAATGGTACAAGGGTCTATAATTTTTGAAGTATCCAGTGTGTCAGTCATATGCAGTGAATAGAATTGGCTGAGGACTGGTCTTGGTGATGCTGGGAAACTAACAAGAAAGCTGAAATTCATTGTCCACTCGTAGCCTCTAGTTGAAGGTATCTGTAAATGCTTTAGCATCAGTGTGCTAAATTCCTCATCATTTAGAATAGGGGAGCATTTCTGCCTCTACCTCCTATTGCTTGTTTAATTGTCAACCAATTGTTTAATTGGCAGTACTGCAAGGTTTAGATTTGACCCATTGGTTGTAGGATCACTTCGCCTTGTGTTTTACATCTTGCTTCTGTTGTTTGGCATGGAAATAAACCCATGTTCTCGAAGTTTTAATTTTCCATTCACACACCATTATGTTAGAATAACTAAACATTAGGAACAGCTTATCACTGTAACAGCCTTTAACCATTACTAAATTTCCTATAATAAATCCTAATTGGCAATATTAAAATAGTAAAAATGCAAATGAACATACTTATATTCACCATCTGCAATATTTTGCCTTTCTACTATTTTGCTTGCTCAATCATTTGCTTCACACTTTGTTCCTTTTTGTTTGTTCTCTGCCCTTTTTAAAATATTCATTCAATTCTTTGTCTACATAATTCCACTTTTTTTTAAAAAGACCTACATATTCTGTCACGCAAATTCAAAATTCTTTTCCGCACTTCTTCTTCTCTCTTTCGGCTTAAAGGAAGTTTTAAAAATCTTGGTTTTTATTGATGGTAGCTGTCACAATGACTAATTAATGGCCTAAAAATCAGTAAGAATGCACAGATTAGCATGAGCAAATTGCAGACCTGATCAAATAAATCTTTCATCCATAAAAGCACTGTAAATTTATACAAGATGCTTTGAGATACCGGATATGCATCCTTGTCTTATTTTTGATCAGGTTTATTTCATGAAAGAACTTTGATGTATGCCACTGTTTTTGCAGCTGTATCACATTTAACCTCCGCCAGGCTTTAACATCTACACACGTCTTGGGGAGGATTAGGTGCCATTACCTTTGTTTAACAAAAATCAAATCATAAATAGTGTTTACTATTGCAGACTCCCTTAAATAAAGGCAAGTGTTTTTTTTGTAAATCGGATCATGCTGAAATAATCATAAAGTAATTGCCAGTTCAGTACCAGGACTGCAAATTCTTTGATATTGCACAGCAATCTGTTCAAATCTGAGCTGCTTTCTTTGGGATGATGCTTTTTCCCCCTCTTCAGCTGATCTTTGTAGTTAATTGATTTCTTTTACTTGAAGGAAAGTCATGGTTAACCAGAATGTAAATGATAATGGTAATAATGACCATTAAGCTCAATGTGGACTTCTTGCGGTTCTCTATAGAGTAATAAAGGCGATGCTTCAAAATATACTTCATTGACAGCCAAGTAATTTGGATGTCCTCAAGTTGTGAAAAGGACCATGTAAATGCAAGTTTTTTCTTTCTTTGTTATGTGGTCAAATGTTTGTGCTAGAAGCAGGGTCTGTAGATTTTCCCACATCAGCAACTTAAAACACTTGACTTAGAATCTCTGGTGTGGTTATCTATCCGTATCTTTAACCTTGCCACTGTCTCCCAAAGTTATTTATTATTGGCTAATTACAGCACATCCTGACAAGAAGAAACATTTACACATTCAGCCACTTGCTCTGGCATAGTATTTTGATATAACCTCTACATTTTCCAAGCCATTAATTTTACAGTAAATCTCAAGATTGCTGTATCACATCAAGACATGTTGTGGTTGTGTTCGCCGAGCTGGGAATTTGTGTTGCAGACGTTTCGTCCCCTGTCTAGGTGACATCCTCAGTGCTTGGGAGCCTCCTGTGAAGCGCTTCTGTGATCTTTTCTCTGGCATCTGTAGTGGTTTGAATCTGTCGCTTCCGGTTGTCAGTTACTGTCTATTGCAGTGGCTGGTATATTGGGTACAGATTGATGTGCTTATTGATTGAATCTGTGGATGAGTGCCATGCCTCTAGGAATTCTCTGGCTGTCTCTGTTTGGCTTGTCCTATAATAGTAGTATTGTCCCAGTCAAATTTATGTTGCTTGTCATCTGCGTATGTGGCTCCAAAGGATAGCTGGTCGTGTCGTTTCGTGGCTAGTTGGTGTTCATGAATGCGGATCGTTAGCTGTCTTCCTGTTTGTCCTTTGTAATGTTTCGTGCAGTCCTTGCATGGAATTTTGTACACTACGTTGGTTTTGCTCATGCTGGGTATCGGGTCCTTCGTTCTGGTGAGTTGTTGTCTGAGAGTGGCTGTTGATTTGTGTGCTACTACGAATCCTAGTGGTTGCAGTAGTCTGGCTGTCAGTTCGAAAATGCTCTTGATGTATGGTGGTGTGGCTAGTCCTTTGGGTAGTGGCATGTCCTCGTTTCGTTGTCTTTCCCTTAGGCATCTGTTAATGAAATTGCGAATACATTGTATAGGTGTTCTTCTTCCTCTTTTTGCAGTTCTGGTGTACTGCAGTGTGTTGTGGCCCTTTTGAACAGTGTCTTGATGCAACTTCTTTCATGTGTGTTGGGGTGGTTGCTGTCGTAGTTCAGGACTTGGTCTGTGTGTGTGGCTTTCCTGTATACCTTTGTGATGAATTCTCCGTTCGGTGTTCTCTGTACCATCACGTCTAGGAATAGGACTTGGTTGTCCTTTTCTTCCTCTCTAGTGAATTGGATTCCTGTGAGTGTGGGATTGACGATCTGGTATGTGTTCTCTATTTCTATGTTTTTAATGATTACAAAAGTATCATATACGTATCTGACCCAGAGTTTGGGTTGAATTTGCGGTAAGATTGTTTGTCCTAACCTTTGCATTACCGCTTCTGCTATGAGTCCAGCGATGGGTGAGCCCATGGGTGTGCCGTTGATTTGTTCATATATTTGGTTGTTGAATGTGAAGTGTGTTGAGAGGCACAGGTCCAGTAGTTTGAGTATGCCGTCTTTGTTGATAGGTTCAATGTCCTGTTGTCTGTTCTGTATGTCCAGCAGGTTGGCTATTGTTTCTCTGGCTAGGGTTATGTTGATAGACGTGAACAGTACCATTACATTGAATGAGACCATGGTTTCTTCCTGGTCTATGTGTATACTTCTGATGATGTCCAAGAATCCCTGTGTTGACTGTATAGAGTGTCTGGATCTGCTGATCAGGTGTTTCAGTTTTTGCTGTAGTTCTTTAGCCAGTTTGTGCAATGGTGTCCTTAGTAGTGATACTATGGGTCTGAGTGGGATGTCTGGTTTGTGCACTTTATGTAGTCCATAGAATTTGGGGGTGTTGTTGCTTTCAGGTTTCATTCTCTGTTGGTCAAACCTGGTTATCTGTCCATTTTTTTGTAGGTTCCTCAGTGTGTTGTTTATCCTATTGGTGAGCTCTGGGGTGGGGTCAAACTCCTCAGTAGAGAGGAAGAAAAGGATAACCAACTCCCATTCCTAGACATGATGGTACAGAGAACACCGAACGGAGAATTCACCACAAAGGTATACAGGAAAGCCACACACACAGACCAAGTCCTGAACTTTGAAAGCAACCACCTCAACACACACAAAAGATGTTGCATCAAGACACTGTTCAAAAGAGCCACAACACACTGCAGCACACCAGAACTGCAAAAAGAGGAAGAAGAACACCTATACAATGTATTCGCCAAAAACGGATACCCCCGCAATTTCATCAACAGATTCCTAAGTGAAAGACAAAGGAACGAGGACATGCCACTACCCAAAGGACTAGCCACACCATCATACATCAAGAGCATTTCTGAACTGACAGCCAGACTACTGCGACCACTAGACTCATAGTAGCACACAAATCAACAGCCACTCTCAGACAACAACTCACCAGAACGAAGGACCCGATACCCAACATGAGCAAAACCAACGTAGTGTACAAAATTCCATGCAAGGACTGCACAAAACACTACATAGGACAAACAGGAAGACAGCTAACAATCCGCATCCATGAACACCAACTAGCCACGAAATGACACGACCAGCTATCCTTTGTAGCCATACACGCAGATGACAAGCAACATAAATTTGACTGGGATAACACTACTACTATTATAGGACAAGCCAAACAGAGAACAACCAGGGAATTCCCAGAGGCATGGCACTCATCCACAGATTCAATCAATAAGCACATCGATCTGGCCACTGCAACGGACAGCTGGAACTGACAACCAGAAGCGACAGATTCAAACCACTACAAATGCTGGAGGAAAGATCACAGAAGCGCTTCACAGGAGGCTCCCAAGCACTGAGGATGTCACCTAGACAGGGGACGAAATGTCTGCAACACAAATTCCCAGCTCGGCGAACAGAACCACAACAATGAGCACCCGAGCTACAAATCTTCTCACAAACTTTGAACATCAAGACATTTTGTGATCCTGTACCACGTATAGATGACTTGATTGTTAAATTCCTCTCTATTTTAAATTTTAATTGTCTAAGCTTTAAATGCAGGAAGTTATGATGAGTAATATTTTCAGTGGAATATAATTTTCCTCTTTTCATCATTTTAGAGAGGCATTAGCCATCTAAAATATTATAATTCGAGTGCAATACAGAGCAGCAAAGTCATCAATAGTTGTTATATTATTTTTCAACTTACTACTCATTTTGTTATCTCCCTTCTGTGAACTAATTGAGGATAGCTTTTGAACAATAATGAAGCAGCGAAAGAAGATACTTTTAGTGTGTGCCTGCTAGTGTTAGAGGCATACAGGCAAAAACTCTGATTTTCATCAAGAAAAGACTTAGATTAGATTCCCTAGTGTGGAAACAGGCCCTTCGGCCCAACTAGTCCACACCGACCCTCCAAAGAGTAACCCACCCAGACCCATTTCCCTTTGACTAATGCACCTAACAATATGGGTAATTTAACATGGTCAATTCACCTGAACTGCACATCTTTGGACTGTGGGAGGAAACCGGAGTACCTGGAGGAAACCCGCAGACACGGGGAGAATGTGCAAACTCCACACAGTCAGTCGCCGGAGGCCAGAATTGAACCTGGGACCCTAGTGCTGTGAGGCAGCAGGGCTAACCACTGAGCCACCTTGGACTTTCAACAGTTTAAGCAGCATGTTTTTGACCAGCAGGCACGAGCAATTAAAACTGAGGACGCCTCCAAAAACCTTATTATATCATTCTCCTCAGAGGTCATATCTCAATTTCTTTTCCAACCCAGGTGCATGCAAAAGAAATATGGTAGCAGGGCTCAGAAAGACATCAATTCTGGCAAATGACAATGATTTATCAAATACACCCATAAATTCAGGAAAGGTGGGATCTGGAAACTGCCACTAATACAGACAAAAGAGCAAGGTAAAAATCCCTTCGTCACTTAGGAATTTGTAGAGTTCGATCAAGTTATCCCATGCTCTTCTGAACTAGTAAAAACAAACACAGCCTTTCCATTGTGAGATAACCTGTTCATTCCACGTTTGAATCTAGTAAACCTTCTCTGAACTGCTTCCAACACATTTATATTTTTCTTAAATAAGGAGACCTAAGCTGCACACTGTATTTGAAGTGCGGTCTCATCAGTACTCTGTACAACTCAAACATAATATCTTCAATTTTTGTTCAATTTCTTTCATAATAAAGATTAGTATTCCATTAGTTTTCCTAATCACATGCTGTAACCTAGATACTAACATTTTGTGATTCATGCACTAAAACACCTGCGCTTCAGAATTCTTCAGTAATTTACTTTTTAAATAATACTCTCCTTTTTAATTCTTCATGCCAAAGTGAACAACTTCAAATTATTTTCCATCTGCCAGTTTTCTTGCCCACTCACTTGACCTATAATGTATTGGTCTGCATCATTGTTACATCATTTTTACAACATATTATTGTGTCCTCTGCAATGTTAGCTACCATGCCTTTTATCCCCTTAACAATGTCATTGATAGAAATTATAACTAGCTGAAGGTCCCTGCGGGACTCTACTCATCATATTCTGCCTACCTGCATACTCATGCAGACTCGGTTTTCTGCCAGACAATTAATTTTCCATACATGCCATTATGGTACCCCCTTATCATGGGCTCTTGTACATTAATCTTTTACGTAAAACCTTGTCTAATATCTTCTAAAAATCCAAGTACATACTTTAGTAAGCTCCTCTTTATTCACATACATATTACTCCTTCAAAGAATACCACTGAATTGTTTAAACTTGATTTCCCACTCATAATACCATATTAACTCTTCTGAATTATCTTGAGGTTTTCTAAGTGTCCAGTTATAACCTTCTTAATGATCAAGTCCAGCACCTTCCCCACAAAAGGGGATCAATCATTTTACCATCACCCCAGAAAAACAGGTTACAGGAGTGGTACTCATAACATTCAAGGTTGTCAATGCTTGCTCAGACCTGACCGTCAACCAGGAGCGCTGTTGGGAGATTGAGTCAAATGGAATAGTGACCACTGGCTGTTTTAAATAGCCAGAGATCAACCTTCTCCAAGATACTGGATGCCCACAGATGTTGCTCATGGGGAGAATTTAAATATTCACCTGGAAGCAAATTGTTTAACATTTACCGAGAGAAGGGATTTGTTATCCATCGGGCAACAGTGGAGGCAGTTCCAAATTTCCAACGCTGGAGTAGATAGCCTATTGGGGATCAATTTGGTTGATAGCAAAAAGAAACCCAACAAACAGAAAAGTCCAGCCATAGAAATTGGAAGGGTTGGAGAAAGTCAGCAACAAGCAACAGGATAATTGGGAACAGAAAGTGTGATAGCTGTTGCTAAACATTTTTAACAATTGCAATTGATGAGGGGGCTTCAAAAAATGGAACCATTTCACCCACCTTCGCTTTTTTGTAACAGTATAACATAGCCAGATTGACATAACCCATTAATGTATTCTATGAAAAAGAAAGATCCTTTATGATAAAGCCACGTGGATATGTTTGCTGTGTAGCCATAACTGAATGTCTAATCGGCTGAGCTGTCAATGATTTGAAAGTATCCAGACACTGTAAAGACTGGACAGAGGTAGGAACTGAATACTAGGCAAAAAAAAAGATATTTGCAAAATCCAACACACATAAAAAATGTAAACATACTTAGCTGAACCCTGTTCACATGGCAAGGCCATCAGTGCAGTTAATAACCCTGTATGACAATCCAGAGAATTCAGCATACTTACATTTTTAAAAAGAAACCAGCTGTAATAGTTTCAACAGGAATACTGATTTTTCAAACGTACTTCTGGATTCGAAAACATGACAATTCTCAATGATCAGAATTTTGTTTTCCCCTCTCTAACTAATTTCTTTATTTGCCTTCACTCCCACCAACTCTCTTAGTTGAAAGTTGTTCCACAAGTCTCCTCTAAATGACCAACATTCTTCTGTTAGCCTTGGCAGTGAGGTCCATCTAACAGCACACCACCTGATATTGACCCTCATATTTTTAGCAGGGGCCATTATCTACTGCAGGGCCATTGCCTAAATGTATACTTCTCAGCAAAAGGGCATGAATAGAGGAATGTTAACAATTTTATACCATAGCTCAGCTGATTAACCAATTCATCACAAATCAGGAAATGAATTTGGAAATGACTTGATCTGCTAAACTCGTTGAGTTATTGCGGAAGGGAATTTAAAACTGAATTATAGTGCCAGCTATTGCAGAAACAAATTTTGAGTTTAGGATTGTGGAAGTGTTAATGGCAACACTTCTATTCCACATTCTAATCAGAAAAAAGTTTCTTCTGAGGGTTTAAGAAAGATAACTATTGTTTGAAAATCTTTAAGGTTCTAGCATTGACAGAGGTTGTTCAGGAGTGGTTGATGCCCTTAACGTGTCAATGGGAAAAGAAGATAAACAGTTTTAAAGTAAGGCTTTTCAAAGAGAATAACTACATTAAAGAAAAGGCTATTCTGAGTCCAGCAATTAACTAAAAGCTTTAATTTAGAAACTAGCTTGAGGACCTATGATTCTGTTGTTACTTGTATCACTTTGTCAAATCGAACCATGGTCTTATGTATTTTGGTGTAGCTTGGTATTTTTCCAATCTACAATTATTCAAGAAGTAAAATATCACTGAACACCAGATAAATTTAGAGTTCATTTATAATACTCTCTAGTTTAGGGGGGAATACAGTGGTTTAGAGCTTGTTCTACATGCTGTCAACTGATCACTACATTTATACTTGGCCACAGACTTCTAATGTTATATTGCTCTGCAGTTCAATGTAATTAGATGGCAAGGATGGCATGATATCCATCACAAGAGATGTAGGACATGCGTGAACTGCGTACCTTACTAAACAAACTGAAGAAGTACTAATGAGCATCAAGGCCTGAATCAGGTAATGTGAGTTACAATATTTAATTCAATGTCAAAAACATAAACAATAGAAGTAGACCAAGCAACCCATCAAGTTTTGTACCTAGGGAAAATAGCATCAATCTTGTCAAGACCTCTCAATATGTTAGAGTGTCATATGTCTCAATGGAATCACCTTTCAGTCTACTAAATTCAAGATTTGGAGATGCCAGTGTTGGACTGGGGTGTACAAAGTTAAATATCGCACAACACCAGGTTATAGTCCAACAGGTTTAATTGGAAGCACACTAGCTTTCAGAGTGACGCTCCTTCATCAGGTGAAGGAGCGTCACTCCAAAAGCTAGAGTGCTTCCAATTAAACGTGTTGGACTATAACCTGGTGTTGTGTGATTACTAAATTCAAGGAAGGTTAATTCTATTCTGTTTAATTGATCCTCCAAAGACAACTCTTTAATCCCAGAAGTCGATCGAATGAACATTTGTTACATTGCTTTTAGTGAACAGATATCCTTCATCAGGTACAAAGATCAAGGACTGAACGCTCGGGTCCTGCTCCAACTGGCATGAAGGCAAATGCGGCCTGACCCTGTTCAGAATGCTGGTCATTTTGAACAAGTGGATTCAGGACCAACAGAGTAACGTGGCCACCTGACAGACAGCCAGTTGGGCTCATTGAGAATTTCGCGTACCAGAGTGAAAGAAGGCTGACTGGGGTATCTCTGTCCCAACAGGATGATGCAGGCATTAATTAGCTGGAGGGAGGCATGCAGTAGCCAAGAGGGGATGGTGGACAGGCAACTTTGCAGACAGGCAAAGACAGGTTGTTTTTTCTGTTTTTTTCACTTTAAGCTTTAACAAGATTGAGAAGAGTGCAATTCCAAATTTAAGCATGCTTTCATAGTTAATTACCCTATATTGCAGCTTGCTCCACTCTTCCCCCCCTTGCAATGATTGGCTTTTAACTTCGAGAGGCTGAACAGTGCATTGAATGGGACAGACAACATAACTCTGTGTCAAATAGGAGTCAAATCGTTGAAAATCCCAAAGAGTGACTGCTCTGGAATCAGGAAGCAGAATGAACGTATGTCTTTTGCTCCCACAGCAAATCTCCAGCCACAAAACACTTATATAGTCTCACCTAAGTCCTATTTAATGGCAATAAGTTGTCCTTAAATCTGGTGCAGGATGGAAAATAAGAAGGAAAATGATAATGGGAATAAGTGTAACAAAGGAAACGGAAACAAATTCTTAGAAACTTAATTAATTTCTAATTGAAATCTGAAGGAATGGGACTCTTATAAAAATCATTTTCAACATGAGAGAGATTGTTTGGCAATGATTATTGAATATCATTCTATCACAAAAGACAAACACTTCCACTGGGCTTTTGCCTGAAACACTGATTCTCCTGCTCCTCGGACGCTGCCTCACCTGCTGTGCTTTTCCAGCCCCACAGTCAACTCCTTAGACTGGAACGGACAAGTCCTTGCTTTTTCAGGTGAGTTTACTGGGTATCAATCATGAACATAAAGTAACTTCACATCACTCCATGTATGTGAATGCTGAGCCTCCCTGCAGCTAACATTCCTGCCCGCCGACTGGATAATCAGAGCAACTCAGACAGCAATTGCCTCATGTCCACGGTTAATTGCACATGTGTGATCACACAAGTTGCTTTCTGATTTACACAATAATAAGTGACTGCCAATTGCTTAACCATTACTTCTACAGCAAATTCTGGCCCCTTTACAGCTTGATGAGCACATGGTGATTAAAATTCCTTGTCGTGATTTTGTTTTCTAGCAGATAGAAACAGCTTTTCAAATCACTGCTGTCAGCTCTTATGAATATTGGACCTCTTCTACATTGCATCGACTATTTCTTCAATTATTTAATAGAAAAACCTAAAATTTTCTTAGATAATTATCAAAGAGAGTAAAACAAAGTACAAATCCAATATCTATCAGGAAGAAAATGAATAATTTTAGAGTTGTTCCAGTAGAAATCAATAATGACTATGTTGCTATGAAATAAACTTTCCTTCTACCCAAAATAATGAAAAATGACTGTATTGTTCCAATACGCCACATTGATAAAGGGACAGGTCATGAATTTCTTTAAATATATCAAAATGCTGCCTGATTTAAAACTAAAGGCCCTGATAGTGATGTGAGGTGACTGGTTCCTTAATATTCCAGGTTCTTATATGCCATAATAATTATTTTATAAATAAAGTATTAAGACTTTTTATGTGGCAGAGTGCAGAAAACAATTGTCTTGTAAATTACAAATTCTGTGTTTACATTTTCCCACAGAAACTATCTTTGAAGGAACAAGTTGGGTGAACATTTCACATGTAGGGGCGGCATGGTGGCTCAGTGGTTAGCACTGTTGCCTCACAGCACCAGGGACACAGCTTCAAGTCCAGCCTCGGACAACCGTCTGTGTGGAGTTTGCACATTCTCCCTGCATCTGCGTATGTTTTCTCCGGGTGCTGCAGTTTCCTCCAACAGTCTAAAGCTGTGCAGGTCAGGTGAATTTGCCATGCTAAATTGCCCATAGCGTGAGGTGCATTAGTCAGAGGGAAATGGGTCTAGGTGGGTTACTGTTCGGAGGGGTGGTGTGGGCTTATCGAAGGACCTGTTTCCACACTGTAGGGAAACTAATCTAATGTAGATAGCTGGTGGGCAGGTGCTGAAATGTAGCATGGGAAACTATGGTGTAAGGAGAAAGTAAAAATTTTTAACAGGAAAATGGATAAGTACTTGACTGGGAAATAGATAGCTATTTCGTAAAACTGAGACAAGTACAGTAAGCCAACTGGCCCCTTTTTAGGCTATAAACTTATATGAGGATCCTAAAAAAGGCCATTACATTTTCTTTAAACAATAAATCTCAAGAAAGAAACTTTTCAAGTGTGTACACTATGGTAGCTTTCATGGCATTTGTGGTGTTGCTATCCTTTTTTGCTTAAACTTACATCAAGATAATTATTTACCCTAATTTTGGTTTATCCACAGCAAATTCACCTTTTCTGTTGTTAATTAAACAGAGTCTAAGCAAATTACCATAGAATTAATAAAGTAGTAATTTTTCATACTGACCTAAGTTAGCCTCTGTGAAATTTTGCCTTTTGAAATGAAGGAGCGGTTTACCTATGGTGACAAGCAGTCACCTCCAACTGGAGATCTGATGTTCAGCTTGCTGCTGGGCATAAAGGTGGCTTTGCTGATTGGCAGTCCATTATAAAAACTACCTGACTTAAATGCAAATGAAAATAGGGAAGTTTTACTAATGATTCGACCACCATGGACAAGAATGAGAAAAAGCCATTGATTAAATACTTATTTTGCTGGCAGAAAAGGCCACAAACATCACCTTTAACACGATTTTTATTTGATAGTATCTACACCAAACATAGTTCTTGTTTGATATTTGGCATGCAGATAGTCATGTGAATGCAGCAACAGATTCATTTGCATGAAAGTTCATAGTTTTTGGCACATTTTGCAAATGCCACACATCTAGAGGGATGCTTTATCTTTCGTAGGTTTAAATACCTCTCTCCAAGTTTTAAAACACAGTTGCATTGAACAGCTATTCAAGGTTTGAGGTTTTTGCAAGCTTTAATGCTAATATGCTGCTTGGTTTTAATAAATTGTAATGTATCATTCTTGATCCCTGTGTATCTGAACAATACATTATTTTTAAAATGTCTTCAAATGGATATCCTTTCTACAACTCATTTGAACTGATCACAAGAGCAATGGGAACTGAAAATAACATACCTATGTATTTTAAGAAGGGAGAGAAAAATTCTGAAGGAAAGTTGCTAAATTATTTACAATTTTTTTGTAAGAGATGGATTACTTATGTCAACTTCAAATACAATGTTCATTGATTGGTCAGGGTTGGGTTGAAGACATGCATCATTGTTTGGTTATGCCTGCCTTAAGACCGTCAATGTGATTGTGATAGATAGGTCTGAACTGGTACTTCCTGTCTGGCTTTTAACAGAGTCAGCTAATGATTGCCAAAAATCTGGATCTCTAGCCAAATCCATTTCCTAACTGGAGAATTTAGCATTCCAGGCCTGAAATCATTGTTCCTCTCTTGCTTTACACAACAAATTATAAGCTATGAAGTACTTTTGATGACAATATCAGGGACAATTATAATTATTTGCTCCTTACATTGATATAATTTGTTTGTTTAAGTAATGGACAAAACAATATTATATAAGCATATTCAACTCAATTGGCACACTGACAGCAGAAACAGAAGTTTCATGTCACTGCAACTGTTTAAATGCATATTAAAAGTAACCATGTTTGCACTGGATTGAGTGACAAAATTATCTAAAAGAGATCAAAAGACAGCGACAGATGAAAAAGTTGTTACCTCAGCCTATCTATCCACACTGATGTTGAAATCCATCAATTTTCAGTATCCACATTTTTCTTACAAAGTGCATTCTTCAATGGGCTCAGCACGGAGTGGGGGGGGGGGGGGGAGAGAATGGGGGGTTGGGGGGAGTGCTATTGGGCAAAAGCCTGGTGGTAACAGATTTTTACATTATTGTATCAACTTCTATTAATTGCATGAATGTGCATGAAAATGTGTATGGCTGGATTCTTTCGATTTAAGAGATTTATTAACTGAAGGAAACAAAACCTTAAAGCATTTCTCAACCTTCCTTGGAAAAGTTAGACACTGCTAATCTAAGCCCATAAATAAGGGTCATAAAAAAATAGAAGCCATATTATATACCGAGTTGGCTCCAACATTCTATAAGATCATGGCTGACTTGACTGCCTTGACCACATTCTTACCTTATCTCTCGTATCCATTAACTCTCAAAGTTGTTCAAAATCTTAGCCTTGAATATACAGAATTACCAAACTTCCATTATTCTCTGTGGAAGGGAATTCCAAAGATTAACAATGTCCTGAGAGAAGAAATTTCTCCTCATCTCCATCTTAAATAAGGGATCTCTTAACTTAAACTGTGCTAGGAGTTCAGATATGAGGGAAAACACTCTCCAGTATCTACCCTGTCAAGTCCCCTCAGAATTTAACAAATCCAAAGTTCAAATTCCAGCACCATTAGGACTTTGACCAGGTTAAATTTTAGATCTCCTGGCTTTTGGACATAGGGCCATAATCAGATAAACAGCAGACTGACAAACTGGAAATGACTACTGAATATCAGCAGGCAGCTCACTGGAGCCTATTTTCAGTTCAGATCACTGTAACTCCCAATTAGATACTAGAAGGGGAAATTGAGGGTCATGAGGCAGGAAGGAGGATAAAGGTAGCATTCACAAATAGAGGAACCATTGGGCAACAGCAAGCCGTGTGTTTTAATGCAGTCCTGCACCTCCTAGTTTTGTTTTCAGTCTGGCGTTTTTAACACTGCTGGTAGATGCTGGCAGTGGCCACTGTAAAGCTGTGTTCTCTTTGGTGCCTGCATTCAGTGCAGGTCAATAGCAAAAAGGGAAGATGAGCATAACATAAGAATGTGGCCTTTTCTTGTCAGTTGCAATGACACTAGTGTCCGTTTGAGGCACAGGCATATAGTGCCTCTGGTAATACTCTGCACCAACATCACGTAACCTCTGCCTCAGCACGTGCGTACACTGCTTATGTGTTGGACAATTTCAGACAGATGAGAAGGTTGTTAACCTCAGCCTATCTATCCACATTGATGTTCCACTTAATTGAAAATGCTTTTCGACAGAGAGATTCTGGGTATTATATCTATATATGTTTCAGTTTGCTGATTATTGTTTCTTCCACAGTGAAGATAAACACAAAATAATTGTTCAAACTTTCTGCCATTTCCTTATTTCCCATTCTTAATTCCCTGTCTCATGCCTTAAGGATAGAACATTGACTTTAGCTATTCCCTTCCATCTTATATACAGGTCCTTCTGCTATAACGCTATAACTGTGTTCCACTGCATCCTCATACTATAGAAAATCACGCTACGGAAAACCACTATAGAAAACTGTGCTGTGGAAGGCTGCAAATAGAAAATTGCTATACTTGGTCAGTAGAAATTTTGCATAATCCACAATTTATTATTCGTATTATAGCCAATCCGCGCTGACGAAACCTGCATTATAGCAGAATGACCCGTACCTTTAGCAGCTTTTACTGTATTTTATATTTCTTGCTCATTTTCAATCATGCTTCATTTTTCTAATTTGTTTTTGGTAACTAAAATCAAGCCAAGCCATGAAATTCATTCACCTCCATATACCTTTATAATTATAATGTCAACTTAATGCAAACTTGTGCCAACTCATATTATCTGATCATCTCGATTTCTTAAGCTAATGAGAAAGGACACGGAGGGAAAGCATAAAATTAAAGAACCCAAAGAATGTTAGACATAAAACAAAAGGAAAAGATATTAATTAAGATAACTTTGCTGGGAAAAGCAGGAAGCCCAGCATTGTACAAGAACACATTTAGGCCGCTATGTGACTCAACAATTCATCATTAAGGAGGAACAAAAGCCTTTGACAGATCACTTCAAGTACCTACGAGGAAAGACAATAGGGGTTTGAACAAAGAGTTGACTGACCAAGCATGTGAGGTGGAAAACAATGAGAAATGGGTTTAAGACACACAAAAAAAGCCAGTAATCAGGTTTAAACAAGGCCATAAAGTAATGAAGTTATGTGACCAAACTTTAGAAGATATCAACACTTGATGTCATTACCCGAATCAGTACAAGGGCAGTTCCGTCATTGCTAGTCTAGTAATGTGATCAAAAGATTAACAAGTTCATCACAAGCACAGCAGGAATGCGGGGAGGATATCATGTTCATCAGCATGAGTTTGATTGATATGTTTAGTGGGCAAAAATTGTATAAAAACCAAAGATTGTGAGTGCCATTTTTGGAGTAGTCTGAGAGAGCATGAGGTTGGTAAGTGTGGTCAGCTACTCTGCTGAGGTTTTAAAACCTCTACTTAGACTAGGGCTTGGTATCTTGTTATTCTGTAACTGTGATACTATAGCAAATGTTTAAATAAATGTGCTAAACCTTTAATGGACTGCTTGTAAGAATTTTATTCCAGGCAATTGGGTGTCTGCGTGGGTTTCCTCTGGGTGCTCCAGTTTCCTTCCACAGTCCAAAGGTGTGCAGGTTAGGTGAATTGGCCATGCTAAATGTCTGGGTGTGGGCCGAAGGGCCTGTTTCCACACTGTAAGCAATCTAATCTAAAAAAAAATTGAATGATCTCAGGGAAAGAACCAGGGAAGGTTCAGTAGAATCCAATAGGGAGTCCTCCCTTACCCACTGAAGTTCTCGGGGAGGCTTCGACACTAAGACAGTCACAATTCACCTGAATCCATAAACCACTTCATTACCATTTGTCCATACACCCTCCATGACCATTCACCAAGTCAGCAGAATGGACAGTGTTCAAGATCCATGATATGATTAAATCAAACAAAATTTGAAGAATTTATTATGGCCTTCACCATATTGAGAAACACTCTTAGTGATGAATGTTCATTGAACAAATTTAAGCCCTTAAAACAAGCAGTTGTATTCATAACTATGCTTCAAATACAGTTAATTCCTTAAAACTATTTGGAATGAAGAAACTGAGAGCTCACATGCCAGCACTGTGTTAATGATAAGTTGTAGAAGCAGTCAAGCAAAACTGTTGCCTTAATGATAACCACCAGGCCCACCTGAACAATTATATATTGATATTGCAAGCACTTTTTGTTTTTGTCTAAGCAGGCTGTTTATTTTTAAAATATAAAGGACAGGAGATTTAAATAATTTGAGAGTCTCTCAGAATTTATCCATCTGTTACATGCACAAACATTCACGATCCTCAATTCCAAAGGGGTACCCGACCTTTTTAAAGAATTCCAATAGGTTTAATTCTTTTCCTCAAATGTATAAAACCCACAGGTTGTGTATCAGAAACCTGAGTGCCAAAATTCCTCCTAAGTCAAGCAACTACACTTTTAAGCATACTGCTGAAATCTGAACGACCTCCCATTCCCATTTCCCCTGGTGAAAATGCCGTGTGGCAATACGAGGCAGTGAGACCTTCAGAAGTGACACTAAGATGCCATTCTCAAATTTGGGCTACATTCTTCATGTGCTAAAAATGGCAATTACACAAGGAGGAAACTATGTTTGTACCTACATTTGTCACCCTCAAAAATTCGATCATCTTAGAAGTACTCTTCACCTAGAGGATACTTCATGAGTTCATTAATTAATCTTGACTGATAACACATTATCAAGTCTAAAATAGCCTGTTCCCCGAACGTATTGTTTAAATAAGTTGTTTTGAATACATTCTACGAATATGTGCGTCCAGGCTGCTTTTGCCAATTTCATTTGTCCACTCTATATAAAAATGTAAATAAGCCCGACAATTATTGTGGTATCTTTCTTACAGGCCAACATTATGCCATGATTTATACTCTATGATTTAGTCTGGTTGGTCCAGTTGCGGTAAGGGAACCTAAAGGCTATTTCCACTATGTCTTTCCTGAATCATATCTCCACCACAGTAGTTTCTGCAGGCTGAATTTTACCACAAATTGGCAAGTTTTATAGAGGGATTCTCTCTGCAAGACCCATAACTTTTTGTGCTGTCATCCCAAACCCACATAATTACCTATGGATCACAACTCTTTGCCACCCTACTCACCAAATTTGTGTACTCACTGTACGCAGAAAAACTTTTACGTAGCTGGAACATCCAAGAATTCAAGATACCAGCTACGTTTTTGGAGTGAAACCCTGCACACGGTCAAGCAGTGGCTTTCCAGAGTTGGCCTTCACCGTGCACATAATGGGAGAGCAATCACAAAGGGCTGCCACTTCGTTGGACATAGAATTGCACTGACTGTGCAGTTGTTTCTTCAATACCCAATATAGACCCATATTTTTTTTTATAATATATTTTTATTAAGAAAAAAATAGATTTTTAAATATTACAACAACCACAAAACAATGCCATTCAAAACAATACAAAAATAGTACAAAACTAAACCCAAATAATAAAAATAAATTCCCCAACCCACCCTCCTATACGAATGTATAAACATATATAGAGAAGTATAAAATTAAAAAAACCTAAGCTAGCTATTTAACAAACTAAATAAATACCTAACAACAAACAAGTAAATAGTAATAACTCAGCCCAGCCAAACAAAACACTCATACATTCACAGCTCCTCCACCCTGGATATTGGACTCATGAAACACAATCGTTACGGCTATATAAAAGCCCTTGTTAGTGTGGCAGATAAATCTGTGTCCAAATATTTCAAAAAGGGTTGCCATGTCTTGTAAAAATTTTCAGTTTTGTGGTGTATCATATTTGTGAGAAAATCCAGGGGAATATGCTCCATAACAATCTTCCGCCAACCCGACAGGCCTGGGGGGTTTTTCGGGTAACCAACCTAGCAAGATATTCTTCTTTACACAGAATGTAAGAATATTGAAAAGTTTTTTCTTATGCGAGTCTGCAGGAAATACAATGGGTAGGCCCAAAAGGAGAGAAATAGGGTCCTTCTCCACCCTACACCCAACATCCTCTCCATTGCACCCACCACAGCGCTCCAATATGTTTGAAGCCTGTCACAAGACCAAAGACAATGGGTAAGAGTACCCGTACAGACCTTGCACTTAGGGCATGCTGAAGATACCCCTGGTTTAAATTTTGACAAACGGTCTGGGGCTAAGTGGACCCTGTGGAGAATCTTCAACTGTAAAGCATGGGTCCTATTGCAAATTAATATCTTCCATGCATTCTCCCAAATATCCTCCCATGCCTTTGAAGAAACTTCAACACCCAGCTCTCTTTCCTACATCTTGCAGAGTCGATCAGACTCATCTGATGTGGCATCCCCCGATGGGTGATATAAAGTACTGACAGAGAGTGTACTCTTAGCCCTTAGTACCCCTCTTTCGATGTCAGATTTGTAGGGATCAAAAGTGTGGTTTTTTAAAATAAAATCCCTAACTTGAAAAAAACGAAAGAGGTCACTATTATGTGACCCGTAGTTCCGTACTAACTGATCGAAGGACATCATTGTATCTCCCTCAAATAAGTCCCCATGCAAGATATACCCCTAGCTGCCCAATGTTTAAATCCTGAATCTATCATACCCGGATGAAAACCCGGCATACCCACTAAAGGTGTAAACAAAGATGTTTTGCCAATATTACCTTCACTCTGCCAAATTGCCCTCCATGCTTTAACAGTATTGATGACTATTAGGTTATGGCAATATTCCCTAACTGTCCTCACCTTGTCCAAAAACAGCAACTGGTAAGGGGGCACCTTGCCTGGGAGGCTTCGATATCTAGCCATATTGAAAGAGGGTCCCTACAAACACAATCACTCACGTAGATCAAGAGCGAGCTTAATTGGTAATTTTTCACATCCAGAAAGTCTACTCTCCCCAATCTGAGGCAACTGCAGTTTGGCTAATTTAATGAGGGGCCGTTTATGGTGCCAGATAAAGGAGCTGAACCAACTGTTCAGTCTCCTGACTGTTTGCTTGTTTAAAATCAGGGGGAGCATCCGTATAGGGTATAACAAACGAGGGAGAATATTCATCTTAATAAGCACTATCCGACCCAACCATGAGACTGGAAGTGCCTCCCATCTTTGGAGATCTTGTTTAATTTTTTCAAATAATTGAGTAAAATTGGCTTTGAACAGCCAATCCAGAACTGGAGTAATGAATATGCCCAAATACACAAAACCCCCGTGACCACCTAAATGGGAATCTACAGTCACTCTCAAAAGCCAACTCTTTCATAAGACCACCTATAGGCATAGCCTCTGATTTAGCAAAATTAATCTTATACCCTGAAAAAGCGCCTAACGCTTGAATGCATTGTATCAGGCAAGGCAATAAAACTGCAGGATTTGTCAAGAAAATTAGAACATCATCTGCATACAGCGAGATCTTATGTAATTTTGACTCCACATCTGGAACTGATATATTGAGATCCCCACGAATGACCTCTGCCAATGGTTCAATCATCAACGTAAAAAGTAATGGTGAAAGGGGACAGTCCTGCCGGCTGCCCTTAAGAAATATTAAAATTGCTTGATCGTACCCCGTTGGTAATGACCGCAGCGAGAGGTACACTGTAGAGAACCTTTATCCATCTTATGAAACTTCACCCAAACCAAACCAGTCTAGAGTATAGAAAAGGTACAGCCACTCAACTCGGTCAAATGCCTTCTCTGCATCTAAAGAAATCACCAATCCCTGTATTGACTGCTGTTGGCATGCTTGAATTACGTTAAGCAGCCTCCTAACGTTATTGAAGGATTTGTGACCCTTTATGAAGCCCATCTGATCCTCTTTAACAATAGAGGGTAACACAGTCTCCAGCCTTAATGCTAGAGCCTTAGAGAGGATCTTAAAGTCCACATTGAAGAGCGAGATGGGCCTGTATGAAGCACAGTCTTCCGGATCCTTCCCTCAGGATAAGTGAAATATTGGCCTCTCTCAGAGATGGTGGGAGACAAACAAGACTGTATGAATCATTAAACAGATTCAGCATCGTGCCTGATAGTATATTTATAAATTCCTTCTACAATTCACTCGGAAGTCCATCAGGACCGGGCGCCTTTCCACTCTGAAGCTGCCTCACAGCTTCCTGCATTTCTTGCTCTGATAATGAGGCATTGAGAAAGGACTGTTGTTTGGGAGTCACACCCGGGAACTTCAGATCTCTAAAAAAGGGTTCCATTTTGGCCTGCCCCTCTTCACAATTCTCAGACTGATATTCTACTCTAAATTATATCTGGAACGCCACATTAATTATTTTAGAATCACATGTTAGGTTCCCAGACCCTTCCCCAATCGCTGCAATTGTTTGTGGGGCACTTCTCTTTCTGGCAAGGTATGCTAAGTATTTGCCTGGCTTGTCACCATGCTCGTATAACCTTTGCTTTGCAAAAGCCAGCTCCTTGTTTGCCGTCTGCATGAGCACAGAATTTAGTGCAGACCGCAGTACCATAATCATCTAGTTTGACCAATGAGGGTCGGTCAAAATAGGCCTTCTCGGCTGCCTTCAACTGTGCTTCAAGGAGACATTGCTGCTTACCCTTCTGCCGCTTCCTACTGGTGGAATATGAAATAACTAATCCCCTGGCATAAGCTTTGGCAGTTTCCCAGACAGATGAGCTATCAACCGAGCCTATGTTGATGTCTACGAATGCCCGAAACTCCCTCAAGAAATACTCCACAAACATACTGTCCATGAGAATAAAGGGGTCCATTCGCTAGTACCTGAAATCCACTGTAACATCCTTAATCTTAACCATGAGGTACACTGGAGCATGATCAGAGATGGCAATATTACCAATCGTACAGGATGCCACCAGATCCAGGGTTACCACAGGGGTCAGAAAAAAAATCAATCCTCGTGTGACATCTATGCGGATTGGAGAGA
This sequence comes from Hemiscyllium ocellatum, assembly GCF_020745735.1. Lineage (NCBI taxonomy): Eukaryota > Metazoa > Chordata > Chondrichthyes > Orectolobiformes > Hemiscylliidae > Hemiscyllium > Hemiscyllium ocellatum. The sequence goes on along the minus strand of NC_083415.1, from coordinate 23,126,725 downwards.
AACGTGAAATCCCTACCTGTAGGATGGAGACACCTCCAAATGAGACCCATATCTTAACATTGTTCAATGTGGGACCATGACATACAGGAAATCTTCGAAATGTTCAAAACACTCACTTTTACCCAGCAACAGTGGAAGAAATGACAGATAAACAGAAGCTCCATTTGCCTCTCAGAGCAGAAACACATTAACTTCATCCTTGAAAGGTAAGCAGTCAATGATTGATCACTGCACCCAGGTCTCATCTACTGGAACCAGATGTCAGTTAAGTCATATCTGGCTTGCTGTCTCTGAGACTGCTGGGCTGTAACATCCTGAAGGTGATATTCCTCCTGCTTAATATTCTCATCTGCCTCTCCAGAAGACTTCTGCTGCTGTCCCAGCTCTTCAGCTTCCATCACATCCCCTCATTGCCTGCTCCAGCTATGTAGAGCACAGCATGCTAGGATAATGAAGTATACTCTGCCTGGAGTGCACTAAGTCTATCCACCTAGTCTGACATAAGAATCTGAACCTTACCTTCACAGAAGTCCTATCATCTGCTCCACCATGGCCCTAGTTGAGGAGTGGCCTACATTTTATTGATGTTCCATCTCAGTTGGGCTTTGCATCAGTCCCTGTCACCGAGGGTATTCCTCATCTCCCAGTCACCAGCCTTTTAAGGCATCTGCCTTTGAACCGAAGCAGGAATGAGAGTTGAGTGCTGCAGCTCTGACCTTGTCGAGGGAAACAATATAAAGCAGTATGACCTGGTACAAATTGTATCTGTAACCGCCTTGATACACTTGTGGGGATGAGGTTGTGAGATCCCACACAGATCCCGTGTCTCTATGCAAGGAACCTGTTGCTTTAAAATGTTACACAGCTGTCACCTTGACAGACAGCAGGATAGGATTCCTGATGAAAGACTTATGCCCGAAATGTTGATTCTCCTGCTCCTTGGCTGCTGCCTGACCTGCTGTGCTTTTCCAGCACCATACTCTCAACCAGGATAGGTTGGCTACCAAACTCTTCAGGTCCTAAATCCAACTCGAGCAGCTGGCATAGACCTATGAGTGTCCTGTGCCCCACTCATCTGGAGGGGCTGGCCCTGGGGACAATAGTGTCTGTGGCTTCTGTATCTTCGGCACGGATGACATCATGTGGAGGCCGTTCCACAGCCCATGGTGGTTTCTGCTAGTCGTGGGTGCACTGGTAAATTGGGTCGTCCTCCACCTCTCTGCATTTTTGCTGCCCTGCAGGTGTTCGACAATAACCCCTGCTGTAACTGAAATGATCAGTCACACTTACACTGAACCAGTTTGGGGAATATAAGAGCCAGGCAGTCCTTAGTACTGTGAACAGTCAACATTCACATCATGCACACATGACGGTTTAGCATTCTGCTCTGTTCAGTGGGACATGAGAGCACTGTGACAGGAGAGCCATGGAATGCCTTTACATGGAACTTTGACACAGGGCCTCATTCTGATGAGTGCAGCAGCAGTCACATTGCACAGAGACAGTAGGAGATTGTAACTGCTGTATGAGTACTGAGACCTTGTCCTCCCAGCCCCACATTGCCCACAAATGACATCACTGCAGCAAAGAGCATGTTGGTGAATATTCACTGTTCAAAATGAAAGGAATTCAGTTCCACGCCCCTCTGCAGCCTTTGATATCTTGCATTCTCTTTGTGAACTGTGGTCATACGTGCCATTTTCAGGGTCACCTGTGATTACTTCTGCTTCACAGAGATTACTATCTTCAATTTGCAATTACGAACAATACGCGTGGCCTGTATTTGCACCCCACACAGTCGAGACTACATGGATTTCACATGGGCGATGCTATAATTAAAAATGACTTCAACCTGTAATGTGAAAGTGGCTGATTAATGCAATTACTCCTTGCAGGACTTCATGTCACTCACTAGAAGAACCAGTGTCCTTAGGCAGAAAAAGAACCTCGAATGCTGACTCCGTTCACTCTGGTTGTGGTCGCAGCTTTTTTCTGTTTGCAGTGTACCTTTTCAAGTTTAGTGAACATGGCAGGAAATGCTATTTGGCAATTCACAGTGGGCACAGTGAGTCACAAGCACAGCCCGATAATTAAGGGGCCTGCCAAACTTCAATGTCCTTTTCTTTCTCGCACTCTGTCCAGACCATCAGTACTAATCCTCTGGAATTTTATCTCCAACTCCCATCAATACTCCCTTAGCCCTGCCATTACACATTAGTCTTGCCCATTGTCATGCTGTTGTCAACTGCCAACAACCACATTTCTGCCGACCACCACAGTAACCCATCTAGTCTCATACATTATTGCCTTTTGGCCTTTGTCAAATTTCCCCTCTTCACCATTCTTGCCCCCTCTGCATCCCAGGTTACCGCCTCCAACTTCCAGCATTGATTTCTCCAACTTCCCAAAATCATCAGAATCCCCTGCTAATCTCCACTGACTTTCATTCAGATGACGCCCAGAGCTAACTGTTGCCCAATCCCTTACTGACTTGTCTGGACAGTCCTGACTAATGTGTGACCAGATCCCTGGCTGATCTGTTTGCAGGTCCTTGCCTGACTTACTGCAATTCCCCTAAATCTTTGCCCTGGAACTGCAGGACTGACAATGGCCCATTCGCCAAATTCTCGTGTCACAGATCCCACTGACTGTGACTGACTCAGGCCACCAACTGACTATGTCCAATCCCCTGGACTGAGATTCAACTATACCCATCACCTACTACACCAGACATCCCTTACTGAGCAACTGACTTAAAGATGACAAATCCCCCTAGACTTTGATACTTGGCCATATATGTAGTGTGTTTGCTGCACAAGCGACTGTCACATGGTGTCAATGTGAGATTAATGCAGCACAGTGCCACTTAGCAACTTGACCAATCCTTGGCTCATCACTGCTGACAACCATGACAAGCTGCTTGGCTTTCTGTCTGTGCTAAACAGCAAGGCAAGACAGAAAATCTGTGGACCCATAAGCTCTGGCTGAGGTAGCAAACTACCAGAAACCAAGGCATGTATGCTGTGAGCATTGAAGTCAGCTCAACGTGAATGAGTGCTAAGGAAAAGACAGTGATCCTGGTTCAGTCCTTGAGTTGGCTGTCTGTTCTTGTACAGAAATTGTGCGTGCAGCAGCATTTCAATGAAAGGTGTCAGTGCACTCCTAAATGCAGCATTGGCATGCAGAACTGTACTGTCAGTAGACTGGAGATATGCCATGAAGAGATCGATGTGGGGTGCATGCAGTCACCTCCCATGGATGTGTGCTCTGAGACTTTGGTGACTGGTGTCTGAAATTGAGACCCAGAGGAGCAAGATGAGAGCTGGAGTCAGAGTAAAGACTCTTACCTTCATGTCAGGAATTGTCACTGTGTAGTTTACAAGAACCAGCATGTGACGAAGCTGCTTCTTTAATAAGGTTATGTTGTCCTTGGTTTTTCCTTGGAGAGGTCATAAATGACGCAGACTCTGAAAAGTCAGGGGTGTAGGGTTTTAGGGGCAATTTGATAATCGCTAACAGATACTGCCTCAGCAGACGCTTTCAATTAAAAAAAACACTTGCACAATGAAAGAGGAGTGGCCAGTTCTCCCAGCTCAGCTTTTCTCTGGCTTGGTTTCTTTCTTAGTAGGAGTGAAAAAAAAGCTGCTGGGCCCACAGGTGGTGGTCCAGGCTGGTACTATCTCTCCCTGCCTTCTATCCTGTCAGAACATGTGCTCAATTTTAGCTTTATGTGCCAACAGGTGTATATTGGGATTGCTGCAAGCATTTGGAACAGCATCATTAAGTTGGGATGATCTGTTGGGTTTTTGGAGAAGTTATTCAGCATTCTGTTGGTTGTGTTTCATTCAGTAATCTTGTAAATAATTTCTGTTTTGCTTAAAACTAAATGGTTTGACCAGCTGATTCTTTCCTGGAGTATCCGCGTTACACCAGCTTAAAACAACTAGCAAAGTTAGGGTCTGGGCTACCTTGTTGTAATGTTTTGAGGGCTCTGGCCTGGTACATAACAAGCGGTAGGAGAATGAAAAACTGCATGAGGTTTGGAAGCTTTCAATGTGTACTTTGATTTTCTGAACTGAGGTGATATCTCATTATTTTTATTATCATTTATTATCAAAACCACTAGTGCAAAAAGCTACCCCATATATTTTTCTTTCTTCATGTCCTTTCAACAAGTCAAATTACTTTTGAATATTCAGGTCCTAGCCATTGTTGCTTTGAAGCCTTATCTCGATAATGGTTCACAAATCATAGTCATTTATTTCTATTTGTGCTACCAATTCAACCATTTTGTTATGAATGCTGCATGCATTCAGGCAGAGACTACCATTTTTCCCGACTTTATTTGTTGGTTGATTCTTATGTTTGTATGCTATGTCCCTTTCTATCACTGTAGATAATATCCTTCACACTTTTGTTTGAGACCTGAACAAGCAATAGCAGACACCTCAAAGCACTGGAGAGGTACCATACTCAGCTCATTCACAGAATCCTCTTAATCCAGTGAACAAAAAGGCAATCCAACAGCAACTTCCTCTCCCAAGCCAGCCTGCTCAGCATTGAGGTGTTAAGCTGAGAGGAGAGACGAAAGTAACAATCATGCCACACAAGTGCCAGGCAATGACCACCTCCAACAAGAGATGACCCAACCTTTGCCATTCAGTGCTATCACTATCCCTAATCTCACATTATCAGTGTACAGAAACTGAACTGGACTGCACTAGTCATGTAAGTTCTCTGGCTGCAAAAACAGGTCAGAGGCTAGATACCTTGCAGTCAGTGACTCACATCCTGACTTCTAAAGCCTGTCCACCATCTACAAGGCACAAGTCAGGAGTATGATGGAATATTGCTCACTCAAAAAGCTTGACACCATCCAGGACAAAGCAGATTACTTTTTTGACACCACATTCACAAGCAAACAATTTCCTGCACCAATGGCACTCAACAGTAGCCACATATACCATCTCGACAATGCAGAAATTCAATACCCCTTAGACAGCACCTTCTAAACTTACAACTGCAAATAAGGTTTGGCAGTGTCCAGGTTAGGCATTAAGGATAACAGCAGAGGCATGAAGAAGCTAAATGGTTATTCTATCTGCATGCCAGAGATTCTCACTGCTACAAAAGGACAAGTTAGACTCCAAGTAATCACAACATAGTTAATTGTAACTTCCAGGATGTAACTATCGATTGTGTATTAATGGTCAGTTGATTTAACTGTGAATCAATGGTCCACGATATAATTGGAAATGTAGTATTGATCATATTATAATAGGGATTATTATTCAATTGCTTGCAACAGGTAGAGTAGGATATGCAAATACAAGAATTAGACAGGGATTAAAAGAAGGGCTTTCCAAAACTTTCCGGTACAGAAATTTTACATATTCATTGAAGAACAAAGATAGAGAAGAAAAAGAATAAAAGAAAACAGACAGAGGCAGTGGTGGAGGCTAGTACAATTGCAGCATTTAAAAAGATCTGGATGAGTATATGAATAGGAAGGGTTTGGAGGGATATGGGCTGGGTGCTGGCAGGTGGGACTAGATTGGGTTGGGAAATCTGGTCGGCATGGACGGGTTGGACTGAAGGGTCTGTTTCCATGCTGTACATCTCTATGACTATTTGTGCATGCTGATTGCAAACAAATAATAGAGGAGGCAGTACTGTGACTTCATCACTGCTAGAATAGGTAATATTTGATGCACATGTTTTAAAGGAAAGGTATTTCCTCTTTTGGCCTCTAAGTCATCAAGGAAATCATGATGCATTGTGGGCTGTTGTATGACATTTAAAACAAATGTGATATTCTTACATTCAAGCAATGAAATCACTACAGTCATGATTATAAAATAGTTAATTTGGCTGTACTAAATATTTTGAGAAATGGAACTTTCTTTTAATTTTGGATATACAACCCTCGTCCTTTGGATATGCAACACACACAATAAAAAAGTACAAGATAATTACCTGAAAGAATTGGCGGGGAACTGAGACATATTTAATTGTGAGAGGTCATACTTAAGGAATCTTTAGACCAGCTCTTAAAAGAAATTACTAGGTTTCAGTCCTGGCAGATAGCCAGGTTTGAAAATATCAGTGCTCTGGCACCATTTAATGTAATCATTTAGTTTATTTTTTTATTGAATTGCAGTGGTTTACTGCAATTGTTTTCATAGATACCACTACAACCACATACTTTGTGGTCAGTTGAACCAATATTTTACATCACAAGACATTCTCAATATGATAAAACATTACTGGAATGTAATTCTCCAAATTAGCTCTTTCACAAAGGTTTTTAAGGTAGTTTTACCCAGTGCAGAGATGTTAAAGTATGGCCCCATCTGCCTGTTTGGAATACAAAAGACTCAACTGCACTATAGTGAAGACATGAGCAATACTTATCTGTTAAAAAAAATCACATTACTGTTGGTAGGAGTTTCCTGCGTGCATATTATAAGTTCATAAGATTAGGGGCAGAATTAGGCCATTTGATCGTGGAGTTGTGGATAGTGAGGAAGGAAGTGGTAGGTTACAGCGGGATATAGATAAGTTGCAGAGCTGGGCGGAAATGTGGCAAATGGAATTCAATGTAGCTAAGTGCGAAGTCGTTCACTTTGGTAGGAATAACAAGATGATGGATTACTGGGCTAATGGTAGGCTACTTGGTAGTGTGGATGAGCAGAGGGATCTTGGTGTCCATGTACACAGATCTCTGAAAGTTGCCACCCAGGTAAATAGTGCTGTGAGGAAGGCATATGGTGTACTGGGCTTTATTGGCAGAGGAATTGAGTTCCGGAGTCCTGAGGTCATGTTGCAGTTGTATAAGACTCTGGTGAGGCCTCATCTGGAGTATTGTGTGCAGTTTTGGTCGCCATACTATAGGAAGGATGTGGAAGCTTTAGAACGAGTGCAGAGGCGGTTTACCAGGATGTTGCCTGGAATGGTAGGAAAATCTTATGAGGAAAGGCTGAGGCACTTGGGGCTGTTCTCATTGGAGAAGAGAAGGTTTAGGGGAGATCTGATAGAAGTGTATAAGATGATTAGGGGTTTAGATAGGGTAGATACTAAGAACCTTTTACCGCTAATGGAGTCAGGTGTTACTAGGGGACATAGCTTTAAATTAAGGGGTGGTAGGTACAGGACAGATGTTAGGGGTAGATTCTTCACACAGCGGGTTGTGAGTTCATGGAATGCCCTGCCCGTATCAGTGGTGAACTCTCCTTCTTTATGGTCATTTAAGCGGGCATTGGATAGGCATTTGGAAGTTATTGGGCTAGTATAGGTTAGGTAGGATTCGGTCGGCGCAACATCGAGGGCCGAAGGGCCTGTACTGCGCTGTATCCTTCTATGTTCTATGTTCTATGATATGTTCGTCATCCCATTTTCCTGCCTTCTCTCCATTTCCCTTCAATCCATTACCAATTAAAAATTAGTCTAACTCCTCTAAGTTTACTCACTGTCCCAGTATCCATGCATTTTTTTTTAGCAAATTCCACAGATTCGCAACCCTTTGGAAGAAGTCGTTTCTCCTCAACTCTGTTTTAAATTTGTTACACCTTATCCTAAGACTATGAACACTCATCTTAGAATGCAAGAGGAAGCATCCACTATTTTATCCACACCTCTTATCATCTTGAATATCTTAATTTGATCTCCTCTCATTCGTCTAACTTCCAGACATTATAGGCCTAGACTGTTCAATCAGTCTTCATATGACAAACTCCTCAAAACTGGTCACTAACTTTCTAGATTACAATAGAGAATGCACATTAAAACAATTGCATTGACTATAAAGCTCTTTGAGTGTGGGGCAATAAAATGCTTTGTACAAATTCCAGTTTATTTTCAAACCTCTACACTGTACAGTCGCTAGCCAGAGACTATTTCCCAGGGCAGAAATGACTAACACGAGGGGTCATAGTTTTAAGTTGGTTGGAGGAAAGTATAGAGGGAATGTCAGAGGTGGATTCTTTACACAGAGTTGTGAGAGCATGGAATGTGTTGCCAGCAGCAGTTGTGGAGGCAGGGTCACTGGGGACATTTAAAAGACTCCTGGACATGCATATGGTCACAGAAATTTGAGGGTGCATACATGAGGATCAGTGGTCAGCACAACATCGTGGGCTGAAGGGCCTGTTCTGTGCTGTACTGTTCTATGTTCTATAAACACAAATTGCATTTACCACTTTCGTTAAGGTATAGTTATATATGATTGATAACAATTGTATCGTTAATAAAGCTGAATGTTAATGTTTGAAGTCTTGCAGCTTCTGAAGAAGTTTCCTAATACTGAAAAGATTAATCTAACCATTTCCCTTACTCCACAGAGGCTGACTGTCTGATCTGCTCACATTAGCTTTCCAGCAGTTGTAACATTTTAACTTGTTTAAACTTCACAACCGATATACATTTACTTTTATTCTAATGATAGGAAAAACACTTTTTTAAAAGAAAAGTACCTTAAGCAGATACATCTTCAGATAAAAGTACACCCAGAAACACCCTCAAAAATGAGGTAGGTTCTTTCTAAACAGAGGTGATACACAGATGAAGGGGAGACTGGCTCTGTTGAAATGCCTCCAGGTTACATAGCCTGATAATACTTAAGTGTCCTGACTGCAGATGAAATAGTCATGAAATACAGGCAAGATACTAGGCAACTGCTGAATCCTTTTGAACCTATATCTCAATAAAGGTACAGTAATAACTTCGAGAATAGGGGAATAATTCGGTGAACATTGTATAAAAATGTTATTTTAAATAACACCGAAAGTTAATGTTTGAGATAATACGGCTCTGAAAAAAAGTGTCCTAAGACCAGAACGGTTAATCTAACTTTTTCCCTTACTGAACAGATGCTGTTGTTTGATCTGCCCACAGTAGATTTCCTGCAGTTGCAATGTTTTGCCTAATTTATATTTTGTGACTGGTTACTACTCAGGAACCATAGCCGTCTTATTTCTCATTCCAAGTATGCTTCACTGAAAGAGTTAAATGCTTTATACACAATAGTGATAATAAGCTTTCCTTTGGCTGAATGAAAAAGTTTGATGACATTGTTGCAGCCATTTGCAGCACTACTGTCCACTTCCATCTGCATTCACTCTGGTGATTTAGGTGCTCAGTGTAGTTTGAAAGCAAACATGATGAGGCCGCCGTGTACAGCAGCCTCTTTAATGGGCAACTGGCAGTCTGATTTCTTTCATATATTTGGGCTGTCACTGGATCTCCATTCCCTGTCACTCAGCTTTTATAACTTTGGACAGGTCTGGTGAAAAGGTCATGTGATCCAGACAATGAAGCTGAAACTTGGTAAAATCGAAGAAAGGGACTCTAGGGCTTTAAACAAATGCACCTCATTTTAGCACAATATCATGTACAAAAGTCAATTATGATAATACACTGGGGTGTCAGAAAATACAGAAATCCTGAAACAGCAGCCAATCTGCATTTAGAATGTCTTTTGCGCCAGTGGTGCTCTGTTTCAGCTATAAATAAATTGTGCACTGTTCTGAGACTGCAGGACATGGAGAGGAAAGGAACCAAGGCATAAACCATAAACTAGAATATTGCCTTTTCATACTGGTAATTGATACCAGTATAAACCGCATTGATGCCATTCACTAGCTTGCTACTAGATTGCTATAAACTACTGGAATCCAATTATTCTTCAAAAAAGAGAAAACCTACAAACTTGTGCTTTCCTATTTTGAAACACTTTTGGAAGTTGTCCTTGATGTAGAAAAGGATACATTTACAATACCAATAGCATTCCTCCATATTCCATTTGTATGAAACGTCAAGAAAATGCACTGGAACGGTTTGTGAAACACTAATCAGGTTAACTCAGATTACGTCTTGCATTCAGGACTCTGATCAAAGTTGACAATTTTGGATCAGGCCCCAATAACTGTTTATTAGCTCCAAAAAAGTTACACTCTGCTGTAATTATTCACTTTATACTCTACATAAAGGTAACCCAAGCTATATATACTTGAAAAACACAACTTAAGCATTGCATTAAGAATTCACTTGTGCAAAGCAAATAAGAAAATAATTTTAATCTCGGTGTTATATATTGGTGAATCGATGAATCTCAGTTTGAGGAAAGAAACTGCATCTTGTCAACAAACCAAACAGATAAAAACCTTTACTTGCTTTCTGCTTTTTCAGCTGGTGAAAACTGAAATAAGCAATGAGTCCTTGAACAGAAACCCAAGGAAAATTATTGCAACTGATACCATTGAAGGAAACAGGACTAGAGTCCTGAGGAAATGGGAGATCAGTAAGCTTGTAAAATTTTGTTACCTTAATAGACATTTTTCACCTGCATTATTTCTAAATCAAGTGCTGCGACATTTCATTACATTAACTGTGCCAAGTAGATATAAGTTGTTCTTGTTATAGACATGTTAGGTTAACATTACACAAATAAAAGGCTTCAATGTGTCAAATTCTACAAGGAAGTTTCCCTGCGTCCCCTAAGTGAAGCTCATAACAGTTGTTACACAGCAAAATTCTAATCAATAAATGCGTTTATGCCTCATTTTCATGACCTTTCCTGAATCTTCAAACAGGGGTCAAAACAAAGTGCCAGAATCGATGCCAGCTGTGAGACCATCAAATCAATTTGACATAAGGAATCTAAAGATGCTTTGTGATGGGCATCTTTGTGACGTGCTAATGAGCTAAACTTTGACTTTTTTGTGTTACTCCTCATAAGGTGACTAGAAGATAGCTCTAAAATTACTTGAGAATCCAACACATGTAGAAACTTACACTTCCTAGTTTGACTTCATGGCTTTATGAATAATATTCTAGTCGACAATAATAATGCCAATAGGTGTGGCCACAGCTTCAAAAAAATATTAAATTCCAGTTCATCATGTAAAAATATGTAAGGATTTGTCTTCCAACCAATCGTCTGACAAAGGTAAATGTGAATGAAACATGCTGCTTATTACAGATTACCTACTGTTAATCTACAATGATGTTCTACAGACGTACCTACACTTGGTTGTAGCACCAGGTATTGAGAATTCGAAATTATGCAAAGGGCAAACCTAGGACCTGAGAATAGGTTTATGTTTAGAATTTTCAAGGAGAAAGTGAGGACTGCAGATGCTGGAGATCAGAGCTGAAGATGTGTTGCTGGAAAAGCGCAGCAGGTCAGGCAGCATCCAAAGAACAGGAGAATCGACGTTTCGGGCATAAGCCTGAAGAAGGGCTTATGCCCGAAATGTCGATTCCCCTGTTCCCTGGATGCTGCCTGACCTGCTGCGCTTTTCCAGCAACACATTTTCAGCTATGTTTAGAATTTGTCAATGATGACATAGACATTGATGTTGGTTCATTAAATTTTCTTCTTCGCATCTTACTAAATGGCAACTTAGTCCAACAACAAATGTTACTCCCAAGGTTGGATCATTTGGATTAGAATTTATGTATAGTGCACTGGAATACCACACTTAACTCACGCATACATTTAAGCAGATTTCTTCAGATTATTATGATTTGTTTCTTTCTCTCCTCTCAAAGTGGCAGTCAGGGCCTATAAAATATTTTAGATATATTGATGTTCTGATATCTATTTTTGATATTAATTCACTTTTAGCTTTCAATTTGCAGAATAAAATCCAGTCTTAGTGAGTATTGTCTACCTATTGGTTGAAAGCTTTTTGGTAAAGAACTAATCAAGTAACATTTTTGCTCCTGTTGACGAAAGATACAAATAAGCAAGTTATAAAGCATTCCTAAAGACTTATGCTCAGAGGCAATGGTTCCAAAAAGACATAAAAAAATGGAGAAATGCAGAATTATTTTAAAAATAAAAGATTGCTTTGCCATTAAATAGAATGCCCAAGACATGAAGAGGCCATTTGATCCATTGTACTTGTGCCTGCATTGGTCTAAATTGTAAAAATCCGATTTCATTTTCTTGCATTTTCCCTTTAGCTGATAATGTTTTTCTTTCAAGCTTGTACTGCCTTATAAAAAATATAAAAGCAGCCACAAAAACTCAGCCATGAGACAATTTCATGTGATGACCACAATATCCACTTGAGTTTAATATGGCTGGTACCTGCCATAAACTGATCGCTTTTCTGCCTAATATTTGGTTGTAGCGTGACCCAGGCGCCATAACAATGTAACACTTTGTTAAATGACCTGGATGTTAGAATTTCATGTGTGCTATGTACTCATCTCCGATGTCAAATGGATTAGCATTTCAGTGAGATGAGACCAAACATAAATCAAACACAATTTCTTTTATGATTGCTAAATGTAAACCCAGAATAAAGGGCATCCACTGAATTTAGTACTACTCTAAGAACAATAAAAGCCTCACTATTATTCTGAGAGCATCTCCAGCTGTCCACTAAAGGACTTCCACCTGGAGGAAACAGTGGCAAAATGGCAATGCCACTGAACTACTAATCCAAAGACCCACATCTTAAGAAAGAATACAAGAAAAAAGGTCCAAACCTATCTTTTCTTTCCCCAACTACTGGCACCGACATCCAAGATCCTCCACAAGTGATCATTAGCACAGTAGAAACAAAGATTTCAAATCAGTTTTCTGACAGTGCAATGGGAATGTCCCTATCTCTGAACAAGAATACCCAGGTTCAAATTCCACTTGTTCCAGAGGTGTGCATTACCATTTCTGGGCAGGTTATTTAGAAAATAAAAGGACTAAGTCTTGCTAGACTCCTATCTTTTCTCCTTTTTTCAGCATGTCTCACCAAAGATTGATGATTTTCATTGGGAATTCAGCTTTGCTCATCGAAATTAATTGAGCCAAACATATTAAGTTAAACAAGTTTAGGCTAACATTGCATTTTAATTTTCACACCAACTACACCAAAATCGTCCTGTGGCACAATGATAAAGTCCTGTGACAGAAGGGAAAACCACCCAAAATCATTAAGCAGTAATAAACTTGAATTGAATTGAATTTATCATCACCTGTACCGAAACACAGTGAAAAGCTTTGTCTTGCGAGCAATACAGAGTTAAGTAGCACAGCTAAGTAAATAATAGGTAAACAGCAGCAAAAATAAAACCACAGGTACAGGCAAATGGTAAGAGTTTGAGAGTCCATTCAGTATTCTAACAACAGTAGGATAGGAACTGTTTCAAAACTGGCTGGTGAGTGTGTTCAGGCTTCTGTATCTTCTTCCTGATGGTAGAGGTTGTAGAAAAACATTGCCAGGGTGGGATGGCATTGAGAGCTAGATTATTCTCAGTGCACCATTTTTCCAGGTCTTCCACCTCCCATCTGTAGTCTGTTTTGTCACCATCTGAAATTTGACCGACCGTGGTGGTATCATCAGTGAACCTGTAAATGGCATTAGACCGGTATTTGGCTTTGCAGTACAGTAGGGGGTGAGTACACACCCCTGGGGGCTCTAGTGTTGAGTGTTAGTGAGGATGAAATATTGTCCCCAACTTTCACTGATTGTGACCTGTGAGTCAGGAAACTGAGGCTCCAGTTGCAGAAAGTGGAACTTAGTCTGAGATCACTAAATTTAGTAGTCAGTCTCGAGGGGATAATAGTGTTGAAGACTGAACTGTAGTCAATGTAGCTGTCCAAATGTCAAGATGTTCTTGGGAGGAGTGAAGGGCAAGTGATATGGCATCTGACGTGGATCTGTTGGTTCGATAGGCAAATTGGAGTGGGTCAAGAGTAGTGGGGAGGCTGGAGTTGATTAATGCCATGACTAGCCTTTCAAATCACTTCATGACCACCGAAGTTAGGGCCACTTGGCAGTAGTCATTGAGACATGCTGCATGAGCCTTCTTAGGTACAGGGATGATGTTGGCCCTCTTGAAACAGGCAGGGACAGTAGCCTGCTGCAGGGAGAGGTTGAAGATGTCAGCGAAGACCTCTGCCAGTTGATCTGCGCATGCTCTGAGTGCACGGCCTGGTACTCCGTCTGGTCCCATTACTTTCTTTGGATTCACACGAAGGAAAACTGATCTGACCTCTCATGCAGTGACTGTTGGGAATAGGTTCTTTAGGACTCATCAGAATAGGTGTTACCTCTCCACCGAAATTCTGCTCAAAGTGATTGTAGAAGGTGTTGAGATTATCTAGGAGGGATAAGTCATCATCTGCTATGTTGCACTGTCTCTTCTTAGAACCTGTGATGTCATTTAGTTCTTGCCATAGTCACCAGGTGTCTGTCTGGGTCTCTAGTTTGAATTGGTATTGGTCATCGACTGTCTTAATGGCTTTGCGAAGGTCATACTTGGATTCCTTCTATCTAAAAGCCTCACATCTGGTTTTTAGCAGGTTCTGTGTGTCCTGATTCATCCAGGGTTTCCTTTTGGGGAACATTCAGATTGACTTCCTCGGTATGCAGTCCTCCACACACTTGCTGATAAAGACTGCGACGGTGGTGGCGTACCTGTCCAAGGTACCTATGGCCTGTTGGAACACGGCCCAATCAGCCGATTCCAGACAGCGCCAGAGTTGATCCTCTGCCTCCTCTGACCAGCACTGGACCTGTATCCTCGAGGGGGGTCTCCTGCTTGAGCTTTTGTCTGTAAGCCGGGAGAAGAAACATGGCATTGTGGTCGAAGTTCCCGAAATGAGGGCAGGGAATAAATTCACCTGAATTCAGTTGAACATATGAATTTATTTTGACTTTTGGACATTACAACCTTGTTGACAATCAATTCACATGCTACAATGATGCATGCCATAATGTTCACAACACGATATTTCAATCATTACTGCCTGGATAATCTGACGCTATTCTTAAAACTAAAAATGAGAGGTGTATGTGGTTCGACCAAAACCAATTTATTTTGAGCAACCAACAATGAATGGAGCGCATTTGCTATCCACTTGCTGTAATTCACAAAATAATTCTTTCCAATTTCAGCATAATTTCTGTTGTCAGAATACTGAGCATTACAGTTGAGGGAGGAGAGAGTAGAGTAAGTTGACAGCCATGAAGCAGAAGTACTCAAGAACAATGAATCCTGGGAACAGAGCAGTACACAATTTCCAGGAATATGAACATTCTCAGTTCCTATCCTTATGGGAAAGGTATCAGCAACATTTTAAAATGAAATCTGTTAATCACCACAAAGGTGACTTCATCTATCAGACCATTGGGAATTACTTATAGCTATTTGACCTCAAACCTTCAATAGGTTGTACAACATTTCAACTACTACATGGAGCTAAGATTTTTGATGTAGCACTGATTTTACACATACACTATTTATCGGATCTTAAAAGGAACTGTACAATCACAAAAGTAACACTTGACTGTCATGGATAAAGGACTCATTTGTTGCTGAACTAAGCATAGCTCAGCTTCCTTTATGAGGAGAGATGGGTATACTGTAACAAAATGATCCAACCTGAAAGTGTTTGCATCTGAAATACATTGTCTTAAGTTAGATCACTCTGAATTTTAGTGATGGCTCTATTGTAATTACTGTTTGCAGACCAAAATCAGAACTTATGCCCAAGCACTCACACTGATTACTTTGATAAATACACACAAATTAAACAACAAAAAAAAACACCTGTACTGTAATGCACAGAGTACAATTACTTAAGAGATCATTATCCCAGTGTTTATGGTTGCATTAGCCAAATAGCCAGCTGCACTTCCAACCTTTGGCTGGTAACAATTCTTTTTTCCATGTTAATTGAAGGACTTACTCAATTCACGAATCACAGATGCCATTGTAGGTGATATATGATCATGAAATGCGAATTGGATAAATTTTTTCCTATATAAAGCAGCTTATCTGCAAAGGTCATTAATC
This sequence comes from Hemiscyllium ocellatum, assembly GCF_020745735.1. Taxonomy (NCBI): domain Eukaryota; kingdom Metazoa; phylum Chordata; class Chondrichthyes; order Orectolobiformes; family Hemiscylliidae; genus Hemiscyllium; species Hemiscyllium ocellatum. Next base: position 23,110,918 of record NC_083415.1, on the reverse strand, counting down.
CAATTTAACTTTTAGTGTCACAGCAACTCTGGAAATTGTATCCATATTTTCTGGAGTGCAGCGGAGTTTTAACCAATTGCTGGCAGCTCAGAAAGCTGAACACGCATGATGTTTTTGCTTCCGGGTTCCTTCCAATGATTAACTAAGAACCTTGGCGACATCTGGCAAACCACACCATTGAGTTTTGCATATCACTGATCTTCACTTTGTGAAAGATGGACAATCTATTCAATACCAGACAGATGGAGCCTCAGAGAGCAGTATGTTTCATCTCCGTCTTTGGATTTCCTCAGGTACAGAGCATCACCAAATGCACCTACATGGCCATTAAGGGAGACAGTGACTGATCAGTCAAATTCATTAACAAGAAAGGCTTCCACTCCCTTAATGTTGACTAGAACTGCAGCAGCTTCCTGCATGTCTACTTTTGCTTTCCTGGCAGTCATCAAGACTCCTTCATTTTCTGCCAGTCCACACTGCATAAGCATTGCATTCCGTCCTTCAAACCCATGGATTTTGGGAAACAAAGGATGCCCCTCGAGGAGACAGATGCTCACCCTTTCAAGGAAACCCCAAGACAGAGGTGTGGAGGCTGTACAGCTGAAGATAGCTGCTCACTGGAACAAACATTGAGCAGATTATTGGATTTCGAAGACACAATTCTAGTGTCTGGGTTGCTTACTTGAAATACTGCAGGATCCACTGAAAGGGTCTTGCACATGGCGTGGTCTACTGTCCCCTTCATAATGTGGCCTATGGATAAGGTGTGGATTTTTAGGTCAGTTAGGTCCTACATTCAGACTGTTCATCAGGGCAGAGGAGAAGGGAGATACACAATGTAAAGGTTGAAAAGTGTGGTGCTGGAAAAGCACAGCAGGCCAGGCAGCATCCGAGGAGCAGGAGAATTGATGTTTCGGGCATAAGCCCTTCTTCAGCAACGTTTAGGTGCCCTGGTTGCACAGATGTTTGCTTGGTCTTTGCTGGGCTCAGCCTCGGAGTAGGAAGTCATGAACATTAGAGATTATCTGATTCACCCTCTTTTCAGCTAAGCTCCTCTAACTCAGGAGGGATTATTGCAACATGACCATTAAAGGAATCAGCCACAGCAGTTTACTTCCTACCATCAATGAAAGGCACGTGTGTGTCCAGAAATTTCAACGTCACCATTCATTGTAAATTGAAACAATGTTATCCTTCTTCTCAATTCCATAAAAAAAGGCTTTCAAAGCTGGTTTCATGTGCCACCATTTATATAGTGCTCCAAATGGCAAAAAGTGGACATGTGAAGGGACCTGCTCAGTCCCCTGCCTGATGCAATGGTGTCTGCTCTTGGCCATTTCTTCAAGGTACTCTTGCTATACTTGCCGATCGATGCAGCTACTCACTTGTCTCCAGGGAAAGGACTGTGCTTTAGTGGAATGTTCGGAGGCTGTTCCACTAATATGATTTCAGGATAAGGCTGTAATGTTCAGATGCTCCAACAGTGAGAGGGAACTGATGGTGACAATTTCCAGTACAGGGGAACACCCTCAACCTTCTTCATGACAGTGTCAGGTCTTAATTGGCACTCCAGGAAGATGTAACTGAACCATCAGCTGGAACACACTTGACATCCTCACTCTAGACATCCCTATGCCATCAGCTCCACTAACTTGTTGAGACTTCATAATAAAGCAGGAATCCTGTGATCATTAGCGTGCAGGGTCTGCACACTCCATGTCCTGTTCATGAGTTTGGCTACTATCTCAAAAGAGTCCATAAAATCAAACTTGCTATTGCAATGCACCTAGGGGACCAGAAGGCTAAGATGTAGGAGCAGAAGTAGACCATATGGTCCATTGAGTCTGCTCTGTAATTCAATGATATCATGGCTGATCTAATAATTCTCAATTCCATTTCCTGTTTTTTTTTTCTCCATACATCTCAATTCCTCACATTTAAAATATATTTATCTCAACCTTGAATATTTCTAATGGTCCAGCTTCAACAGCTGTCTGCACTAAGTAAGTTCGCTGATTCACTAATGATCTCGGCCCAAGATCTCGCACTCACTCAGTGAATTCTGAAGCATGCAAGCACATTCGTTGTTGCTGGCCCAGGTAGCTGCCTGTGGGCTCCTTTCTTGATTCAAGAGGCTCTCTATCTGTGCCTTACTGAGCACGGCTTTGTCTGTTCTCCCTCCGTTACCCCAAGTTCCCTCTAACTCTGGCATTTCCTTCTGTACACCAGTGCAATACTCATCATGCAATGTCTCACAATTTAACCAGGCACAAAGACTTATCAAGGTGACTGTAGCTGTGCTGGTGAGTGGTACACATGTAAGATGTGACAGTGCATAATTTGTGGTTGCATGTGGTGAGGAAGATTGTTCCTATTGCCTTGAAGACTCCAACTGTCGATCTTGAATATTAGCTTTGGACAGAAGATATCCACAGGAAAAGATGAGGACTGCAGATTCTGGAGATCAGAGCCAAAATAGTGGTGCTGCAAAAGCACAGCAGGTCAGGTACCATCTGAGGTTTTTCAATTCATCTCTGTCTAGTATGCTGCTGTGTGGGCTAGGGTGCAATGCTCTTATTTAATGAGCACTATGTGGATCATCATATACACCTCAGATTCCATTTTGTAATGGCTGGCTTGCTCTTCATCAGGGACCCTGGCAATGCCCATGGCTTCCTCCTTAAAGGTGGTAACAGACTTATGGTCTCCCTTAGGTCTCTCATGGTCAGCTTGAACCAGTTTTCTTTCAAGGCTGGAACACAGCAAAATACGGCTCTGACATCTATGACCAATGCCACTAACCTTATTCATTCAAAGCTGCATTTTCACTGGTGCCAGCACAACACAGAACTATTTCGGGTCCAGCAGGTGGTCAGGCACAGAATGTACCCTCCGGCTCCTCAGCTGATATATGTTCATGATCTAGTCATGCCTCTGCTCTTGCCCTCATGAACTGTCCACCAATCCATCCCCAAAGCAATTAGCTGCAAACCCTTACTAAATAATCTGATCTCATCATTTCCCTGTTACTCTGAACTGGATCAGGATCAGGACCAAGTGACATCTCTATTTCTCAGCCCTGGAAGGAAAGTACTGCCCAAATGTGCATTCCAATTCAATCCAGATAATCATGTTCAGTAAAACTTGCAGCTATCATATGTGTCAAATAAGTATTCCCAGTAAGAGCTAGCAACATTGAATACATTACATATGAGGTTGGTAAGTAATACACAAACTCAATTTGAGTTTGCCAAAATATAAAGACCAACAATCACCTTGAAATTTCTAGGGATCAGTCCATTTCCCAGATTAGCATAGGGGGTTAATGTTTCAGCAAACATTTTAAGCTCCTGCTCTTTTTCCATGCATACCTTTCAGCTGCTAATTTGCCAGTGAACCTATGATGCATCTTTAAAAGGACACTGCATTTGTACAGGAGAATATTTCAGCATTTATCATAAAAGCTGCATTGTTCTTAAAAAGTAACTGCCACCAAATCTAAAATGTTTCAGAAGTTAAGCCAAATTTTTCTGCATTATGAAATCATTCTCGACAGCCAAATTCTGATCATGGGAAATTTACATTTGTTACTGTCGCTGTGCACAGCGGCGCCACAGCCTGAAGTGATGAAAAAGTAATATGAATTTGGGACACTGTCCTGCAAAGATCACCTTTGGACTCATTTGTATCACTTATTTACGAACACACCATTTGGAAATAGTAAAAGTTCACACAAACTGCTATGACAGACAACAACAGAAAACTGCTCTCATTCCAAATACATTCAAATTCTAAATCTGACTTATGCAAAAGAAAAATAAATAATGGTCTAGAAATGCAGAAAACACTAGCTCAAAGATCCTTCTGGAAACAGAGACCTATATAATCAGACAATCAGGGGCAAAAATATTCCGCTTGTGAAAGCCTCACAGGATACAATCAATCTGATGAAAGGTAACACACCCAAAACATCACCCTCCCTTGCTTCAGGCATTAATTGATTTACTGTGCAATTTAGAGTTCCTTTTGGTTTAACTTCAGCGTTGAGTATTCATGTTTTGTCTACTTAATCATTTTTGCAGGTTTATACCATATAAATTTGTACACAACTTGAGAACTAAGAATGGTATATAATCCGAAGAAGTGGTTAAAAATGTATCCTGCAGACACAGTAAGTGGAAAACAATAAAGCACAGCAGATTTCATGACAAAAGCAAATTACTGCAGATGCTGGAATCTGAAACCAAAAGAGAAAATGCTGGAAAATCTCAGCAGTCTGGCAGCATCTGCAAGGAGAGAAAAGAGCTGACGGTTCGAGTCCAACTGACCCTTTGTCAAAGCTTAAAAAAAGGGAGAAATAGGGAGGTATTTATACTAGGCTGAGAGAAGGTGAGTCATGGCTCCAGAAGCAAATGTAGCAATAAAGAGGTGACAATGACAGTGCAGAGAGAGATTAGGTGCTGTGAATGACCAAGGCTGAAGCCAGTGCTATGTTGACAAAATATGTGGGGGATGGGTGAAGCAGAGGCAAAATGGAAAACAGGGGAAAAGGGTAGCAAAGGGGGAAGAGGAGAGGAAAAAGGTGATGAGAGAGTGGGGAGCGAGAGAAAGGAAGACAATTAAGAAAGAAGAGGAACAGAACAGTGAAAAAAAAATAAATGAAATAAAATTATGGAACAGAATGAAAACCGAGGGGCTGAGATGGGATAATCATCTGAAGTTGTTGAATTCAATGTTGAGTAAAAAATGAGGTCAGCAGATGCTGGAGATCACAGCTGCAAATGTGTTGCTGGTCAAAGCACAGCAGGCCAGGCAGCATCTCAGGAATAGAGAATTCGACGTTTCGAATTCCTGAATAACCCCTGAAGGGCTTATGCTCGAAACGTCGAATTCTCTATTCCTGAGATGCTGCCTGGCCTGCTGTGCTTTGACCAGCAACACATTTGCAGCTGAATTCAATGTTGAGACCGGCAGGCTGTAACGCGCCTAGTCGGAAGATGAGATGCTGTTCCTTCAGTTTGCGTTGAGCTTCACTGGAACATTGCAGCAGACCAAGGACAGACATGTGGGAGCAGGGTTGTGTGTTGAAATGGCAAGCCACGGGAAGGTCCGGGACATGATTGCGTACTGACTGATTGGCAAAGCAATCACCCAGTCAGCGTTTTGTCTCCCCAACATAAAGGAGACCACATTGGGAGCAATGAATGCAACAGACCAAATTGAAAGAGGTACAAGTGAAACGCTGCTTAATCTGAAAAGTGTGTTTGGGGCCCTGGATGGTGAGCATGGAAGAGGTAAAGCTGGGGTTCCCTGATGTAATCAATTTAAGAATATTTTTCAACCAATGCAATAATATGTTTTTAGGTTTGGGTTCAAAGCCAGCATGACACTGTGCTGGCATCTATGCTAAATGTTCCTAAAATTGTTATTAATAATGCATGACCCAATAGTGACAACCATGAATAAAGTGAAGGTGACAGTAAAAACAGGAGCTTAAGCTGCCAAACACAAGCCATTATGCTTCCTCATTTTCTTTTAATTTAGTCAAGAAAGATTTAGCTTCTTTTGACTACCATTCATTACTACTGCTTCATTAAAGGAAAGGTGATTTAATGAGCTTATAAAATCCATATTATACAATAATCTTGAATTATTAAAATTTCAGAATGGCGCTCTAAGCCACAGTTAACATTTTAATTATTTCCCAAATTAATACTTTAATTACTTTCGGTTTTCTGTTTTGTCACACAAAATCTGTTTTTTAATCCCTAACCTTTTTTTTACCTTTGGCAATTACTTGATCAACTTCAAAGTAATGTCAGAAGTTAGCACCAAGGTTGGTTCAAATATTTACAGGGCTGTTGTTTGGGAATTTTGATTTAAATATTACCTGCTGACTCTAATTCAGTATTGCCCCCTAAATTAATGAATGCAATTAGAAAAAATGGAGATCAGCAGAATGTTTGAAAATGCCTGGTTTGCGCTCCAGTTATCTTGACACAGACGCACATTAAACAGCACCTTTAGATGAAATTTCACTAGTTAGTATTGTGCATAGTGAGTTATTCTTTATTTGAAAATTAAATGCACAACCAGATTTACATGATAAAAAAAGTTTTTTTGCTCCTTCTTAAAAACATCCTGTCCCACTTCTGCGCGTGCACAAACATTTTTCAATTCAGTTAGTGGGTTGAACGATCCAGTCCACAAACAAATCGCCATGGAAACAGTTAATGATTCTCATTACTCAACAACCAGAAGTGTGTGCTCAAGGGGTTGAAGAGTGGATGGAAACCCTAGACCATCACGCTCCTCCAATCTTCAGCGATCAAAACAAGACTTCATCGGGAACTAAGTGCTAAATGTGACAAGGAAAGGCTTTCATATTCAGGGCAGTGGTTTGATAGCCTAAATACCAGATTGCATAACATTGTTACTGTGATCTTCATAGTTATGGGAGCAGAAGATGCTGCAGGATTTAATCGAAGGTCCCAACGTTTTCACCGAAATTTTATCAAACACTAAAACACACACTTATGGTTTAATGTCTGTTCATGTGTTGTGTTCAAAATTTTTTTTGTCATTTGACAAGGTGTTGAAAATGTAACCACGGATTTGATTCACACCCCCGATATTCCATTGAATAAATTCAAGCCAATCATCAAATGGTACGATCATTCACTTTATTGAAACATCTTGGATATGTCGTTGCAGGTACTTGATGACCTCAACAGATTTTTTTTTTTTGCTTACACACATTTATTCAGTTTCACAAACAGATTTCACATTATTTTTTTTATGCCTGAATGTTCATGAATTGGTCTGCATTATAAACATTACATTGTTCTGACCATATCGCTTTGCAACCTTGTGATCTTGCTTTGTAGCAGAAGTTACTATGCTGTACACAAATTTCTGTTGAGCATTAAAACTTCTGTAAGGGTTACATGACAACAGACCAATAATGGTGTTCCAACTATATCAGTGCACCTTTGATTAGCTGCCTGATGTAAAATACAAGGTTTTATGTCATTAACTACATTTTTAAAAGTCAAATTTTCTACTCTCAACCGGTTCCAATCATCTGTGATGCAGGCTAGAGCCAGAACATAAGTCACAGTATCAGATTCCTACCGATGAATTTAGATATTTAAGTGCATGGGTCATACCACCAATTGGGAAATAGCCTGAGCAGAGATTTGGCTTAGTTTTCTATCTGGTAAGGACCTATACATCCTTCAGCAGGAAGAAGCACCCCCCCATATTGATAGGATTATCTACACCCAGCATTTCACAGCTGTGCAGCATTGGATTAGTAGTAGTGGGCCCTAAAGACCTAAAATGGTAATGCAAATTTCAGAGAAACCTACCATACAGGAAAAGCAAAAGATTTCTGTGGTTCTGACTGTCGGTATTATACTATTTGGAACTTAACAGTAAAATTACTACCAATTGCTTTCATAACTCTGGCAGATGAGACACGTTATTAGCATAAAAAAATACATGAGATGATTTCTGGAGCACCACATTGGGGACATTGTTCCTGTGGCAAATAAAATATGCTAGCTTTTCTTTTTTTATGTACAGTTTAGTGAAAATTACAGAAGATCTTGACAGCAAGACAGGCAACACGCACAATGCTGCTTCTGAGGGGACCCAGAAACAGTGACTGTAACCTTTCTCTGATGCTCTGAATCAGGAAACCATCAGCTAGAAAATTACAATATATAACCATAGAGTCTGTATAATATTAGTGAGTACATTATTGCATGGGCTGTCTTAAATGATACAACAATTATAGAGAACAGAGTAGGTGTGTATACTTTACTATAAATCCTCCTCTAAGAATTACTGATTATCTCTGTTCAGAAATACATTCTGGGATTTTTCTTTGTCAAAAATACAGATTAGAACATCAAATTAAAATTGATCTCTCCAGCAATGCAAAATGAGCTCATATCAGGATAGTAGTCATTTTTTTCACCACATAACTACTTATTTTTCATTAGTTTGCAATACATTGCCAAGATTTTTAATTCTAGACCACTAAACTGGCTGCAAAACAAAAATAAATTATTGTTGTTGTCTGGAGATCTTTTAAAACAAAAATCAAACTTCTGGAGAAACTCAGCAAGTCTTGCAGTATTGGTGGAGACAGAAACAGCATTAAAATTTCAAGTCCAATGTGATTCTTCTTTGGATCTGAATGACCATGAGACTGGGAAACAAGACACAAAGAATCTGAACTGTCATTCTGTGAACTTCAAAGGAAGAAAGATTTGACAAAGTGAAACATTTGCTGTCAAATCAGTGTGCATCTCATTTGTGCTGCTGGTGAAAATGAATTTAACCTCATGCTGTTGAGATTTTCATTTATTCAATGTACTATACAAATCATTAGCTCCTTAATCTTCCCTTCATCACGAAATCCACTTGCAGGCTACAAGTTTAAAGGGCAACTTTAATTTGAGGTAGGAACAAAGGCGGGGGTGAAGTCTGTAGTAAACCATAGCGTGAAGCCCAGGTGGTTTTAAATCCATGTCTTCCTCACATGTTTGTGTTTGGAGTCCTATCTGAAGCTATCAGGAATGACATCACCACTTGCAAGAGGGAGTCAGAAAAGGTATGGGTTCAAACCCTCATCATGAACCTGCCGAAACAGTTTGTGACAGAGTAGTGGGCTGGGATGGGGTGAACAACTCAATTCGGGGAGTTGCAATGGGTCTTTGGGAGGCTAGAAAGAGCAACCCTGTTCCTTAAGAAACTTTTAAGCACTTTTTAAAATGCAGTTACCTGGGCCCAGATTCTTGCTTCCACCATTGTGAATGAGGGCATGTGTGGCTCCTTAAGTGTTATGAAGGGCTTGACACTGGCAGTAACCATCATGCTTCTGTGAAGTCTGGTAATCGAATGGGAGACATATGACTGTAGTGACTGGAACCACAACCACATGGATGCTATTGACTAGGCATCAATTGACCATAGTTTCACGATTACCATTACTGAGATTATCCTTCAATTCCACATTATTATTAATTGAATTTAAATTCCACTAGCTGTCACAACAGAAATTAAACATATGGCTGCACAATATTAACTGGGGCCACTGGACATGATGACTATATCACCTTCTCCTGCCCCTTCTGGACGGGGCAATTGTTAAAATCTGACAGCAAATGAGCATGACTGCCTTCTTCCCCAGTGCTTCATTACTGTTGAAGTCCAGCCTTGGGGATTTCAGCTGTGCTCATCGGGCTCTTATGAAAAGAATAATATCTGGAATAGTCACCTTGAAATTATACTAAGAGAATAACAAATGTGAATTTCTCCTTTTGCTATTTTTGAGAAGGCGATCACCCACTTAAAAAGCCACTTTACGTTTGTACACCACAATGTAATTTCTGAATCTATCTGGTTACTTGCAAAATGTAAATTTTTTTAAAAATTCCAAGACGTTTTTAAATCCCATTGCCTGGCATGTCACAGAAACTCAACTTTCTGGATCTGATTTCAAGTTTAATCTGTGTTCAACGATGCCGTCAAGGAGCGGAAATGCTGGGGAGTTGCGATTCTTAGGAATGGCAAGCTTTGCAATTTTCTATCCGCTCAAACAGATGAGTTGTGAGCACTCTGGGATCACATATACCATGGTACCCAAACTCACCTGCTCCATTCTTCACTAACCCACTTGCTGTATTTTATCGACCAATCTGCATTTACTCCTATGTCAACGAGCCATCTTAATACATCCTGTAAATTAACTCAAAATTATTGCAAGTAGCAGCCATGTGAAACTATACAGAGAATATCCAAATTAAATCATTTTGGACTGGCAAAAAGAGAGATTTCTATGCCATTAGCCTACAATGTACCTTTGTTGCATTCTTCCACATGAGGACTACTATCAAACATAAGTTATTACTATAATCATTGTTGTTGGATAGGTCCCTAATTTTAGTAACTGGTTATTATTCCTGCTTGTGCTTATGCATCAAAAATTTCAGCATTCAGACATGAAAGTGCTAAACTTAGAAACCAACAGCAGATTAAGCACAAATTGACACCTTCGTGCAAATAGGACTAATGCGTTCAGCTTCATTTTTTTGTAGAAAGAACATAAATTTGGAAACAATACCCAAAGGGTTCTGATTCAGTTTGATAACTCAAAGTCACTGCTGTCACAGTGGAGACACACTGAAACAAGGCCTGATTTTCTGCTAAAGTTTCAAATGAAACAAGGCATCTTTGAATGGATAGGGTGGAAGGATCACAATCACTCCCAAAATGCAATTGCAAGGTGACTAGGTTCTATCCATTTACCAATACAATTGGGAGATTCCATCAGCATATTGGTAATCAGTGGCATCGAGGAGGACAGTGGGCTAGAATGGTTTGTTTGGGCCTTTTCTCCAATTGAATGTTTAATTTCTGTTCACTTCTTCCAATATCTTTCCAAACATTCCACCTCCAGAGATTGTGGGCATCAGTCACTGTCTCTCAAGTAACATTCTTTCTCATATTTTTGCACGTATCTCCGATGAAGCCAATGCATTCGCAGGTCAATCTGCTTGCTTGCATTTTTCCAGTGGCTGTGTGGCCAAGTAGCTTTGAGGGAACACTGCTCCCAAGTTGTCTGTATCTGCTATTTTCACATCTCATTTGAAGATGTCCCTATAGAAAGGTATGGACACCCAGGAAGTTGTTACCAATGGCTGATTCATCAAAGGAAGTCTTTGGATCTACAGCCACAATGCATATGATAAACAGGGACAGGTCAGTGCGGACATTGATTAGAAAATGAAACAATGTGTTCAGTGATGTTATTACATACCTTGGGAGTAGGTAGGACCATCCAGGATTGTTGGCTCAGGGGTGTGGACACCTACCACTGTGCTATAACAGCACAGACATTGTCGGTTTAGTAATAAGTCTATGCCAATTGCTGGTTACCATTAAACTCTGGCTCTCCCTCCAAATACACCACAGGCAATCATATGGAACTTCAATGTATAGAACTGTGTGAAAAAAATTGTAATGGATTATAATTCCTTTGCCCCATCTGTTGAAGCAAGACTCAATATTACTCTTGATTTACTTAGCTAGCTCTAGGCTTGCCAACTTGCTGGCTTTGCTTTTGGTGTCTCTTGCAGTTAAGAATTGATAGACGATGGTCTGATGTGCTAGTTGAAAAACAGCTTGTATATAAAGCCTCCATAATAAAGATTTTTTGCACTCGTTGTTCTTCACTGTGTCCTACACCTGCACACATGACATTGGTACCGGGGGTTTATAAAAAAAAAGAAAAAAAGAGAATATAAACAGGAGATTAGAAATCCTCATATGAGGACTGACGCCAAGCTGGCTGCCCACAAGAAAAAAAATAGAGCCTCCACAGTTTGTATTTGCAATTGCAGACCCACGTCATTGCAACAGCTTTGGGACCCAAGTCCTAGTCATGGCCTTTCTCAGTTCAGCTGTTGGACATAATTTCTTTCAAGCTCTTTTTTCACCTCCAAGTGGTCAAGGGTCCAGCTATAAACTGGCAGGAAGTGTTTGAATCCAATACTATGTTTAGATCTTCAGTGTATCCTAATCAAAGGATGCACACAAAAGCCTGGATGCCAACACGAATCCAAAGGCAGCCAGCCCTGGTAAGGTCACCATAGACTGACTGTACCATAGGGCTGTTCTCTCATGAGAGAGAGGGGTCCAGTAGTGCTTTAACCCGAGGGACACCACAGCTCAGGCGAGAGGAAAGATTAAAGATGACAGCCCTTCATGGTAACCCCAGCCAGTGCAGAAATTGAATCCATGTTATTATAATCCCTCTACAATGTAAACTACTCAGTTGGCTAGATGGCTGATGATAAAACCATCATAAACACCCCAGCTGGCATTTAGCATCCATTGGACAACACAGAATCTTAAAAATATTTATTCAGTTGCATTTACATAGGTTTAACCTTCAATTTTATGCTTGGCTCAAAACCTTCTGGGACAGATGTATGGTCCTGCCTATAGGTAGAAACACTTTGAAACAATGGAAGATAATGCCTTTCATTGCCCTTGATATTACGTCCAGTACGAATGAAAAATCCTACATAAGGAACTGCAGCAAGATTGGAGCACACAGGCCCTCAAGCCTGCACTCGCATTCAATAATTCCACTTTCTCACCTACCAATTTCAGATTTAAACATACTTCAGTATTCAGCATCGACAATCCTTTCAAATCAAAAGTTCCAAAGATTTAGAAGCCTCAAAGTGAAGAAATTCCTCTCTATCTCAGTTCCAAATCTCAGGCCTTTATCTGGAGACTGTGCTTTAATATTCGAGATTCCATAGCCAGATGGAACAACCTCCCAGTGTCTACCCTGTCAAGCCATTTCAGAACTCCCATCTTTGGAAATTTAGCAAAGTATGTCCATTCGTTTTATGTAACAGTATCTTTCATGTGGCAATTGTTAAATCAGGTTAGTTAAAATGGAACTGGAGCATGAAAATCAAACGTGAAAAGATGGACATTTGGATGTTTGCAAACTGCAAACAGCACATGAACAAACATCACATGATTAAATTGACTGTCCATCATCTGATCAAATCTCCAGAAAGACCACCAACTGGAGTTGCTAACCCCAGGGGGTTTGCTACTGCATACTTTGCCAGAAAAAGATATCCACAAAATCTCTTATGGAAACCAATACTGATGCATTAAAAACTGTTTACAATTGCTCTTGCAGCTTAACAATTAAGACTGAATTTGGTGAGTTGCAAACTTCTCATAATGCAAATCTTAACAAACATTAAAGCAAGCCATCACGTTATTTCGGTTCCTGGATTTCTCAATAAAACATTCAAAGGCTGAGATCTGACAACATCAGGAGCATCACATCTAAATTTGATTGTAAAGCAGGCTCAAGCATATTGTAGCAGATACTGGTCAGCAGACCACAAGGCAGGAAGTGAAGATCTGCAGAACAGCATTTTATTGCGCTCCTCACAGACCAGAAGAGCAGCCGTGGCCTCACAAGGAACCAGGAGAGAGTGAGGACTGCAGATGCTGGAGATAGGAGTCTAAACAAGTGGTGCTGGAAAAACACAGGAGGTCAGGTAGCATTTGAGGATCAGGAGAGTCGAAGTTGACCATAAGCCCTTCATCAGGAATATGGGGGTGGGTAAGGAGACAGAGATAAATGGGAAGGGGGTGGGGCTGGGCAGAAGGTAGCTAGGAATCCAATAGGTGAATGAAGGTGGGGGGTAATGGTGAGAGATCAGAGCGGAGGGTGGAGCAGATAGGTGTGAAGGAAGACGGACAGGTAAGACAGTTCAATTGGGCGGTGAGAGTTGGAAGGGTGGACCTGGGATAAAGTGGTGGGAGGACAGTTGAGGAAAACTGTGAAATTGACATTGATTCTGTGTGGTTGGAAGGTCCCCGGGCAGAAGATGAGGAGTTATTCCTCCAGTCATCAGGTGGCTAGGATTTGTAGTTGGTGGTGGTCTGGGACTTGCACGCCCTTGGCTAAATGGGAGGGGGAGTTCAAGTGTTTCCGCTCCACCCTCCAGTCCAACCTATCACCATCACTCCCCATCTTCATCTACCTATTGCATTCTTAGCTACCTTCCCCTCTCCACCCCACCAGTCCCAACCCCTTCCCATTGGTCTCTATCCACTTGGCTGCATCCCCCCACCCCCACATTCCTGATGAAGAGTTTATGCTTGACACATTATCTCTCCTGCTCCTCAGATGCTGCCTGACTGGCTGTACTTTTCCAGCACCACACTTTTACACTCAAGGAACCAATTGACCTACCCAATTTCTAATCAAGTTCTCAAACTAGTGGCCGTTTCCCCCAACCCCATGGTCCTGGCCGATTATGGTCTAAAACCTTTATCATCTTATTGACAGCTATGAACTATTTATATGGGTCCCAGACTACGACCTCCTGTTGTTCCTTCACATATCACTCAGGCCAGATTGCAAATTCAGCTGTCTGTCAGGAGGGAGTTAGCAGGTTGTTTAAATAAGGTGTTGCCATTATGATTGCAGAGGTCCTTGAGTCCTCAACTTTGTCAGTTTTTTCCACTGGACTCCTTCACACTCTCCCACCTCCACATTAACCCAAGGACACACATATGCTGCAACATTTTAAATGTTGAGCACTTTCCTCAGCTAACACTTAACGAGCATCTTAAAATGCATTGAGAAGATATATCCTTTATAACTGATTGATATGAATTGTTGCAGTGTGTAGTAGAATCAAGCTTTGGCCTTTGACACTAAGTAGCATTCTGCAAGTATGCAAATAGCATAACATCCAGACTGTTATCATCCTCAGATAAATCCATTAGAGAAGAAAAGCAATTTTTTTTAATAAACCATACCAATCTTACATAATAACTTTAACATTGCACTGTGACTAACAGTGTTTTCCAATTTGTTTACAGAAATAAGCAATGAAAATTTTAGAACTATCACAAGGATGTACTTTTATTCAAATTCACCTCATGCTCAACTTAACTGCACAGGTTAAACAGTTTCGATGCTCATTGAATATTTCTTGCCAAGCTATTTCCTATGTTGAACTAAGAAAATATTGTGGCACGCCTGTCTCAAGTGCATTGAAATGAAAATGAACTCAGCAGATTTTAGCTGAAGCATTTTATCCAATTACCACAATGCCCTGAGCCACATTCACTTTGCTATGGGCAAAAAAATACAGCCCGAATTCTTGTTTATCATCTTTTACAACTGCATTACTCTGTTCCGTGGTGTCTCTGCTCAAACAACCCTAACACATCCTTAATAATGCATTACAAGAAACACTTCTCAGCACTTCATGTTCTGTACAAAAAGCTGCTGTTCCCACCACTTAAAAAGCATTCACCGTATCAGGCAGAAGGTTAAACTGACATGTTAGCCTCTCCAGAATGGCTACAATCCATGAACTCTTAAAGTGCAATGTGTCTGCCACTGCTTTCTGTGCTTTTGGTCCACGCCTAGCTTTTCTCTTACTAATAAGCTGTATTTGTACCAAGTAATGAAGTGTCACTGTAATTTAGCACTACATCATTTGAAATAAATTGTTATCATATAGCT
This sequence comes from Hemiscyllium ocellatum, assembly GCF_020745735.1. Classification (NCBI taxonomy): domain Eukaryota; kingdom Metazoa; phylum Chordata; class Chondrichthyes; order Orectolobiformes; family Hemiscylliidae; genus Hemiscyllium; species Hemiscyllium ocellatum. The sequence goes on along the minus strand of NC_083415.1, from coordinate 23,095,821 downwards.
TGTGGACATGACTGTATTGTGCAGTGATTGAAGTGAAGCCACACATTTTTATGAATATCTAGGCATTTAATGATTCTCATGCCATTTAAAACTCCACAAGTGGTGACCTAGAAAATGAAACAGCAAACGTTTGGTAAAGAAGTGTAGGTAAAAATGACAAAAAAAAGTGGAGGAAATTTATAGTTTAATTTTTGAAGTATTCCTCAATGTGGGAAAGCACCTCAAAGCAGACTGCAAAGTGGAGGATAAATAGTAAAAGGTAAAATCTCCATAGCCACACAGGGCCACCCTCTCATAAGAGACAGGCAACTGGTAGTGGGTTAGCCAGAGGGTCACCATGCCTCATGTGGGTGGGAAGTTGAGAACGAGTGTTCTTGATGATGACCTCAGCCAGTACAAGAAATGAATCCGCAGGGTTGATATCACTGGGCATCGCAAACAAGCAGTCTAGCCAACAGATCTCATCAACACCAGGATAAACAGTCGCCATCTTGGGAAAAGGATAAAAGACTAATCAGTGATATTGGAGAATGAGTGTGTCACTCATCGGATTTATACCGCAGAGCCGTCATATACACAAAAATAATACAAAATGTTGCATAATAATTGTCATTATTTCTGTTTTTTAGAAAATTCATTCGCAGTATGAGGGCCTTAAGCTGGCTAGGCCAGCATTTATTACCCATCCTTACTTGCCCAGAGGGCAATTTAGAGCCAACCACATTGCTGTGGATCCAGAATCATGTGGAGGCCAGACCAGGTAAGGATGGCAGATTTCCTTCTTTAAAGGATATGAGTAACAATTGGCAATGGATTCATGTAATCATTAGACTCTTAATTACAGATTTTTATTGAATTCAAATTCCACCATCTGACATGGAGGGATTTGAACATGGGTCCCCAGAACATTACCTAGATTGCTGGATATTTAATTCCATTATGCTATCACTTCCCCATTTACTTATTAGAGATTCTTAAAAACACAGATACAGTAAAATAACTGAAAATTAATACCTGCACAAATATGGCCTCTTAATATAAACATAAACAGGAATGCTGCATGCCAAAACCTCTCAGTTATTTGCTGTGCCCAGAATGACAGGATTGAATATGGCATTGGGTGAGTGAAATGAATATGAGAATTGCAAGCTCTGCCACTGAGAGAAACACTGTGTAGTCTTCAGAGACTATAAGAAGTAAAAGTAGTTAAAAGGAACATCTACATCGCCTCATAACTACTGATCCATAGGCTGCAAATGCTTTAAAAAGACTTAACTGTCTTCTGGGCAAATAAGGATTGGCAAGAAATGCTGGGCCAGTGACATCTACGTCCTGTGAATGCACCTCCAGCTGATCCTCTTCTGCTATCACTCACCTGTGTCTACATCCTTCTGGATCTTGGACCTTGGATGAATGCAACACCAATAGCAGCAACTACCCCCAAGGTCATGGTGCTGGATAGTGAGGAGCTGCTAGTTGTTGATTGGCTGGTAGCTTCCACTGGCACTATCTCTGCCTGCAGGCTGCTGCCCAGTCAAATGCCTGAATGGCACTTAATTTGATAGAACTTCCACAATAGAGGCTACCCATGCTCTTTAGCTGTCAGGCAAGACCCCAGCACATCCAATACATATGCTCCTTGTAATGTAAATGCAGGAAAACCATGGTGAAATGTTAAACAGCTAGTGGCAAGATTTTGAAATAACTGTTTGAATCAGTTACCATCGATTATCTTTCTCCTTATATTATCTGCATCGGTTTCTGGGATGAACTAGTTTGTTATCATGTCATGAATTGGGACATGTGGGAACTGATGCAAGATTTGTGCTAAGTTTAACAATTGATTGGGTCTTCAATCTTGGCATTTGGCACAAATCAACTTGACCAAGAAGGCGAGCATTATAATTTATCTCTTTCAGATATGAAGAACAGCAGTATAACAGTGATTCTCACCAGTGAGATGCAGTTAGGATCGCACTGAACACTCCCAAGCTGGGAGATTTGATGTGAAGGAGCCTGTTAAAGCCATCTGGTACCAATTACCCATTCCATTGCTGACCTCATCACAATTATGCCAGTGGTGAGAGGGGATTTAGTTCCCATTTTACTTCCTTATCCTACCACCACCTGGATTTATCCGGTGACAGAAAGGACCCACATCTAGGTGGGTTTATTAGTTTTCCCAACTTTTGTCACATGATGGGGCAGGAGACAGAGGGGTGAGGAGATGCATTTGTTTTGAATTAGTCCACTGGAAATAGCCTACAACCAACCCCAAGACTTCCCCTTGTTGAGTTGGCCTCCCATTTATGATGCTCCCCTCCACCAACCCCAACTTCACTAGTGTTGCCTCCCTACCCATAACTACCACCCTCACATTGACATTGACAGTCCCTGCTAAAAGGCACTGATAAAATTCCAGCAGGGGCCACCATTCCTAGTAGCCTCTGACTGATGAAAGCTCTCCAAGTCAGGTCTCCCTCATTCTGGGCAGGGTGAGGGGGAGAAGTTGCATCCCACATTTATTAAGAGCAAATTGGCTATTAAATGGCTGCCAGACAATTGTTCATCACCTGGTTGAGCTCCTCCCAACTTCAGAAAGACTGCAGGGATCTTGGTACCTCATTAAATTCAGCCCTTAGATTTTCATGGAGGTTACATTTAGAACATTATTAAAAAAAGGAAAATGAAAGACCATTTGAAGACACAACATTCTGGATAAAAATTTTTAAATAAGTCTGCAGACAGAGAACAATCAAAATGAAAATATGATGATGTACATATGTACAGGAATATACAGTGCCTTATAATTCTTATCAATGCATATAACATAAGGAAACAGAAATTCAACAAATGCCTAATTAATTTGCATTTGTGGATTAGTTAAAATGTAGAAAATAGGATGAGGAGGTGGCCTTTGGGTCCTTCCAGACATTCCTGCTGTTCAATATGATCAGACTCAATCTGTTCCAGCTGTCTCATCCTCTACTTTTATCCCTTTAGTGTTATATCTAACTCTTCACTGAAATCATACAATATTTTGTCTTAACTGCTTTCCATAGTGATGAATTCCAAAGACTCATCACTGAGTGAAAAAGTTTTCTTGTCTCAGTCCTTAATAGTTTAACCCATATTTTGATGTGTTGTCTCCTGGTTCTAGATTTCCCTGCCATTGGGAGAATCCTTCCTGCATCTTCCTTGTATGGTCCTTTTACAACCACATAAGTTTGAATGAAATCCCTCCTCATTCTTCTGAGTTCCAGCAAATATAATCCTAAATGCTCTAACCTCTCTCCGCGATGTCATTCCTGCTATCCCTGGAATCAGCCTGGTAAAGCTTTGTTGCACACTCTCTATAGCAAGAACACTATTCCTCAGATAAGACCACCAAAGCTCCACACACAACTCCAGATGTGATCACACCTAGGTTCTGTATAATTACAGTAAGACATCCCTGCTCCTGTGCCCAAACCATCTCATTATGATAGCCAAGAAACCATCTGCCTTCTTTATGATCTGGTGCATCTTCACGCTTACCTTCAGTGACTGGTATCTGAGGATACCCAGGACTTGTTGTACATTCCCCTCAATTTATAGCCATTCAGATAATAATTCACCTTGCTGCTTTTGCTCCCAAAGTGGATATCCTCACATAATCCATATTATACTGCACCGGTCATACCTACACTGCCTCAGCTTGCTGATTAGTGGAGGCTGTTGACTCAAATACATAAGTAAAGAATTCTCCAAAACATTCTTTAAATAGCATCATGGGTACTTGACATCTAAATTTTTGGAACTTCTTTTGAAAGCTGTAAAGTTACTCTGGGTTATTGGGAAGTGAAAAATGAAAAAAAAAAGATTTGAAATCAAAAACTAATTCAAATTAATCTCACCTATTGGTTCTAATGGAGATGGGAGGTTGGCTTGCAGATGTCCAAGCTCCTCTCAAGAAATTGGTTACTCATTTCAACATTTTGAGGAGGATGCATGGCCAATATTTTGCCTCTGTTTCTGGTGTCCTCTCAGGCTGTTAGAAACCCAGCTGTTGAAGGAAGATGTGAACTCTAGTTGGAAGAGGTAAGTGCCTGTGCAGCACTGTTCATGGGATAACGGAAGAGGAATCTTTACCCTCAGCCCACCTTGTTAACCACCTGAGCAACTGCCTTCAGCACTTTTCACATGGCCTCCACAAATGGTGATTGCAATTATGTCCCAGCCCAATGATCCCCACAAAACCCTTATCTATTTCCTGTCTCTTCATCATTTCACCAATCTCTTCTGGTCTTTCATGTTTTCACCCCACTCATCCCCAATATCTTCATGCCTCCTTCCCTCCTGCCAAATTATTATTGCATCTGATCCTGACTTTGATGATCCAATCGATTACAATCTTTTTTCTACAGTTCCATTAATGTTCTCTGGACCTATGTACTGTTCTTTTCTCCTCTATGCTTACCTGCTGCCATAGGCCCCTGTGTCTCCCAGGTAATCAGCCACTCAATTTGGCTTGCTGCAGCCAATAGACAATGACTAAAATAGCAATTAGCCCCTGCATTTAATATTGGCTAAAACTGAATGTGATCCATTATTCTGTTTTCTGATGGCAGAACAGGGCCTAGATATAAAATAGGTTGGAATTTGCTTTCTGTATTGCATAATCTCCCAAATGCTGTATCTGCTACAAGGTAGATATGCTTAATACTTTGAATCAACAAGAGAATCTGAATCTGTCCATGATTAAACAACTATAAGAGGTAAAAATATAAATCAACTAGTTATTCCATTAAAATTTAAATTTACCTACCAAGTATAATATACTTTATCAATTCCTCTTTAGAACATTGACTGATGCTATCTCACTGAGCAGACATGCTTTGCTTATGTCAGATGCACCATTGCTCATCTAGCACACTCATCAGCTGCTTTTTGGCTAAGATTTTTAAAGATAAACTCATCCCTATATTTTTCTGTTGGTTAATTGGGAACTGATAAAGCGCAATAGAATGGGTATAAAGTGAACAAAGAAAAGCTTCCACTGGTAAATGCAAAGTAACAATGGAGTATTCAAAATTGGCTAGGGGACAAATTCTACTGAGGGTCTTTGTATTTAGTGAAATGTGTCCAACTGCTACATGCAGCCATTTTTAGATGCAAGTTAAGACATGCAGTACAATGGATTTGAACATGATCCTGTCCAGTACATGAAAATGCATTACAGTCTGAAACAATGTAGATTCTACTACATCTGTCACTCATGCATCCATGCTCGACTTCCTTAATCTTTTTCTTTTATATATGTTTTGTTTTTATGTTTCTTCTTGGTTAACATTCATATTCCATTCTGCCTTTCTTCATCAGTTTATCAGGCCCCCTATGCTGAATTTTAAGATAGTCCCATTCCTCAGACTTAGTATATTTTTCACTTAGTATATAAGCCTCCACCTTTTATCTAGTAGAATTTTTCATTTCCTTAGTTACCTCACTTTCCACTTTGGGCTCTTGTGACTAAAGGATAAATGTTTGTAGGAAACCAGTGTATTTTCTTAAATGTGTTTCCAGCAACACATTTTCAGCTATTTTCTTCAAGAACTAACCATTGCCTATCCATTTTTACACATGCTCCTGTATTTTCCCAATCCATCACAGCCAACCTGTACCTTGTACCTGCAGAGTTTTCTTTGTTTAGATTTAAGACCCTTGTTTTGGGCTGAACTACACGGTTTTCAAACTTAATGGAAAATTCCATCATATTATCATCACTATACCTTAAGAGTTCTTTAACAACATTGTTTTAATCTAATATTATGTAAAGTGAAGGGATTAATTAGTCTCTTCTGGACTTTGTTCCTCCACACATTCCTCAAGGAAACCATCTTGTACTCTCTCCAGAAACTTGTGTTCCACAAAATCGGTGCTCATTAGATATCCCCAATTTATGTGCACACTTTTTCACCCTTTATCATCTGGGACAGTGAATTATAGATTCCCATCAGCCCGGAACAAATAAATTCCTCAAATTCCCTCTAAACCTCCAGCTCTTGATTTTAGCCTTCTTATTGCTAACTTCCAATAAAGAGCAGCAGCTGCTTCCTATCTGATCTGCCTATGCCCCTCATAAACACATACACCTCAATCAGGTCTTTTCTCAGCCTTCCCTGCTCAAAACAATCCAAGCACACCCTACCTCTCTTCATAGTTGAAATGGTCCACCCCAGCCAATGTGCTGGTCAATCTACTCTGCACACCCCCTCTCCAATGCAACTCATCCTCCAACCAGTGACCGCTACTGCCCATGGTACTCCAGTTGTGGCCTATCCAAGATCATGTACAGCTCCAATGTGACCTCCCAGCTGGTCTAATCTATGCCTAACTGATAAAGGCAAGTGTCCCATGTGCCTTCTCAATTACCTGATCAATCTGTCTTGCCACCTTCAAGGATCTATGGACAAGCATCCCAAGATCTATTCATCTAATCTTCTTTGTGTCCCGCCATTCAGAGGACACCCTTGTCTTGTTACTTCTTCCAAGATGCATCACTTCACTTTTCAGAGTTAATTTTTTTTCTGAATAGTTAGTTGCCCTTGTTCTCCTTAGCTCGATTCTACATCGCATTCTTTTGATTCATGATCCTTTCTAACTCACATGTGATTCCATCCTTCAATAACAGCACTACACTGCCTAATTTTCCTTTATATCTGTCAATTCCTAAACATAAAATATCCTTGAATATTCTTATCAACCTTGGTCACCCTTCAGCTACATCTTCATAAAGTAAATAGATCACACTCATTTACTTCTACTTGTGCCATCAACTTACATGCCTTGCTGCACATGTTGTGTGAATTCAGAGTGTCTTTAAGATTTTTAACATTTTTTTGTTTATTGATTCCATTTGAAGTTGTCATTTGTTTTTATTGCTTGCTATTTTGTATACTGCATATCTACTTCTCATTAAGAGTTTTTAAATCCTCAATCAGAATTTAATCTTATATTCATATTCCCAGACAACCAAGTTAAACTCTCTCTAAAAGCGCGAGCAAATTTTTCGACTAGGATAACTATCCCTGTTCTGCAAAAGTATAACCCCATCCCCTCCTTGTATAGGTTCACCTGCCCTAGAAATGGTCCCAAGGCCCTAGGAACCTAAAGTCAGCCCTGTTGCAGCATTTCTCTGGCTACATGTTCATCCAATCAATCTTACCATTTCTATATTCACTCATATATGGTGTTGAAAATAATTCTGAGATTATGGTTTTAGTAATCCTGCTCTTCCTAGCTTTCTAAACCCTGCTTTCAGAACCTCATCACTCTTTCTACTTACATCATTGGTATGAACGTGAACCAAGATTTCTGAATCTCAATCGGCTCAGGCTTGGAGGGCCAAAGGGCCTGTTCCTGGGCTGTAAATTTTCTTTGTTCTTTGTCCCTGAACAAACGTCCTATCTCTGCTCAGTGACATCCTTTTTGCTGACACCAGGGAGACAACAAACCATCCTGGACTCTCACCTATGGCCACGAAATTCCCTGTCTGTTCCCATGACTATTGAACTTCCTTTCCCTTTCACTATTCCACTTTTCTTCCTCTCCAGCTGTTCAGCTCAGCCACTCGTGATACCAAGAACTTGCTACATTTCTCTGAGGAACTATCATATTCACTAATATCCAAAACAGGAAATTGGTTCATCAGTGAGCCAGATACTGATAAACCACCTGCACTAACCACCTAGCACTCCTAGATTGTTTGGCAGTCACCAATTCTGATTTCTGATGAAGGGCTTTTGCCCGAAATGTCGATTTCGCTGCACTTTGGATGCTGCCTGAACTGCTGTGCTCTTCCAGCACCACTGATCCAGAATCTGGTTTCCAGCATCTGCAGTCATTGTTTTTACCAATTCTCTCTGTGCCTACCTGCCTGAGTCTACCATCTCATTGAATGGGCTATCCACATTGTTGTCAGCTTCAAGGATGCACTTGTGTGATGCAATAGGTACATAATCCTAATCTCACAACAAGAAACTAGAAAGCTAACAATTGTGGAAAGCAGAAATATTCAGTGGCACAGTGAAAAGTCTGAAACCGGGGTTAAGTGTGTGATTGACCCAATTCATGTACTGATTCAGCATTTCAGCACAAAGTTTTAAATTTTCAAAGAAAAAGTTTTGTCGAAAGGGACCATAATTTGAACATATTTTTGAAATCAAAGCAAATCTAGAAAACCAAAAAAATACAACTCACAGTAGCAATGAAAAATCTCAATTTGTAAGATCTCTATCTTGGAATAAAAAAGTTGGACATTCAAGACCATCAAGGGTGGCACCATGGTTAGCACCGCTGCCTCAGTGTCAGGAACCCGGGTTCAATTCTTCCCTTGGGCAACTGCCTCTGTGGAGTTTGCACATTTTCGCCATGTCTGCATGGGTTTCCGCTGGGAACTTCGGTTTCCTCCCACAGTCCAAAGATGAGCAAGTTAAGCGGATTGACCATACATCCCTAAACACCAGAGGAATTTTGTATCAGCTAGGTGGGTTAGCCATAGGCAAAATACAGGGTTGGGGATGGGTCTGGGTGGAATGTGGTTCGGTATGGACCCTTTGGGCCTAATGGCTTGTTTTCACACTGTAGGGACTCTATGACTCAGCACATAAAACAGCTCTGGTGTTCCCTAGTTTAAGAGAATGAATATTAAGCATTGAAAGTGCTATTCCTCAGGTGAGATACTGAACCAAGATCCTGTTGGTCTTTTTTAATGTTGTGGTGAATACAATTCCTACAACATGATTTAATGAAGGGAGCTCTACCACTGTGCAGGCTAACACCTGTCCTCAAAGAACCCACCAAAAATGAATAGATGATCATTAATCTCATTTGAAGTTTATGGGAACATGACGTGAACACCTGAACCTGAGGGGCACCAGTGTCCTTGGGGGGAGGTTTGCTAGTGCTCTTTGGGAGGGTTTAAACTAACTCCGCGGGGGCATGGGAACCAGGACTGTAGCTTTAGGGTACAGGACCTTGAGTGTAGGGAGGTTAAGAATAATGCAGCGATCTCTAAGGAGGGTGCCTGTAACCAGAAAGGAGGATTGAAGTGTGTATACTTCAATGCCAGAAGTATAAGGAATAAGGTAGGTGAACTTGCAGCGTGGGTTGGTACCTGGGACTTCGATGTTGTGGCCATTACAGAGACGTGGGTAGAACAGGGACAAGAATGGCTGTTGCACGTTCCAGGGTTCAAATGTTTTAGTAGGATCAGACATGGGGGTAAAAAAGGGGGAGGCGTGGCATTACTTGTCAAAGACAGTATCACAGCAGTGGAATGGACGATGGAAGAGGACTTGCCATCTGAGGTAGTTTGGGCTGAGGTTAGAAATAGGAAAGGTGAGGTCACCCTGTTAGGTGTTTTCTACAGGCCTCCTAATAGTCCTAGAGAAGTAGAGGATAATATTGCGAGGATGATTCAGGAAAAGAGTGAAGGTAGCAGGGTGGTTGTTATGGGGGACTTTAACTTCCCAGATATTGACTGGGAGAGCTATAGCTCGAGTTCATTAGATGGGTCGGTGTTTGTACAATGTGTGCAGGAGGGTTTCCTGACACAATATGTCGACAGGCCAACAAGAGGGGAGGCTATATTGGATTTGGTTCTAGGTAATGAACCAGGCCAGGTGTTAGACTTGGAGGTAGGTGAGCACTTCGGGGACAGTGACCACAACTCGGTGACTTTTACTTTAGTGATGGAGAGGGATAATCGTGCGCCGCAGGGCAAGAGCTATAGCTGGGGGCAGGGAAATTATGATGCAGTGAGGCATGACTTAGGTTGTGTGGATTGGAAAAACAGGCTTCAAGAGAAGAACACTAATGAGATGTGGGGATTGTTCAAGGAGCAGCTACTGCGTGTCCTCGATAGGTATGTACCAGTCAGGCATGGTGTAAAGGGCCTTGTGAGGCAGCCGTGGTTTAGTAAGGAATTGGAGTCCCTTGTGAAAGGGAAGAAGGCAGCATATGTAAAGATGAGGCGTGAAGGTTCAGTAGGGGCGATTGAGAGTTATAAGGTAGCCAGGAAGGAGCTAAAGAGGGAGCTAAGAAAAGCGAGAAGGGGACATGAAAAGTCTTTAGCTGGTAGGATTAGGGAAAACCCAAAGGCTTTCTATAGGTATGTCAAGAATAAAAGGATGACTAGGGTAGGTATCGGTCCAGTCAAGGATAGTAGTGGGAAGTTGTGTGTGGAGGCGGAGGAGATTGGAGAGACATTAAATCAGTACTTTTCAGCAGTATTCACTCAGGAACAGGACACTGTTGCTGATGTGAATATGGAATCACAAATAATTAGAATGGATGCCCTGGAAATATGCAGGGAAGAGGTTTTGGGAATATTGGAAAGGATGAATATAGATAAGTCTCCTGGGCCTGATGGCATTTACCCCAGGATCCTATGGGAAGCTAGGGAGGAGATAGCAGAGCCATTGGCCTGGATTTTTATGTCGTCATTGTCAACGGGAATAGTACCAGAGGACTGGAGGATAGCGAATGTGGTCCCATTGTTCAAGAAAGGGAGTAGGGATAGCCCTAGTAACTATAGGCCAGTGAGTCTGACTTCAGTGGTAGGCAAAGTCTTAGAGAGAATGGTAAGGGATAAGATTTATGAACATCTGGGTAGGAATAACGTGATCAGGGATAGCCAGCATGGTTTTGTGAAGGGCAGGTCGTGCCTCACAAACCTTATTGAGTTCTTTGAGAAGGTGACTAAGGAAGTGGATGAGGGTAAAGCAGTAGATGTTGTGTATATGGATTTTAGTAAGGCGTTCGATAAGGTTCCCCATGGTAGGCTAATGCTAAAACTACGGAGGTATGGCATTGAGGATACATTAGAGGTTTGGATTAGGAATTGGCTGGCTGGAAGGAGACAGAGGGTAGTAGTTGATGGATTATGTTCATCTTGGAGCGCAGTTACTAGCGGTGTACCACAAGGATCTGTTTTGGGACCATTGCTTTTTGTTATCTTTATAAATGATCTAGAGGAAGGACTTGAAAGCTGGGTAAGCAAGTTTGCGGATGACACGAAAGTCGGTGGAGTTGTGGATAGTGAGGAAGGAAGTGGTAGGTTACAGCGTGATATAGATAAGTTGCAGAGCTGGGCGGAAATGTGGCAAATGGAATTCAATGTAGCTAAGTGCGAAGTCGTTCACTTTGGTAGGAATAACAAGATGATGGATTACTGGGCTAATGGTAGGCTACTTGGTAGTGTGGATGAGCAGAGGGATCTTGGTGTCTATGTACACAGATCTCTGAAAGTTGCCACCCAGGTAAATAGTGCTGTGAGGAAGGCATATGGTGTACTGGGCTTTATTGGCAGAGGAATTGAGTTCCGGAGTCCTGAGGTCATGTTGCAGTTGTATAAGACTCTGGTGAGGCCTCATCTGGAGTATTGTGTGCAGTTTTGGTCGCCATACTATAGGAAGGATGTGGAAGCTTTAGAACGCGTGCAGAGGAGGTTTACCAGGATGTTGCCTGGAATGGTAGGAAGATCGTATGAGGAAAGGCTGAGGCACTTGGGGCTGTTCTCATTGGAGAAGAGAAGGTTTAGGGGAGATCTGATAGAAGTGTATAAGATGATTAGGGGTTTAGATAGGGTAGATACTAAGAACCTTTTACCGCTAATGGAGTCAGGTGTTACTAGGGGACATAGCTTTAAATTAAGGGGTGGTAGGTATAGGACAGATGTTAGGGGTAGATTCTTCACACAGCGGGTTGTGAGTTCATGGAATGCCCTGCCCGTATCAGTGGTGAACTCTCCTTCTTTATGTTCATTTAAGCGGGCATTGGATAGGCATTTGGAAGTTATTGGGCTAGTATAGGTTAGGTAGGACTCGGTCGGCGCAACATCGAGGGCCGAAGGGCCTGTACTGCGCTGTATCCTTCTATGTTCTATGTTCTATGTTCAAACATGTGCTCCTGCACTTGTCTGCATAACAACAGTGATTACACTTCAAAAACAAAAGAAATTCAAAGGATTATTGGCTGTTTGGTGGATTATGTCAATGATATAATAAGTTGCTTTACAAATTAGTTTCACGAGTTATTGTACTATTTTAAAAAGAAATTTGTAACTTGTGTCCTTGAAACACATGAAAGAAAGCTGTTAACATATCAGTATTGTTGCAGTATCCTATCCATAATCAAAAGAAAATAAAGCACCTTGCCTCAGAGTACTTGGGCAACACACTGGGTAAACAATCAAAGCCAGTTACATATTTATTATGGCTTAGTTTGCACATTGTAACCTGTCCTTTTCGATGTACAAAACACACCATCTAGTCTTGCTGTAGTTTTCACCTTGATATCAATATGACTGTAATACACCTGTGGGCATACAGCTGAGGAGAAAGTGAGGACTGCAGATGCTGGAGATCAGAGCTGAAAATGTGTTGCTGGAAAAGCGCAGTAGGTCAGGTAGCATCCAAGGAGCAGGAGAATCGACGTTTCGGGCATGAGCCCTTCTTCAGGAATACAGCTGAGGACAGTCCTTTTCATTGAGAGGGAACTATCAACACAAAACAATTGTTTTGTGGAACTGTCATTCTGAAATTGCCATTCAAACAATTTTCACTCCACAATCATTAAATTTCATTAAATTTATCAACAGTTCATTAAAATGTACCCATTTCAAAGTGTACTCATTTACATTAGCATATACCATTCCAAAATGCTTTCCTTTAAAACTACAATAAAATAGAAAATGCTAAAAATTCTCAGGAGATCTGGTAACAATCTGTGTAAAAAGAAACAGGGTTTTGTGTCTTTGATCTTTCATCAGAATTGAGTTCATGTTTTTCCTGTTGCTAACTTTCTTCTCTATGGAATATCTTAGCTAAGTCACTAATACCTTGTTGCTGATTTTAGATTAGATTAGATTAGATTACTTAGTGTGGAAACAGGCCCTTTAGCCCAACAAGTCCACACCGACCCTCCAAAGAGCAACCCTACATTTACCCCTTCACCTAACACTATGGGCAATTTGGCATAGCCCAGTTAATCAGAGAACACAAACACACAGATCAAACTGAAAACTGACAAGGATTTATTTAACAAACAGCGATATCACGGAAGAGACTTGACCCCACTGAAATAGTCACTGACAGGCTGTTCAGAAAGAACCACAGCTTCTTCCCCGAACAGAGAATACAGTGGAGTTTTATACTCTTACAAAAAGGAAGGGTGAGTTATGAGACAATGGTGTGAGTTGTACAACAAAGAAATAAAATTCATTCATTGAAAAGATTCAAGCATCCAGTGTCTGACAATGAGTTTCTTAATTGATTCAGGAGATTCCGATCCTTGGCTGGAGGAGGTGTTAGTGGGTTTCATCCTGGTGTCAATGTGTTTGTATTGTTGAGGGGGAAAGTAAAGTACCTTTGGTGCTTCCTCATCTGGGTACCCTTCGTGAAGGCTTGACTCCCATTGGGAGCAGCTGTGCCCTCAGGACATCAGAGGTGTCTGTTGTGGAGAGTGAGGCTCATTATCAATTAATCTGAAGTATATTCTCGTGGTCTGGGGCTGGATGAGCCATGTCCTGAGGTATGTGTGATGTCTGGGGCACCTGGTTTGGCCAATTTGAGGCATTGTAGGTAGGCTCGGTGGCTAAGTGCGGACATTTTGTGTTGTATGCTTTGTGACCATGTAATGGGGAGGCCGGGGCCCGTATCTTCTCCCACATGAGCAATGAAAGTCAGTACGCTCAAGGCTTACTTCACCACCCTGTCTATCAGTGACTCCAGATTTTAAAGGAGCTGCACCCCATGGTCTCTTTGTCCTATAACACTGCCCAGGGCCCTAACATTGTCTGTATAAGTCCTACCCTGGCTTGACCTACCAAAATGCAACACCTTGCATTTATCTAAACTAAACTCCATCTACCACTCCTCCCACTGGCCCAATTGATCAATATCTTATTGTATTCCCGATAAATTTCTTCACTGTCCATTCTACCACCAAACCTGGTGTCATCCACAAATTTACTAACCATATCTCGTAAATTCTCACCCAAACCATCCATATAACCAACTGGCTAGCTCTCTTTGGATCTCATTTACTTATGGTTTTCAAAGCAGTTTGAAATCGACATATTGCTTTTTTATTGGGATATACTTATTTTGATAAGATAAAACTGGCATTCTTTAAAACAAAGTAGTAGCTAGGCCAAAGGCTTTTTGAAATCAGCTCAGATGGCATCTCCTTCCTACCAGTAGACCGCCCAAGTGTACTGACCATGGTGTTCTGCAAATTGTGAAGGGAGGCACATAGGTGAAAGGAATAGTGTACAGAGGATTCAGCAGCTAGCTTTCTGAGCAAACAGAACATAAACATCAGCCCAGACCCCACTTAACTTTCTACTGCATGACTTCTGTTGTTGTCCTTCAAAGAACCAAAGTTTGCATTTGCCTTCATCCAACTTCTAAAGATTGGAATTACGTATGGAATCAAACTCGGAAATTGGCATACTAAGCTATTCTTTCTTGAATCAAAAATATTCAGCAGGAAGTGCAGAAAAATTGAACAAAAGTAGCTCCAGGAATGAGGATTTGTGAAATGATTGAAGTTGGGATGTGCCTTTCAGAGAAAGTTGAGCACGGCCTTAGCACAGTAGTTAGGGACAAACTGTTTCCATTGGTTGGAGCAATGAGAATCAGAGACACAATTTTAATGGAGGGATTCAGGAGGAAATTGACAGGGAGGAGATGAGGTGTTGCTTCAGACAACCAGCACACACATGATGAGCCAAATGGCCTTCTTATTCATTGTAGCCATTCTATGAAAATATATTTTCCCCTTCCACAATTACTTGTTAGATTCTATGATTATATTTTGGATTAATCAGCCTATGTCAGTTCCCAAATAAAAAATGTCTATGAGCAATACCTGATTAGCTCCAGTTAAAGCTGTAGAGGGTAATGCAGTTGCCCTGGAACCCTATGGACAGGAAGTGTTCAACAACTCAGGGTGTGCTGAACCCAGAAGACACAGTAAAATTTGCATCCAATGCTTGCAGCCACACTGTGGCTAGGTGTTGAATTAGAGGTGCAACCAGTAGCAGTTAGATTAAATAGTTCAAATTGAGACAGTTAAATCAGAATGAAACTGCTCAATCCATCTTTTGAAGTACTGGAAATTAACAACATAATTGAAAGTTCTCCTGACAAGTGAATACTGCAGCCATTTCCCAGGTGATCACATCATTCAGGGTGCTCTGCAGATTATGAAAAAGGTGCAATGTATTGCAGATAGTGAACTCTTCCTACCTCACAACTTCTCAGCCATTTATGCAAGGAAATCCTCTCAACTAACTCTGTCAGAGAATAGTACCCTGAATTCACTGTCTTCTTGAAAACTAAGCTGCTGAGATCAGTATTTCATGGCTATTCAGATTTCTTCCCCTTCTGATTCTGCATGCTCAATTTCAACACTGCAAACTTTTCTATCAAATGCACAGTTATATTGTCTGTTGAAAAAATAAAGGGCGAGGACAAAGATATTGCAGCAATGTTTTTGCCTTGGCGACTGTTCACCAACTTTCATTGCCAATTTGCCTCCACTTTACTCTTCTCCTATTTGCCTCTTAAATCCAACATTGTCTCCTTCTTTGGACATAGTACTTCCAAGAATCTCAATCCTCCATTATTTTTTGCTCTGCGGAGCTGGTCATATTCTCTTTCTTTCCTTTGGAGGGGGAGCAAATGTTGTTGAAGAGCTAAGTGCCATGAATCTTCCCTATTTACATTAAGGAGCATACTTTAATGTGATGTGATGCACTTTTAGCTTCAGTAGAATTGTTCATGCATTTGGTGCTGATTGCTCAGAAGGTGAAAGCAGCTGCATGGTTACTGGGATCAGTATTTGAATTAGAGGTGAAAATGTGTTGCTGGAAAAGCACAGCAGGTCAGGCAGCATCCAAGGAGCAAGAGAGTCGATGTTTTGGGCATGAGCCCTTCTTCCTGAAGAAGAGCTCATGCCCGAAACGTCGACTTTCCTGTTCCTTGGATGCTGCCTGACCTGCTGTGCTTTTCCAGCAACACATTTTCAGCTCTGATCTCCAGCATCTGCAGTCCTCACTTTTTTCTCAGCATTTGAATTAGCCCTCTTGAGAGGGAGCTAATTGAATCATTTTCGTGGCACTTTGGTTGGGAGAAGGGTCAGAGGCAGTCAATGCCCCTTCCAAAGTCAGCTAGTAACATTCTCTATGCTCTTGCCTACTGTCCTATAGAGTCCTTCCTAACTAGCAATTCTGCCATTAGCACTTCAATGTACACATTAGAAAATTCTGTTCCTCACACTCTCAAGGTTTCTGGTACCTGGCAAAAAAATGGTATGACTCTTTGTAATTGGCTTCAGTGCTTTAAAACCCATAGGATAGTTTTCTGAATTTGAAACTACCACCTGTAGCTTGTAGAGTTTCTATGAGAAACAAAAGTGAGTTGGAGGCAGATTTGCATTGGTAGGTGTTAAATATCAGCCTCCTACAATTCACCAATAGGAACAGAAGCCAAGCAAAATAGGATTTGGAGATGCTGGTGTTGGACTGGGGTGTACAAAGTTAAAAATCACACAACGCCAGGTTATAGTCCAACAGGTTTATTTGGAAGTACTAGCTTTCAGAGCACTGCTCCTTCATCAGGTGGTTGTGACCTGCTGAAGGAGCAGTGCTCCGAAAGCTAGTGCTTCCAAATAAACCTGTTGGACTATAACCTGGTGTTGTGTGATTTTTAACTTCAATCAAAATATCTTATGAAGAAGTGTTGAGAACAATTGTCATTCTTCTCACAAGTGATTTAAGTATGGATTGTACAACAATTAATCACATTTGCAAACACAAAGTTAGAAAGGGGCCAAGTTCTTTCCTGAGACCCATTACAGAACTATATATCTTTCATCTTCATTGGAAAATGCCATACAGCCTCAATTCTAAAGGTAAGTTGTGCAATAAACTAGAATACAATGATTGTGTACAGGCCGTCCTCTCGGTTGACACCAGCAGGGCTATTTGTTTCAGTTATTTAGCCCAATGTAAATTAGTATCAGAAAGAATTTTAAAAGGCTGCTATGGAGTTATTTGCTATGGTAAGTAATTCTCCTAAATATAGTTTAACCTGGATTCAGTGAGTTAAAAGCTACCCATGGGTGCCTGAGCCTTGCTAGAACTGAGGTAAAATGGACTACCATTATTTACATATAAATGAATAAGTGGCAGTTTTTCTGTATAGTACAAAACAAAGAGCTACTGTATTGAAACTGGACCTTGATGGATAGCTTCTAAAAGTAGATAGTTGCTAATGTTTTTGGACTAGTGACAAAGATAAAAATAGAAAGGGGGACTGTGACTTGCATGACATTTTCTAAGTCAATGCATGTTGACCAATAATTGGGAGGAACACATGATAATCTGTAATAATATGACATAAACTCCTTGCAATCGCAAACTTTTGTTTAGTTGATATTCACATAGTTTATCAGAGACAACTGGAGCTAACTTTGTTCTATTGCATTTTAAAGGCTCTTTGCAGTTCATTATACTTGTGCATATTCATCAGTTGACTTACAGCTTTAAATCTATGCAGTATTGTCATCTGGACAACATAAAACTTTTCTAGCCAAGTTAGAAAATCCTTCATTCCAACAAAGAAATGTAATGCAGTACACCCAATCACCCCAAAACATACAATAGCCCATTTAATCCATGTTTGCTTTAATTTATAAGTTGTGGGGCAAATGTTAGTTAAGTCAACAAAAATGACAATTGCTTAACTTTAGACAGCATGTTACTTTTTGGCCTACCATAGAGTTGCACAACCATATTAGTTTCACTTGAATATTATTTTTCAATAAATTGTGTTTTGTGATCATTAGGGAAATTCTGCATTGTAAACAATTTTCTTTTGACAAAGATAGATGTACGGAAATTAAAGTAAAGATTCAAGCACAAGCCCAGGCAAAGAGCGCTTCGTAAAATACCATTGAACATCTGCTTTCCACTTCATGAGCAACCAAAATAAGTCGGCAATGTTAAACCTCAATCAGATTATTATGCACTACAAGGAAAAGGCACTGTGAGGGCATTACCAAGATTAGAACGGTCCAGTTGTGAAGGAGGAATTCAAGAAGTTCTGGCTATTTTTCACTGAGTAATTTAAAACGGTTAGGCAGATGAGCTCTTGATTTTAGGGTAGCGTGACAATGATAGGTTATTTCTACTGGTTGAGGAGGTGGCAATAAAAGGGTACCAATATACTCATCATGAAAGAATTAAAATGGATTATGTTACATCTCTAGAGCCCGTTAGTTAAAAATCATCAACACTCAAAATGTTGGAGCTTCGTTGTGTATACCTTCTCCACTCCATGTGATGAGAAAACTAATCGAATGATATATTGTTACTTGACATGTGACTCCAGTGCACAATAAAAACATCTGCAGGCTTATTGCATTTCTACACAGATTTGTCTTGTGGATCTGCTCCAGTGATGATGATTACTCTCTCGCATAAATTTGCTGCTACCATGATGTTTGTGGAATTTTCCACACTCACACAGGAGTGCTGAAAACTCCATTTTCATCAGTTGGGTCTCACCGGATGTTACAAGTTCTAGAAAAAAAACTGTTGAAACAAATGCTGGAGAAACTCAGCAGGTCTGGCAGCATCTGTGGAGACAGAAACAGAGTTAATATTTCCAGCCTGATAGGATTCTTCTTCAGAAGTATCCTGAAGAATTGTTGGAGCTCTCCTGTGGTGAGAAAGGAATCTCCATTAATGATGACCAACTTGACACTGACATTTTTTACAAACCCACCGACTCCCACAGCTACCTGGATTACACCTCTTCCCACCCTATCTCTTGCAAAAATGCCATCCCGTATTCCCAATTCCTCTGCCTCCGCCCGTATCTGCTCCCAGGAGGACCAGTTTCACCATAGAACACACCAGATGGCTCCTTCTTTAGAGACCACAATTTCCCTTCCCACGTGGTTAAAGATGCCCTCCAACGCATCTCGTCCACATCCCGCAGCTCCGCCCTCAGCCCACACCCCTCCAACCGTAACAAGGACAGAACGCCCCTGGTGCTCACCTTCCACCCTACCAACCTTCGCATAAACAAAATCATCCGCCGACATTTCCGCCACCTCCAAAAAGACCCCACCACCAGGGATATATTTCCTTCCCCACCCATTTTCGCCTTTCGCAAAGACCGTTCCCTCCGTGACTACCTGGTCAGGTCCACGCCCCCCCTATGACCCACCCTCCCATCCTGGCACTTTCCCCTGCCACCGCAGGAACTGTAAAACCTGTGCCCACACCTCCTCCCTCACCTCTATCCAAGGCCCTAAAGGAGCCTTCCACATCCAAAGTTTTACCTGCACATCCACTAATATCATTTATCGTATCCGTTGCTCCCGATGCGGTCTCCTCTACATTGGGGAGACTGGGCACCTCCCAGCAGAACGCTTTAGGGAACATCTCAGAGATACCAGCACCAATCAACCACACTGCCCTGTGGCCCAAAATTTCAACTCCCCCTCCCATTCTGCCGAGGACATGGAGGTCCTGGGCCTCCTTCACCGCCACTCCCTCACCACCAGACGCCTGGAGGAAGAACGAGTTTCATCTTCCGCCTCGGAACACTTCAACCCCAGGGCATCAATGTGGACTTCAACGGCTTCCTCATATCCCCTTCCGCCACCTCATCCTAGTTTCAAACTTCCAGCTCAGCACTGTCACCATGACTTGTCCGGACTTGTCCAACCTGCCTATCTTCTTTTCCACCTATCCACTCCACCCTCTCCTCCCTGATCTATCACCTTCATCTCCTCCCCCACTCACCCATTGTACTCTATGCTACTCTCTCCCCACCCTCCTCTAGCTTATCTCTCCATTCTTCCAGCTCACTGCCTTTATTCCTGATGAAGGGCTTTTGCCCGAAACGTCGATTTCGCTGCTCGTTGGATGCTGCCTGAACTGCTGTGCTCTTCCAGCACCACTGATCCAGAGTCATTGGTCAAAGCATTGAGTGTAGGAGTTGGGACATCATACTGTAGTTGTACAGGACATTGGTAAGACCACCTTTACAATACTGCGTACAATTCTGGTCACCCTATAAAAATGTTGTTGTTAAACCGGAAATGGTACAGAAAAATTTTATAAGGACATTGCCAGGGCTGGAGGATTTGAGCATTAAAGAGAGGCTAGATAGCCTGGGACTTTTTTCCATGCAGGCTGAGGACTGACCTTTTAGAGGTTTATAAAATCATGATGGACATGGACAGGGTAAACAGTCAAAGACTTTTTCCAATGTTTGGCATGTCTAAAACTAGAGGGCATAGTTTTAAGGTAGGAGGGGAAAGATTTAAAAGGGGCCTAAGGGGCAACTTTTTCACACAGAGGGCAGAACATGTATGGAATGTGCTGCCAGAGGAAGTGGTAGAGGCGAGTGCAAATATAACACTTAAAAGACTTCTGGACAGGTACACAACTAGGAAAGGTTTAGAGGGATATGGGCCAAATGCAGACAAATGGGGTTAGTTCAGTTTAGCATACCTGGTCGGCATGGATAAGTTGGACTGAAGGGTCTGACCCTGACCCCTATGACTCTGATCAATGATTACTCTATATTTTCTTTTATTACCTCTCATAAGTTTGCTATCTGTTCAGAAATATCAGCTATAAAATAATTCAGTGGCACAGTGGCTAGCACTGCTGCCTCACAGCGCCAGAGACATGGGTTCAATTCCCGCCTCAGGCGATTGACTGTGTGGAGTTTGCACATTCTCCACGTGTCTGCGTGGGTTTTCTACGGGTGCTCTGGTTTCCTCCCACAGTCCAAAAATGTGCAGGTTAGGTGAATTGGCCATGCTAAATTGCCTGTAGTGTTAGGCAAAGGGGTAAATGTAGGGGAATGGATCTGGGTGGGTTGCGGGTCGGTGTGGACTTGTTGGGCCGAAGGGCCTGCTTCCACACTGTAAGTAATCAAATCTAATCTAATAACGATATCAGATCAAGGAAATCTCTCAACTCTACCTTGTCTTTTGGTGAGATGGGATGTGACATTTTGCACTCTCCCCAGTGAATACACAATTTAAAAAAAAAACTGCATTGTCACACTCAATGTGTTTGCTTGTTTTTAGCTTAATTTAATCTTCTTGGTTCTCTCCATGATTTAGCTTAGATAGTGGCCATGACCTTTTTACCTATATCATAATCTGGATGTTCTCAGCTGCATCAACTACACCTTCTGTATGACTGGCTGCTTTCTGCTGTAACACATCCTGGCTTACTTTAAGACCGAAAAGTAGATGCAGGAATTTGAACTGGCCAACGTGGATGCTGAATGTTGTGATCAGTGAAGGTACCTCATCGTGCTTCATATTCCAGCCGCCATTTGTGGCATCAAGTTTACAGAAATTTCTTGTCCTTGCTAGGGCAGATGTGATCTCTTCCAGTGTACTGATACCTTTTTGCTTCATTTAGATTGTTGGGATCCAGGCAAATCCGCATCTGCCCAATTGGCTTCTTTATCCCTCACAGTTATGGAATTTATCTAATCTGAAGGCTCTGAGACTGATTTAAAAATGTACAGCACAAGACGTAGTACAGTGAATAAACATGATGTGCTGAGAGCACAAGTAGACCCAGAGTTGACTGATAACATTGTCAAAATGGAAACCTGGTGGAAAGAGGGACAAGATTGGTAGGCTCAACATTCTCGATATAGACTTTTCAGGCAAGATAGGGATGAGGGTTATTGGTTGAAAGAAAGTCACAGCTGTTAAAAGGAATGATGTACTAAATCAAACAACAAATGAAATTATATAGATTCAGCTCAACAACCAATAATGGGGCAGCCACACTGCTCGCTGTATACTACAGACCTCCAGAGAATGTGAGTATGTGTTACAGGAGCAAATATATCGGCAAACTCTTGAATACAAAAACAATTCTCATCAACCAAGTATTATCTGGATATGAAAAAAGTGTGAAAGGAACACAGGGCACAATATTCTTGAAAAGCATAGAACTTTTTAGTCACCATGACCAATGAGATAAAATGTAACTCCAGATTTAGTCCTAAGAAACGAGACTTGGTAGGTGGATGAAGTAGATTTTGGTGACTGTTTTAGAAACAGTGAACATAATACAATGAGTTTTAACATTGTAATAAAGAGAAAAAAATATAGAACAACAGTAAAAGTTCTAATTTAGAGGAAAACAAACTTTATAAAGCTGAAAGATGATCTGGCAAAGATGGACCAGCTACAGCTTCTTGAAGGGAAATGAGCAACAAATCAATGTCAGGCATTCAAAGGTGAGACTCTTGATAGAACATAGACATATCTTTACAAGGAAAAAGGGTGGTACAGGCAAATATAGAGGGTCCTGGTTCACCAATAAAACAGAAAAACAAAGCTTATGAAAATAACAGAATAAATAACATTTCAGGAAGCTCAGGAGTATCAGCATGACGTGGAAATAGGAATTAGGAAAGCAAAGAGGATTTTTAAAAAATGGCCAGTAAAATTAAGGAAAAATTTTAAAAATCTTTTATCTGTAGTGTACCTTAATAGCAGGAGAATATCTTAGGAAAATATTGGATTTGTCAAAGTTGTACCTGGTGAGTTGTGCATGGATGCAGAAGATGTGGAAGGATTCTTAATGAGTATTGTCTCTTTGTCTTCACATGGGAGAAGTGTAACACAGACAATCTATTTAAAGAGGAGGTGTGTAAAATATTAGATTAAATAAGCATAATGAGAAGGGAAGTACTGGAGGGACTGACCTTGAAGGTGAATAAATCACCAGGGCTGGATGAATTGTATCCGAGGCTGTTAAGGGAAGGCAGTAGGAAATAACAGATATTCTGAGGGTCATTATCCAATTTCACAAGATATAATTGAGATACCACAGCATTAGAGAAGTGAAAAATTCATACCACTATTCAAAAAGGATGCATGACATAGACTAAATATTAAAATGTTAGTCAGTCTGACCTTGGTGGTGGACAAAGTACAAGAATTAATATTGAGAGGTAGGATTACCTAGTAATTGGAAAACCAGAGATTAATAATGGCTAGTTAGCACAGTTTTTAAGGGAAATTAATTAATTATTTTTTCAGGAAGTTACAAAAAGAGGATTGTTGAAGATAGTGTAGTGGACAGTGCCTAAGACATTTGACAAGGTTTCAAAAAGCAGACTGGTCAATGCTGTTTTTATGATGGAAAGAACACCCTATCGTGGTGTTCTATAGGGCTTAGTGCTGGGACTCTTGCAGGTTCTGGTGTTTATTAGTGGTTTTGACTGAAATGTAGGAGACGTGATTGGGAAGTTTTCAGATGACACAAAAATCAAACAGGCAATAGATAATGAAGACTGTCAACTGCAGGATACTATAATGGTTTGTGGTTGGGTAGAAAAGTGGCGATTGCAATTTATCCAGAGAAGTATGAAGTTAATCATTTGGAGAGGGTAAACAAAGGAAGATATGGGAGAGTTCACTTATCAAGGGGCACAGATTGAAGGGAATTGGTAGCAAAATTCGTGAGGAGATGAAGAGAATTGTTTTACTTTGCAGGCATCTGGAATTCACAGCCAGTTTGATATTTGAGGTTGAAACTCTCAACTTTTTAAAAGGGAATTTGAATATGTACCTGAAGTGCTGTAAACTGCAGGGCTCCAGCTTTGTGCTGGAAAGTGGAATTAGAATGTGAAACTAGTGTTTTCATCCAGTGCAACAATGATGGGCTGAATGGCCTCTCTCTCTGTATTATAATTTTCCTCTGGTTCTGTGTGATCTCTGAAAGTTTTGGGGGGTGTAGGATAGCAATGTCTTCCAATTCAGTATACGTGCAAAGATCTGGGCCATTGCAGTCGCAGATGGGGGAGCTCTTTTTTAAACTAGCCCCATAGAAGTTAACAACAGATCAAACTGCACAGGAAGGCACTGAGGGCCAATGCCAGTTCTGGGGGAAAACAGTAGGCAGAATCCACCATGTGCCAGTGTCACCAACATCATCTTTCACCAGTTTAACCCAAGGGCCACTCAAACGATAGTGTGAAAAACAGAAAGACAGTACCATTTGAATAGTGATCTATTGGGAAACATATTTGCACTAAGAGATCTGGATGTATTTGTACAGTAGTCAATGAAAGTACGCAGGCAGGAGCAGCAAGTAATTAGGAACGTAGATGTTATCCTGGTCTGCAAGAGGATCCGAGTTCAGAAGTTGAGATGTTTTACTGATATTATACAGGGCCTTGGTGAGAATGCACCTGGAGCACTGCATGCAGTTTTGAACTTCCTCCCTGAAAGAATATACTTTTCATTGAGAGAATAGAGTGCAGATTGGTATAATATAGTAACTTATTCTCACCTGTACTCATGAAAATACAGCGGAATGTGTATAAGCTGCTATCATCCAATGCCATTTTAAATACTGAAATTTAAAAGAAGAATTGATACAAAGTTTGTGTTTTGTTCCCTCCATGGCTCCTAGGTTTCTGAAGTGGCTATGGGACAATGTTGCCAAAGCCACAAGGAGGAAGATCTGGATCCACAATGCCTCCACTGCAGCTGAAGCAGCACCCTGGCTCATTGTGCTGAGACTGGGCATGGCAAGACTGACATAGGATGAGAGATCAGTTCAAATAAGCTTGCTTTCACTCTTTGAGGTGAGAAGGGATCCGACTGAAACATATAACATCCTGAGAGGGATGGGCAGGCTAGGTGCTGGGAGGATGTTTTCTCTGGTTGGAAATTTCAAACGAGAGAGTGTCTGGATAAGGAATAAACCATTTAGAACTGAGATGGGGAAACGTTTCTTCACTCAAAGTGTAGAGAACCTGTGAAATCCTCTATTGTAGAAAGGTGTAGAGGGGTGATCCAAGATGGCGGTGACCCAGCAAGTCTGAGTCTAGTGCTCTGCCCAAGACTCCGGCAAAGTGGGCTGCCTGCCCCTACCACACCTGCCAAATCATTTAAAATAATTTTTATTCAATGCAGTTAATCATTTTGCATCAAACTTGAGTAGTTTGGTGCTCTGTTAAAATGACTAAAGGAAAGAATGCCCACAGCTCGCAACACACAGGAACCCCTTCCCCACCACAGCAAAGGCGTTCGCAGCCGCCCAAGGGAGCCTTGTTGCGGTGATTTCCAAGCTTGAAGAGAAGATCCACACCTTCATAGAAGAGTCCAGGAGCAGATGGGAATCGCTCTCGGTCGCACTGCAAAAGTACGACCGAGACACAGAAAAAAACTGAACTTCGAGTCGGAGGGGTGGAACTAAAGGCCACGACCTCCGAAGCTGCTGCAGAATCCACCGTGGGTCGTGTCCAGACTCTCGAACAGTGAATCCAGGCCTTAGAAGATCACATCGATGACCTTGATTCTCGAGGTCGTTGAAAAAAATATTCGTTTGCTGGACCTTCCCGAACGGGAAGCGGAAGGCCAGCTTGCAGTGTTTTTGGAACAGTGACTCCCTCAGATGTTGAAGCTGGAGGCTAGATCAGGCCAGGTAAGGGTAGAATGGGCCCTCCAGGTTGAAATATGCAGGCCCGGGTTGGACCAACGCCCCCGCCCAGTCCTGTTCTGGCTTCGGAGAGAAGCAAATGCCCCTGGAAGCCTCCAGAAATCTCGGGAAAGATCCCCAAGCCATGACTTACAAAGGATCTAAGGTTATGCTGTTTCAGGATTTTTTCCCAGCTTTGATCTGCAAGAGAAGGGCGTTTGATGAAACCAAGAAGCATCTAAGGGGTTTAAACCTACAATACACCCTGCGCTATCCAGCGATGCTATGTTTTAGCCATGAAGGGTCAGTCTGTAACTTTGGATCACCGGAGAAGGCCAAGGAATTTTTGGACTCTCTTAAATAGATTGTAAGAGTTCCTTCGTGTGGTGAATGATGTTGTTCTGCTCCCCCCTCCCCGTTTACCCTTTTTTTTCTCTTATTACCTTTATTGCTTAATATTATCTCCGGGGAGTAGGGAGGGGGGCTTATTTGTTCTCCACTTTGTGATTTTCTCTTATATATAGGCTGAGTGGTCTAGTTGATTCAGGTGAGGAGAGGCGTCTGCCTTGTCCTACCTTATCTCTTTCTTTTAGAGTGGGGTTGTTTCCCTGTATTATTTTGTGTTACTATACTTAATTATTATCTGCTGAGACTGTAATTTTACAGTTTTATATGTTTATATGTAGTATTAACATTACCAAATATATCTAGATGTTGGTGTGGGTGGTGGGTGGGGGATAGGGTACTCACTGTTAACTTTAGCTTTACAGTACACTTGAATTTTCTTTATTTTATTATGGGGTGCCTGGGTCGAGGGTGGGGCACTGGTTGGGAGAGGATATGATGGATTTTTGGAAAGGAAGTGATGCCCCCTGGAAGCAAGGGGGAAAATCTCCATTTAAATATGTTTTATATATTTTTTCTATTTAGAAATAGTTTTTTATTATATTGGTATAAGTGTATTAAAGAATCTCTATTTTTGTGAATTTTCTATGGTCTATGCTCGGGGTGTTTTGGATAGGTTTTCTCCTCCGGGGGGGTCTCAAACTTGCCTGGATGTTTATGGTTAGTCATTCGATTAAACGGTGCACCTGGAATGTCAAGGGGAGTAATTCACCAATCAAAAAGAAGAAAATATTATCAAACCTCAAAACAGAAAGTGTTGATATAGCTCTCCTACAGGAGACACATTTACTGGATAAAGAACATTTGAAATTACAAATGGGGAGGATATGATCAGGCCTTCTTTTCTTCTCCCCTACTTTTTGAGCGGAAAGTAGTCATTCTTATTCAGAAGAATCCCCCTTTCAAAATCCTAAGTCAGATAAAAGATGAATCTGGACGATATATACTGATTAAAGCCCTTATAAATGGAGAGGAATATGGGATTTTAAAATCTGTATTGTCCCCTGGTGCATCCTTTCAAATTTATAATGGAAGCTTTCTCCAAACTGACGGCTCTCGGGGCTCATCACACAATTATAGTGGGAGATTTTAATTGCATTATGGACCCGGAGATAAATAGGATATCCAAGAGTACTGCGGGTGTATTCCCCAGATCCAGACAATTGGCGGATTTGAATAGAGTTAGGATTAGTAAATGTGTGGAGGTGCCTCCACCCGCAAGGCAGAGATTTCTCTTTTTACTCTAATCCACATAAATGTCACACCAGAATGGATAAGTTTTTTGCCCCTTGACTTTTTTTGAATTCCAAATCATCCAGCAAAATAGGTAATACGATAATTTCTGATCACGCTGCTGTGAATATGGAAATCAAGGCTAGGAACAATGAGGCATCCCCTCGACACTGGCGCCTGGATTCCTTCTTAATGAAGGATAGTAAAGTTGTAAAATATTTTTCTCAAGAATTTAAAACTTTTTTGGAAATTAATTCAGGTGCGGCTAGTAACCTGACAATGACGTGGGAGACCATTACGGCTTATGCGTGAGGTCTGATCATTTCATACTCGGCGACTCAGAAAAAACTAAAGGGAGAACAACAGCGTCTATTTGAGGCTCGCTTAAAGGCAGCTGAAACAGCGTACGTTGATAGACTCTCTTTTGTTAAATTACAAAGGATTACGGCCCTTAGGACAGCCCTGAATATCGCACTTACCCAAACAGAAAAGAGGGAAATATTATTTGCAAAGCAAAGATTATATGAATTTGGCGATAAATCTGATAGATACTTAGCATTTCTTACAAGGAAAGAAAAGGCCCTTCAAGCTATCACGTCCACCAGGGAAAGTGCTGGTACTCTGACTCACGATCATAAAAGGATCAACATAATCTTCAGAAAGTTTTATTCTGATTTGTATAAATCGCAGGATTGTGAAGAAAGAGCCAGGAGGATACAGTCCCTTTTAAAAGCCTGGCCTTTCCGGACTTGACCTCAGAAGAGGTATCGGTCCTGAATTCTCCCCTAACAACCCAAGAAGTACTTGATGCAATCAGGCAGCTTCAGAGCGGTAAGGCACCTGGCCCAGATGGATTTCGGGTTGAATTCTATAAAGTTTACAGGAGTATTAGCTGGTCCACTTATGGACATGTACAACTACTCATATAGTCAGGGCTGCCTCCCGCCTTCACTGAAAGAGGTGAATATCTCCCTCATTCTCAAAAAAGGAAAGGACCCAAAAGATTGTGCATCATACAGACCAATATCCTTGCTAAAGGTAATTTTTAAATTCTTTCTAAAACATTTGCATCGAGGCTGGAGAGGGTATTTCCATATATCATAAAAGATGGTCAGACGGGGTTTATCAAGGGCCGCAGATCATCTAATAACATTAGAAGAGTTTTGAATGTGATTCAAGTCTGTCATCAGGAAAAAATATCGGGAATAGTAATCTCATTGGACGCGGAGAAGGCACTCAACAGGGCTGAATGGTCATACCTGTTCTATACATTGGAAAGGTTTGGCATTGGAAAGGTATTTGCTAAATGGGTCTCAACATTGTCTCAACCCCAAAGCTGTTGTGATCACCAATGGATTAGGCTCGGATTGCTTCAGTGTGTGTAGGGGCTGTCCTCTCTCACCATTGCTATTCATGCTAATAATTGAGCCACTAGCGGAAGCTATACGGGCTGACTCTAACATAATGGACCTGAGGGTTGGTACAGGTAAACATCAAATTACCCTTTATGCAGATGATGTTCTCCTTTTTCTTAGTAATCCTCTGATGTCCATATCTTGCTTACTCCAAGTTATTAATATATTTAGTGCATTCTCAGGTTACAAAATTAATTTCACAAAATCAGAGGCCATGCCGATGGGTGGTCTCGCTAGTATGTCCCACTTATTAGATGGATCTCACTTCCCATTTCAATGGTCTCTGGAGGGCTTTTTATATTTATCACCCCAAGACAGGACCTTCAACGTTGGAGGGGGGAAATCTTCCAATTTCCTGGCTAGGTAGAATAGCTCTAATTAAAATGAATGTCTTGCCCCGTCTCTTATACCCTATGAGAATGCTCCCAGTGATGCTGCTGAGGCCAGCACTGCACAAATGGTATGGTTGGCTGGGTTCTTTCAGCTGGAATCATAGATGACCCCTCATTAAGTTAAAGCAGCTACAGCTTCCACAGGCAAGGGGAGGGCTGGATTTTCCAGACTTTAGGAAGTATCAGCTGAGTTCCCCATTAAGCTACATAGCCAATTGGGTCTCGCCTGACCTACAATCAATCTGGCTGGACGTTGAGGCTTCTCAACTAAAGTGCCCTCTTATTTTTAGATAAGATGAAAATCATTATGGACCACTGTAAAAACCCTATAGTATTAAACACAATTAAAGCCTGGAATATAATGCAGCAAAACAAGGGTAATTCACATAAAACATCCCGCTATACTCCTATAGTGGGGCATGAGGTTTTCAACCGGGGCTCACAGATGCCACATTCAAATCCTAGAGGTCCATATCCTGTTTAGGGGATCTGTTTGAGGAGGGGGTCCCGATGTCTTTTGAACAGCTGCATCAGAAATTTGGACTACCTAATGGAGACCTCTTTTGATACTTCCAAATTCAAGATTATATACAGAAGAAGACTACGCTATTAGATAGCCTTTATATATCAGATAGAGAACGTAGAGTGTTGTGGCCAATGGGTGTACCCTCGGTCAGCACTCTTTATCACATAGTGAAGTGTCGGAAGACATGGACCATCTTGGAACATGGGATCAGAATTTGGGGCTGGAAATTTCTACAGAAATATGAGATGACATCTGGGAAAATGCCAGAAAAATCTCCATTTGGAACAGAACCCAGTCCATTCAGTTAAAGATACTCCATGGGACTTATATAGCACTGGAACAATTGGCAAAATTTAGGGCAGGAGCATCTCCAATGTGTCCCAAATGTAAAACAGAGGTGGGCACTCTCACACACTGCTTATGGACATGCCATAAGATCTGCAAATACTGGACCAAAGTAGCAAATGCCTTGACAGAAATCTTGGGAATGGAAATTAGAGTAGATCCACTATCTCTTCTCCTGGGCTTCTTGAGCTTACCTTCTCTGAAGTGCACTGGAGGAAATTATTTTTCATTCTCTCCTTTTGTGCAAGGAAAAATATCTTCGTAAACTGGGTGGCTGAGGGCCTTCCAGGGCTTCTGAATTGGCACAGATTAATCATGGAATGTATTCCCCTTGACTTTCTTACAAATATGGTGCACCAAAAAACTGAATTATTCCATAAAATATGGCAGCCCTTCTTGAATTACATAGATACAGATATTTTGGCCATTTTGTCAAGGGCTTTCATCTAATTGTGGTAACGGTTCTGGCTGGTCCGGGGCCCCTTGGGGAGGAATCCCGCACGGATACGGCGTTTTTTTTACAATTTGATGTTAATTCATTCTGAGCATGTACTTCACTATTTATTTACTATGTGATTTTTTTTTCTCTTGAGTAATGGAAGTTATTTGATCAAACGCTCTGGTTAGTTATAGGTTAGATTCGTAGTTAGTTGAGTTTTGTCTTTTTCCTTTTTTTTCCCTCTGTATCTCTTCTTTTTGTTTGACAGATTTTGGCTATTATTTATTTAAGATTTAATTGTATATTAGTGTTTGTACTTGTGCTTTTTTTTATTTGTAAGCTTGTAAAAGCATGTTAAACTTTCAATAAAAATATCAATTGAAAGAAAGGCGTAGAGGCCTAGTCATTGAATAAATCTGATAAAGAAA
Organism: Hemiscyllium ocellatum; assembly: GCF_020745735.1. NCBI lineage: Eukaryota > Metazoa > Chordata > Chondrichthyes > Orectolobiformes > Hemiscylliidae > Hemiscyllium > Hemiscyllium ocellatum. The sequence goes on along the minus strand of NC_083415.1, from coordinate 23,065,098 downwards.
TAGATTTTTAAAAAGATTTTAAAGGCATTAAGGAATATGGGTGAAAGCAGTTATATGGTATTGAGATAGAGGATCAGCCATGATTATTTGACTGTCAGTGCAGGTTCAAAGTGCCAATGAGCTGCTTCTGCTCCTGGACTCTATTTTTTCTATAAAGTACATAGGGTTTGCAATGTGACCCTTGGGATTAATGTACAGTTTGTTTCGCAAGTATGCTGTGACACTGCAGTCATTCTTCTTCCTGGGAGAATCAATAATTTTGCTGACCCTCTGTCCATTTCTCTAATTCAGGAGGATCTAATATATTACGAAGTAGTCCGGTAATAGAGTCATATAGCACGGAAAAAGACCCTTCGGTCCAACTAGTCCCACTTGCCTGCATTTGGCCCATATCCCTCTTAACCTTTTCCACTCATGTACTTACCCAAAATGTTTTTTTAAATGTTGTAACTATACCTGCATCCATCACTTCCTCTGGCAGTTCATTCCACGCATGAAACACTCTCTGTGTAAGAAGTTGACCCTCCTGTGCTTTTTAAAACTTTCCCTTCTTACCTCGAGTGTATACTGTCCAGTTTTCAACTCCACTACTCTAGGAAAAAACACTTGCTATTCACCTTGACCTGTGCCTCTCAATGTTATAACCCTCGGTCACCCTCAATTTCCCAGACTCCAGTGAAAAAAGTCCCTGCTAATTCAGCCTATTTTTATAACCCAAACACTTCATTCCTGGCAATATCCTGGTAAATCTTTTTCTGCACCCTCCCCAATTTAATACTCCCCTTCCTATACCAGGGCAACTAGAACTACAGACAGTACTCCAGAAGAGGTCTAAGATTTTAGTGAAGACCAGCAGCTTGGGTTGGGGACGAAGTTGTTGGTGTGTTCACTGAGCTGGTTGATTTTCTTGCAAACATTTAGTCTCCATCCTGGGTGACATCTTCATTGCTGCATAGCCTCCAAATGTTGTTGTGATCTGTCCTGAATTTATATGGTTCTGTCTGTTGTGATGGTGGTTCATGTCCACTTTTGTTCTGTAGTGGTCCATAAATGGGGTCTATTTCAATATGTTTGTTTATGGAATCTGTAGATGATACCAGGCTCCAGGAATTCGCGAGCTTGCCTTTGTTTAGCTTGTCCCAGTATCATAACATTGTCCCAGTTGAGTTGATGACTTTTGTGTATTGATACGAAGGAGAACTGGTCATGTCTAGTTACAAGCTGATGCTCATATACTCTGGTGGCAAGTTTCCTGCCCATTTGTCCAACATAATTTTTCTCGCAGATGCTGCATGGTTTTTTGTACTTCACATTCATTCTGCAAGTTGTGCTTTGGGGTCTTTTTAGTGGATGGCGAAATGCGGCTATGGGTTTGGTGCTGTCATTATTCTCAGAGGATGTAAAAGTCTTCCCGAAATCTGGCCCAAACTAAGTGAATGATACCTTTATCATCATTAAATGGCCCAAGTTGGAAAGTACACAGCAGCTCATCACTAGCATATTCACTGGGATCAAGTTCACCAGAGAAAAGAAAACCATCAACTTAGATGTATTGGTTGAACTTCTTACCAGACTGCACAGAAATGCTACACATCCAGACCAGATCCTCAGTTACAACAATAATGCCACTGTCCAGAAACAGAGCTGTGTCCGGTTTAAATGAGCCATAACACATTGTAATACCCAAGAGCTCCGCAAAAAAAGAAAATTGCATAGGTCAAACGGGCAGGAAATTTGTCACCAGAATACATGAACATCAGTTTGTAACAAAACGACATGACCAGTCCTCACTCATATCAATACACAGAAGTCATCAACTCAACTTGGACAATGTGATGATACTGGGGCAGGCTAAACAAAGGCAAACCTGGGAACTCCTGGAGGCCTGGTATTCATCCGTTGGTTCCATAAACAAACTTATTGAAATAGACCTCATCTACAGACCACTACAGTACAAAACTGGACATGAACCACCTACCACAACAGACAGAACCGTATAAATTCAGGACATATCACAATGACATCAAGAGGCTACACAGCAGTGAGGATATCACGAGGAGGGAGACAAAAATTCACCAGCTTGGTGAACCAACCAGCAACTTCATCCAGGTGAGGTCTCACCAATGTCCTGTACATCCTCAACACAATGTCCCAACTCCTATACTCAAAAGGTCTGAACAATAAAGGAACGTGTACTAAATGCCATCTTAACCACCCTGTCTAACTGTGATGCAAATTTCAAAGAATTATGTACCTAAACCTGTAGGTCTCTCTGTTCTACAACACTAGCTAGGACCTTACCTGCCCTTGTTTGTTTTAGTAAAGCACAATACCTCACATTTATCCGAATTAAACTCCATCCATCACTCCTCAGTCAACTCCACTGACCCAACTGATCAAAATCTCTTTGTAATCTTAGATAACCTTCTTCACTTAAAAACAGATTTTACAATTTTCCTCTCTACCAAGTGAGTGATAGAAACAAGTTAATATTTCAGCTGAATTGCAGAGAAACAGCTATTCCAATGAAATCAATAAAGGTTTCTCACATTTTAGTTTCCAGGCTTAGTGTTTGTGCAATAAAGAAGGTAAACTTTACTTCAGTATTCAAATAGGACTTTATCACTTTATAATTCATCTTAAAATTTAAGAAACATTTACATTTATACAAGACCGTTCACAACTTCAGGAATCCCAAATGGCTTTCAGCTAGTTAAATAATTATGAGTGTAGTCACTGTTGAAACATTAAAATAACAGCAGCCAATTTATGCACTGTAAGACAGCACAAACTGCAATGCAATGATGACTAGATAATATGTCCTCTTCAGGTTGATTGAGGGTTACATATTGATCAGGGCACCAGAGATGACTCCCATGCCTTTTTAAAAAAATAAAGTCATAATATGTACAGACAGTCAAATCTCTGAAGTTGGACCAGAACCCACAACTTTCTGACTTAGGGGTGGCAGTTATATCACAGAAAAACACAAAAGTCATTGCCCATCACACCATGCCATGGTTAGAAACCTCTTAACGAAAGGTATATTTCTCTTTGCTATTCAAGTGTTACATATGAACTTATGAATCAAGTGCAGGAGAAGACCAGTCAGTCTCACCGACCTGTTCGGTGATTCAATAAGTTCAAGGCTGATCTGATTATTCTATATTCCCTACTGCCCTCCGTAATCTTTATTTTAAAAATGTTTGAAGGCGGGGCTGTTTCCACTGCATTTTGAAGAGAATTCCAAAAAACTCATGACCCTCTGAAAGAAAAATAAATCTCCTTATCTCTGTCTTAATTGGGTGACCCCTCATTTTTATGTAGTAACCCACAGTTCTTGATTCTCTCCAACCTTTCAGGACCTTAAATTTTTCAGCCAAGTCAATTCTTACTCTTGTATCTTCCAGCAGATACAAGCCTAGCATGTCCAACCTTTCCTTATAAGGCAACATCCATTCCAGGAATTAAATTTATCTACTTTTCATAAATTCTTTCCAACCAAGTGCAGTCATGCTAAGAGACTGTTCCAATGGATAAGAATTTGGGTCCTTCATCAAGAATGGCACGCATTTTGTTGCTATAGTCACACTTGTAAAGGATATCTATTCCTGTCCCTTTGCTGGGCTTACTGGTTTTTATTTCCATGTTAGACCTAAGGCCTTGCAATGCAGGCAGACACTCAGACTGCGTGCGAATACTGTACACATCATTTGGAATTCTGCAATTGCAATTGGATTCCAGATAACCTTGCCAACTTGTATAAGATCATGAAGCTATCAGGGAAAATACATGATAGGGCTCAGGTACTCCGTTCACAATACTGAAGACACTCAAATGTTATGTCTCTTTATGGTCCACCTTATCTATGATGGGTTCTACACAACATCAGCGAAGCAAATGGTTGGGTTAATTGTTCAAACAGTTTTGAACAAATTTTCCACATAAACAATGAGGAATTCCTTCACATTTGTGAAGATTGTACAGGATTTGCACCTTGATGGTACTGCACCAGCTGCTCAATTGACATTATTGACTGAAGAAACATTCAAGAAAGCCATAGACACTTACATTGTAACACTAAATTACTGCTGTCCAGACCAAGCACCATTGTGTGAATCAGTATTCATGACATCATTTTTGCCCAAATACATTGTGTTGCCATGGGATCTCCATTAGTCCTGGTTCTCATAAACATTTTTGTTGTATTCTATTAGAAATATGTCTTCAGTGGAATGACACAAAACCTCTTATGCCTTGAATATTTCCAATACATTGACTGGTTTGCTATATTTGAATCCACAGCTGCATGTAAGAATTTCATTATTTGCCTTAATGGGCTCCATCCTTTGAAATGAAGCAGTCAATTAAACTCTCTTTTCTTGATGGCCTAGAAGAGAAATGAGCCAGGTGGTTCTCCACTGCTATCTACTGCAAGCCTAACTTCACTGATCTTTACTTCAATCAGTATAAATTATGGCATTGCTAGTTTCCTACAGTTTCATGAACTGTAGGATTGGGCTTATTGGTCACCTCATAAATAGGGCCTAAGCCATTGATTCATTATGCAAGCTGGATATTAAAATTGGATGTATCAGAGTCATCTTACCAGATAATGACTACCTTGATCACATAATTTCTCACTCTACATTTAACACTTTAATCAGGCACATATATTACTGAAATTCTGGATTGTGACTAATATGACTATCACTGAAAAATTGTAGTAACTCCAAAACATCTAACTATAATATCCAAAGTGGACAGAAACTCTACTTATCAATAAGAAATTAATCTGCCAATATTTCTTCACCCGTTCTAATTGTTAAACTCGTTTGAGCCTGATTTTTATTCATACATATTTCATAAAACAAAATTCCTATTCTTAGCCTATTTCTGGAGGTGTAACTAATAATCCAATTGAGAGATCCTGAATAATTTCATCTGAGTTTCAATCATAATGGGGGAATGACAAAATTTATAAACCTTTTAAATTATGCTGTAGAATAAAAATCTCTGTTTAAGTGCTGCTTAAGCATGAAAACCTGGTCCCTAACCAGCAGATTACACTATGAAACTGGGGCAATATAAACAGACTGCCAAGGTCACTTCAGAATGCCTAACCTACCAGGCCTCTTAGTTGCTTGGCAACACAGATGCTAACAGACTGGTGTCAGCAGCTTGTTAGAAGCGTTCTGGTCTTAAAGCTATACAGGCGCACATAGAGCATTATATGTAATTAGAGATGCCCTAATGTGTGCAGTAATATAAACGTACATTTGGTGTTCACAGGAAAGCATTCTGGGTACAGATGCAAATGAGGATATTCGAAAAGGATTGAGCCAGGTTAAAAACACCACAAAACATTTCAATCAATTTGAATAGTAAGCCAGCTCAGATAATTACACTCACCTTGTTGCCTGTGTTTAAAGTTACACATTTTTAGAAGCTTCACGCAGAGCATGACTTAAATTTAAATAAACAAATTCGAAAGCAAAATCAGATTTTGCAAATTACTGCAACACAGTTACTAATTGTACTTTAATAATTGGCTAAGAACCAATGGAAAACGAACAAAAGATGCATAGTTTTGCTTAACCTAAGAACCTTCATTATTCTGCCTTGGTGCTGCTGCTGTGAAATTAGTTGGAAGTCAGACAGTGACAGAAACAAATTAAACACATCTTAATTAAACAATGCACACAATATAATGACAACAATGAATTAAAAGGCATGTGCTAATCTGATTAGCACCTCAGAATCCAATGTTCACATTTATCTTTTCCCAAAATAATCTTCTACCTCACTGTCAAATCCATGTTGATAAGGAACTCCAGGCAGGAAAAGGAAAATCAGCCAGGAAATGTGTCTTCCAATAGTTATCCAACAACAAAGCTGTACGTGTGGATGTTGAATGGCAGATAGACAGAATTGGAATTGTCCATGGTGCTCCAATGATTCAAGATCCTGCTGGCGCCTCTACTGGGTAACACAGGGTTTGGAACCAGAGAACTGCCAGGGTCTGTGGACACACAGACTAGCAAAAACTAGGGAAAATGAGAAGCAAACTACAAAGCATTCATTTAGAAAAATACATTGTTAGCTCTGTGTAATCATTTTAGCAATTTCTCCAACAATATTCTGTTCCTTTAAATACATAACATTTCATGTGACATAATTTTTAAAGTCAAGCCATTGCATATTTTAGCTTTGAAATTATTATAGACATCCATTTTCCTACATCTGTAAATAGCATGTTCCTGTTGAAAGGATTTTGTAAAGAAGTTGACCTTTCTTCCCCCACAGATGAACAGACCACCATGGAAGGTTCACGCCATTTATGACAGAGTGATACTGTTCACTTCCATAACCCATCAAACTGTTTTTCTTGGAAAAAGGTAAACCAAACAGCAGCCAACAGCTTCCTTGCAGTAAAAGCCAAGACCGTGCATTCATCTATCACAGCTGAGGCACTCTCTATTCCCCGTTTTCCCTTAAGCCTGGTCACCTCTCATGTTACAGCTTTTAACAATAACTCTAAATAATATTAGCAATGACAAATGGCACCTTATCTTCAATACCCACAATCAATATTTGCTTTAAAGCAGCATCCATCTTTGAAAATATTGACTGGGAGCCTGAGAGACTGAAAACGTGGTCGTTTCTGAAGACTGGTGCATGAAGGACACACAGCATGAAATTTGGCACAAAATCTCCCAGCTGTATTGGTTTTAGGAAACAGTGATATTTTACGACTTGCTGTGACTAAAACCAGCTGCTCATGGATAGAGAGAGCAAGCTGCTCTGATAATGAGATCCTCTGATGTCAGATACTCATTTTTATTAAAGCATTTTTTGAAGAGAACAATGAATTTACACAATAAGCCTTTGCTTTCATACCTTGCAAGATGAAATTTACAGATGCTTCAAATGATTACTACAGTGTTGGAAATTTATTCTGATAATTCATTATGCTTCAAGATTAAACATCATGAAAGTGACTTCTTAAGCTGTAACATGTGAAATATGCATTGAAAGTTTAACGCTTACAAGCATTCTGGGGAATAAACGAACATCCAAGGCATGTTAAAAGGCCTTCCAAACATTCTCTAACATTATGAGAAATGTACCCCAGAATACTAAATGAGACTAAATGAGCAGATTAATGAACCATTGACTATCATTATGAAGGAGTTCCTGGACCCCCAAGGGGCTACAAGAGGGTTAGAAATGAGCACTGCAGTTTCAAATTCAAAAAGGACAATAAAATCAAAAAGAGGCACCTACTGACCCATCAAATAGATTAAGGAAATTCACTATCATGTTTAAATTGATGATTATTTGTACATTGATAACAGTAATCAACATGGATTCTGAAGATGGAAATGCTCCATGACCAACAATGTTGCACTGAAAGCACAGTTGTGCATAATTGCATATTAATTTAACACCTGATTCCACGTGAAAATGAGCTCACATTCAATTTAAGAATGTTTATGTACTGGGCTACTTAATCCTGTAGCGGGAGATCTATGGTTTTGCACTGCCTTTAAACAGTCAGTTGCTCCTTCTGTAGGTACCCATAGGTGATGATGACTGGGATAATGTATCTCTCATGCTTTTGGGAGAAAGTCCAAATCATTTGATATTGTCCTGATTCAAGGAGCAGGTTTCTTTTTGTTAATCTTATTTTTGCATTGAATTCATTCCTTCTTTCCCTCTCACAACTGGACACATTAGGTAAACGCTGTTAAGCATTTGTTGACCTTGACTCCCAACCATGCAAGGTCTAGTCAATATTTGCCATCTCCCTTGTTTTACATACCGTTCTGCAATCCCCAGAATACATCCAGTTTGCGCTCCTTTTGGATGGGCTACACTTTGAATTGACTTCTTTAAATGAGTTGTTAAACCAAGTCTCATCTGGCCTTTCAGATGAATAGAGAACTCCAGTGGTATTATTTGAATGAAAACCATAGGGGAGTTCTCCACAAACCCCTCACCAATAATCATCCCTCAATCAAATCTTCTTTTTACGAATCTTGTCATTATCACATTATATTTGTGTGACCTTGTTTTGTACAAATTGACTACTACATTTTCTGCATTATACTTGATTACACTTCCAAAATACATCAACGGCTAAAAAGCACTTTAAGGTAGCCAGAGGGTGAAAATGGTGCTTTATAAATGCAAGTCTTTGTTTCTTTGTATGTTGGAAACATTATTTTAATGATTATTTACATAACAACTTATGATTAAAACATTACTTTTTGATAATTAAAAATTAATTCATTTAATGTTTATAATTGTTTTTCAGTTTAAGTGCATGCTGATGACCATCAACACCACCTCATCACTATTTCTTTTGATCCCTTCACCACAACTAAATTACCAAAATGCTTATCTGCTATCCAATATTGGGGAACCAGATCCCACAACCAACTCCCTTGCTCTCCTTGACAAATGTCTGATATCTAACCAGCGTATATATAACTTCGATGTCATAGCTGTCCCCAAAATGAGTTTCCAAACATAGAACTGTGCCACCACTCTGGTACATCAATTTGCATTTTTGTAACATTATTCCAACTCAAACCGCAGTGTTCTTGCCCAACCATCTTTAGCTGCTTCATCAATGACCTTCCAAAGTGGCGACATTCACTGACAATGGCACAAAGTTCAGCATATTTGTGATTCCTCAGATAATGAAACATTCACCAGAAATAGTGACTATTAATTTTAAAACAGTGCACCCTAGTTCTGAACACACCACCAAGAGAAAACATTCTTCGTGCCCTTCAAATTGACCTTATCAAGACCATTATATAGGACTTTATATAGCTCTCAAAATCTCACTCCTCACGCCTACACTTGTAGTGGAAAAAGGATTTAGTAGTTTAATGATTTATCACATATAAAAATCATCCAATTAGTATCTAGAAAAAATAAAAGACATTCTAGATTGTCATCAATTATGTCCTGAAAATCTGATTTAACTCTGGTAATTAAATATGAATGTCAATGTTTTATTACCCATGTGATTATTACAACAATAACAAGTGGTCTATTAGCAATGCAATGGAAGATTGGTGACAACGTAAAAAAACTTGCTCACTAATAGCACAAAGCAGTGACCCATGGAGAGAAAGTGGAGTGTTTATGGGTCAGAGTTATTTTATATCAGCGCTAAGGCTTTTGCTTGGTATCACCTTGCAAGCAAGTGCATAACAATTTGCTAAGAACTGCAAGAGTGATTCATGTTTTCTTTTTCATTTTTGTTTAGATCAAAACAATTGATGAATATCCTACAACTTCAGTTAGTTATTACTTAACATACCAAATTCCCTAATCAATATTATAAAGATTTTACTAAGTCAAACAAAATTATTCAAATGCATTGCAGTTTGGTGGAGCAATTAACAAATGAGTACAAGAAAGCTCTCATTTCTCTTTGGAATAAGAACATAATTAATTAACATTTAAATTACACTTTTAATGGCAATTATGACATCTTGTGGGAATCGTAAACAGCCATAATCGCAATTAGAAATGTGGGATATGATATTTAACAATGCTGGTCTTCAAAACTGAATGAAGTATAAAGCTCTGGGCCACTGCAATGGACATTCAAGTTACTCAGGAGGAATATAGAATATCTAAAGTAATTACAGTAAGTAAGCCAACAAGCATTCCTTTCTTTGAACATCTTGGATTTAAATGAAAAACAAAAATGAGAATGCAATAGCAACGCATTTTGGTAGTACTTTTAACACTGGAACATCTCCTAAAAAGCTTGGTCAAAGAGGTCAATGTTGAAGAAAATCTTAAAGGAGGAGAGAGATTTGGAGAAATGGAGGAGAGATTTGGGAAAATGGAGAACTTTAAAAAGCAAATCCCACTACTTAGGGAATAGATGATTGTAGGCATAGCAATCAATAGTGAAAGGGAAGAGACATACAAGAGGATGTTACAGGAGGAATGCAGATGGTCATATGGTTGAATAGGGAGGTGCAAAACCATGGAGGGATCTGAGCACAATGTTGAGAATTTGAAATTTGAGGTGTTGCTAGATCAAAGGCATGATTGGCAGAATTGATAGCTGAGTGGGTTCAAATATAATGATCAGTTTTTTTTTCCATTCTAACATATCCCAAATCCCAAAGTAGCCAATAATCACATTACTTACATGTCATCCATGACTCTGCACATACATAATGTATATAGCTCAACATAATTCTACCTGTCCTCATGTTTCTGTACTCAGTTCAGTTTATAATGTCAGCAGGAATAAAGTTATTTACTAATCATATCTTCATACTTGGTGGAATGGTGTTGCACTCATAAATGTCCCAATGGAAGCACATGACCTACGAATTAGGAGTAAAGACAAGTGGCAATGTGTAATTGCATGATGACCAGGCAATTAGCTATGAAGAGATACTAGTCAACTTGCTATCACTGCATTCTGAAGTGGACACACATTTCAGGAGAATGTGTGGCCTGAAAGGTTCATGATGCCTCCCTGCATGTTCTCATCTGGGCCTTCCTGGATTAGCAGAAGGTTGTGCTTCCCAATTAAAACTACAGAAGGACTTTGCACCTGCTGAATGCAGCCTGGGCATCGATTGCAGCAGGGATGAGCAATGATCACCACTCTAATCTTGACTCATCCTCTGCCAGTTCCTCTTTTCTTCAGCCACAGCATCGAAAAGCACTCCGTGTAGCAGACTTATCCTGTCTGCCTGTGGTGAACTGCAGTCAGCAGACTGACAAAATTCTGGTCAGTGCCAAACCTTCTATTTGAACCTTGTTCCTGACCCGATTGTGTGTGTTGTAATCTAGTTCAAGAAAATGGCAAAGTGGACATGCAAGACTTACACTGAATTTTTTGGAGATATTTTGTATTTATGGAGTATTTCACAGTTAATGAATTACATTTGAAATGTGTTTCTGGTTTTTCAGGCTGACATTTGCACTGGAAGACTACACAAAGCAGTAGATGACAAAAGATTAGTTGATGCGTGTTTTCAGCAGGGTTGGTGAATTGAATTATTATCCAAGACATCCTTGCTCTCATCTTCAAACACGGGGTAAAAGGTGTATATTGCCTTCCTTTCCTTAACATCTAGGTTAACAGCTTCTAACTTTTCCCTGAGACAGATATTATTAAAGAAGATATAGCAGAGCACCTAGATAAGTTCAAGGTAATCAGGCAGCATCAATATGGTTCTGGGAAAGGGAAATCATGTTTGATAATCTATTGAAATTATTTGAGGAGGCAACATAAGCTGTAGATAAAGGGGAAGCAGTGGAGGTGCCATTCTTAGATTTCCTGAAGGGATTTGATAGAGTTCCAATCACAGATGACTGCAGAAAACAAAGCTCTTGGTACAGTCATTCCAATTATTTTATTGCACCCAATCGAGTAGACAGAGCCTTGGTTTAATATTTTATCCGAATTATAACACAACATGCTTTCATTTAAAAATGTGAGCCTGGATTATGTGCTGAAGCCCTAAAGTGGGCTGTGAAGTTGTAATCTTTTTGGTTCATGGGCAAGTGTGGTGCCCACTAAGCCAAAACTGGCATTTAATTATGAAATTGTTTTTCTGAGATTCCCTTTCCTGACCATTAGCAAATTGATAAGGCCATCCCAGAATTCATTAGCCATTACCTGGAGCAATGCAAAGGATGTTGACTTAAAAATAAATATTTAATTGGGACAAACAATCTGAGTATGTCACAGCCAATAAGCATCAGAAATCTTTAGGTGATGTGCTCTCAATTTGTTGATGCACACTGGTGTCATCGGAGCACCTTCCCACTGTGTGATACCTCCAAAAAGTTATTGTGTGTACTCTTTTCCACCATAAACTTTAAAGAAGCCAAGTTTAATTTCGGTTTTGACACAGAAACACAGCGAGGAATGGTGAATATCATGCAGGAATTGCAACCGCGTTGTTTTAAAAATAAATGAAGAAAACAAATCAACAAATTTCCAGAGATTTGCAAATACAAAAGTTTCTACATTCAAGGTTCTGGCAATTTTTGTTATGTTTGCATTGTTCAAACCTATTTGGTAATTAACTTTACTTCATCACACCTCTTCAACATACCTCTCATCTTGTTTTATTTTTGACATTAACTCCATTATTTCCATTACTGTTGTTGTTTGATTCAAGATTATAACAGAGAATCTCTGTAGAGACATATGAAGTTGAAGCAGTAGGCCATTCGGCCCTTTAAGCCTGCTCTGCCATTCAATATGATCATGTATGATGATCCAATTTAGTAGCTGTTCCCACTTTCTCCCATACCCTTTGATCTCTTTTGTGACTTCTATTTGAATATATTCAATGTTTTAGAGTCATACAGCACAGGAACAGACCTTTCCGTTCAACCAGTCCATGCTGACCATATTCCCAAACTACCCCAGTTCCACCTGCTTGTGCCTGACCCATATCCCTCCAAATATGTTTTATTCATGAACTGATCCAAATGATTTTTCATCACTAACTGTGCATCCACCACTTTCTCTGGCAATTCATTTTACACATGAACCACTCTATGCAAGAAGGTTGCCCCTCAGATCCCTTTTATATCTTTCATCTTAAAATATGCACCCTAGCTTTGAACTCCTCAACACAGAGGAAAAGATCCTTGATATTCACCTTCGCTATGCCCCTCATGATTTTATATTAAGGCCTCGAACATTTTCTATGGCAGACAATTCCACAGGCTTATCACTCTTTGGATGAAGACATTTCTCCTCATTTCAATTCTAAAAATGACCTATCCTGAATCCTTAGATTGCGATCTCTGGTTCTGAACTCCCAGTCATCGGGAACATCATTTTTGCATTTACCATATCTCATCCTCCCTCTTTCTTCAGAACTCCAGTGAATATAGTTCTAACCAATCTACTCTCTCTTCATATGTCAGTCCTACCATCCCAATAATCAATCACGTAAACCATTGCTGCACTCCTGCCATTGCCAATATATGTTTCAATTGAAGGTATGGTCTCACCTAATTACTGTTCCAAAATCTTGTGCTCTGAAGGCTTCTCTACCATCTGCTGTACCTGCATGCTTAGTTTCAGCAACTAGTGCACAAGGACACCAAGAGTTTTTGTGGTCAGGTTGACCAATGGAGAGACATTTTGTACTGAATACTTGAAGTCCACTGAGGTGAACTGACTAACATGTTATTAGTTTCTCACAGTTGTCTGATCTCTCACTCTTTCTTATCTGCCACTATCGGCACTTACTCTCCTTCTATTAACACTTTGCACGTGCTAATTTAATATTTTAGTCTTTTTTTCATTGTTACTTCTTCCCTTTAGAGGAGCTCATTGGTGGTCAACATTTGAATTGATCCCTTATAATTTTCATTCCCCTGGGTAAGTGACATTTCCTGGGTATGTAAATACAATATTTTATTTTCTCCTTCTTCTTCCACTTCGGCACTCTTAGTATACCAGTTTTCCAGTTCCTTTACCATTTCACAATTTGTTCAGAGGAATATTTGCAGGGTCATTGTTAGGCTGTCTATTAATTATTCATCTGTTAATCTTCTTTTCAGCTTGATTTCTGACCTGTTACTTGATTTTACCGTTACTTTTGGGTGGCACGGTGGCACAGTGGTTAGCACTGCTGCCTCACAGCGCCAGAGACCTGGGTTCAATTCCTGACTCAGGCGACTGACTGTGTGGAGTTTGCACATTCTCCCCGTGTCTGCGTGGGTTTCCTCCGGGTGCTCCGGTTTCCTCCCACAGTCCAAAGATGTGCAGGTTAGGGTGAATTGGCCATGCTAAATTGACCGTAGTGTTAGGTGAAGGGATAAATGTGGGGGAATGGGTGGTTTTCGCTTCGGCGGGTCGGTGTGGACTTGTTGGGCCGAAGGGCCTGTTTCCACACTGTAAGTCTAATCTAAAATCTAATCTTATATTGTTCGTAGCTTTTTGCTTAATTGCTTTCTATTTAAGCAAAAATGAACTTAAAAGGAAAACTCAATGCAAATTTGAGTTGTCCTACAAGGTGTTATACAAAGTGCTTTCACAGAATAGTGAATGACCAAAAGGCAGTATTCAAAACTCCCAAAGCCATCTTATTATACTAGAAATTTTGCATCCAAACAAATGTTTTTGTCACCTTCCTGGTCGCACCCCCATGTTGAATGCAAGGTTTGCAACCTTGACCTGAAGCTAAATTTTGAATTCTAAACATTGGAACTCAAAATATCCATACTGTGTGGATTGCCATTAATTTGTGTTTCCTTAGGAACATTTGTGGGCAAGTGCATGTGAGGATAGTCATCATATTGTCTAACAAAAAGAGTATTGAAGAGTAAAGGCTTCTATTCTACAATTTATAGTTGGTTACAAAAATAGGCTCTACATTATTACAAAGACTGCTGGGAGGACGTTTGGCCCAACCAGTCCACAAAGAGTATTCCATCCAGACTCATTTCCCTCTGACTGATGCACCTAGCACTATGGGCAATTTAGCATAGCCAAATCATCTAACCTGCACATGCTTGGACTCTGGGAGGAAACTGGAGCACCCGGAGGAAACTCACACAGACACCGGGAGAATGTGCAAACTCCACACAGACAGTCGCCAGAGGCTGGAATTGAACCTGGGTTTCTGGCGCTGTAAGGCAGCAGTGCTGACCACTAAGCCACCGAGCTGCCCAGTCTACTCTCCCACCAAGTCTTCATCACATAGTGGGCCATGCTTATTTCAATCAGTCAGCTACTCATCCTTTTAGATCCATGTACAACAATGGGGTCAGGTATGACACCAGTCCATCTAATTAATTGCCTTTCTGGCTTCCAAGCTCTCCACCAACAACAGCCAAAGATTCTTACATTATTATTTAGATGGAACAGCAGCTTTTCATTGCCAGTGCAATCTCAAATAAGATTGAAATTCAAGACCAACTTTCATACACACCAGTTTTAAAAATAACATTGCAGGATTTCCATAGCTTGAGAAAAGTACTCATTAAATTAGTGAGGTGATGTATCAACATTTACAGAGAACAAGATAACGTAATAGCTACACTGGAACAATGGAATGATGTTTGGGAGTCTGAACAGAATTTGAGAAGTCACTTTTATCCTATTTCATTGTGAAGATAATATGCTAAATCTTATTGATGAGTGGATCGAAGGACAATTTCTAGAACAATAAGTTCCCATCTGCCACTATAAAGTATATTTAAATTCTGATGAAATAGTTTAAACTTAAATGTGTGGTGAGCTTTTTAAAAAGGTAATTAGATGGTCAGACAAAGTGACATATGAGAACAACATGACATCCATTTGTAACTGTGTGAGGGCAAGGGGATTATACAATTCAACAAGTAGCAGCAAAACTAAAAGTTGCAAATGTGTTGCTGGTCAAAGCACAGCAGACCAGGCAGCATCTCAGGAATAGAGAATTCGACGTTTCGAGCATAAGCCCTTCATCAGTTTTTACGCAAAACTAAAAGTCTCTGCTGACATCAACCATCAGAAGAAAATTTCTGACTGTACATGCTCACCTACATGTGTTTGGATGCAAAACCTCTAGTATTATAAAGATGGCTTTGGGAATGCTGGATACTGCCTCTTGGTCATTCATTACTCTGTGAAAGCACCATGACTTTGTATAATTCCTGTAGATGGAAAACAATTAAGCAAAAGCTACGAACAATGGATATAAGTAATGGCAAAATCAAGGGACAAGTCATAAATCAAGCTTAAAAGAAGATTAACAGACAAAATTAACACCCACATTCTTCATTTCAATTTATTTACGAGATGCTGCTGTTACTGTGTATGTTCCTGTGTCAGCAAACATTACCAAAAATAATTCTTTTGGTTGTTGGCAATCTCATTTGTCATCTAAAAAGCAGTTTTTAAAAAACGTTAAACTTTAAGACCTTCTTGGCTAAACAGCAGTCATATCATTGGAGAAATTCTGCAAATTAATGATAGATTTTTATTTTTATTTTTATGCAATAGAATATACAATACGATACAGCACAGTAACAGGTCCTTTGGCCCACCAAACATGTGTCAATTCCTAATCCTTATTGCCCAAGCACAGTATCTATCCCTCTGTTCGCTTCATGTTGATGTGTCCATCATGCTACGCATTAAATGTTGTTAACATGCCTGCTTCCACTACATCTACTGGTAGTGCATTCTAGGCACCGACCACCCTGTGTGAAAAATTCCCTGCACTTCTCCCCTAAACATGCCCCCCTTCACCTTGAACCAATACCCTTTTGTGGTTTAACTTCCCACCCTGGGAAAAGCTCTCTGACTATCCACCCAATCGATGCCATTCATAATTTGGTAAACCTCCATCAGGTCTCCCCTTAGCCTCCATTTTTCCTGTGAAAACAATCCTGTTTTGTCCAACCTGTCCTCATACCTAAAACCCTCCAGACTAGGCAACATCCTGATAAACCTTCTCTCCAAAGTGTCTGGTAACCTGAACCGCATGCAAAATTCCAAATATGGCCTAACTGAAGTTTTGTACAGCTGTAACATAATTTGCCAACTTTTATATTCAATGCTCCAGTCAATGAAGGCAGGTGTGCTGTATGCCTTCTTGACCATCTTATCCACCTGTCTTGCCACTGTTAGGGATCTGTGGACCTCCTTACCCATATTCCTCTGTATGTCAATACTCCTTAGGGTTATGCCATTTATTGTATAATTCACACTTGAATTTGATCTTCCAAAATGCATCACCTGGCATTTGTTCAGATTAAACTCCATCTGCTATTTTTTTTTGCCTAAATCTGCATTCTATTTCTCTAAAAGCAAATCTTCATCATATGGCTATTTTTCTCCACTGCCTTTACTGAAAGAGGGGAGATTTCTTGTGCCTGTCAGACCGTTTTCGTCCAAGTAAATTGTAGAATAATCTCATTCTAAAACTGTTCTTAAAAGAATGAAACAATCAAACATAAATTACCAGGCAAACACTATCTGCAAATGCTGAGACTGCCAGTCTAATCAACCGCTTAAGACTGATGTACTACTGACATAAAACCAATTAGATTAATGAAAATCGCAATTCTCTTTTACTTTGACAAATGTACTCTACCATCCAATGACTTCCCTTATAGCTCTGAATTTTTGTCCACAACATGTAGAAGAAGCACAATGATGAATGAATGATTTATTTCTATATCACAGAGTGGAAAGAATTAACTTGGATTTAAGTGGCATCTTTCTCAATTTCAGGATCTTTCTAAGTTCTAGATGGTCAATTAAGTGCGTTTAAAATGTAGTCACTGCTTTTTTTAAAATGCAAAAGCAGTCACTATGTATAACAAGATCTCAGGAACACCAACGGTACTAGTTATTCATTTCTGCAATGAAGCTATACTTGCATGATTAAGACTTAAATACTGGAAGCTGAGGGTACTCTTTGGCATTTCTTCAAAACAAATAAGTGGTGGGATTTCTTTTAGTCATATGGACAGACAGACAGGACCCATTTTAGTCTTTCATTTGAACAACAGCCAACCGCTACATTCCATGTTTTGCGCTGGTATCCACCTAGATTGTTTGTTCAGGTCCAAGGGTGGGGCATGAGCCCAGATTTTCTGGCTTAGAGGTCACAGTACCACCACTAAACCAAAACCAAAACACATGAACAAGCATCCACTAGTAGGAGGCAGACTGCAGTTACATTGCTGGCTCTGTGTCGCCCTCTGGTAGAATGTTGCTCAACAACATTTGAATATGAGTTACACTTCACAGTCACAAACAGCAGGCTTCTCAGTCATCAGAATGTTTCAACAATTTCCTACCAGTTCACTTGATTGCCTCCAAATTTTGTTTTGCATCAAACGCTTCAATAATGGCTCATAATGTTGGTTTCATTGTTTTGTCTAACTCTTTGTTTGCTGATATCTGGGCATGTGTCAGTATTGATGTATCACTGTTTGGAAGAAGCAATGAGGGAATGCTGACCATTTCACTGGAATTTTTAAAAGATTCTTTCGAAAATGTTATTCAGCAGCAGGATAATCATGCCAACATATCATCAAAGTATTTCAAAAATGTAGACATTAAATTTGTGTAAGACTAGGAAATATTAATGCAGGGGCTAATGGTATCACATACTGAATTAAGGATGTATTGAGTCATATTTGACATCAACATTTAAAACCACCATGTAAACAATTTCAATAGCTTCAAAAATTAACATTCAAGAAATAATCAGCATCCAATAAAGTGTAATGGGGACAAACCACATCTTGTTGGCTGTTTTCATGAACTTATTTGTTTAAAAATATATTCATAATTCCACAACCAACACTCAGAGGAAATGCTCTTCTGCATTCCATAATTTTTTTTTTGTCTACACTGTAAACCTATCTTTAAAATCCCGACTTTCAGGTAAAGGGCTCAACTAAAAGCTGCTCTGTTTGCCAGATTATCCAATTAAGTCACATTGTACATAAACATGCCAACAAAACATTCACTTGCCCTGGTTTTAAGAGGCCAATAAATTCAAACATAATTGTTTTTCATTTGCATTTAATTAAAAACAATCAGATCAAAGCACTGATAGCATTGAATGACACAAATATGCTAATTTTGATACTGCAAATAATCTCACAATATGAACAGCTTGTGTCTTATGAGTCATCTTGCTTGCTAACTATAACCATCAGGGATGCAGTTATTAACACAGGAATTCACCTGTCTTATGCTCTTGGTCTTATATGGATAAGCACACAGCAGTTCTGTCATCGATGAGATCATTTTTAAACAAGAATATTATAGGCTTTGATTTTCACAAGGATTTCAGTAAAGTTTATTGGCGGAAGAATGAAATTCACAAGCATAGAGCCAGAGATGTACAGCATGGAAACAGACCCTTCGGTCCAACCTGTCCATGCCGACCAGATATCCCAACCCAATCTAGTCCCACCTACCAGCACCTGGCCCATATCCCTCTAAACCCTTCCTATTCATATACACATCCAAATGCTCTTAAATGTTGCAATTGTACCAGCCTCCACAACTTCCTCTGGCAGCTCATTCCATAAACGTACTACACTCTACATGAAAACGTTGCTCCTTAGGTCTCTTTTATATCTTTCCCCTCTCACCCTAAACCTATGCCCTTTAGTTCTGGACTCCCCGAACCCAGAGAAAAGACTTTGTTTATTTATCCCATCCATGCCCCTCATGATTTTGTAAACCTCTAATTTCACCCCTCAGCCTCCGACGCTCCAGGGAAACAGCCCCAGCCTGTTCCCTGTAGCTCAGATCCACCAGCACTGGCAACATCCTAGTAAATTTTTTCTGAATCATTTCAAGTTTCACAACATCTTTCTGATAGGAAGGAGACCAGAATTGCGCACAATATTCCAACAGTGGCCTAACCAATGTCCCGTACAGCCGCAACATGACCTCCCAACCTCTGTACTCAATACTCTGACCCCAATAAAGCAAAGCATACCAAATGCCTTCTTCACTATCCTATCTACCTGTGACTCCACTTTCAAGGAGCTATGAACCTGCATTCCAAGGTCTCTTTGTTCAGCAACACTCCCAAGGTCCTTACCATTAAGTGTATATTTCCTGCTAAAATTTGCTTTCCCAAAATGCAGCACCTCGTATTTATCTGAATTAAACTCCATCCCATTGGCCCATCTGGTCCAGATCCTGTTGTAATCTGAGGTAACCCTCTTCACTGTCCACTACACCTCCAATTTTGGTGTCATCTGCAAACTTACTAACTGTACCTCTTATGCTTGCATCCAAATCATTTATGTAAATGACAAAAAGTAGAGGGCCCAGCATCGATCTTTGTGGTACTCCATTGGTCACAGGCCTCCAGTCTGAAAAACAACCCTCCACCACCACCCTCTGTCTTCTACCTTTGAGCCAGTTCTGTATCCAAATGGCTAGTTCTCCCTGTATTCCATGAGATCTAACCTTGCTAATCAGTCTCTCATGGGGAACTTTGTCAAACATGGCTTGGAAAGGGTGGACGCTAGGAAATTGTTTCCGTTAGGCGAGGAGACTAGGACCCGTGGATACAGCCTTAGAATTAGAGGGGGTCAATTCAGAACAAAAATGCGGAGACATTTCTTCAGCCAGAGTGTGGTGGGCCTGTGGAATTCATTGCCGCAGAGTGCAGTGGAGGCCGGGACGCTAAATGTCTTCAAGGCAGAGAGTGATAAATTCTTGATGTCAAAAGGAATTAAGGGCTATGGGGAGAATGCGGATAAGTGGAGTTGAAATGTCCATCAGCCATGATTGAATGGCGGAGTGGACTCGATTGGCCAAATGGCCTTACTTCCACTCCTATGTTTTATGGTCTTATGGAACGTCTTACTGAACATCCACTGCTAACTTTAATAAAAACTAACAATACAAACCCAGATTTCCATGTCTAAAGTTTTTAAACACTTTGATGATTTTTAGGGTAAATTTCACTTTTCTGCTGTAAACTGAAACCAGCACTGCTGTTTGGGTCCGTGATATAGTAACTGGCCAACTTTAGGAACACAGGAACAGGAGTAGGCTATTCAACCCCTCAAGCCTGTTCCACCATTCAATGAGATCATGGCTGATCTGTGGCCTAACTCCATATACCTTCCCTTGGCCCAAATCCATAATCCCTTTACTTAATCTTTAGAAAAAACTTAGTTTAATTAACAATTTATCCACTGCATTTTGTGGAAAGGTTCCAAACTTCTACAGCCCTTTGTGTGTAGAAGTGCTTCCTAACACCTCTCCTGAATGGTCTAGCCTTAATTCTCAGTCTATGCCCCTAGTTTTAGAATGACCAAACATTGGAAAAGATTATCCTTATCTAACTTTTCTTTTCTTGTTAATATCTTGAAGAGTTCGATCAGATCACCCTTTAACCTTATAACTTCTAGAGAAAAAAGGCCTAATATGAGTAATCTTTTCTCATAACTTAATTTCTTAAGTCCAGGTATCATTCTTGTAAACCTAGGTTGGACTTCCGTCAAGGTCAATATATTCTTCCTAACGTGTGGTGCCCACATCTGCTGCATCATAGAAAGGCCATAGAATATAGAATCACAGTACTGCTCACTGTACTCCAATTAGAATCTAACTACGTTTTTGTCTAACTGCGCCTAACTTCTGCATCCCTGTACTCCAATCCAAGATAGACAGCCAACATTCCATTAGCTTTCATGATTATTTTCTGCACCCGTTTGTGACACGTGAAAGAACAAAGCACCTGAACATTCCCACCCCACAAGTCTATTTGCCTATCCATTGCATTTAATTTCATGCTATCACGATGTATTCATTTTCAGATCAAAATGGATAATTTCACACTTGTTTACATTGAACTCCATCTGCCACAGTTTTGCCCACTCAATTAGCATAAAATTATCAATGGATGTTGATAAGCTATCATCTGCACAGTCTGTAATGTCACTTAACTTTATGTCATCACCAAAGTTGGATGTGACTTTCTATGCCATTCTCCAAGTCAACAATAAGTAATGTGAAAAACTGAGGCTCTAACAGATCCTTGTGGAACACTACTGGTCACATTCTTCCAATTTGAATAGCTTCCCATTATCCCTACATTCTATTGCCTTAACTAATCTCCAAACCTCGTCAATAATGTGCCCTCAGTTTGTGGGCTTCTATTTTAGTTAAAAATCTCTTATTTTGAGCATCTATCAAATGCTTTCTGGAAGTCTATATAAACAACATCCATAGATATTCCCCATCTACTACCTCCGTCACTTCTTCAAAAAAAAATCAATTAGTTGTTCGGAAGGACCTAGCTGTCATGAATCCATGCTGGCACTCCCTGATTTACTGAAAATTTACAACATGTTTAGTTAGCCCATCTCTTAATGTAGATTGCAACACTTATCCCACCACAGATGTTAGGCTAATTGGTTTCTAATTACCTGGTTTTCCTCTTTCATCCTTCTTAAAAAGTGGAGTGACATACACAATGTTCCAATCCAGAGATATTATTCCTGTATCCAGGGAACTCTGAAAGTTGATAGTTAGGGCATCTGCAATGTGCTCCTTTACTTCTTTGGATGGAAACAGTCAAGTCCCAGGGACTTGTCATTCTTTAAGTCCATTCATTTCTTCATTATTCAGTTCCGTAACATTATGAATTCCCTTGGGACTTCCGATAAGCTATCCTCCTTTCCTACTGTAAATACTGAAGCAAAGTAATTACTTAACATGTCTGCCATTTTCACATAGTCATTAACAATATCCGCACTTTCAGTCTTTCGTGGGTCACCATTACTTTTAACAGTAGTGTCTGTAATTAGGTCAGCCAGATGGACCTCATAGAATACAAGTGGTGCTGTTAATCTGGTCCAATTAGGTAGCCCTTGACATCCTGCTCACTCTGAAAGCTGGATTGGTGTCAAGGATTCTCCATTTATAAATAAAGGTTGATTTGGTGACGGGATACCGGCCTCTGTGGAGTTATTTCAGTTGTGATTAGTGTGGGATGCACACTCCTGAAGAAATTTTCTTACAACATCCTTGAATTGGGTAAACATTTCTGACATCAACCCGTTATTTGGGAAGCTTGACTCATTCAATCCTACCATTGGAGACTGTATGTGGAAAGAATGTCTTTTTTTTCCTGGGCAAATGATATTAGGGCAGATAAAAAGCAACGTGTAATGCTCCTGACAGCTCGTAGTTCTGCAGCTTTCTTGGTTAATAGGAGCTAAACTTTCCCCAAGGCACCAGTTAGCAAAACCTTTCAAGAGTTGATGGATTTAGCTAAGGAATATTATGGCCCTAAGCCTCCTCTCAGTCTGAGATGCTAATGGTTTCATTGGAAATCTAAGAACTACAGGAATTCCTTTCAGGATTTTTGATTATGTTAAGATAACTAGCAGAGGCATGTGACTTTGGTTTACCCTTAATGAGATGCTGAGACACAGTTTGGTATGTGGGATTAATAATAAACATGTAAATGCAACACCTAGGTGAAGTCCAATTGAACTTCAAAAAGGCACTACAGCTGGCTTTATCACTAGAAAATGCGGCAAGTGGAATATAATGGTTGCAGGATAGTCTAATGAAAGTGGACACCCTTGCTAGTCTGACTGAGCTTGGGGAACATTACTTGAGTGAAGGAAAGTGCACAGTCTCACTCAGGACACATCCTGAACAGCATGACTCTAGGTCAATCCACAGCAAAACCCCAAAGCCAGCCATGGCCAAATGGTTAAAATTTTCTTCAGGATCTAAGCCTGTAAGCCACTGTAGTTGCTAAGGTGTGTGGACTTGAGACAGCAAAAGAGAACCACTAGACCTAAATTGAGCAAGATAGTAAAAAAAAAAGCATCCCATTACCACTTTACTCTTTATTTACACATGGAGAGTCCTTGACATTGGTTCAGCTCCCTCAGAGTGAACAGAATGTCTGACATTCCTGCTCTTATCTATCAGCCTGCGGGCCCGAGTTGGACCAGATTAACAGCCCCTGTTAGGGAATTCATATTCTATGAGGTCCACCTAGCTGACCTCATCACAATCACTACATTCCTCTCCCATGAGTCCAAGGACATATGCCAGTTCTGTTTTTTGTAGCTTCTCCTGGGGTGTTTGAGCAACTCTGCCTCTGTTACAGGTGGTGCGAAATGCGCAGTAGCTTGCCTCTTGCATCCAATCTCCAAAGAAAGTCATTCTCTTCTTCAGACAGCAAAGGCATTGAGCTGGTGACATGTCCATTTCAGATTCTGAGGTATCTTCGATGCTTGACGGTCAGGAAGAACCAATGGTTCCCCAATAGTTGGAAAAGCAGTCGAGGAGCTGGACACATTTTGCACCCACAGTGCTGCAAGTTCTCAGATTTCACATGATCCACATGCTTGTTCAGGACCATCACGCCTACCCAAACTTCACACAAGATGGGACTCGGCCTCACATTGTCTGTGCCTCTTACCCATGCAGGGCCATTTCTGTGGTTCTAACACCAAACTTTATCCCCTCAAGTAAACGGTCTCTCTCACTTAGCACAGTCTGGCGTCCTATATTGACATTCCTGATGCCATTTCACTGACCTCCCAATTTCCTTTATGTAACTATAAAATTTCTTCTTATTGATTTTGAAGCCTCTGGCCAGTTTCCTTTCATAATCCCTTTATAAGCTCTTAAACACTGTTCTGTGGAACTTTGCTGGTTTTTGTACCTTTCCCATTCAGCAGGATCGGTGTTTGTTTTTGCATTTTTGTAAGCCCTTTCTTTTTGTTTTAGCTATTTGCTAATCAACCAGTTCAGAGATATTGTTATGTACATCCACATGAGGTGGGACTATGCTGTCCCTGTCTCTAGTTATCCCTGGCTGCTGTTTCTATGAAGTGGAGCCTTTCCCTCTCAGGGTAAAAACAATGGAAGTTGGGTACCTATTTTTCTAGAGTGAAACAAACACTCACCTGCAATCTCAGCTTCACACACCAGTGGTAAACTGAAAATAATCTTATTATCCTTTAATATGTTGAACTTGTACACAACATGCTCCATACACTAAGCTACAGGTCTGTTACTGATGGCAATGGTAGCACAGTTTTACTTATGTTGAAATACCTGGATGATAATCCCGTTTAGATTATATGAATTCGGCATTAATTTCTGAATCATTGTTCAATAAAATAAAAACTAGAATATCCAAACTGTAATAGCAAAATTCATTAACTTACCACAGGTAACCACTGACCATTTATTAGAACAATAATGTTTGCAATGCCTCGGAGTGAACCTGGGCTAGCACTCAAACAGGAGATTTATATTCTAGGTTGAGCCCATTTCACACGTGGCTCTCACGAATTTGCCTCTACATTGATGAGTAATGAAGTGTATTACACAGGAAGTCTATCACAGACCATTAAAATCTATTGGCTTAAGTGTATCCACACCTATTAGTGCATTGAACCAATGCAATAAACAAGCCTAACTACAACAGTAAAGCATATTTGGAGTTACCCCTTTCCCTTCAGAGAAAGAGACTGTGGAGCATTCCACAATCACTTTATTCCATTCAGTCAACTTACATGCATGGTTCATAATAATCTTTTAATTGTAATTATTTCCATAATGCAGCTATAAAATGCGCCATTTCCTCCACACAGTGGTTTGTTTCTTTTGCTCTGAGACCCTAGTGTGTTCATCAGCTGTTGCACATTACCTGCTGAACCTTCTAGCAATTGATTACATTGGCACGGATATTTTAAAGCTTGTGTTAAGTGGTACTGTCTGGACCTTAGGCTTACGAACAAAGATCAATCGTCTTACAGCCAAGTCTAGATAATTTGTGTCAGGTCTAATGACAGAGCTTCGCCAGATGAACTATTCCATCCACAGACGCCCACATTCACAAGCCAGAGACAAGTACAGCTTTAAGCATACTGGCACATTTAATTGAGAGATCCGAGATACTAAAAAGATCATATCGTATAAACACAACTAAACAATATTAAGCCATTCTGGAGCCCAACATCCTTTGCTTTGCCAATCTTCCTGAAAGTTGAACCATCACAGAGCTTTCAAAACAGGGAGCCACTCTCTTCCCCCAATAAATATATTACCTCAAATTAAAAAAAAACAAAGTTTTGTACCCAGCATGTGATGGCAACTGACAACAGACAGACAAATGACAGGAGTCACTTGTGGAGGTGGTGGCAGGGGGTGGTGATCAATAACAGAGCCCATTCCACTAACGTTATCTTTACCCTCGATAGTGATTATACCTACATGGATCACCAGAGTTTTTGGCCTCAACTGTATATTTCTGTCACCCTCCAAATGACTAAGTGTAGAGTTACACAAACAACAGCTGATATGTTACATTTTCTTTCAGAGTTAAAAAAAGGAATTCATAACTGTATTTATCTTGTCAGAAATTATACAAGTCTGCTCACGTTTTACTTATGTTGAAATAACTGGATGATAATCCTGTTCAGATTATATGAATTCGGCATTAATTTCTGAATCATTGTTCAATAAAATAAAAACTAGAATATCCAAACTGTAATGCAAAATTCATTAACTTACCACAGGTAACCACTGACCATTAATTAGAACAATAATGTTTGCAATGCCTCGGAGTGAACCTGGGCTAGCACTCAAACAGGAGATTTATATTCTAGATTGAGCCCATTTCACATGTGGCTCTCACGTATTTGCCTCTACATTGATGAAAGACAAATAAAATTTCTGTTAGTTCGTTCTATGTTTCAGCCTCTTTGATCTTAGAGCACCAAACAGTGATTGACAGGCAGATATCAAAAAGGTTTACCAGATCATATACTGCATTTGTTTTATTTTATCCAACAATGTTACACAAAGTGTTTTGATATAGTACCTTTAACATGGTCAAATATCACAATGTCTGGAGGGGAGAGATTTAAGTAGTTTGGTGTCAAGACATATAAGGAGATATTAGGACAAATGAGGTCATAGGTAGAGACCAAGATGTGTCTTAAAGGAAGAAACAGACGCAGAGAGGCAGAAAAGTTTAAAGAGTAAAATTTAAGAATTTGGAGCCTTAGCAGCTAAAAGTATGGACAGCAATGGTGGAGCAATTAAAATTGGAAATACAGAAGAGGCCGGCAAATAGCTCAGTGAACTGCTCTGCTGGAGAACATTACAGAGATGGGGAGGAGCATGGCCATGGAAACATTGAAAACAAAAATGAGAATTTTTAATTCAACATATTAATTACAAGCAAACATAGGCAAAATGCACAAATCTGCTCATACCTGCTTCCAAACAAATATACTTTAACCGGTTAGTAAGCAGTCTGTCCCATCATACCCTTCAGAGAGCTTTCCTGTGGGATACTTTTTATCTTTATAAAATCTTTACAATTCTCAGCACTGGTTAAAAAAAACTTGGGTGACTTGAAAAAAAAGCGATTTTTGTTCGAAGTGTTAACATTTAAAGCCAAGCAACAGCAACATTTATGACGTATCAGAGTCATCTGAAATTGTCTGCTTGCTTTGGAAGTGGGAAAATTATCTGCTGAAGGACCATGTAACATTTCTCTAAAACTGGGTCTCAAAATTTTCATTTCTGCCAACATAGAGGTCTTGGAGCATGCTAATTCAATCATTGTTAAACTAACAACACTTAGATTGACTTTACTGAGTGCATCAGAATATTGATATACATATAGCCAAACAGTTTGTGACCTTCAGACGATTGTGAATTGGCCACTGGGTAACACCTGCAAGCAAGAAATTAAAATAGCAGACAACTGGGAGACAATTATTGATGTTAAGACTTTGGAGTATCACTAGAAAGGCAATAAAAGACACCAGGAACAAAGAAAATACAGCCAGGAAAAAAAGGAGGGCCCTGACAAACAGTGAATTGTGCACATTCTCACCCCATTGTCTTGCTCTGCAGCAAATGTGAGGCTACTGAGACATACAAGGTAATGCTTAACATGGAGTTGACCTCCACAGCACATCGCTTCATCAGTGCACGCATCCCAACTTGATCATATTTCCACAGTGAAATTTCTTTATTTGAAGAGGCTTGTTTAATGCCAAGTGTTGGTTTAAGTATGACACAATGTTTCTGCAAAATGTCTATTGTGCTATATACAAGTGCACCATTTCAGATATTCCCATTAAATGTTTTTGCTTACTTCTTTATTAGCTTCAAAATATAATTTGAAATTGCCTCCCTGATTTACACAAACAGTGTCAGGACATCATCTAAAAGAACTGTTTCATCTTTAGATCACTATCA
Organism: Hemiscyllium ocellatum; assembly: GCF_020745735.1. Classification (NCBI taxonomy): domain Eukaryota; kingdom Metazoa; phylum Chordata; class Chondrichthyes; order Orectolobiformes; family Hemiscylliidae; genus Hemiscyllium; species Hemiscyllium ocellatum. Next base: position 23,037,332 of record NC_083415.1, on the reverse strand, counting down.
AGGAAGATATAAGATGGAAGGGTTTCACATCAACTTCAAATGCCTCTTATTTATAAAAAGAGACAAAACCAGATACTACATGATTGAAATTACTGTTGCCCACAATACCAGTGAATGTGTGACATTTCACCATTTTTCGATTTTAGTGAAAGCACCTCTACGTCTACTACAGAAGAAATTTGTACAATGGTATTAAACATCAATGTTTATTATTGACAGTACAAGTTTTGAAATGCAAAAGGATGCAAAATGTGTGATTCCATGATTTTTATTTGTGAAATTGTAACTCAGTGATAACTAAACTACCTTTCAAGCAATGATGAGGAAGTATATGTATAAATAGCAAGACAGCAAAAAGACATTTCTCTGCTTCCCAAATTTTGTAAAGATGAGGATTCCGTTAAGAGACAGCTCACTCCCATCTTCTCAAAGGCAACGTGGGATGGGCAATAAATGCTAGCCTGCCAGCAATGCCTGCTTAACATGAATGATTAAACAATGGAAATTAAAAGAATTCATTTTTCTTTCATTTTATTGTGGAATTTATTTGCTTTCTGGACATGATTGGGAAATGGAATGCCTACCATTTTAAGCCCTCAGAGTTAACAACATGCTTCCTGAGCCAAAATTGTGGCAGCAGTTCAAGTTCCTCCCCACCATCCCCCTCCCCACACCGAGACTTATCCTTAGAACAAACCTCACAATATTAATCTAGCATCTTTCTTCCTAAGTCAGATCCCTCTTTTTCTGAACAAAAACACACATGAAATGCTAGTCGTACATATTTTATGAAGTTCCTAAGAAAACAGTGGTACAGTTTTGAAATAAGCTTTTTTTAAGGACAGAGTATCAAGAAAGCAGCTACAGTAATAGTTTTCTAATGCCTGTGATGCGTCTACCATATTATTTAATGCAGCAGGTGGATGGTGTAATAATTGCTGACTCTGCCTCACAAAAATTTAAGCAACTAAAAACTCTGCATTAATAAAAATATTGCAACAAACTTATAGGCCAACTCCTGAATGTACTAATATGGCAGCAAGCATTCTCATTTATTTCTGCAAGTGAAAATAGGATGCTAACTAATTGTAGCAGGTTCAGAATATGTTATAGGAGCATTACCTTTTATTTCTGGAAATATACCCTAACATACAGTTATAGAAATAAGAAATTAAGTGATTATTAACGATGTGTGGAATGAAATCTTTTTAATGGACAGAGAGAATGGGAGGTCAGTTGCTAGCAAGTAGGACAGTAATAACAGTAACAGGGTTATGGAATGAATCGAGGCAAGAAATTGGAGCAAACAATTTAATTGCAAACCCATCATTTCTTCATGAGATGTGGTCACAATGTAAGACCGTGAATTAGTATATCATAATAACAACTCACTACACACAAGATCGATTTGTACAGGAGGGAGCCTGAAAGTTGTGCACAGAACTCTAGTTGCCAGTTACCTGTTATATCAGTGGGGCCTGGCTCAATAATTAGTCCCCACACAATGGTGCTGTTGTTTGGGTCTTGTCTGTATCTGAAATACATCAGTTCAAGTTCTCAATGTAATGAGTGCAGCCATTCTACGTAATTTATTGGCACTCCTGGCACATGCAAGACATCGGGGCACCACAAATACTTTAACATCAGGTGGTATTCACGGGTGAAGAGTTGTCATGCAATTGACAATACCCTAATACACAGTAATGAGGAAAGGAGACACGAGAGAGGTTGGACAAGAAATATTTTTTTTTCCAATTTTTAAAAGTTTTGTTTTGCACTATTGCTTTGTTTTTCCATCAATCCCCAGGCATTTCAATTATGGAGAAGCAACAAACAAATGAAAATTTGCAGCCAAGAGACCATATCACACATGCATAGGTGGTTGAGTAATCCAGTCAGGTGCAGTTCTGGTGCTATCATGGAGCCTCGCAGAGGTGACAGTGAGCACTTTTGAAAGTCATGAAGCAGCCAAGGACATCCTTGTGCTGATATAGATCAATCACGATTAGTTGCAGATGCAGGCAAGGCCCTCTGCACGTCAAGCATCCCTCATTTAACCACTTAACCATTCATCCATGTCAACCCCAAACTGGGAAAGCTTTCAGTTGTGGAACAAGTTCTCTAGTGCAATGGAGAGATTCATGCCACAAAGGCTTAAACACAGCAAAAAAAAACAGACTGCATTTTGGTTTCTCAAATGCATTTAATAACAACACTGATGATGCTCTTCCTTCTATTCATCTGGAATGGAGAGACATCTAGTCATTGGTAAAATGGCCACTTTTGATTCCACTCTATCATCTAGAAGCAATCCCAGCATTCCTTCCAAAATTTTTTTTTCAATTAGTGATAAGTAAACAGCATATAATAATTGATTAAGTCAGATGACTGATGATAGCCATCCTCTAACCCAGCAACACATACCATTAAAGATGGAATACAAACACTTTGGTCTCCGACTTTGTCTCTCACATGCGTAGAATGGGAGAATTCCCAGATTTACAAAGTCCACTTTTAACAACTCAGCTTGTATTTTAATTTCCAGTCTGTGTTTGAAAAGTTGGAGGGCAGATCATGCCTCAGGAATGCAGGAGGCGATTGAGATCAGAGGCTGAGGAGATTGTCTGCCTCCAGGAACCAACAGCATGTCTAAAGTTAAAAATACTAAATAAAAGTAAAACATTCCTTCAGTTCTCATCCATCTCTCACCTTCCATACATTTCACAATGCCTTCTGAAGCATATCTATGTTCCTGCAAACATGTCAATGCCCCTTAATCCATCCTGCATAGCCCTTTGCAGTTCTTATACAAACTTCATGCGATTTCATGTCAGCACACGCCCACCACTATTTGACTTTATATTATATCATGTCACTTAGTATCAGCAATAAGCAAACTTCAGGACCTTAAAGCCAGCTAAAACAATGTTTTAAATTTTGGGCGTTTGCCTGAAACATCCATTTTCCTGCTCCTTGGATGCTGCCTGACCTGCTGTGCTTTTCTAGCACCACTCTGATTTAAACTCTGGTTTCCAGCATCTGCAGTCCTCACTGTTGCCTATATATTTTCGTTGTTGACTTTGCACTATATTGATAAAAATGCACGGCCATAAAAATCAGTTTGCAACTTTTACACTCCAACTAAATAAAACTGTAAAACAATAAACCTATAATGGAAGAAAGTATTTTTAACAACAAGCATTGAAACCATGTCAATGTGTTTATCACCAAAAACTTTACAATCTGAGCTATAAATCTTCTCCAAATTCATTTGTAATCACTTGGAGCTGAAAAACTAGATTTCAAAATTATATTAGCAAGTTTTGTGAAGATTTGTAGCTCAGGTTGAGATTCTGGATGTAGATTTGCTCACAGCTGGAAGGTTCATTTTCAGATGTTTCATCGCCATGCTAAGTAACATCTTCAGTTAGCCACCAAGATGAAGAACTGGTGGTATGGTCTGCTTTCTATTTATAAGTTTGGATTTCCTTGGGTTGGTGATTTCATTTCCTGTGGCGACTTCATTTCCTGTTATTTTTTTCAGAGGGTGGCAAATGGGATCCAAGTCAATGTGTTTGTTGATAGAGTTCTGGTTGGAATGCCATGCTTCTAGGAATTCTCATGTCCCTTTTTGGCTTGTCCTAGGATGGATGTGTTGTCCATGTTAAAGTGGTGTCCTTCCTCATCTGTATGTAAAGATACTAGTGAACGAGAGTCGTGTCTTTTTATGGTGAATTGATGTTCATGTATCCCAGTGGCTAGTTTTCTGCCTGTTTGTCCAATGTAGTGTTTGTTACAGTTTTTACAAGGTATTTTGTAAATGATATCAGTTTTGCTTGTTGTCTGTATAGGGTTTTTCAAGTTCATTAGCTGCTGTTTTAATGCGTTGGTGGGTTTGTGGGCTATCATGATGTCAAGGGGTCTGAGTAGTTTGGCAGCTGTTTCCGATAGGCCTTTGATATAGGGGAGAGTGGCTAGGGTTTCTGGACATGTTTTGACTGCTTGTTTGGGTTTGTTGCTGAGAAATTGGTGGACTTTGTTCATTCGGTACCCATTCTTTTTGAATACATGGTATAGTGATTTTTCTCTGCTCTGCATAGTTCCTCTGTGTTGCAGTGTGTGGTGGCTCATTGGAATAATGTTCTAATATAGCTTCATTAGTGGATGTTGGGATGATTGCTTCTGTAATTCAATATTTTGTCCATATGTGTTATTTTCCTGTAGATGCTGGTTTGAAGTTCCCCATTGGCTGTACGATGCTCTCCACCGCATCTCCTCACTTGCTGCTCCTCTGCCCTTGAACCCTGCCCCTCCAATTGCCACCAGGACAGAACCCCACTGGTCCGCACCTACCATCCCACCAACCTCCAGATACATTGTATCATCCTTCGGTCATTTCCGCCACCTCCAAACAGACCCCACCACCAAGGATATATTTCCCTCCCCTCCCCTATCAGTGTTCCGGAAAGACCACTCCCTCCATGACTCCCTCGTCAGGTCCACACTCCCCATCAACCCAACCTCTACTCCCGGCACCTTCCCCTGCAGCTGCAAGAAATGCAAAACTTGCGCTCATACCTCCCCCTCATTTCCCTCCAAGGCCCCAAGTGAATCTTCCATATCTGTCACAAATTCACCTGCACCTCCACACACATCATTTACTGCATCCACTGCACCCGATGTGGCCTCCTATACATTGGGGAGACAGGCCGCCTACTTGCGGAACGTTTCAGAGAACACCTCTGGGACACCTACACCAACCAACCCAACCGCCCCGTGACTGAACACATTAACTCCCCTTCCCACTCCGCAAAGGACATGCAGGTCCTTGGCCTCCTCCATCGCCAGGCCATGGCAACACGACGCCTGGAGGAACAGCGCCTCATCGTCTGCTTAGGAACCCTCCAATCACAAGGGAATGAATGCAGATTTCTCCACCTTCCTCATTTCCCCTCCCCCACCTTTTCTCAGTCCCAACCCTCGAACTCAGCACCGCCTTCTTGACCTGCAATCTTCTTCCTGACCTCTCCGCCCCCAACCCCTCTCTGGCCTATCACCCTCACCTTAACCTCCTTCCACCTATCGCATTCCAAATCCCTCCTCCCTACCTTTTATCTTAGCCTGCTTGGCACACCGTCCTCATTCCTGAAGAAGGGCTTATGCCCGAAACGTCGATTCTCCTGCTCCTTTGATGCTGCCTGACCTGCTGCGCTTTTCCAGATCCCATTTACCACCCCAGGAGAAAAATATCAGGAAATGACATTGCCAAAGGAAATGATGCCACCACAGGAAATGACATCACCACCCAAGGAAACCCAAACTTAAACAGAAAGTGGGCTATACCACCAGTGCTTCATCCAGAGGCTCACTGAAGATATTACCTAGTATGGTGACGAAACGTCTGAAAAATGAACCTTCCAGCTTACTGAGCAAACCTACATTCAAAATTATATGCATCCTCGTGTGATAATGATAGGCGTGAAATCAGTCACAAAGCAGTAATCCAGTAATAGAAGCCCTCAGATAGGTTACACTGCACCAATCTCACTTGTAGTTCCAACATGAGTGCACTTGTAAAAAAACACAATCAGAATTGGGCGGCACAGTGTTGGGCAGCACAGTGGCAGGCACTGGGTTCAATTCCCACCTCAGGTGACTGACTGTGTGAAGTTTGCACATTCTCCCAGTGTCTGCGTGGGTTTCCTCTGGGTGCTCCTGTTTCCTCCCACAGTCCAAAGATGTGCAGGTTAGGTGAATTGGCCATGCTAAATTGCCCGTAGTGTTAGGTGAAGGGGTAAATGTAGGGGAATGGGTCTGGGTGGGTTGCGCTTCGGCGAGTCGGTGTGGACTTGTTGGGCCAAAGGGTCTGTTTCCACACTAAGTAAAAAATCTAAAATCTAAATCAGAATTAGTTAGCAAATATAAAGAGCAAAAGTGCTGAAATACAGTGCACTAACAGAAGACTCCCAAAATTCAGCCTCACAGGAATACAAAATGCTCTGTCGATAAACTATATAATTCCACACTGGTGGGATCTCCTGTTCAATTAATATGCTGCAATGTACAGAAAGATAGCAGAAAATCAGAATAAAATATTACACTTGGTGTAATTGGTTGAGTATTTGCAGACCAATAGAAATGCTGGCAGTTTTCATGGTGATATGGCACCAAGCTTAATGTTCCTCTATTCTTGCAATGTCAACAGACAGTAACACTCTGCTATGCAAGTGTGTAGGACGTATTAAATTAATTTGTGCATAATACTGTATTTTCCACTGGTCGAGGTTGACAGTACTGTAACCAATTGTTTATTTTATACCTCTTTCTTATTGTACTATTAAGAGATAAAACAGACAGAAAAAAATGTATTTCTATCTACATCACCCACTTGCCTCTGTAATCTGTTTCTTTTAAGGTAACCACAGTTAAGCAGTCAGTATACTTAATGCCAACTTTTCACTTCTCCATTTGGGAAGCGACCTGGCTCAGCAGATCTGCTTCAACATAAATGACCCCTCAACATACAATGTGTCCTTGGTGAGGTGGGTTTGTGATATTAAAAAAGGCCTACAATCCCCACAGGCAGAAAGGGGCAGCCAAGGACGCAGTGAGATTGTAAGGCCTGCCTCAGTTCTCTGGGAGCTTGACTTGTTTGATAAAAGGCTGTTCAGCATTCTGGCCTTCAACCTGCGACTTCTCCCAACCCTCCATTATACCTACCCCAACCCCACCTTCACAGTACACATCAATTGGTTAACTGAAGAAACCATGAAGAGATGAACTTCTGACAATCCATTAAACTTCTCAGTCACGCTCACTGATGCAATGCCTTCCCAGATCTTCTCCTCCCCGGCACTCTGTATTTTCACTTGAACCTTCACCCGAACAACTTACATTGTAACACACTAGAGAAGGCTCAACAAAGTTGCTTATCTCTCGCATACGACCACAAATCCAATTCAGCAAACTTGTTTTACTTAAAAATCACAATGACAAAATGTTTTTATAACTCAAAGGCTTCATATTGACCTAAGTATTCTGATGGCGCAAGTGTAGTTGGAGTCACACAGATTGGTGTAGCTCATTGGGACCGTGTGGAATTCCTGACACAGATGACTCTGAGGGAACTTCCTGCGAAACTGAAACTTCTAATGGTCAATTTCCCTGCATCTGGAGCCATCCAAGAAAACTCCTTAAAATGCAAACATTTGAAGGTTTCAACTCAGTTAAAATATACACTCACCCAGAGTGAGTTAAAAATTTAAAAAAACTCTGATCCCTGGGTAGGTATTAAACTGACAATATCCTCGTCACTAACCTTCCCCCCCCCAACTACAGCACCCTGATAACTTGGTGAACATGAGGTATCTGACAATCACGCCCTCCCTCCCAACAATTCTACTGAAACTGAAAACACCCCAGCTCTGATACCATCCTCACTTCTCTGCTGCCACCCCACTGGCCTGGAATACCATATCTGAAAGCTCCTCCCACATATTGAATCTGACACATCTGACCACAAAAAAGATAGCCCCTCAGTATAGGCATCAGTCCAAATCAATGCCAATCTTGACCTGATACCCCCAATCCTCTGACCACCTCCCTGCTAGACCCAACTACTCTCCCCACCAACAACTCATCCTTGCCGGCCTTTCTTGAGCCAGATAACCCTTCTAGCCACCAGACTGCAAAACCTCTGCCATCAGACATAACATTTCCCTAATCTCTCCTGAGCACTCATTCATTTACCTCACACCCACTTGGAACTCTGCTCACCTCACCCATGTAGCACATTACCTACCTTAACCACCTGGCACTCTACACTACACAATGATTTAAACCTTTCAACCATCTGTTATGCTACATCATACTTACCTTTAATAACTGCTCTTTCACAGGAGCTCTCAGAGTGGTTGCCTGTACTACTAGGTATTTAAATCACAAAACTTTACTGATGCAAAATGGAGAATGGTTTCAATGAATATCTTTGCTGCTGGATTTCTGGACAGATTTATAACAAGAAACCTCTGTCAAGGAATCTCCAGTAAAGAAAACATTGAAAGACATACAGGTTATTTTTCATCCGATCATGGTCGAAAACAAGGTTTCTGATTCTGATCATAATCTGTGCCCTTGTTGCTGCATTAATTTTAACTATATCATTTTACTTGCTCTGTTATTCATTGTACGTATCTGCCTATCTGTCTGATGAAAAGGATTCTGGTTCTGAATTATCAGCTGTCCTCTACCATGATGTGACATTGCTCAATTTAAATTTTCTTAACAGCAAGGTGAATCCTGATCAGTATATAAATCCATGCTAGGTGCTTAAAGTGCCCAAAAAAAAAACTGGGGAGAATGTAATAGGAAGGCCCGTCTGGCATTTAAACTGTTGCCAATAACTTCAGTAGTGTTTATGTAATGGTACAATGAAATCTTCTCAACAACTGTTTCATTGAAAGAGGAATGCAAAATGCATAAAGACAGCAAAATTCAACCTCTACTGAAGTGTTTTTGAAAGTATCGCAAGGAGCTCCCAGTTCAACATTTTTGATAAAACATGGGTCTGTATCTGCAGGTCAGATATTCCCAACAGATATATTATTTCAAACAAAATCATTTCCCAAAATGGAGCTGTTAGTCTGCTGTGAATTTTGAAGCATATCAAAACTGCAACAACTGACTGTATTTTGACTTAAATAAGTCAACAGTATTTTTCCATTTCAATATATGTGGACGTACATGACAATTCTTGGACAAGACCATCCTGTTGATCAAGCACTGCATATCTAGCACTTCCAAAAGGATTTAAATTCCCATCCCCACAGCCTTTCACAGCTCTTATGATAAATGACACATGTCATTCTGTCAAAGGCAAACAGCACAGATGGGAGTGTCTGTGATAAATGACTCCGGCAATCAGGAAATCAACTTTTTGGCAAAGAGAGCTGATCTGGACTCTGTCAGGTCTGCGTTTCAGAGACTGAAAAATGATAACTACTGTTTTTTGTTTAAAAGAAAGCGAGACAGGGAGAACTCTCAACATGTTCTAAAACTGTAAACTACGGCAAAGATCATGTCCTCCACTGCTGGATTTGCTGAGGCAGTACATACACGTCAATTTAATTAAAAATGGAAATTGAAGGGAATAATCTTCTTTTAAAGATGCAGTTACAATAGGTTGCCATTAAAATTGTTTGCCATATCTGGGACAAGAGCAAATAGTAAGCAAGAATATAGATAACTTAAACACAGTTCCAGCCAAAACCAGCATCCGGATGCAGATTTTTTGACTGGGACTGTATCAATTTCTTTCTTTGGGCTAGGTAAGTTTGCAGGGGGTCGTTACTTTTATTATGGAGCTAAACCATTAGCTCCATTACGGAACCGGAGATAACAGGGTAGAAGAGCTACCACTCTTGTTACTCGTTGTGAGTAAAAAGCTCAAACCAACAAATGCTGGAGATCACAACAGGTCAGACAGCATACATGGAGAGACAGCAAACGAACATTTTGAATCTAGAAGAATCTATCAGAGCTGAAGATAAACTTTTTTGACCCTAATGCCCAATAGGAGCATGTCTGACCTAGCAGCTATATCCTTCAGTGCTTTGGGATGTCCTCTGGTCACGCAAGATTGTATTCAAATGTAAGTTCCTGCCTTTCTGGGTAACAACTTGTTTTCACATGTAACCTTTTCTTAATCACTTTAATATCAAATGCCCTGTAATTTATGGTGTTTCATCCATTGCAATGACCTTCAGTCAGAAATTTTGCTATCAATTTTACTTGTGATGCTTTTCATCGTCTTCCAGTAGACTGTACACCATAAGCACAAGTTTACTGCCTTGATAATGAATAGAAAAGTAAAGGCATCTGTTTGGTGTATACCTCAAGTAACAAATCATAGATTAGCAATGTAGTAAATTTGAAAAATCTGTAGACTTTACAAGTCCAATGCTCCCTGATCCACTCGCCACTTGAGAAAGAAAATTGTGGAGAAACATGGAAAAGCAGCTTGGTGTAAGGCTTGGTCAGTGAGAGGATAGCTGAAGACCTAGCTGGCTCTATCAATATAAATGAGTGTCCTCAAACACCATTGGACCCCAGTCATTTGCATCATCCAGCAATATCCATAAAATGACACACAGTAAGATTGTAAAATCTAATAATAAGCTAAAACTTCAAATCTAAACATTCATTCTTTCCTCAGATATTCTGTTTATGGTTTTACCTTATGAAGGATGTTTGTTTGTCCAGAAAAAGAATGTAATTCTGTGGGATAATATTCATAATTCAAAAATTGCTTCTTAGTGACTCTCCAGATTATTGATAATCCATCATAACAGAACCAAGGGGTCAAGGTGTTGCCTTCCAAACCTTAACCCCACCAATATCCATAAACATTTCAAAGACTAATCTCAAAACACTATAAAAATATAAAATACTAATTTTGCGCTTTTTTTATTCATGACACAGTAGTGAGTTGATGTGATCACCTGTGAGCGCACATGATGAGGAAATTTAGTGAAGGACTGCACACTTTGGACCAGGTGCAGAGTTCAATTAAAGCATGGTGGCACTTATGGGCAACAAAGCAATTCACAAAAGCTGTTTCAATATTCAAGGAAATGTGGATACTGAAAGATTAGTAATCAGTAGAAGGACAGGAATACTTTTTAAAGGCTTGTTAACTTTTCCAGAGGCTTTGAAAGGAGAAAAAGATGGCAGGAAACTCTAAAATAAAAGAAAAATAATAAATACATATGAAACAGCCTTGTGGGCAATTACTGATCATAGAACAACACTTGGCCACCAACTGAAGGCTGGCAAAGTTGAGGTTCTGCTGCAGAGAGTGGGTACAAGGGGCTTTGCCCATTTGGTGCCCAAGATAATATTACCTTCTGTCAGGCAATTTCAAAAGCAGAAAGCAATTGCAGGACTCAGGGAAGAGTGCCAGGCGTTTGCAGTACAAATTTTGTAAACCAAAATATTATGAATTAATTCCTGGTAATCCTTGAGTGAAGTTTACAATTGCTCCATTACATCTTAGATTTCTATACACATCAGCCAGGCACATACATGGAAGTGCAATTTGAAGGACTTGTCATGCACACACACCTTTCATGAACTCTAATTATCCATCAAGCAATGCAACACATAACCTGCTATGACTGAGGACGGAGTTCTGGTTTGTACAGGCTGCAAGCAGTGAGGCCCAGCACTTTGACATAACAAAACATCAAGAACAGTCATGTCATGCCATGCAATTTTGAAAGGAAGTACAAATAAAAGTCATGTTAGTCAACATGACAGTCATGTGTGTGATATACAGATGAGCAGCACACTAACACATTCTTCAGTGTAGCTCAGAATAAGCCATAGACATAACAGCTGACAACTGCAGCGCCATTTCCCCCCAATGATCATGTTATTATTTCAAATGGTCTACAGTTTTCTTTTCCACAGGTAGTAGAGTTTTCCCCATGCAATCCTCATGCTAATCTAATGCAATGTGATTCAATTGCAGTTAGCAATTGGCAGGTAGGTGCAGTTACATCAGTAGATTGTGGTTCCAGTACAGTTTGCCTAGAGTCTCAACGCTTCAGCGTTCTCCTAGCCAGTCACCCAACTTTTCTTGTCTAAACGTGAGGTCATTCAAAACTTGGCTGCCTGTATCTGAACTTGCTCAAAGATCTGTTCACTCCTGTGCACTCTGCAGCCCCCAAGTCCACCTGTGCTTCGATTCTAAAGTTTAAAATTCTCCTCTTTTTTTTTGAAATCTTCCCATGCCTCCTGATTCTTTGTAACCTCCTCCAGCCACATACCCCCACCACAATCCACCTCTCTCAATTAAAGCTACTTAATTGTATCCACCTTACAGCACCCTATCACTGGAAATCATGCCTTCTTCTCGGTCCTCAATTCTGGAATTGCCTTTCCAAATCTTTTAAGATTCCTATTCTTCTTTTAAAACATTAGTTATATTTCCCTCTTTGAAAAAGTGATGGGCAACTTCCTAATTATGTATCTCCTTTTCCACATGGTGTCAACGTTTGGCAGATGACTTTTCCATGAAACACTTTGTGATACTTTGCAACAATCAAATCACAATATAAATGCAATTTATTGTTGGTCTTTGCTGACCTCCACAGCACACTGACATCTTGCAGGGTACAGTGCAATACTTGGGGCATTTTAGCAGCAAACTTAAGCATATCAACACTTTGGTCCTCCAAAATTGAGAATGAACAAACATTTTGATAACTGAGAAATCATCTAATTAAAAAATGGTATTGAAATCATGGTCTAAACAAATACAATACAATTTAAAAGCACTTTCACCCATGGAGTTTCCCAACCTGCTATTACAAGTGGATACATAAAGAAATAACAGTGAACTGCCAATAAATTCCCTAGAAACATAGAATATGTTCCCACAGAGATGGGACAGTAACACCGGTATCACCAGTAAATACTCAGTCACAGAAAATCTATCCTTTACAAATGGCAACAATCTGAATTCCTGATCTTTATCATTGTCGAAGTCTATCTCAATTCTGTAAAGAAAAAAGGGTCTCACAATATCAACCCCATGAAGACTGCTGAATTAATGGCATATAGGGGCTATATAGTTATTTAAGTTGAAATAGTCTTGAATGAACTGTTACACATGTATAAATTGCTGTCTCTCTCACCTTCAACAAATTGTGCTTGAAATGCAAAGGATGAGTTTTTAAAAAAAAATCAATTAGTGGCATGATCTGGAATATATTGTTTGAAAGAAGGATGAAATTTTTGATTTCACAGTAACTTTCAAAACAGGATTATATAAATATTTGAAAGCGAAATATCTGAAGACCAATAGAAGAAAAACAGAGAAGTGCAACAAATTGGATTACTCTATCAAGGGAACAGGGTTTGATGGGCTGAATGGCTTTATTTCTATTTTAAGATCCCATTATTTAAAATATGCAAGGTATTTATTTCAGTTAAATCTGTACTCTTAAATGAGATTAAGGCAGAACAGTCAGAAACACTTCAGCAATGTCTGTTAAAAACAAGTGGGGAACTTGTTCTGACACTTCTCCGACCTCCCTGCACAGATTGCATGCCTACTTTCAAAGTACACACCGCAGAATCTATTCCCTACGGTTAACAAGAAAAGACAACCTCAGGTTTGATGCTTAAAAATGATAAAACAATTACTAAAAACCAAAAAAATGAATGACAAATAAAAACAAAATTAGACTGCTGGTTTTGAAACATGTACAGTATTCAAAACAAAATGGATGAACCTGAAGCAATAATTTGTAGAGAGGGTTCAAACATAGGTAACAGGATTGGGAACAGAACGTCATCAGATATGATACTTCTGGAAATGAAGTCAGAAATCACAACACCAGGTTATAGTCCAACAGGTGTATTTGGAATCACAAGCTTTAGGAGCGTAGCCCCGTTGTCAGGTGAAATGAGAGGAAAGCAGACAGACACGAATTTATATGCAGAGGGATCCGGGCAGACAGATCAAAAGCTCATCAACCATTTGTATGATCTTCTGATCTCTTTGCTCATAAGTTCTGTGTGCTTCTCTCTCATTTCACCTGACAAAATGGGCGATGCTCCAAAAGCTTATGAATTTAACTAAACTGTTGGACTATAACCTGGTGTCATGATTTCTGACTTTGTCTACCCCAGTCGAACACCAGCACCTCCACATCACTTCTTGGAATGAACTGAAGGAATGGCAAGTGGTGGAGTAGCTGTGCCATTTAAAGATAACAATGGGTAATGGAGAAAAAAAAAGGTGCAAGTAGCAGTTTAGACAAACAATGAATTAAAAAAGTAAAAACAATCCATCACTCTAATAATTATATATTGCAACCAATGAAATAGTGAAAGGGAAATTGGAGGAGGATATGCACTGGCAAAGTTATGAGGTATCTCACAGGCACAGAACAACAACAACAATCAGAAATTTAAACTAGCCCCCAGATAAGCCAGCAGGAGGAAATAGCAAAAGGAAAAACGTTTCCTTTCTCATTCAGAATGTAAGGCGACAAACAAAAAAAAAATCACTGCAGAACCTTATAAAAGGTAATAGTCAGAAACTGGTCGACAGTATCTTAGTAATAGTGATCATAAAATATAACAAGGTTCAAGATCAGGATAAAGATTGACATGAGTGGGCCAAAGTCTAATGTAATAGGTTGGGAAAAAAAACAAGTTATGAAGGGGTTAGGGTGGAACTAAAGAGGGTAACTTAGGAGAAAAACTTGAAAACCAGAACATCAGTAAACAGGAAGTGTTTAATTGTGTAATCATTAGAGTTTAACAGAAATTCATCCCAGTAAAAGCTCAAAAACTACGTAAGTCTGGAGCACTATTGATGAATAAAGAACTAACACATAATTATATCAAAAGAAAATGAATAGCAAGTACTCAAAGAGCAAAAGGAAGAGGGATAAAGGCAAATAGCCACCTCCTTTGCAAGATGAGTAAGGCTAAGTCTGTCTCTCTTCTACATAGGCTGAAGCGTGTCAACAAATCTATCATAAATGTAGATCAGTCCCCTTTTCCAGTTGTAACCATCCTTTTGATGCTCTGATCGACATTAGCTTGTCTGGATCATACTTGGAGCATATATATATCCACACACAATTAGTGTTAATGTTGCATCCACCAAGCTAAGAATTTATGGGATAAGTTAAAACAATCCAGAAAACAGATTACAAAATCAAATTATCATCCAACATAATAATAGATGGATGTTCTACAGGGACAATGACAAAAGGAAAATAATAGCAAAAGGGCCATAGCAATGTAAATTCAAGAGCAGTGTTCGAAAGATTACAGAAGTTTCAAATGTCTCTGTCAATTTAATTTTTAACAAAAGTGACAAAAGAATGAGTTTGAAGAGAAAGTTAATGGAATTGGGTCAGACAGTGTGAAAATACTAACTAAAGAAGAGAAACTAAAAGAGAAAAAAGCCATAGGTCCAGACACCAAACACCTATTATATACTCAACTTGGGAGGAGATAAAACAGCCTTTACATTTTAGATATTTTCAAAAACAAATCAGTTTGGATATGTAATTATACACTGCTAGAGCTGGTGTGACTTGAACCTGGCCTCCTAATGTAAAAGTAGGTACTCTACAACTGAATATAGAGCACTGTCTCCAGTAAAACATCCCTCAACCTGCCATAACTGATCTATGGAGAAATCTCAATATCAACAGCTTATGTGAGACTGACCTTGGCTGAAGACCATCATTTGGTCAGTTTTCTTTTCCTGACTTTAACTGTTGCTTGGTCAAAGCTCTTTTAAGATAATACTCCACAGAGTTTTATTTATTTTGTTTCCAAGCTTGGAGGGATTGTGTAGATTTGGACAGCAGGTCAGGCAGCATCAGAGGAGCAGGAAAAATTGATGTTTCAGGCCCTTCTTCGGGAATGGCTTTTGCCCGAAACGTCAATTTTCCTGCTCCTCGAATGCTGCCTGACCTGCTGTGCTTTTCCAGCACCACACTAATCTGAACTCTAATCTCCAGCATCTGTAGTACCCACTTCAGCCCTGCCGGATTGTGTAGATTTGTCTAATTTTTCAAGAGGTGTAGTATGACATATTTGCATGTTAAACCTTTGATTTTTTTTTGTTGCCATCTTTGCTTTAGTAAGATTTTTGCAATAAACTAATACAGCATTACTTTAAGGAAATTGATTAATTTACTCCTGATACTAAGTTATATATGGTCCAATTTACCTATACATAAATGGCAATATTATTTCTCTTTTAAACTCAAACTCTGTTGTACCCAGTGAGTGAGTGGGACATGGAGAGGAATCAGTCCACTCCTCCCAACTTTATCTTAATATCACACTTAAAGATGTGAAAAAATAGATGATATGGACTGAATTTTGCAATCAGAATAACAAAACATTACTCCAGTGAACTGACGTGCGAAATAATATGGAAATCTAGAAGTTGCTGTCAGTGAACCTACACTTTGCCAGAAGTACCAAGGCTCTACATCACCACACAGTGAAGGAATCAAAGGGATTGTGAACACCTCACCATCCCAACTTAAATTGTTACCTTTGCTGTAATAACCCTTCTTTAAAGCTGGACCGTGCCAAGTGAAGAAATCATAGCCTCTGGTACAGAGCAGATGAGATCAACCAGTTAACTAACTGGCTTAACTGGTTTTTGCAATTGCGTGTTAGGAGAATGATGAGAGTCCCAGATATACAAATAAAAGAGAAGTGCTCTGACATGGGGAAGAGACACAAAAGCAAAATACTGTACTACAGAGACTGTAAATCTGAAACAGAAACACAAAATGCTGAATAAAACCCAGCAGGTAAGAAAGGGATGAACAATACCAGGGGTGACTAGAGAGAATGAACACTGGCACTGAAGAGGGGTGAAGGCAGACAATGTCAGGGATGAGGGGAAGGGGACAGGGAGAGGTGGTGAGCATTGCTGGGGAATGGGGCGAGAGGAGGCCAAGTGATTTTTGGGAGGTGTTGGAAGGGCAAAGCATTGCCACCATAAGGGGTGGTGAGAGAGAGGGTAATTATTGTCAGGTAAGGTGGTGTTAATATTGTTGGTCAGGAGATTGAGGGCGATTGCTCCATTTAAAAACAGTGTGGGGCAAGAAACTAAAGGGAGATCATACTGGGTGTGTCTTTGACTCAGGATGAAAAAGTGTGCATGGCCATCTCTGCTGGAGCCAAGCCAGGAAAATGCAAAGGCTTCAGTGTAAAATGCTAAATGGTCAGTTTACATTGCAATCCAATAGGCACAACTTCTCCATTACAAAACAGCAGGCTTTTATGTATTTAATCATATTTGGTTATTAAAGTGTTAAGTTGGTCAATCACTGACTCTTTAATCAGGGACCAAAATGTGTCTTGAAAGCTTTGACATATTCCCCTTGCTACTTTTAATCAGCAGTTGCTCCATGTTAATGTGAATCTTAGCACTCAAACACTCATCATATTGTTGTATTGATGACAGTTTATTTGGGTTCTCAGGAGAATCTACACCATGCCAGAGAACAAAGCTGTAAAGCTTTGAACAAATCAATCTATGAGGTGCACAAAGCCTCATTAATGAAAGTAACAGAATGCAAAACAGGCCACAGGACTCAGGCACAGGTCCAGTGTCGTGGAAATAGCAATGAAAGCAATCCTCCATGAATATCCCTCTTCGGCAGTGACCATTGGTCCTTTTCTTCACCCCCAAGGAGATTTATGAAGTAATTTTAAAAGGGGGAAAGTAGACATCTGTCAATAAATCGAGCACTCGCTAAAGGATTTACAACAAAGAAAAATTCTCATTAAGCACACATTATCAGTGCTAAAGATCATAAACAGTAACTGGGGAGAGCACCGAGTCTTTAAACCTGTCATTTCAGGCACATTCAAAGAACAGAATGACTGAGTGGGGAGACAATAACACAGCTGCTGCAGAGAAACACACATAAAATAAGAAAATGAGTGCTCTAAACAGGTTTTTGACATTATGAAAGTACAAAATCTGAAAACGCCATTTAAAGTTTGTGTAGCTACATGCCCCAAAATTCAAAAGTACAGTCAACATCTTCTCTTCACTAGCTACACTTCCAAATTCTACCTCACCCCAGATGAAGAGATTCTCAAATTTCACTGTGACAATATGACTGTATAGAAAAGGTCATCATGGCTTCACGGCATTCATTCATCTCTGCATACAAAACAATTACATTTGAAGTACTGACATTGCTACGTTTTGTTATATACTCAAACACAGGAGCCAATTCACGTGCAGCAAAGTCCATAAGAAACAATTTAGATGATATCAAGAACTCTGTTTTATTGGAGAGACAGGAACGTAGCTGAGACAAGAGGCAATCGCCCCATCATTTTTTCTTCAAATCATGCCTCATGATCTTTAATATTTACCAAATTGAAAATCAGTTTAACAACCTCTTCTGAATATGTAACAGTGGATAGGGTCAAGTGCTGGATGGAGTTTCGAGCCCAATACTTCAGACTTAAAGTCAAAACTAATTCCAAGTCAAGCAAGACAACAGTGCAATCACTGGTTTGTAGATAAGTGACACAACTAAATTAATGATACATATAAACAATGCTTACTATTGGTAACAATCAAGGTAAAGCACAAGGAAAATCCTCCAGTGAGGTTTAACTAAATTATGTTAGGAATGATTTTGGACTAGTAGAAGAGATGGTAAATAAACATTTCTATAAACATGCTCCTACAAGAATACAGTAACACCACAGAGTCTGTTGTCAATACTAAGACTCTGAGCAGGTCTGTGAAAAGGAACATATCAAAGGGTGACTATAATTCCTTTCAAAGACTTCAGAATGTTTTAAAATCCTTTCAAGACCTTCAACAAGATGGCAGGAGAACAAGTTTTAACAGCACCGAAAAGACTTTTTGCCCACATTTACTCACAGGTAGAAAAGGCCAACAATTGACTCTCTACCTTTTGAGATAATCCTGAAAACCGTTTATACCCACTTCATTTTTTTTTGAAAGGAAAAATTGCTACTCAATAGTTGGTTTCAAATGCCACTTAGATTTCACAGGGGAGATTTCAGTACACAAGACAGGAAGTGCTTTCTAGAAGCTGTTAGTAGCCCTTTGTCACTACATAATGATGTCTGAAAACTAACTGCTGCTGTGCGCAATCAGAGGGGAAGGAGATGACTCGTGACCAGACAAAAAGTTTTCATTGTGTTAATGCTCTAGTGAGAACAGTTTCTGAAAAGATGCAGAGGGAAGTGCTCAATTTTCCAAGCAGTTGGCATTTTCTCACAAATTATCACCTTTAATGCCACTGAACATGAACAAATAACTTTGACTGGACCTTCCCGAAACTAAATAACTATTAAGCAGTGGACTACGCACAAAACAACTGACAGCTTGGAACTTGTATTTTCTTTTATCAAATTTACCATACATTTTGTGAAGGATGACAAAAGAACTTAAAGCAAGACACAGTAGTATATAACACATACTGTATGTTTGATATACCTGCTTCCTAATAAAGTAAACAACAAATTCAAACTAAGTTCAAACTGTTGAAAACGTAACCTAAAGGGCCTTATCTATTTCATTTCAGATTTCTAATTTGACAATGCAAGCATTTTTTGTACAGAAGTCACCTGAAATGTCAAGAAGTGAAATATTCCTTGCACAATCATATTATATTGGACATTTGCGAGCGCAATAGGACTGACAAGATACAACTGTCATAGACTGAAGTTAATATTACGGGCTCCCTTTTGGCATTAAATTATCACATTGCACATAAAATAATCCGCCTGGCAAGAGGAACTGAAAATATCAGATAGCTTTAATCTCACAGAAGGTTCCATAAAGAAAGTATGATGACAAAGAATTAGGTAGATTGAGTAAATTGTATAAATGGTGCAGAGACAGTCAATCATTAGAGCAGAGAACAGGGACATTCAGTGGCAGGATACCAAATTCTATTGCTGAAATTAATTTTTTGGCTCAATAAGTAATCTAGAAGAGTTGGTATGTGAAATATGCTTGACCTTAGTGGTGAACAAACTTAACAACTGCTGAGTTTGGTTATTAGTACTAGTAATCAAATTACAAAGAATAAAGATAGAGAAAAATAATCAGATGGTCACACTGTAATACAGTTATTCACAAAGAGGAATAATCATTTTTCATATACAGGAATTATACAGATGGTGACAAATGCACCAACAGAAGGCAACTTTCAGTGGTGAAGATCAGAAATATTCATACAAACTATAACCATAGGTGAGGTAATGAAGGATGGCTAATGTTGTGCCTTTATTTAAGAAAGGCTGTAGGGAGAAGCCTGGGAACAAAACATCCATGAGCCTGACATCGGTGCTGGGTAAGTTGCTGGTGGTGATTCTGAAAGATAGGATTTACATGCATTTGAAGAGGCAAGGACCGATTAGGGATAGTTGGCATGGTTTTGTGTGAGGGAAATCACGTCTCACAAATTTGATCGAGTTTTTTGAGGAAGTAACCAAAAAGATTGATGAGGGCAGAGAAGTAATTTATATGGACTTCAGTAAATCCTTTGACAAAGTAGACTAATTAATAAAGCTAGATCACATGGGAGTCAGGGTGACCTTACAAATTTGATGCAAAATCAGTTTGACAATAGGAGACAGAGGATGGTAGTGGAGGGTTGTTTTTCAGTCTGGAGGTCTGTGACCAGCGGTGTTCCACAGGGATTGGTACTTTTGTTCTATTTATATAAACTATTTGGAAGAGAAGATAGGAGACATGGTTAGTAAGTTTGTGAATGACACTAAAACTGGTGACATAGTGGACACTATACCCAAGGTTACAAAGAGATCTTGATCAATGGGCTAAGGAGTGCCAGATTTAATTTGGATAAATGCGAGGCATTGCATTTTAGTGAAACAAACAAGGGCAGGATTTATAAAATTAATGGTATGGCCATGTAGACAGAGAGACCTAGGGGTTCATAATTCTTTAAAAGTTGCATCATTGGTAGACTAGGTGGTTAAGACAGCATTTAGCACACTTGCCTTCATAGCTCAGACCTTTGAGTATAGGGGTTGGGAAATCATGTTGAGGTTGTACAGGACACTGGTGAGGCTCTGGAGCACTGTGTGCATGTCAGATTGCCTTCCTATAGGAAGGATATTATTATATTGGAAGGGGTTCAGAAATGATTTACCAGGATGCTGCTGGGAATCAAAGGTCTGAGTTATAAAAATAGGCTGGATAGGTTAGGACTTTTTTCACTGGATCATTGAGGGTGACCTTATAAAAGTTTATAAAATCATGAGGGGCAGAGAATGGCAAGGGTCTCTTCCCTGAGTTAGGGGTATATTTTTAAGGTGAGAGCACACACACAATCAGAAAGTGATTCATGTGTGGAATGAATTGCCAGAGGAAGTGATGGACGCAGGTGCAGTTACAACAGTTAAAAGACATTTGGATAAGTACATGAATACAAAGGAATTGGAGAGATATGGGTCAAATGTAGGCAAATAGCACTAGTTTAGTTTGGGAAAGTGGTCGGCATGGATTGGTTCGACCAAAGAGTCTGTTTCATGTTGTGTGGCTCGATCTACTTTAACATGATCAAATTCGCTTCATGACATTTTAAAAATGGTACTAGGAACTACGGGTTCACAGAATAAACATATTTCTCTGATATACTGAATTCTAAACAAACATTCTTTCATTCATGCACAAGACCATCTCATAAGTACAGGCACTCATGAGTTATGGGTCTTTCATGTTCATGAAAGAACGGCCATAATTCATTGTCACTATTGAGAGATCTGTTGTACATTTTAAAGGGGAACAATACTCTTGGGGATGAAGCACTTTTCATCTAAATTATGTGCCTAAAACTGCTGGGGAAAAGAGAGTCATTTAGAGCTTCTTCCTGAGAAGGAATAATGTTGCTCAATCATTGCAAAGAACAGAACTCTATATTTGAATTTTTCAGTTCAGAAAAGACCACAAGAGATTAAGCACCTTTCTTATGAACATAGGTTAGGTGAGCATTGTCAAGAAAGGGAATTGTAGCTTTTAAATTCCGGATAGCAACAAAGCTGAATAAGGCTATGTCATTGTGATGTCAGATCACATCATACTGGAGTCTGAGTCTGTAGGGCTCCATGTAAGATGTTGTAAATAGTTATGCTCTATAAAGCCTGATTCGGTTTGCTTTAAACACTAAGTTTCACATTACTACATGCTTCAGGTGCATGCTTCACCCAGAAATTCAAATCTTGGCAGGCTCTGAATAAAATCCCAGAGAATGCCAATTCTACCTCAATTCACTCTCAGACAGCCAGAGAAATGCAATCAGAAGACATTATCACATTCAGCAAATGGAACATTATTGACCAAGGATCTCGATGAGAGGCAGCTTTTACACTGAAAAGCAAAGCAGCTCCACACTTCCTCAAAAGCAGGTACGCTATGAATGGAAGCAAAGTAGATAAAGGTAGCATTCAAAAAAGGGAGATTCATATATGGAAAATGTTGGCATGTTTCACAAGAAGCAGAGTACTGAAAAAATCCTCTTTCATTCAAGGCTTCTGCAAACAAAAACCTAAAATTGTAAGGAATTTGACACTCCGATGATAAGCTTTGAGGTAACATTACAGTTAGGACCAGTTTGAATTATGCTTATAGTTTGTAATTTATCTGAACATGTTCACTTAAAGAACATAAAAGATCGGAGATGACCGATCTCTGTCACTTAATTTGATCGCAGCTGATTTGCATTTCCCCACCTCCAACTCCTCTGCTCTCTAGCCATCTCTTAATTCCATGAGGCACCAAAATTCTGTTTCTCTCAGCTTTTATATATTCAGAGATTGAGTAAGAACAAGACGCTGGGCTTAAAAATCCTAAAGATTTCCAATTCCCCTTTGAATGAGGAAGCTTCTCTTCATCTCAGTCCTAAATGGCCATTCTGAGTCTCTGTCCCTTTGTTCCAGATTCACCAGCCAAATACACTACCTGTCAGTGTCAACCCTGCAAAACTCTTCAGAATCTCCTGTTTCTGAACCCCTATATACTTTTGTTTGTATTATATACATTTTCTAATCAATCTGTCCAGTGATGTTATTGCACACCTCTGGAAGAAGTGGGACTTCAACCCAGATCTCGTGGCTCAGAGATACAAACACTACCCTCTATCACAAGAGCTTCCCTTTGGTTTATTTTATAAATTAAAGTTAAGGATATAAGGTGTGAGACATTCATTTGATGATTATTTAAAGACATGCCCCTGTTCCATGTGTCTAATAGTTGTGTTAGGATACAATTCTTTTTCACTTTTAGAAGGAGCTGTTACTCAATTTTCAACTGCACTTCAGCTTCTGGTATTTGGCCACTGAGTTTGAAGTGTTGGCAACTCAGAAGAATTCCTCATAGGTCAGTTCTGGTCCTGGAGGTGGTGGTTACTAATGGGTGCAGGCAGTAGGTCATGTAAGAGTTACTAGGCCTGAGAGCTTGCCATTCTTCTGTAGTAATGTGGGCACCAGGGTGGCCCTAGAGAGGGAGCATGCAATATTCCCTGACATGCTCAAGGCCTTCCACAACTGGGGGCCCTGTGTTTCCAGAGTGCATCCTCTCCCCCAAAATAGGATCTTCATTTAAAATTAATAAGTTTCCTTTAAACTTTGCTTTTGTTCCAGTGCCGTTAAGGGTCGGTGGTTCTTCAGTTAATTAAGTTATTTTTATTAATTTGATACTCAACATAATTAAGACATACGTTGTGATTATACATTTGTGACATTTCACTTTATGAATTAATTTAAAAGTGAATAAATATTTACTCCAAGTCTTCTGTTTCACTGACTAGTTGTCAGAGGTTTATCACAGTTTACTCAGTCTCTCTGCGTAGGACAGCGCTCATTCCATAATCCAATATTGTCTCCAAGGTAAGTGTGGACACCAAAACTGCAAATAGTATTTCAAATGTGTCTTCATTATTCCCACGTCATCTTCCTCTTTGTTGCCCATCACTTAACCCGCCTATGTTTCTTTGCAACCTCTTTGTGTCATCCTCATAGTTTACATTTTTAGCTAGCTCCTTACTATTAGCACACTGAGATACATTAGTCTCTGTCTCTGCATCCAATTCGTTAATGTAGATTGTAATAAGTTCAGGCTCCAGCATGTTCCAAGTAGTAGTCCACTGCTTACAGATTGGAAACTTTAAAAATACCCTATCTATCCTTGCTCTTTATTTCCCAAGTATCACCTAATTCTCTAATCATGTTAATATAGAACAGCCAATGTCCTCTTGTAGCACAATGGGTATCATTCCATCCTCTGAGCCAGAAGCTCTGGGTTCATGTCTGACTTGACAACTTTATAGCCAATGAAGATAGGTACATAACCCAAACAAACAGGTTAAATAAATCTTTCCAATGTATGCTGATGGCAGAGGATAAGGATTAGAACTTCCTGATCAGTCATCTAATGGAAAGTAATCAGAGCCGCTACCATTGCTATTCATAGTTCCAGGCTACAAAAGTAATACAGAACTGCATGCTACTGCAGCAATTCTGACTGTGGAAGGCAACAGAGTTGGCTGAAGGGCCAGTAATAATGCCAACAGCACAAGAATAGATCCTTGTTCCTATTAGGATGACTTTGCAACCTTGTCTCATTTACTTCTATGGTACCTATAACGAAGATGTGCCTTCATATAGAGAACACATGATGATGATATTACCTTCTTAACCTATTATTGTATTGTGGCAACCTTTGACGTTCCAAGTGTTTTTCATCTACTGGTTCTCCTTTGTTGACCTAGTTAGTTACATACTCAAAAACTCCAATTCATCGGTCAAACATATTTTTCCTTCCCAAAAACTCATGCTGATTTTGTTAGACCAGGCTATAATTTCTAAATGAATTGCAAAAACTTCCTTAATAATAAATGTCAGTGTTTCCTGACAACTGATCTCAGGAGTTTCTCTTGTAGACAGTCTCATTATATGGTATCTTCAACAGGTACTGTCCTGGAGTACCTGGTGGACAAACCTTGTAGAGGACATTGTTTCCTTACATGATTGACTAGCACCAACCTCCTCCGATTCAACCTAAATCAACACAGCTCCCAGAAGGCATGGTTCAATACACCATCCAAATTCATTTAGTTCCACAACTCAGATATCACTGACAAGAAAATCTGAGGGCCCCTTGAACATATGTACCAACTTCCAGGAAGGTCATGCATGGGAAATTGGTATGTGCAAGTCATAGCATCTTTTATGAACAACACAATACAGCAATGATGACAATGAGGTAGGTTATTGGGAATATATATGGAGCATCCAAAACTATATGATGCCTCAGCCTCCATCACATCTGTAAGTACATGCTATTTGCTCATCTGTTGCAAAAAAAAATCAATGTGTGTTATTCAGCCCCATCATCACTGTCATTAATACAAATAAAGGAAAGCAACTTGATAATGAACAGAAAGCAACTTGGTCTACTGAAGGTATGTAAATACCAAGAATACTCAATTATTAGATATGTACTCAAGTGCCATCCGCTGTGCAACATGACATGTCTAAGGTATTTTTATCATTTGATTGTCAGTTGAAAACCCATAGGAGGTTGGTAAATGTGCATCAAAAATATATCTTTCTTCATTTTTCAAGGAAATGATGTGGGTTGACGCTTAAATGGATAGCTGGAAAAAATCTAAATGTATCACAATTGCAGTCACTGGAGGACTCAGCTGCCTAGATATCACCAGGGGTTCTGTTTTTTTAGCAGAGTTCATGGATGGGGTGGATCATGGTGTCATTGCAATAGTGAGACAAAATTACTCCTTAAAACTTAAAAAGACATTCCACGCCACTGAAAATTAGAGCAAGAGAAATCAGCTCACACTGGATTTTATGGAGCTAATTTCACAGTTTTTTGACATTCAACTGCTTGACTATGCATTAAATAACTGTATATAAAAGGAAGGACTCATTAATTACATGACAATAGAATGTACAGAAAATACTCTGGCATATAAGGAAGATCAAATCTTAACAGAGTATTGTTGGTCAAAATCTGTGGAGGGATCATCTATCTCTTCAAAAACAAAGAAGCTTAGAACACTTGCCGCAGATCCCGCAAAACAACCAAACCAGATTAGTGCCAAAAGTGGAGTTTTGTCATGTTTGGAATGTAAGCAGTTTTCAGTTACTGGATTATGTAACCCCATGCAACTGACACAAGAAACTGGCAAAAATAAAACTTCAGACTTAAAAACAGAATAACTTAAAGCAAACTTAAGATAGAATGAGAAACTTATTCTGGTTGAATAATCTCTTGAGGTGCCATTTTTAGCTGGGAACCACTGGCATAGTAAAATGTTTTCTGTGTTATACAAATCAGACTTTAAGACAAAATATTACCCAGAAATCCATTGGCCCACAAGTTAAGTAGGCCATAACCCACAATGCATTCAAACTTAAAAAAATGAAATTGCAAGAGGAATGCTAACGTTTAGCCATTAAAAAAGTATGCCATCTTAGAGAATAAAAAATCTTAAATTTTAAAAACTACCAATTATTTCCTGTCATGCCATTAGCCCCTTCTTACTGGGAAGCTCACCAATTTGGTTTGTTTAAGTTAATAACTTTTTTTATTGAATCTTCTGCTTTAAACTATATTTGTCAATTACAGCAAAGAAGTAGGTATGAACACACAATTGTGGCATGCAAGTAACCCAGTCCATGGGTGGCACGGTGGCAAGCATTGCGGCCTCACAGCGCCAGAGACCCGGGTTCAATTCCTGCCTCAGGCGACTGTGTGTGGAGTTTGCACATTCTCCCAGTGTCCCCGTGGGTTCCCTCCGGGTGATCCGGTTTCCTCCCACAATCCAAAAACGTGCAGGTTAGGTGAATTGGCCATGCTAAATTGCCCCTAGTGTTAGGGGGTAAATGTAGGGGAATGGGTCTGGGTGGGTTACGCTTCGGCAGGTTGGTGTGCACTTGTTGGGCCGAAGGGCCTGTTTCCACACTGTAATCTAAAAAAAATCTTATAAAACGTCCAGCACTGAAAACAGACAGGCTTTAACGAATATTATTGCAACATTCTTGGCAATTCAGCAGTGAGGAACAATGTGTTTCAGAAAGAAAAAACACTACAGATAAAAAAGGTCTTTGTAACAAATAATGCCAACATTGTGCAAATCTATTTACGCTGGTCTCAAACCTTTTTGTATAGGGTTGGAATGTCTTTCGGCCTTTAGAAATGCAGTGGATAAAGTATTACAAAGTTTCTTGATCTGAAAACTCTGTTTAACGTGATTCCTCCACTGTATGTGTGTACAGTTTACAGTCTGCTATACTACTTTAAAGAACATTGATATGAATACTACCTATTAAAATTTCAGAGCTCAGTGTTTAAAGAATGCACCTATGTTTTGGCAGGCTCTGCATACAGCACTCAGATTATAGATGAAAGCAGAAACAGGGTGCCATTAAAAGGCTGATTGATTGCTGCCAGTCATGCATGCTCTCATTTTGGCTTCAGCTTTTGCCTCTGTAATAAGTAGCTTGTTACTAACACCAACACACTATAAAAAGGCAGCATTCATCCACAGCCAAATAAGTGAGAATGTCGACTTTGATGGTTACAATAATCCATTTAAAGGGACAGTGATTCTTTTGTTCGTTTTGCATGGGCTATATATATAAAAAGTATCAATAATCAAATACATAACATCCTACTCTAGCCTAAAAGAAATATTAGGTAAGCCAATGGTTGTATCTCAGTCTATCAACTTTCCCTTGCACAAACATTCAATTCTTCTACTTATTTTACACATGTTGTTGTTTTCACATATTCAATTCTTCTGTACAAAGGAATGTCTCCAAATGCAAGTGTCAGTGCAAAAAGATGTTGTCCCAGATGGTTTAAAATAAATGTCCTGTATTTTGCACTTGTAATATTGCCCAAAATCTCAGTGACACGGTCATTGTTGTGTGACAGCAATTTATGGCACCTGGACATCTGCAGTGAATGCAAAAACTCAAATTAATGTGTGTGATTTCCTGCTTCTTTATAGGAAGCATTATTTACATTGTCACAGACAGAAATCTTAGAAATAGTTTAATCTGACACAAAGTTGCAAATTTTTAGCTATTAATCTCCCTGCAACATCTTTGAAAAGTTATAACTTGTTGACTAAGAGTAATTTTTTTTAAACCAGCTAGTGTACTGTACATAATTACTGCCGAATGATCACTCTAGCCCTGAAAACTGAAAGCTATATTTGCAGAATGTGATATCCTGAACTAAAAAAAACTTAAGTTTAAGATATTTTAGCTTATGTCTGAATATTTTCACTTCACTCTCTGTAAAACTATAAAAAGGTGAACTATAGTCTATTTTTTTTTAAACTTCTTGGCTTGACGTCTGTGAGAATTCTTCAAGGTGATTGGCGGTTTCGCCTGAATGATGACATCACTGTTTTTGGATGCCGCGACATAGCCCCAGAATGCAATTAGCTTGAGAAATGCAAAATCCAGAACAAAAAAGCTTCTTAGCTCTGTGTGAGCAGTTTTCTTCTCAGTTGGTGATACACCCTGTTTCTTGCTACAGACTGCCAAATCTGGTCCAAAATCAATGCATCCAAAGGAAACATTGTCTTTTGCCACATTTGTTGAGATTTAAAATGAGATAACTGCTAGCACATATATATGTATTTAAAAACTTTTTTTTTGGTCCAGACCTTGAGGAAATATAAATCATATAATGCAGTCATATCTCTTGCCAGAAAACACTGAAGCGAGTAACAATAATGTACATTGGTGATTAAATGACTGCAACTTTACAAGTAGGATTTCTGTTTAATAAAGGCACCATCTTATTTAGCAGATTTACTTTTTTTAAAAAAACGGAGACACTTCCTCCTCATTTTTCCATTTATACATAGTTTTATTTTTTTTGGTTTCATAGATTATCTCAATTTTTCACCTCATTCCATAGAAAATCTAGTCACCCACTTTTTGGACCTCTCTACCCAAAGGTAGTGCTCTGTATTAAAACAGGACTATGTTGCAATAAAAAGGGACTCATCTGTATTCATTTTAAGTGAGGACTAAAAATAATCCTAAAAGGAACCAAAGATTAATTAAACAACAAACAAACAACAACAAACACAACAACAACAACAACAACCTCTCAGATAAGTGGCCAAAAGGCATGAAAATGAAGTCATTTACTGTGTAATGGGATCAAACAGAGAAATATTTAACTTTGAAATGCACGCAATGGGAATATTTATAAAATATCATTTGACCTTGTGGGAATATTTCATCGCTTTACCTGCCAAAGAATTGGTCATTAAATTTTGTTATTAGTGTTCTTTAACCCAGGCCTCCTGGCTTTCGTCATTTTCTAGAGACAAAAATATGCTCACCACCTGCCCCTTATAGCAGTCCAAAGGCTACTACTAGTCTCATTCATCCCCTGCCTCCCACCCCCAAACGAAAAACAAGCAGTTCAGCTACCCAGCAGCCAATCAGATAGCTGTTCCCAGACTGATGGCCTTTTTCATCCTCAACTGATCACAACTCCACAAGAAACAGTCCTTTTTCAATTTTAGTTCTCAATCAAAAGTACATAAAAATAATAAGATGCCATGTGTATACCAGGAATTTATACATGTATTCTCCATGCCTCATTTAACTTTGCATGGGTGGCTTGCTCAGTCAGTTCAGAAGACAGTTTGGAATCAATCACATTCTTCAGGCTCTGGAGTCACGTTCAGGCCAGAAAAGGTAAGGACAGCAAACTTCTGCTCCTAAAGGGCATTTGAGAATAAGGTAGCTTTTAATGATAATTATTCATAGTTTCACAGTCACCAGTATGGAGACTAGCTTTAGATTTCATATCTTTTTAAAATATTGTTTTAAATTGCACCAACTACCATGATGGGATTTGAACCCTGTTCTCAGACCTCTAGATTACTAGGTCATTAACATTGCCACTAGCCCACCATCTCTATGGTGGGGCCAATGCATACACTTGCAGATTGCTGCTGTGGACAACTTGGGTGTAGTCTGCAAGTCTAGTCACAGAGAAAGACTAAGTCAGCATCATCCATGTCTCATTTTGACCTACTTTTATGCACCTCAAGCTCCTCTTCAAAGGAAAAGTATGTCAGTACGTAGGGGAAATAAGTCACAGGCCTATATCCTATCACTCGATGATGCAGTGCGCTGATGTTTAATGTGTGTAGCATTTCTACAAGCTGCCACTTGAGATTTGGGACCCTTGACAAGTTAGCAAGTAGCAGTGATCTAAATAGTCTGCACCTAATGAGCTGCGCACATGTTCCAAACAGCATTGGTGTGAAATAGTAAAATCAGCCTATTGTATTATTTATGATTATTTATAAAATTGGTTTGCTAATGTCAGAAGGCAGTTTCAGTTAAAGCTTTTAATTCTGGTTGGATGCCTGTGTATAGCCCCGATGACATCTATTTTTCTAGTATTTTTAAAAAGTGTTATGTTATTTTCACAGAGGTATAACATACTTGCTTCTATAATGCAGTAACAACACCTCATCATCATAACACAATGTGGGAGGACATTTTGAGAAGGCACTCACAGTGGGGAAATAAGTGTTGACAGTCCATTACAATCTGGTCGGTTAAGTATAAGTGAATGGGTGCTCAAAAAAATAATGTTTTGGTCAGAACTGTGATTGAATGAAATCACAGATTTTATATTATGATTACAACTTACAATTGCATTTACAACATGGGAAAAAAAAAACAACTGGAGGTCAAACCAGGAAAAATTCAACTAGATGCAGAAAACTGAAACAAAAACACTAACCGGACAGGAATCGGTTAACATTAGAAATGTCTCTAAGTGTAACTGTCAAATCAGTGTCTGTCAATCCTTAGAGGAGGGATAATAATAACTACATGATCTAAATGCCTATCCATCAGCAAAGGGTGTGGTGTATCTGCTGGGGAATTTAATGAAGTAGTAATGTGGCAAAAGACTGAACAATCTGAGGCAAGATACTGAATCGTTGCATGCAGCAGGTGGTGCTTGTGACCAACAAGTCTGTGCTAAAAAGATAAGCCAGCTGACTGTCAAGATCTAACCTCTTGATCTTTTGAGTAGGATTTCCAACAGATTTACAATAAAGCATTATCAACAAACATTCAATTTGACATTAATAAATAAATTCCTTGTCTTTTTTCCTTGCCTTTAACTTAGTCAGTCCAGAAATAAAGTAATGTTTCTCCGGCAGAGGAGTCCGACTTGCAGCCAACTTACTCAAACCTCGTGAATTTTGGAAAATTAATATGTCAATGATCTCACTTGCTACTTTTTTTAAGACTGTCAGGTAAAGTTCTTTAGGACCTGGGGAATTGTAAGCTATGAGCTCAAATAATTTCTTCAGTAGCACCTCCTTGGTGATTGTAATCTGATTAAGTTTCTCCCTCTGTTCATTTACTGAATTCCAGCTATTTCTGGGATGTTGCTTGTATCATGCATTGAGGGGAATTATGAAAAATACATGTTTAATTCAACTGCCCTCACTTTGCTTTATTAATTTCTCAGAATCACCTTGTACAGGACAATGTTCATGGTGGTCTTCTTTTTCAAATACCTACAGGAACTCTTAAATCTGTTTTTTTTATATTTCTAGCTCTTGTATGCTTTTTTTCTCCTATCTTTGTTTTTAATCTATATTCTGCGTAATCTCCTGGCCTACCATTCAACATCCAAATACAGTAAAACTTTAGATTACTTTAGATTAGATTACTTACAGTGTGGAAAGAGGTCCTTTGGCCCAACGAGTCCACACCGACCCGCTGAAGCACAACCCACCCATTCCCCTACATTTACCCCTTTACCTAACCCTACGGGCAATTTAGCATGGCCAATTCATCTAACCTGCACATCTTTGGACTGTGGGAGGAAACCAGAGCACCCAGAGGAAACCCACGCAGACACGGGGAGAATGTGCAAACTCCACACAGTCAGTCACCTGAGTCAGGAATTGAACCTGGGTCTCTGGCGCTGTGAGGCAGCAGTGCTAACCACTGTGCCACCCAATATCCACATTTAAGCTGGCAAGTGGGCAAGAGACATTTATGCCACAAAAGTGTCAGGTTATGACCATCTCTATCCATCAACTCTTGGCATTCAGTACCATTATCATCACTGAATCCCCCACAATCAACATCCAGAAACAAACTGGACTAGCCATATATAGGCTGTGGCTACCGCAGGAAGTCAGGGGCTAGAAATGAGTAACTCAGTCCACCATCTACAAATCACAAGTGAGGAGTATGATGGAATACCTCCTTAGAGAAATTCAGCTCCAATAATGTTCAAGACGTTTGACCCTACAATTTGTACCATCTACACACACTACAGAAATTCATGAAGGCTTCTTAGACAGTACCTTCCAACCTGCAGTCACTTCCATTAAAAGGCCAAGGCCAATAGATATATAGGACCACCATTATCTGCAAGCTTTCTTCCAAGTCATTCACCATGACATGGATAAATATTTCCATTTTTTCAATGCCACTGGGGCGGCACGGTGGCACAGTGGTTAGCACTGCTGCCTCACAGCGCCAGGGACCTGGGTTCAATTCCCGCCTCAGGCGACTGACTGTGTGGAGTTTGCACGTTCTCCCCGTGTCTGCGTGGGTTTCCTCCGGGTGCTCCGGTTTCCTCCCACAGTCACAAAGATGTGCTGGTCAGGTGAATTGGCCATGCTAAATTGCCCGTAGTGTTAGGTAAGGGGTAAATGTAGGGGTATGGGTGGGTTGCGCTTCGGCGGGTCGGTGTGGACTTGTTGGGCCGAAGGGCCTGTTTCCACACTGTAAGTAATCTAATCTAATCTAAAATCTTGATATTCCCTCCTTAAGGGCATGGTTAATTGTACCTATACCAAATAGACTTCAAATGAATCAAAAAGATAGCTCAGTGCCACCTTCCCAAAGGTAAATAGGGATAGGCAAAAAAAAAAGATGTCCTGGCCAGCAGAGCCCACATCCTATGAATGATTAGAAACAAAGCCATAACCATTGTGTGAGAAAGCTCACACTGAAGTTCTCCCTGACAACGTGTGCTGCTTCAACTGGTATGAACAGTTCATCCTACAAACCATATTAATGGCAGCTGTGGACAGTGTTAGTGAGACAATGAAATTTAAAATTGTTCCTCTGATGGCCAAAGGCAGAGTGGTTGATGACAAATACGTCAAACCCAGTGCCAAGTTTAAAGTCAACAGGCAGAAGTTACCAACCCTCATGTACACATTGGAAATGTGCATAATATACCACAGATATTTCAAATCCCTAAACATGAGCAGGAAAATCCTACTAATCCACTGGCATTTTAAATGCTCCAATGATAGTATCATCTTTCCAGCCACAGTTCCCAACATCAAGGCACTAGTTATGGCCAATCAGCTGCACTGGACAAGTCATATTATCCACGAGCTTGAAACGAGATTTCCAAAATAACACTCTACTCAAATTTTCATTACAGAAAGCAACAAACCTTTCTGGGGAATGCAAAATCCCCACTGTCTAATGGGCACCTCCTGTTCAAGACCACCTAAACGGAAGAGGAAGCAACCACAAAGCTGCTACCCACGTCCAGCATCTCCAACATGTCCAGGTGGAGGCCAAGAACTGGAGGAGCATGTGAAAATTCACAAGTCCCAATCACCTACTGCGCCTGGACCTAGCTTCAGACCTCAGGACTCAAACTTGGTAGTGGAAGAAATTCATTGTCAGTCTCCAGTGACTTTCCAAGATGATATATTATAGCAATGGTGGTGCAGAGATTGATGCTTAGTTGCCAAGCAAGTTAAATAATCATCTCACCGCTTTTCATTGGCCTACAAGCTCACTCACTGGCTAGCAGTTCTCCCCAGATGTGGTAATGGCATGATAATAGATAGCATTTTACTCAGCATTACTTGCACTTTCCTGCATTTTCTGAAGTCTTTCCTGAACGATGCCCTTCCTAATAGATGAGAAGGAAGATGCTATTATAAATGAAAGCTTATCAATCATTCAGAACCTGCAAGCACTAGCTCAAATGCATTAATCATCAAATGAGAAACCATAACTGGTAGCAGATGGGAAGTTGCAAAAGATTGTAACAAAATACAAACATTTTTAAATAAATACATTTTCTAAATTATTTGCAGAGCTCTAGTGTTCCAAAGTGATGTTCTACTAGGTCTTCCAGTCAGTGCTGATGCTGGGAATATTGCAGTTGACTGTGAAGCTTAAAAGTTCATTAATCTGAGTGACTGAATGCCTCATTTTATGTCTTTCCCCCAATTCCCAAAAACCAGGCTTTGTCATTACATGGGTTGCTAACACAACCAATCCATTCTCAGCTACTAATGGTCCCCATTCCTCTGTCTGCCCAGCTGCTATTTTCCTCTCTGGGCTCCATCTCCACCTATCATCCTCCAACTCCACCACTTGTCCCCCTACAAACCATCAGTATATATACTGAGCTTTTCCTAGCTACAATCAGTTCTGAAGAAGGATCATTGGACCCAAATGTTAATTCTGCTTTCTCTCCACAGTGGTTTTTCTGAAGTTCTACTCTGATCCCATTTTCTAGCTCATAGCTTGAAGGTGGGCAGCTAGCGTAATGGCATTTAGAGGATGGGCAATTCGGTCATTGAGGCATGTGATGGAGGGCAATTGAATAGTGGATTGAGATACACCAGAAATTAAACAGTGTAACAAGTCTAGAGAAAACAGTGTACATCTAAGAGAGCGAGATTCTCACAGAATCCAAGGCAGTGGAAATCAGCTCAAAGGAAGTTTAAACTTAGCAGTTAATTACATGACGTGCATATGCGTACTCCCAAAAGGATGTCCAAAAAGTGCAACAATGAGAGACACCTAATGCTTACTACTATTATAACATAAGTTATGGCCTTCTGTTTCATCAACACCACACTCCCCACCCTCACTCATTTAAGTAAACCACACTGCATAGATTACTTAACTAGATAATGCTCATGAGGTAAATGTTCACAGCAATATTTCTGTTTAAACAGTGAGTTTAAACAGTGCAGTGTCAAACAGCTGTCTCCTCTTCACCCAAATGCTGGAGAACGGCTTACACTGAACACCAAGCTTCTCCCAGCTACCACACTGCCAAAGTTTTGACAAGGCAGAGTATGTAATTAAAATGGCCCCTGCAATCAAACTCTTGACAAGGACAGAAATAATACTGTTTTTAAGGTAATGCCACATCATAAAAACAAACCACATGCCATTTCTTAGCTTCCTCATTTTTATTACTGTTTGGTGGCTGAGTTTTTATATTTTATTTTCTATTTTTATATTATATTGTTTTCCTGACCAAATATTCATACCTATGACTGTCTCTCTCAACTACTGGTTAAATCCAAGACAAAGCCCTGTTGTGCAGTAGTTACATACCTTACAATTCCAACATTCTCTTGAATTAATACTGAGGTAAATAACACAAGGCTGCCATACTAAATCAACTTCATCCAATAAACCATTAAATATGCAATGTAAAACTAATCAGCCTTGTACATTTCCCAGTGTTGGTTTTACAGCAGCCTGTTTCGGTGCTCCTCAGTACTTTCCCAGTGTTTACAGCATTGTTGGGCAAAACGTTTGAGTCATAAAAACAACCAATGGCATTGCAGGATGACCTCATACCATGTGGGCTTAATTTCGACCGCACCCTATTGGCATCAGTCATAGCAGATGGGGCAGGTTGGTTGACAAGGAACACCATAAGCTCTAGTCAAGCAACATTGCTCAAAGCATCAATGCTTTTATTGCGAGTGAAGACAACAGGTCTATAGTTGATGGAAGTACCATCACAGTCTCTCTTGGACAGCATCTCAGCAATTTGCTATACTGATATGAAACGCCAAAAGTCCCTCAAAATCCTTGTGTTCACACTGCACTCTGCATCTATCCAGTACAACTGGGCAGACATGGCGACATATTGAAACGTGGTGAACTCGGTTTGAGTTTCCTTTGAAGCATTGAGATGTTGTATATTCTGCTTGTGCTGCAATGGTCTCAAGCATGGGCAATGATATAATATTTTAGTTGCAATGTTGGGAACAGGATTACTTTTAGAAGAATCAATGTTTCGGGCCGGAGCCCTTCATCAGGAATGAGGCTGGGAGCCTCGGCGGTGGAGAGATAAATGGCAGGGGGATAAGATTGTCTGACCTCATGTGCTTTTCCAGCAAGCATACTCTCAACTCTGATCTGCAGACCTCATTGTCTCCTACTATTAGGAGGACTTGTGTATGTTTGTGTGGGCAGAATAGGGTGGTTAGAAGTTTGTGCTCAGCACGTTTACTCAAAAGAAAGGCACTGTAGCTTCAGCATACCAACACCACTTTCCCGATTGTCCCCTTCCAGACTGAGTAATTACATCCAACCCTAGTGTTGAAATCGGCGAGTATAATGAGTTTGTTATCTTTTAGGACACGAAGCAAGGCTGGCACATGTCCACAATGAACAGTTCCTTGGCGGTGCTCTCAGAGTCTAGAGTGGTGGCATACACTCGGTCACTTTTAGGTTAGATTAGATTCCCTACAGTGCGGAAACAGGCCCTTCGGCCCAACAAGTCCACACTGACCCTCGAAGAGTAACCCGCCCAGACCCATGCCCCTACCACTATGGACAATTTAGCATGGCCAATTTACCTAATCTGCACATCTTTGGACTGTGGGAGGAAACCAGAGCACCAGGAGGAAGCCCACGCAGACACCGGGAGAATGTGCAAACTCCACGCAGATAGTCTGCCAGAGGCTGGAATTGAACCCAGGTCCCTGGCGCTGTGAGGCAGCAGTGCTAACCATCGAGCCATCGCGCTGCCCTGACCATGAGAAAAATACATTCAGAGAACTATCTACCCTGGCTTTGCCCCAGCAGCCATATAAGATCATTTTGACTGGCAAAGGCAATTCTACAGATGCTCCTTTCCATGGAGCTCTTGCCTTTCCAGAAAGGGCCACTGTCCACCTTCTTCAGCATTCCTTCTCCACAGCTCCTTAGATGATGATGTCAATCTTGAGGTTTTGATGTTGGCTTGAGACAACGACAGCTTGCCTTTGGGGATATCTATGAAAGTCAGATACATACCATCAACATTGTCGGATCTTCCATAAACATCACCTGAATGGATCATGAATAAGAGGCATCCAATAAGCAGGCTTCCTAAGCATAACTGCGACAATTCATGTGGAAACTGTAGTCATCGGGCGATTACTTCAGAATGCCAAATTGTGGCTTTCCATAGTGTACTCCCTGTTTCAAGCTGAAAACCTGTCAAAGACCACAGGATGGCAACGTTTTAATGATACCATGAAAGGCTACCTGAAGATCGGCTTTGACCTCAACAGTTGGGAAGTGTGTGCACCGGATCATCTACAATGGCAGGCCCTGCTTCGCCAAGGTGTAACTGCCATTGAAGCAAGGTGGATGATGAAGGCCAAAGATGTGAGAACAAAAACAAAGTTTAAGACACACAACCACTCATTGACCACAGATTGACCAACTAACAACTGATTGTTGATGTGGAATATAGTTGTTTTGTTTAGTTATTTTTAAAATGCTGTTTCTTCTTTAGCCTTTTATTCTCTCTTTTCTACCCCCCCCTTCACTGACTTCATTCCTGTCTTCCAGCCTTTCTCTCTACCTCTTACTCCATTTTTTTTTCTCTGTTTCTCTCCCTCTCCTTAGTCTGGGCTTGAATGATAAACATCTTGCTCATTTCTAGTGACAGCCAAGAAAGCAGTAGTGCCTGAGCTGCTGGATGCAAGCAAGACATTGGCTGACAGTGTTTTTTCTTCATTAATTTCTGCTTCCTCTTCAGACTTCCATACCAATGATTGAGCAGGTGACAGTTCTTGAGCATCTGGAAGGATAAGAGGAACGACAGGTAGATTTTGGATGAGCAGGGAACAGGAAAAGCAAAAGGCACACGCTCACACCACATGCAGTTTGTAAATCAGGATAGTTTGTGAAATGAGATAAAAGCTAGGAAAATACTGTCATCTTAAATGTTTCCAGTCCTACAGCTGGTAAGAGCCTCAAAAATGGCCATTCCTAATGATTACTAGCAGCATTTCAAATTGAAAAAGGTACATACAACACTTTCTCGTCATGCACTGTTGCCTTAATTTATCTGACATCTGTCCTGCAGGAAGAAAGTCTGTCAATAAGAGCAGATTGTTTGAGTAACGGTACTGTCATGCTTGAAAAGCTAGCAGTGTGGAGAAGCTCCAAGATTTTAGTATGGTGTTCACAGTGGTGCTAAGAATATGAGGATGAGGCAAAACTGGGGTGAGGGTGGGTCAGTGCTGGTGAACTGGGCAGTGTGCAAGGCTAATGGTTCATTTGTTAGGATGCGACATCAAGAGATACATTCACTGACTTTGACCATTCATATCAGATCATTTAACTTCTTGTGGCACTACATTTAGACCCTTTTTGCTAAATCGCTGGCACTGGTCGAAACTGCTATTTACATGCATTGCCTTTGAAGTGGCTGCTTGAAGGGCCTCCTGGCACCAGAGGGAAAAGGACATCTTTTCTGCTGCCCATCGTTTGCACTATGGCCTTCAGGGTTGTGTCACACAACTTTTTAAAACTCATAGCATCTTCTGCTATCAATCCCAGTACACTCAGGTAGGGGAGTTGAGGGGAATTATATTCATTAAGAGGGTGGTGGGAATCTAGGGCACCCTGCTGAAAGGATAATGGAAGCATCAGTCCTGAATGCATTTTTTTTAAGTTACTTGGACGTGAACTTGAAGTGCCGTAACCTACATACCAAGTGCTAGAAAATGGGATTAGACTCTGGGTCAGCTTTCTAAAAAAAAGTCTTTCTAGTAAGACTTATAATACATTGAAGCAGCTACAGTGATCATTAAATTGACATAATCTTGATGGCAAAGATTGCACAGTTAAAGGAAATCTGTCTTCTGTAATTAACAAAGTTCATTAACAGAGAGGTTAGCGTTGCAAAGTAAGCTAACCCACAGTGTCTTAGCCGCCCTACATCATTATATATGACATTATGGGACAACTGTTGTGGATTTAATGTCCTTTAATTCTAAAAATATCTGAACATGTTTCCTCATTATATATATTGTCAATTCTGGTGCATTTAAAGTTGAATAGTTATGAAGGTCGCAGTCATAACATATATGCAATCCTGCAACTAATAAGCGTTGAGGTGCAAACGTGACCCATCTTTCTGTGTTGCAAGTGTAGGATAATATTCACAAACATCTCAAGTCTGCATGGGTAGAATATGGTAAGATTTTTGTTATTATTTATAACACAATCCAACATTTACACGGTATCACAGGACAGAAACTGAGTCAAGGGTAAATGTAAAAAAAAAAGCAATAATAGTGCTTTTGAACAGTACGTCTCGAGAACTTCAAAAAAGCCTTTAGTACAGAAAATATTGTGCCCAGGCTTATGGTCCAGAAGATTCCTGAATTGCCTTGCAAATACTCCATAGAAATGAAAAGATTTTCAAGCAAACAAACATTGTCTAAGTGGAAGTATTATTGTCAGTTGTTGATAATCTAAAAACATTACAAAGAAGGAAACTGAGTATTGCTGAAAAAGATACATATTGTCAAAGCAATAAGATGTACCGAATTTCAAATGATCACAATAATTTGTACAATAAAATTAATACAGGAGAAAAGGGTGCTAATTCGTTGATAAGGCTACTCTAACTGTCTGAGGAATTGCCAGGTGTTACTTCAAAAGCTGCAAAGCTGGAACATTTTGTTTGCAGATAACATTAAATATGCCATTTCCAGCAAATGTAAAAGAGCCACATTATGAATGGTTTATGATTCACAAGGATGTACTGCTCGCATTGCACTCTCACTGAAATTCACATGCAACAATATAGTTATGCAATCATCACTATGTTTGTAATAAATAAACCATACTCAAGGAGCCATGCTTTCAAAGTCCAAAACAACAATTCTGTAATTTGGCTGCATTTTCTGAGGAATCCTTTGTGTGTTATGAGCGACATTGATGTCTCATTTAAGGCAGTCAGCCATATTTGCAATCTGGTTTATTTACAGTTGTTAGATGCATACACAGGGATCCATTCTCGACAAGCAAAAGGATAAGTTCAAGCCTTTTACCTTATTTGCTTGGAACGTTGCATAGACAATAGTTCCTTATTGTTTTTTCCATGGCCAAAGTTGAGTCACCAAGCAATGAGCATCTTTTCTCCTGTACCATAAAATGCTTTTAGCCACCTGTAATTTGGCACTCACGTTTATCCTGATGACTGCAAGATGAAAACCTTCAGCAATATGCTGTTTTTCAGCAGTATTCAAGTTGCAAGTTACAACTAAGAATATTCACATCATTTTCTTGCTCTTGTCCTCTAAGACCTCTAAATATATTTGTTTAAATAGTGTTTAGAGAAAACAGAAGCTTTGTTCCAATTCGTTCACGCCAACCAGACATTCCAATCTGGGCCGAGGGATGGCAGATGGAGTTTAATTTAGATAAATGTGAGGTGTTGCATTTTGGTAAGGTAGACCAGGGCAAGCATTTGGTCTAAATTCCTCTGAACACTTCCTCTTCATATATCTTTCCGCCCATGACTTTTAAATGTTGAAATTATACCTGCCTTCACCACCTTCTCAGGCAGCATATTCAACACACGCACAACCCTTTGTATCCTTTTTAAATCTTGCCTCTCTCGCCTTAAACCTATGTCCTCTAGTTTTGATCTCCCCAACTCTTGGTAAACGATCTTGGCTGTTCACCTTATCCATGTCCCTCATGATTATATAAACCTCTTCAAGATCACCCCTCAGACTCTGAGGCTCCAGGGAAAAAAGCTCCAGCCTATATAGCCTTTCCCTATCATTCAAACCCTCTAGTACTAGCAACAACCTCTTAAATCTTTTCTGCACCCTCTCAATTTTGACAATATCTTTCCAATATCAAGGAGACCAGAATTGCACACAATGCTCCAAAAGTGGCCTAACCAATGTCCTGGACAACCACAACATGATGCCCCAGCTCCTATAGTGTTCTGGCCAATGAAGATAAGCATGCCAATGCCTTCTTCACCATCCTTTGTACCCATGACTCCAATTTCAAGGAACAACACACCTGAACCCTTAAGTCTCTTTGTTCAACAAAATTCTCCAGAGTAGGACCAAAAACAGTGTAAGTCTTGGCCTAGTCTGCCATACCAAAATGCAACAGCTCACATTTATCGGAATTAAGCTCCATCTGCCATTCCTTGGCCCATTTTCCCATCTGATCAAGATCCCAATGTACTCAGAAATAATTTTCCTCTCGGTCCACTGCACCATCTATTTTGGTCTGATCTGCAAACTTAGTAACCATACTTCCTACATTCACAACCAAATTTGTTGAAGACATCACTTGAATTCTTGGTTTGAAAGTATAACCAAGTCTGTCTATGTAAACGAGTTAAATTAACAGATGAGATAAAGATGTTCAGAAAAGAGTGCTTCAGCTTCAACTGTTTAAGTTAATTTAGCTCCAATTGTCTCAAACGTTCAAAACAATTATTCTGATGAGATCAAAACTTACTCGTCAGCAGAAAATATAGAAGCAACTGAAAAAGTTGCAAAAAGCATATTTCTTAATGAGCGATTTTTAAATCAGGAGCAGTTCATTCAAATAACACTACATTGATGCTTTCATTTTGTCTGAAGTTGTGCACTTTGGAGGCTAGTCTTTTGCTCTATTGAGAACTTTTAGAAAGCAGTTCCTGCATTATTTCTAGACTGAATTAAAACTATGGTCCCCTCCACACTGGCTAATCCTTGTCACACAGAAACTCCAAGCATGGTACAGAACAGGACTCATTCAACTTATCCCTGATACCTCACTTTAAACATAAATGAACTATCTATTTTACTTAATCCTTCAGTGAATTATATCGATATAGTTCTAAATAGCATAGTGGGTGATATTTTGTTGTTTAAACAAAAGCTGATTTCAGCCACATAAATGAGGGTCTATGTTAATAGAGTATGAAGTTCACCCAAGGTAAATGTTTTGCTAGCAAAGTGGCTCAGTAGTTAGCGTGTCTGCCGCATAGTGCCATGGACATGTGTTCAATTCCAGTCTTAGGTGACTGTGTGGAATTTGCATGTTTTCCCTCTGTCTGCTCCAGTTCCCTGCCACAGTCAAAAGATGTTAACATGAGGTGGATTGGCCATGCTAAATTGTCCACGAATGTACAGGCTAGGTGGATTAGCCATGGTATATGTAAAGTTATGGGAATAGGGTGGGTGAGCTGGATCTGGGTGTGATACTCTTCAGAGGGTTGATGCAGACTCAATAGGTCAATTGGCCTTCCCTGCACTATAATAAAACAATTCAAATGATTCAATGAAAATAATTGTGTTATATGAAATGGCTACATCAGGAAATATTAATTATTATTTTTGGATTTCATTCAAGTGAAATATCATCCTGTAAGCAGTAAAATTGTTTTGTTCATTTCCAACTTTTCCCTGTATATTTTTGACAACATTGAGTAAGATGCACAGTATCATGATTCACATGAATCATCACAGTTTTGTAACTCAGCAACATTAATTCATCATAAAAAGGCTTTACCTTTGAGAAGAAGTTATGTACATTATTGTGATCTGCTGCATTCATGAAGACAGATTCTCTTCAAAAGTTAGACAACATCATATTTATTCACTTTTAAGATGGCAAACATCAGCAGATCCAAAATAGTATGTAGATTCCATTCCAACATAATAATATATTTATCTGAAGTCAGCATTAAGTTTTTTACCAAAACAAAAAACACAGGAAATAATTTCAGTCCTGGTAATGCTCTAAACTCAGTCAGAATTGCAGTGAAAATTAATGTCCTGGTTTCAATTAGCAGATAAACATTCATGCTCAAAATATGCTTTACTACATGCATGCTGTAGATTACATTTTGCGCTACAATTTGGAAATAATCAGGAATTTTTTGTGACAAAATGGCTGCGAAAACATGATATGGGTAATATGGCAATTTAAACTCCTTAAAAAAAACATGGAAAGTGCTGTTAGAGTGACCATGTTTCCTTGGTGTTCTTCTGAAGGTTTATTTTATCTCACACGAGGATTATTTTTTCCAATATTATGGGAGTTATCTAAACTCTAGACAAGCATCATAAAAGATCATTTTATGAAAACAGTGTTACCTTGCCTTCCAATATATATTACTCTTATTCTTAATTTTATCTCTTTAATATATTTTATCTCTTTATCTATCACAACAACAAGGATAAACTGCAGTTTTATTATATTCAACTGGTAAGCATGAGAAGAAAGGAAGAAATAAATGATGATGTAAAGGGTAAATAAGTGCTAAACTTAATGCCAAATTAATATTAGAAATCAGGAGTTAATTTTTAAAAATGAGTTTTAAGAATTTTTTAAAATGATGGGACAAGGGAGGCAGTTTAGACAAGGTATTTCCACTGCCATATGGACTGAACAGAGCATAGAACAGGTTTCAGCCATTTAATCACTCAAGCCTGCTCCATCAGTCAATTGAATTATAGCTATAATGTGACCTAAATCTTTGCAACACATCACTTAATATCTTTGACCAACAATAATCTAGCTAATCCAAATTCTAAAATCAACAATCGACAATTGGTCATTGGCTGCCAAGACAGAAGAAGGTTTCAAACTTTCACCACTCCAGGAAGAACCAGAAGATTGAACTGTGCCAGATTGTGTACTAGGTTGTAATATTGAGAGGGGAAATAAATCAGAAGACAAGAATAAGGATTTTAACTTGAATGCACTTGGAGACAGACACCCAATGCAGGTCAGCAAGAGTAGGTTTATTTTGCAGAGTCGACCCTCCAATGGCATTGTGCCACATAAAGGGGTATTCATCACCAAATTAGTGAGTGCTGTTTACAAAAAGTGTTCATATTGGGTCAATGAAGACAATGAGACAAAAAAACAAACTTCGCACACACTACAAAGCAGCATGAGTGATAAACTGTACTCACAACAATGTGTGTGAATTGAGGAGTATCTCTTGAATTCACAATGATGGCTGAGGTACTGTGTTTTTGACACCTGGAAGCCCCGCTATAAATTTGTTCTTTGTGCTTAATGTACAGTTCTTATGATGTCTTCTGCAAATATCTTCATTCAT
The DNA here is from genome assembly GCF_020745735.1 of Hemiscyllium ocellatum. Taxonomy (NCBI): domain Eukaryota; kingdom Metazoa; phylum Chordata; class Chondrichthyes; order Orectolobiformes; family Hemiscylliidae; genus Hemiscyllium; species Hemiscyllium ocellatum. Next base: position 22,993,540 of record NC_083415.1, on the reverse strand, counting down.
TTGTACATTACCTGCATAAAGATGTTTTTCTTTCAAGAGCCATTGAGGGTTGAACTTTTTCAGTTCTTTACATAGCCAGGAAGAATCCACCGCCAGAATTTGTTAGCAGGTTTGTGGCTGCATGTTCTGAGAGCTGCCAAGTCTTTGAATTTTTATTTTTGTTTTATATATAAGTTGATGCCTTTAAAATAAAAAAGGTCATTGGTTGCTGCATGGGTGTATTACTGTGCAACCTATTGCGAGAGTTCTAAATCATCAAGATAGACATTTCCTCTTTAAGAGCAGAACTTCCTGAATTCTTACATATTATGCATCAATATCTAGCAAGTGGCAAAAAAATCTGTGATACATCAGTAAGAGGAATAATGAAACAATTATATAAAGGAACATGCATTAGTCAGAGATAAAATATTGCTAACATCTGAAACTGGTACACCTTACTAAATACAGCCTCAGCAGTAAAACTACTGCAGATGTAACTAATGTAATGAAAAATATTTTGTCATTTAAGTCCTGGCTGTTTAATCGAGTGTACAAAAGGGGAACACCAGCTGTGCAAGCACATTCTGAAGTTATTAATGTACATTAAGACAGGCAAAATAAGCAAGAACATACTGGTTGAAGCCTGCATATGCAGTAGGAGCACACAATTATTTTGTGAATTGATTATACAGGCTTTGCAATGATTAGTGGGAAGACTTTCAGCCCACCCCATGAGAGAGCAAAGGTCTTGCTTGTAAGGGGGGGCAAGCTGTATATCGTACTACTGTTAATCAGTGTGTGTTCTGTTACACTTTAGCTTTGCAATGATAGCACAGCTTTGACATGGGAACTGTGATCTACAGAAGGCATGTGACAGCTCCTGTGGCAATCAGTGAATTGAAACAGGATCCCATTGTTTCAGACGGACATGTGCCTAACTCTGCCAGATGCCACATTATCATATCATTGTTGGCCAACTGTGATTGAAAAACACAAAATGCACTCCTGTGTTCTGAAGTTTGTATACTGTGTAATTTGGTGGTGAGGAATGAAAAGGTGTACATTAACCTGGGGTTCCCCTATAAACTACTGATTACGGTGAGGTGAATGGAATGTAAGTGCTAACTTGGGTTCTGGCCAAAATGAATATTCTAAGTCCTTGAAATTAAGCTGCAAGATGATTGATAAACAATTAACACATTTTATTCAAATTTCCTTTGTTAATTTAGTGGAAGTATTAACTAATTGCAATCAATAGATTAACATCTCAGCTAAAAGCATAGTAGAATGAGAAGCTTCAACTGAAACCATTCAGAACTGGATTTTCAGAGTCAGGATGTTTCTGCAGCAATTTACCAATAGTGGGCAGGACACTGATATCACCCCATCCCATTACAGATATCCAAGTTGTTAGAACAGGAGAGTGGGCATGGCATGAATTTTACAGAGGGAAATACAACCTCAGTAGTGCCATTTAGACTGCGTACAGAGATTGAACAAACATCAATTTAGTTGATGTAATACCTTAATGAACTAATTCTGCAGAGGCAGGTACCCCATCGCCAAATCCACTTTAGTGACGTATGGAGAGTCCTTGACACTGATCCAGCTCTCAGAGTGAGCAGTGTTTGACACTCCTGTTCTTTTTTTTTTCTTTTTTTAAAAAAGTTTTGTCTTAAGAGCAATCCGGGCCGATCAGAGTTTTAGATTAGATCACTTAGTGTGGAAACAGGCCCTTCGGCCCAATCTGTCAGCTAGAGCTCCCTGACTGGACCAGATTAGATTAGATTAGATTACTTATAGTGTGGAAATAGGCCCTTCAGCCCAACAAGTCCACACCGACCCGTTGAAGCGCACCCACCCATTCCCCTACATTTACCCCTTTACCTAACACCACGGGCAAATTAGCATGGCCAAATCATCTGACCTGCACATCTTTGGACTATGGGAGAAAACCGAGGCACCCGGAGGAAACCCACGCAGACACTGGGAGAATGTGCAAACTCCACACAGTCGCCTGAGTCGAGAATTGAACCCGGGTCTCTGGCGCTGTGAGGCAGCAGTGCTAACCACTGTGCTGGCCACTAATATTAACAGCCCCAATCAGGGAACTCATATCCTATGATGTCCAGTTGGTTAATATCATCAGTGATTAGGCATTTGTGGGTACGGCAGATGCTGGAGATCAGAGTTAAGATTAGAGTGGTGCGGGAAACGCACAGGTCAGGCAGCATCCAAGGAGCAGGAAAATCGATGTTTCGGGCAAAAGCCCTTCATCAGCCAACCAGATATCCTGATGAAGGGCTTTTGCCCAAAATGTTGATTCTCCTGCCCCTCGGATGCTGCCTGACATGCTGTGCTTTTCCAGCACCACTCTACTCTCACTATCATAGTGATTACTTGCAGCATGGGAATGATAAATTGAAATGGTACATGTAAACACTCTTGATGGGAAGATTAGGTCTATTTTAGCAGCAAGGGCAGAACATTGTTAAATTGACTGTTGTTTACGCATAAAGAAAGTAGGCTGAATTTTTGGTGAGAACATTTTTTTTTAGATTAGATTAGACTTAGATTAGACTTACAGTGTGGAAACAGGCCCTTCGGCCCAACAAGTCCACACCGACCCGCCGAAGCGCAACCCACCCATACCTCTACATTTATCCCTTACCTAACACTACGGGCAATTTAGCTTGGCCAATTCACCTGACCCGCACATCTTTGGACTGTGGGAGGAAACCGGAGCACCCGGAGGAAACCCACGCAGACACGGGGAGAACGTGCAAACTCCACACAGTCAGTCGCCTGAGTCGGGAATTGAACCCGGGTCTACAGGCGCTGTGAGGCAGCAGTGCTAACCACTGTGCCACCGTGCCGCCCAAATATTGGATTGCTTTGTTTGATAGGTCATGCAGTGTAGATTAGAGTCAAAAAGTCTGGTCATCCAGTTTCAAAAAGCTTTTTATTGTCAATTCCCCAACAGCTATTTTATGACTTGATGAATGCTTGGCTGACTTTGGCTACACTGTTCTCAGCATGATATTCTAAGTCAGTTTTATTGATAGTTTAAAGATGCAGTGAAAATATTAGCCATCTTTGATGGAGGTTCAGAATCAATTTGCTTCGAGTTAAAGATGAATCACTGCAGAAAATTTAAAAAGTTTAGTGAAGACTTTATTTAATCTACTGAAAGTCTATCATTATTTTTACCTCCATATGCTTCAGAGGTTTGCCCATGGTGAGTACTGAGTAAGTGGCTATGGAGGTGGCAGGAAGGGAATGGGTGTGAAGAGTGAAGATTACATGGACCTAACAGCTTCTAAAACCAACTGGGACAGAGTCTCCAAGTACCAAGGCAAACCTTCTAATGAGTCCATCTGAGCACTCACCTGCCCCTGGGGTAGCTAAGATCTCTTTCCAGGGTAAGTGACCCAACTGAATGCCACTCTCAATTCACTGGGCTCAATATAATGCATAGAATTTAAAAGCCCAAATTTATAAGAGACTAATAAAAATGTTACAAGTTTCTATCTAACATCCCTGATTGCAGCTGAAATTAATTTATGTTTGTTCGCAGGAAGTACATGTCACTGCCGAGGGCTGCATTTCTTGCCCACGTCTGTTTCTTTAAATGACCAATAGTAATAGCTGAACCCTTTTGGCAATGGGCAGAAACAGTGAATTAGAAAGACAAGATGAAAATGTTGTTTTGATTCTGAATTACATCATTTAGCTCTCATTTTTCCTGAGTTATGTACATCCTGTTTCTTTTAGAGGCTCCAGCCACAAGAATAGAGCTCCACCTGAAAATCAAGACTATTAGCAATTCTGTGATAATTTGGCATTTCATTAATTGTATAAGTTTGTCCTGCTACTGTTGAATTTGCCATTTGGTAGTAGTATGAAATTTATCATCATTACCTCACTGTAATATTGTGGTCCATTTTTCTCACTATTGATATATTTTTAGGGATATGTAGGTAATACAGGGATAAATAATACAAATTAAATAGTATAGATGCGGTTCGATTATACAGCTTATTTAACAGCTCAGATTGCACCTTGCACTTTCAGATCACCATGTATGTGTATCCTGCATGCTTCAGTTGAATTGCACAAGACAATTGCTCAAGCGGTTTCATCTGGGTCCTCGCTTATTACCATATTCCATTCTTAAAGCAACCCAACTCTTAAAATAGTAATACTCATCCTCTTCTCACCTCCCAACACAAGATAAAATTACATACACTAAGGTTGAACCTACGTATACATTTGGGAATTTATAAAGCTAATTGGACAGAATAAATTTTTAAAATTATTAACTGTTTAAGACACTAAGATCTGTATAATGTGTCATGGTTTGACAATCCTTCATTATCATGCTACAAGATAAATTTCTTGAGGTTTGGACTTCATATTTAGGTGTTCTTTTTGTACTGGGCTGTTGAAATTTTGCATGTTGTTAGCGTGTTGATTGTTGTCCTGAATGTCTCCTGACCTTTAATATCCAAGCTTGTGTGTTTCTGATCACAATTGAAATATTATATAGCTCCCCGAGTTGACATTTGTTCCTCCACAATATTGTTCCACCTGGTGCATGACTTACTAAGACCGAGGCTCAGAGTCTGTTTTGGATACCATGTTCCTCATGAAGGCTGTAGGACTCTGACCTCCTGTCCTATGAAACAAGTAGGTAATTTACATCCACATCTTTGTTCTCCCTTATCTTTCAAGTATGTCCTTTATCTCAGAGAACTTGGGCAAGTGATGCCAAGTTGCCCTAATTTGCTTTCCAAACATTCTCCTGTGACAGTAAACCAATAGAGAGAAATGTAGCTGTTTTGCTATCCGCTGCAAACCACAGTATCAAAGTTGCATCTCTATAATTTTACTAAAAATCAATCTAGGTGGAGTATTCGTTAGTGATCTGCACTAAATCACTGGAAAATAATTACAGACCCTTGCCAAAGTGAATTGCTTACCAAACAGATACATATGGAATCACGTGATACCAGCCATTAGAATAAGTGTAAGATACTCAATGCTTGTACACATTGCTTGTGTTTACAACAGACTTTTGTATCCAAATGAAACTGATTTGCCATCTTGCATGATGCACATTCCTCATCCTTTCCGCAAAGGATTAACTTCCAGAACAGTTCTCTTCCTTGATCCAAATATCGTAGCATAAGAGTTTCTACTAGTAATGCTTTTTTGCATTATTAGAATACAAGATGATGGTCTTCCAGTGAAGAGTTCTCTTAATGACATTTTGGTCAGAAACATTTGGCATGGTGCTAAGGAATTTTAAAATTTAAGACATCTCTGCTGCAGGTCTTGTTTGCCTTGGCAACATATTCAATTTTGTTTGGGTCAGGATAGATCTCCTAGCTTTATTACAGAGAACAAAATAAATTGATCTGACCAACTGGTCTCTCCTGCTGCAACTGGTATCTTGGTGTTTTATTAAATGGTTACAACATTGAAGTTTGTGCATCTCGGTAATCCCACTATTGCTGGTGCTCCCCTGTCCTTCAGGTAAAAATATATATCGTTTCCATGCAGATCTCCCATAGTTGCATTTCAAAATTAACACACTATTGCAATGGATGGGATCAAAATACATCAGAATTCTGATCAGTAGGATATTTGAATTAGCTCCTTTGCCAACTTTGGTTTCATTTAGTGTGCTAGTCAATTTTCTTCAGGCATTTGATAACTATTTGAGTTCATCCACAACATGGAAAGCCTGTTCATCTTAAGGCCACAGGTTGTTCCACTCTGAACCTTTGCCTAGCCAGTCCTGCTGCTAACCTCACGCGTATGTTTACATTTATACAGATCATTGGCATATTCACCATTGTTGCTGCATACATACTGCAAACGCTTTTCGTTTGATTATATCCCATTGTAACTTAAGACAGTATTTTAGGAAGCAGACTTCTTACCTAGGTGAGCCCAATATAATTTTTGCACTTCATGACTCGCAAAGATCTTGGAATGCATGATAACTTGCTGGTAGATGTAATAGCCTGCACTTCCCAAACGGCTTACTTGCTTTATCTTTTCCATCTGATGCAGCAATATCAAAACTGCACCTAACGAACGTAGACATGTCAATTTTACTGCTCCTCGGATGCTGCCAGGCCTGCTGTGCTTTTCCAGCACCACTCTGATCTAAACTCTGGTTTCCAGCACCTGCAGTCCTCACTTTTGCCTATCTGCTCAAACAACTCAGCCTCTAAAAGATCCCAGTCTCACTAAGAGACTGATCAAGTGTTTCCTGTGGCTGATGTCTTTGCGATACCTACTCTGATGGTGAATTCTAAAGCTTACTTTTGTACAAAGTTGATTTTCCTTATCATAATCCTCTGGTTCTCTTGAAACAGGCCTGAACTGTTAACTTTACATAGCCCTTTATTTCCAATCATTCTGTTAATTTTCATTACTTTCTTATCTGGTTCTCTGACAGCTAAAAGTAAAAATGAATAGCTCCATCTTTTATTGAAGGAGCTTCATATCAGATAGGATATCGGTGATCTTCCAGTTCATGTTAGGGAATGTGGTTGTCATCTTTGTGATATTCCCCATCTTTTGCACACGCCATCAACGTAGACAAGATTTATAATAGTCCTACTGCTAAAATGGTACTGGGAGTGGAGATTCAATAATGCAGCTGCTGTGTTTCGTTTTTGAAAAGATTCTACACTGTGTTCTTTCCATCAGCAGCTCAAGTTTTTTTAAAATATAAAACAGTTTTTTTTTAATGCAGTGATCACGAGATTGTCTTGTTAGTCCTTTTGCTTCCACAATCCAATTCAGAAGCAACTCACTACCTGCATGGACCTGGATATCCAGAAATCATGCACTCACTGTTTCTACAAGGACTTTTGTTTTCTCTAGGGTCTGATGTAAATATACTTCTCTACTGCTTCCAATCTTGTCTGGAGGTTTTCAAGCTCGCATCACTGTCTTTATTTCTTAAGAAGATTCCCCAACACTGATCACCATACCATTTCTCCTGTGTTGTTGGTAAAAAGCACAGGTTAAGGAGTGTGGGTTCAGTTTACTTTAAAATCTTATGCAGATTTATTAAAAGGCACAGACTACAGCTCATACTCACATACAAGTATATATGTAACTGGACTCTAACTTTCTTCTGCTTGACTGCAGATAGCAATTGGTCATGGAGTTTCATCCTGATCTTTGACTCATCATCGTGTCCAGCTTTTAAAGCAACATTTCGCGAAAAGCAATAATGCACTAACTTCTAAAAGTGTTTTATGAATTTGGGAATGAAAAGAAAAGAGGAGAAAAGAAAAGATTTTTTTTACCCTGACCAGGGCCTCAATTTGTGGAATTGGTTGCAAGCAAAGATCACTGAATCACAGCAGGAAAGCAGATTCAAAATTGAACTAGTTGATGGATATGAGAAGGAGGGTGGACACATTGATTTATTAACAAAAGATGAATGTATTTAAAAATTCCAAATCTTATGTTTTCAAGATCAAATAAAGCAGCTGAACCTTCTCATCAGTTTGGATTGGTTGAGAACACTGCTGTCCAAGACATCAGTTTAGGGGTTTAGGTGCAACTCCAAAATTTGAGTTCATTATACACGGTGCTCTAACAATGCAGCCCGCATCATCAGATTTGTTATCGTGTTCAAGGATTTAAAATCAAGACTCAATTTGTCTGTTCAGGTAATATTAAATACTAATTACACCAAGAAAAGCAGTACAGTTCTGTGTGGCCTAACCAACATTCCTCTTTGAACTAACATTGTCATACTAAAGTTATTGCTGCTCATGGGATCCTGCTGTGTGCAAGGTGATTATTGCACTCACCTACATAACAACGATGCCTATTTTTCAAAACAGTTTTTTGTATGTCATGTCCTCTGGTAAGTGCTTTTTAAATTCAAGTTCTGTCTTTCACCAAACGAAGACTTGAGACCAAGTATAATTAATGTGCATTTTTTTTTAATGAACTCAACAATCTCCTGTAAAAGGACTGTAATTGTTGCCAAGAAGCCAACTCTTTGAATAATAACATCTCTGACACTGAGCCAAACATTAATTGTACAAAACGTAGAATAAAAGTATTCTTTGCAAAGGCTGTAAATGCTATAGACCACAAGACATTGAACAAAATGAGGCTATATGGCCCATCAAGACTGCTCCACCATTCAATGAAACCATGGCTGATCCAAATGACTGCACCTCCACTTTCCTGCCTTTTGTCCATAACCCCTATTCACTTAGTGATTATGTATCTGTCTGTCTCAACAATAAATATAATTAACCAAACCATCTGCAGTAACAAAAAACCTCCAAAGATTCACTATCCTCAAAGAAGAAATTCCTCCCATCTCTGTCCCCACTGGTTGATCTCTTACTCAGACTATGCCCTTCAATCTAAGATTCTCTGACAGGAAAAACTAACCTTGCAACATTCACCCTGTTTATATGTTTCATGTCATACCTCACTGGGACAGCATGATGAAAATCAAGGCTCTCGATTGCTGCAGTTGTCACAGAAGTTCAAGATTTTACACAAGTACACAAAATTCCAAAATATACCTGATATTGAGACCCACATGGACAGCAAACATCAACCACGTTTCTGTACTTTACAAGAATTGCTATTTATTACATGTAAATAGATTAGGTCACCATTTGAATCTCCTGGTTAAAACTCTGACCCCCTTGTAAAACTTTCCCTACACATTCATTCAGATCGACATAAAGCAAAACTGTCTTGGGTGGATGGAAAGACTGGAAATGTAGGTCAATGGTCATCATCCACAGAGTTCACAGAGGTGCTCCTTTTGGCTTATCAGGACTTGCAGCTTCTTGACCATCTTTCTCACAGCAAGTGATGGGAGAAAGTAAACTTGCTCGCATCAGGCTTGAGGTGTTTCTTACTGCAGAGGGAAGGACAGCTCTTCTTTTCCAGAGGTCTGACGCTCCTGGCACAAATATTAATGGAAGCGGTTGTGGATTTAGAAGGTTCCATGGACAGAGCTTTGGTAAGTTTCTGCCTCGCATCTTGTTTGGTACACAATGCTACGGTGTTGGAGGGAGTGAATATTTTTGGAGTTTCTCATTCGTTGTCTTCCAACGAATACAGGTCGAACCCCTCAACCATTCCCATAAGAAAATCCCTCTACACACGGGATCAATCTAGTGAACTTTATTTAGACTGTTTCTAATGCCAATATCTTTCTGTAGATGAGCAAACTAAAACTCTTCACAGTATTCTAGGTGTGATCTAAATAGTGTATTACATTGTTTTAGCAAGTCTGCTTGGCACACCCGCCTCATTCCTGAAGAAGGACTTATGTCTGAAACGTCGATTCTCCTGCTCCTTGGATGCTGCCTGACCTGCTGCGCTTTTCCAGCAACACATTTTTCAGCTCTGATCTCCAGCATCTGCAGTCCTCACTTTCTCCTTTTAGCAAGTCTTTCCTACTTTGAAAATCCATCCCTTTTGCAATAAAGACTTACATTCCATTTGCCTTTTCGATTACTTGCTGATTTTATATGCTAGCATTTTTGTCAGTTATGCACAAGATTCCCACATCATCTTGTGCTGTGGCTTTCTGGAGTTGCTCCCCATTTAAATAGTTCTTCTGCCAAAGTGTTAAAACTCAAATGTTGTGACATTATTTCCCAAGTTTTCACCGACTCAATTAACTTGCCCATGTTCCTATGTAGACAATGTGATCCTCACCAGCTGCCTTCCTACCTATTCTTACATTATCCACAATCCTGGTGATAGTAAGGTTAGTTCCTACATCCAATTCATTAATGTAAGACATAAATGTCTGATACCCCAGCACTGATCCCTATTGCACTTCTCTAGTACTAGGTTGCCATAGTGAAAATGCCCCCACTCCCAATTCTTTACCTTTGGTGACTTACCCAATCCTTTATCCATTTGAATATACAAATCCAAACATGATAAGGCTACTTCATAAGATAAGAGCCTATGTGCAGTACCTTATCAAATGCCTTTTTGAAATCCAAATATATGACATCTACTGGTTTCTGTTTCCTAGCCTGCTTTACACCCTCTCAAACAACTGAGAAATTTGTTAGACATGATTTCCCCCTCATAAAGCCATGCTGATTCTGCTTAAAAATATTAAGTATTTAAATGTTCTACGATTACATCCTTTCTAATAAACTCGAACATATTTCCACTTCTAGATGTTAAGCCAACTGGCCAATAGTTACCTAATTGCTGTCTCCTTCTCTTTTTTAAATTAGGGTATTAAATTTGCAGTTTTCCAATCCGATGGATCTTTCCAGAATTCAAGGAATCTTGGAAGATTACTACCAGTGCATCCACTACATATACTTTATATATACTTTCTTTAAAATATGAGGATGCAAGCCATCAGTTCCAAGGGACTTATCAGCATTTTGTCCCATTAGTTTCCTCAGTACCTTTTACCAATTGTTAGTTATTGTATTGATTATGTCTTCACCTTTTCATCCTTGATTATTTAGTATGCTCAGAAAGCTATTAATGTCTTTTACTGAGAAGACTGATGCAGGATATTTACTCGATTTCTCTGTGATTTCCTGGTTCCATTACTTCCTCGGCCTGATTCTACAAGGACTTTCCAGTCGCTTTGCCCTCTCTTTTTTTTATAGTTAAAAAGGATTGTTGTTTGTTCTGATATTACAACAAGTTTACCCTTAATGTTTATTTGGATCTCCTTTATTGTTGTTTTGATCATCTTTTGTTGGGTTTAAAATTTTCACATTTTCTGGTTGCCACGTTGAATTTTTTTTTCCTTTCAATTTGATGCTATCCTTAATGCTCTTGCTTAACCATAATTGCTGTCTAACCTTCCTATGACGTTTCTTCATCACCAGGATATATCTTTGTTGAAAGTCATTCTGCCTTTGTTCCTCAACTGCATTGTCTGCTAAAAAAAAAGCTTTTCAGTCAGCTCTAGCTAATGCTGCCTTCAGTCCTTCATAATTACTTTTTAGTTAAGTTCAGCACAGTTGGTTCCAAACCAAATTTCTCTCACTCAAAATAATTGCTAAATTCTACCAATAGTTAGGGTTTCCTGCAGATCTTTTCCTGTGAGATCATTTATTAAATCTGCCTCATTGCATTTTACCAGATCCAAAAACACTGATCTCTAATTGGATCCACATTTCTTGGAAACCACCCTAATTATACACTATGATATGTTCTTCACGGTTATCTCTGCCAATTTGATTTTGCCAATCTACATGAAGATTAAAATCATCCATGATAAATGTACTGCTTTTTTACATGCCTTAATTACCTCCTAATTTAATTTTGCTTCATTTTATCATATTTATGACTTCTGTCACTATTTCAGGACTGTGGTATGGTGACTTATAAAACTTCTTCGTATGTTTTTTTGTACAAATATATGTGACAATAACTTCCTACTGTATTCTATTCCCTATCATACAAGTATGGTTACTACCTGGGGTGGGTGGGGCAATAGACTATTTCCATCATTGCCTTCTTCCCTTCATTAATTCTTAGCTCCGCTCACATGGATTCCATAACACTTGATCCAACATAATTTCTTGCTATTGTAATGATTCCATGTCAAGGCTAGCCCACATCCTTTCCTGTCTGCCTGTCCTTTTGAGAAGTGAAGTTCTTAGCATTGATTTTCATGTAACTATGTCTCTGTAATGGTTTTAAGTTCATATCAATGACCTATAGGTAAGGGATAACTTATTTTCCAGATTGCTTGAAGGGTCATTGCTCTATTGGTGAATTCTGGTAGGAGCAACAGTGAAGAACAGCATGATGCATCACACCATTTTGAATGATGAAATAGAGCAGTTGTTCTTAATGGAACCCATCTACTACAGCAGAGTAATTAAATATTGCATGCATTTCTCTTCAGCAAAAGAACAACTGGTTTAAGTGTAAAAGGAAAGGTTAGTTTAAGTAGCTTTATTCAGCACTCACTTTTTGCATGTGCCCCATTCCACTTACTGTTGACTGTTCAACATTTGACTGGAAATGAATCACATGTTCTTTTCAACAACAGACTATCCAAAAAAAAATGAAATTGAATGCACGGGTGAATAAATCATTAGAGGCGGCTGGTAGGTATTATGATCATAGTGAAAATGGACAATCAATATTCAACTTCCATCATTTGGCTTTAAGACCAGAGACTTTCATGAAATAAAAGTGGTTCTAAAATGGACAGTGCTGACTTACAGTGGGCTACTATGATCACCTGACCAGTTAAACAAATTGCATGGAATATACAAAATCAATTGCATCTGAATTAGCATTTAATCAAGATAAACTGGAACTCAATGAGACACTAAGAAATGCGCATCTCTTGTTTTACTCACACTTGCACGGTAGCCCCATATAATCGAGATAGCTACCTGTGGAGTGTTCAGTTTGTAAAAGACAGTGCAGATAGATAGACTTGGAATACACAAATGAATATTGGGGAGACAGTGGCATAGTGGTAATGTCACTGGATTAGTAACCCAAAACCCAAGGATATTGCTTCAGATCCTACCCAGGGCGGATAACAGAATTTGAATTCAATTAAAAAACCTAGTAATAAAAGACTAATCTAACTGTAACTGTCAACTGTCATTTTAAAACCCTATATGGTTCATCAATGTCCCTTAGGTAAGGAAATCTGTCAATCTTATCTGGTTTGACCCACATGTGATTCAAGACCCAAAGCAATGTGTGGTGGACCCTTAACAAGCAGTTAAGGATGGGCAATAAATGCTTGCCTAGCAAGCAACACCCACATCTCACAAAAAAAATTAAAAAGTTACATTTCGGACACTGGAAAATTTTCTCACAAAAACCAGTGCTGGTGATAAAGTAACTTAGAAACAATGCTATTCACTGAGAAATCAATGTTATTTACAAATGTTGCGGTTCCTGATGAAACAGGTAAACAGCTGGAACTCATGTTTCACTCTTGCAACATAAAGATTGAAACCTTTAACACGCAAACCATTACCTTCCGGTACTAGATACATCTTCCCCTTCTTTTTAAGCTTGTTACCTGTTCTTTGTCTATGTGGTTAATATCACTTTTTCCTGTTTTTCTCAAGGTTAGTTAAGGAGTAAATCTCCACGGTCTTGCACTCAAAGGAAATTCTAGAATTGGCTTTCCTTCAACTAAATTGACTTAATCAGATCAAAAATGTTTTAAAAAATTGTCTGCAATGACACAAGAGTTTTTAAAAAAGGGCAGTGAATGTCACACTCCTTACTTGGTCACAAGATAGGTAAAGTGAAATGTCCATGATACAGCTTTATGAATGGCCTCAAACAAACTTTCACTGGCACAAACCAGTTAAAATGCTTTCAAATAAAAGCAATATACTGTGGATACTGGAAATATGAGATAAAAACAGAAAATACTGGAGATGCTTAGCAGCTCTGGCAGCATCTCTGGACTGATTAACAAGAATTGTCATTTCAAGTTCAGTGAGACTTCTTCAGAATAATAGAAGTAATTTCCAACTCAAAACATTGCCTCTGCTTCTCTCTCCAAAGATGCTGCCAAATCTGATGATTTTCTCCAGCATTTTCTGTTTTCGTTTTCATTAAATTGAGCTATTGATGTCTGTCAATGTTTACACCAACAGTCAGTATTTTCACATTTCTTCCTCCATGGATTTAGAAAGGTATTGTCACTTACTGTATCACATTGTTCATTTTTGTTTTCAATTCAGCAAATAAAGCCAGAATGATTAATATTGAAACCAGCAAGGATGGGCATAAGTCAATGATACGCATTCTACAACACCAATTACATTTGAACAAAACATTAAAAGGCAGAATGGCCTCCCAAACATTTCGAGGTCTTCACTATCGCTTTGCAATGCAAATCTCATATTCATCCATTGCTGCAAAAGGAAACCACAACTCAAGTACTAAACAAATGTGTATGAATTACAGATCTCTCACATTAACCAAGAATACCTGCCATCATCTCTCAGCTTATTTAAGCAAAATATTAGCTGGGCTGCTTCACATGAAAAATAATTGTTATGCACAAATGAAGTCACAGAAAAGGTCATATGATGCCTGCAAGCATAGTTCATTGGCCCTCTTGACCACCAAATTCACTAAATAGAATAGGGAGTCTCTCACCACTGTCAGAATAACAATTGATTATTTGCAAGTGGGAGGAGAAATCTGTACTCTAGCCCTCCCCAGAATCAAACATTGTTTGCAAAATCTGAAACGACCAACTATCCTTCCTCACAAGGTAAAAATCCAATAGCTTTCAAATCACTTCATTTGATTTGAACTTTCTGTCAGTGCCTAATGACTTATAAATTATAAAAGTAACAGATTCACATCTCAGATTCTGCTAATCATTCATGTTGCCATAAAGTTCAAGTCATACTTTCAAATTTAATAGTTGGCGTGTGTGCACACCCAAAATTCTATCCTTAAAAAGGGAGATGAAATCAAAAGCAATAATGCTACTAATTAGAGAGAGATTAAGATTGGGTAACATATGCCCTGGTGACATCACATCTCATGACCAAATAAAAAAGGAAAAAAAAACTGATTTTGAGATTCCGAATCAGAAATGTCTTTGTTTCGCACCTATTTACCCTGCCTAAGCTGATAAAATATCACTTGCATTTCCTACATCAGAATACTTTTAAAACAAATTGAAAAGACCAGTTATCGCAAATTCAAAAAGATGCTCTGATTTCAGGTGAAGTATTCATTTCGCAAGTTGTACTCAGTCTCCAACAAACACTATTTAAACTTAAACCTTAAAAAGTATTCATTCTGAAATCAATCTGTAATTAATGCTAGACTGAACATAAACACTTGTTTATGGATTTTGGGGCTTTTGTTAGTGTGATCAGTAGATTCAGCAGAAACAATAGCACACAAACATTACCAGCACATGACCCTCTTCTAACACAATGTTTTTACTCTATGATACAGAAATAAATTGTAGTCTGAGAGAACTGCCTATGGAAACACAGTTCCTCATTACCCTGGCTTCAAGTAATATACAAAAAAGGAAGATAAAAATAAGAGAAAACATGAAGCAAAACAGAGTTCCATGCTTAAACTTGCCTCTTTTGCATTTCTTTCACGTTAAAACATGTTGAAAAATTAAATATGTCAAGACCCTACATGTAAGTAATACTTTCAGAGTTTTAATGGTCTCTCACATACTGAGAAAGAAATTACTGTTTACAGGTCATCATTATTCACAAACCTTTACCATTACTAGACTGCAGTGACATGATTCAACTTTGACATGTTAGTTAAAAACATGGATGTCATGGTATTGCAATATGCAGTCGCAATGTATCACAGCATGACATGCCGTTCAGTATCCAAGCTGCTTTATACAATAGCTATGTGACGATGATAAAGCTATACCAGCGTAAAACAGTTGAGATATAGCAGCCTTTTTGAAGTTTCTTATCCATCTGAGAAATGCCACAATTAAAAAGGCCTGAATTAATGCTGCAAAGGACCTAATAGGCAATAAAAGAGGATGCAAGGGTTAAGTAGTTTTCAGTGTAGTTATCTGAGAAGATGCAACACTCATCAGGAGGTATGGGATTTAAGCTCATGTTCCAGAGATGAAATGAAAATTTGCTAGCTCACTGTGTCAAACAATTGCGAAAAAATCCTTTTCTAAAAGAAAACAAAATTTTGCCAAAAAAGTAAAATCAATTGGTGTTATATAAACAACATACATGAATTCAATACTATTTTAGTTTGTAATTTAAACTTAAGATATTTTTAAAGAATATTGCATACATTATGACATGTGCATTAAACCTAGTTACATTATTGCCAAAGCTTTTGCAGATCAAGTCTGGTAACACACTCCCATGCTGCTGCTGCTGCTAGGCTAAACCAACCAGAACAATGTAATTCAAAGAGTTCATGCTTAATTTGATCATTCTAGAAAAAAGCGAGATGTGAAAAATTTGCACTAACACCACCTGCATGTATACCCTGAAAATAATCTGCTTTCGTCCAGAAAATTTTAAAATGTCTGAATTGTTAGAATCATGTGAATCATGATAAACTACTAAACAAGGAAATTAAGGCACCAGTGATATCTAACTGTTTTAATAATAATTTCAACTGCGTTCTATGCTGCTACAAACCATAAAGTTAATCCCAAATGATCTGGTGCAAAATATTGTGGGTGCTCCTGTTGGTCTGAAAAGACCTTCCTGATTCAAACATTTTTGATCCAATCATGACAGAATGGGGTGTCAATGTTGTTGTGAAGGATAGCATGATTCTCCAACGAGTTCAAAGTTCAGGACATTTGTGGGGATAGGTGTTCAGTGATGGTCCAGTTTAAAATGGCAAAGTTTCTTCATTTCTTATCCATGTGGTACAGCAGAAGGTATGGCGCTTCGCTGATATTGATGCATGCCTTTTCTCTGTGAAACATTGTTGATTTATGTTTATAGCTGATATAGATTTAGTCTTTATGAAAAAAAAAGCAAATGGCTATTTAAGAAAGCACTCGGGCAATGAAGTTGAATTTTTAATTAATAGTCATAGTATAACAAACCAGCACAGTTGTAGTTTTACTAAGATCTTGCTATCCACCTTGCCTTAATCCTGCTCCCTCAGCCTTATTGTTTGCAAACTGACTTTTTATTCCCTGGGAAAGCACTTTCCCTACTAACATCCACAAAAAGGCAGCTTTTCTGAGAATACAGCAACACACACACACACACACACACACACACACACGTGCATATTGGTTGGAACTTAATGATGCAGTAATCATCAGGAAACCAACTCATGCTCTTTCATTATACTTTTCAGTTCACTTTGGTGTGAAAGTGGATATCTCACAAAGAAAGTACAGACTTCCTGAAAATACAAGACACCGCAATATCAGAGTATAAAATCAGTCCACCAAACACAATGGTTATACCAGACAAAACTTCCCAGCAGTCATTCTATCTGGATTTTTAGAGTTTGGCATCAAATCTGGTTTAGTACAAATCTCTTACTTCAGTTAATATAACTCTCCTTTAAACTGGTCAGAGCAAACTGGTAACCACAATTAGCTAGAATGAAAGGAGAGTTTTTAATGGCAGTGAAAGTCAAGTTATATATTGTAAGTTTATGAATGGCATCAGAGAAAGCATTCTTTACTCTGAACACTCTCACCAACCTCAGTGTTAGTCGGCCCACTAATTATAAAACTTGAAAAGATCACTCTTTTTAAAGCACTAGCCATTCCATTAATAACTTCAAAGGCCTCAGCTGTTATATCCAATTATTTTGGTGTTGTCCTTTCATTTTTCACAGTTTCAATCTGATAATTATTATGGTTAGGAGATAAATGTGTCCTCTCTTTGCCAGCTACAAGCATCCATCTTGAATTTCCTGCAGCCAAACTTCCATTCATTTCCTAGTCAACATGGAACCACTCTAGAATTTAGGAGAAAGTGAGGACTGCAGATGCTGGAGGTCAGAGCTGAAAAATGTGTTGCTGGAAAAGCGCAGCAGGTCAGGCAGCATCCAAGGAGCAGGAGAATTGATGTTTTGGGCATAAGCCCTTCTTCACGACTCTGTGACATTCCTGAAGAAGGGCTTATGCCCGAAACGTCGATTCTCCTGCTACTTGGATGCTGCCTAAGCTGCTGCGCTTTTCCAGCAACACATTTTCCACTCCAGAATTTACTCAAGATTCAACAGCAGGCTACTAATTCATTCTTGGAGGCCAAAAGACCTTTTTTGAGAAAATATCCATAGTTGCGACTGTTTTCGTTCATCCATTGCTTATAAACAGATGGGGTCTTAACTTTACACACTAAACTCCAAACCCAGCAAAATTTCTCAAACAGATAGTATTTACACCAACTCAGTTCTAAGGATCTCAAAAACAACTTGAAATTTGAAGGTTTGAGTATTGAATTGCCCCAGGAAAATGTATATATTGATCCTCAAGTAAATGTTAAGGATTGATACCATGAATTGCCAGATCTCACCAGAAGAGATCTCAACTAATGAGTTTTTTTTAAAAATGCATTTCCATTTAATATAAAACAAAGGCTTATCCTGTTCTCTATTTGATCAGCAGACGAATGCTGCTATGCTCCTGTTTGGTCATCAATGATATTTGGTACTCAGAAATTAGCAAATTTCCCTTCCGGCATCAGTGAGTTGCATCCATTTTCATACCATTAAAAGTTAGCATCTCAGCCTCTGAGCCTTTCCTGTGTGCAAGGAGGGGTCTTGGAAATAGAATGACTTTTTATATCCAATTTGTAACATACATTGTGTACTTACTGCATTCAACCTGTAACAAACATCTTCATTAAATAAGCTGATAACTATAATCCATTTTCAGTTGTCTAATTTCTAATCCTGTCCATCTCAAACTGATTATGTGTGGGTCTTACTCAGATAAATTAATCACAATTAATGTAATTTACTATTTCAGGTTTTATCCATTCGCCACCCATCCACAGATGTCAATGCATTCTATCAGAATATATCAACATATGTTGACTTCTTAGTACTGAGCATCAGATAACACTTCCATGAGGCATGTTAAAATGATTCTTTTTAAGACTTGGGTATTGCATTGGCCAAGCCTGTCAAAATATTTGGAATAATGCACTTCTAGCACAAACAAAGCTGAAATAGTGCCTCCTTTAGGATGAATCGACCATATAAAGGCAGCAACATCAATTCCTTTGCGGATAAATTCTAGTCTGAAATACTGAATTACTTAGGTAAAAACAAGGGCTGCAGATGCTGGAAACTAGAGTCTAGATTAGAGTGGTGCTGGAAAAGCACAGCAGGTCAGGCAGCATCCAAACAGCAGGAAAATCGGCGTTTCGGGCAAAAGCCCTTCATCAGGAATAGAGGCAGGGTGCCTGCAGAGTGGAGAGATAAATGAGAGGAGGGTGGGGTGGGGAAAAAGTAGCACAGAGTACAATAGGTGAATGGGGGTGGGGATGGAGCTGACAGGTCAGAGACGAGGGTGGAGTGGATAGTTGGAAAGGAAGATAGACAGGTAGTGGATTCTGGATTAGTGGTGCTGGCAGAGCACAGCAATTCAGGTAGCATCCAAGGCAGGTAGGACAGGTCATGAAGGCGGTGCTGAGCTGGAAGTTTGGAGCTGGGGTGAAGTGTGGGAAGGGGAAATGAGGAAACTGGTGAAATCCACATTGATGCCATGGGGTTGAAGTGTTCTGAGGCGAAAGAGGAGGCGTTCTTCCTCCAGGCGTTAGGTGATGAGGGAGCGGCGGTGGAGGAAGCCCAGGACCTGGATGTCCTCGGCAGAGCAGGAGGGAGAGTTGAAATGTCGGGGCACAGGGCTGTGGGATTGATTGGTGCGGGTATACGGGAGATTATCCCTAAAGCACTCTGCTAGGAGGCGTCCAGTCTCCCCCAATGTAGAGACTGCATCGGGAGCAACGGATACAATAAACGATATTGGTGGACATGCAGATAACACTTTGATGGATGGTGGAAGATTCCTTTGAGGCCTTGGATGGAGGTGAGGGAGGAGGTGTGGGGGCAGGTTTTGCAATTCCTGCGGTGGCAGGGGAGGGTGCAAGGAAGGGAGGGTGGGTTGTGGGGTGGGTTGTTGGGGGGGGGGGGGGGGGGGGGGGTGCGTCGACCTAACCAGGTAGTTACGGAGAGAATGGTCTTTGCAGAATGCTGAAATGGGTGGGGAGGGAAATATATCCCTGGTGGTGGGATCTGTTTGGAGGTGACGGAAATGTCTTTGGATGATGTGGTTTATGCAAAAGTTGGTAGGGTGGAAGGTGAGTTATGCGAAGATTGGTAGGGTGGACTGCAATTTCCCTTCCCACATGGTTAAAGATACTCTCCAACACATCTCGTCCACATCCTGCCCCTCTGCCCTCAAACCCCACCCCTCTAACTGTAACAAAGGCAGAACCCCCCTGGTGCTCACCTTCCACCCTACCAACCTTCGCATAAATCATATCATCCAACGACATTTCCACCACCTCCAAATGGACCCAACCACCAGGGATATATTTCCCTCCCCACCCCTTTCCACCTTCTGCAAAGACCTTTCCCTCTGTGACTACCTGGTCAGATCCATGCCCCCCCAACAACCCACCCTCCCCTGCTACCACAGGAATTGCAAAACCTGTGTCCACACATCCTCCCTCACCTCCATCCAAGGTCCCAAAGAAGCCTTCCACATCCAAAGTTTTACCAACACATCCACCAATATAATTTATTGTATTCGTTGCTCCTGATGCGGTCTCCTCTACAATGGAGAGACCGGACGCCTCCTAACAGAGCGCTTTAGGGAACATCTCTGGGTCACCCACACCAATCAACCACACCGCCCTGTGGCCCAACATTTCAACTCCCCCTCCCATGACAGGTTGGACCAAAGGATTTGCTTCCATGCTGGACATCTCTAAGACTCTATGACATGCAGGTCCTGGGCCTCCTCCACCGCCACTCCCTCACCACCCGACGCCTGGAGGAAGAACGCCTCATCTTCTGCTTCAGAACACTTCAACCCCAGGGCATCAATGTGGATTTCACCGGTTTCCTCATTTCCCCTTCCTCCACCTCACCCCAGCTCAGCACTGCCTTCATGACCTGTCCTACCTGCCTATCTTCCTTTCCAACTATCCCCTCCACCCTCCTCTCTGACCTATCACCTTCATCCCCACCCCCATTCACCCATTGTATTCTTTGCTACCTTCTCCACCCTCCTTCCTGACCTATCAGCTCCATCCCCACCCCCATTCACCTATTGTACTCTGTGCTACTTTCTCCCCACCCCCATCCCCCTCTCATTTATCTCTCCACTCTGCAGGCACCCTCCCTCTATTCCTGATGAAGGGCTTTTGCCCGAAACGTCGATTTACCTGCTCCTCGGATGCTGCCTGACCTGCTGTGCTTTTCCAGCACCACTCTAATCTAATACTGAAGTATTGCCTAGTACTGCTAAAATTGCATTAAACCTAAGAATCTCTAAAATTGTGCTTTCTCATAACTAAAGTTTAACATCAAATGAAGAGTTCCTGTTTTAGTAAGATTAATGTAAACAAAGATAGAGAATGAATAAAACAATGATAAACTGTATCAAACTCTGAATTTATAAATTCATTTTACGTTTTTGATATTTGTATAACTTGGAATGAACTTCCAATAATCACTTCATTAATTATCAATTTCATTCAGCAACTACTAGATTTATTCTTCAATGAAAACCCCTTTAAATTGGTACAGAAATTTTGATTACAACAGGGATGCCATTCTTTTATTTATGAGACAGCAATTTGCAACATAACCCACATCCACAGTGTTTCCAACCCCCAGCAACTGTTTTCCAAGAAATGGATACTTCCATCCATCTTCAACCTATCCACAGTACTTATCCAATATGGCAGTTTGGAATGGTGGTGGTGCTGGTGATGGGGGTGGGAGCCGAGGCATTACTGGACTTTTCCAGGAATTCCATTCAAAGTACTTCAAAAAGGCCCAAAGAGAAGCGTCCTTGGTGACGATAACACAGACTTCAGTACACATTGGGATATTCAGCCTCTCAAACCTGCTCTATTCTGCACCTCAACTTCATTTGAAGCATAGATTCCAATGGGATCTAACATGGAAGAAGCAAGCAACAATTGGCCATAGAAACACTAAATACCAGTCGAACAGGGGGCACACTGTGCTACTGAAAAATATTCTTCATTAAGCTTTGCTCCTTTCTGTTCAGTCCAGTTAAGGCTTTGGGAACACTGGGGGCAAACTCCAGTTCCAACTCTTCCGTGATTTGAACGGTACTATTACACCACGACCTGCATTGACTCAGGGACTGAATGGAATTAGCAGTAACTCAGAGACACAGACAGCTCAACTGCATCACACACAGATCCATGTGATGGTACAGCAGGATTTCTCATACACTCCCATCAAGGCTGTGAAATGTTGTGAAGTAATGCGGCCCCAATGACTTATACAGAAATGTTTTGCACAGTCGGTGGACTTCTGTGAAAATTGAAACTATGGGGAGTTTGGATATAAAATGTACTACAAGAAACCTAATAGCCACACTTTGGTAACTAGCTTTGCTACAGTGTGAAACAAACATTCTAAACAACAAGAAATGTGAATACCTTTTTTAAAATGAAAGTTTCAGTAAGGATCAGAAAAAGCCATTTTCTAAATGGATTTGAACAGCCGTTTATTTACCCCTCCATATTTCGTCAAATAGAATGTTATATGTCACTGTGCTAAGCTTATTATACTCAATGATAATTAATGTTTGGGATGAATCATTCACCTCAGCTTTCTTCTGAGGTGCCCACCATCATCTTTCTTACTATTCTGCAGACAATTTGATTCACTCTCCAGTGTTTTTCCAAGAGCATGTTGGGTACAGTGAAGGTCATGGGCCCTGTCAACATTCCAACATGAGTACTGAAGACTTGTGTTCAATATTAGCTGTGTCCTCAGCTAAGCTCTTCCAGTTTGTTAAGTTTCCATTTAACAATGGCCTATTTTTCATTGTTTCATTTTAATATCAGTAAGTTAAAAGAACCTATATTCTTGTTGAAGTTTATGAACTTTGTTTCAACACCATTTGCTCCTTTTATGACTTTGGCAATGTGACCCAATCAACACTACTTTAAAGTATCCTCCCTCATCTCCATCCCCTCATCTTGCTTGCCGACCCTCTGACTCAACGACCTTCCTGCTCCACAACTCACCCTCTTGAGATTCCTCATTGTCCCTGACTCTCCTTCCTGGGATTTCCCTCTCCTGCTTGAACCTGTACTGTAAGCGAGGGCTCTATGAATGGTGATTCAAGGTAAGTGGTTTCAACCTGCAGGGGCTAAATTCTCTTCAAATGGTCTTGAGATCAGTTTCATCTCTTTGAGATCTGAAATCCCCTGGTAGCTGACCCCTGATCCCCTGGCAATGAGACGTTTTACTCAACAACTGAACTGTTAGCGAGCAGGAGAGGCTGCAGGTTGGAAGATCAGTGAGAGAAAAGAGTTCACAGAGGTCAGAAGGGTATAAAACAAGGATATGTAATGTGCAAGTCACAGTGAATTTGAGATACTATCAAAGTTACCATTTTCATTCATCAAGTTTATTTTCGTTTAAAAGTTATTCGCAATGAAAATATCTTCAATTTAAATGGCATCATGTCCTTTTCTCCTCTGGTGCAGAAATCCTCCAAAACATAACATTACATTGATTTTAATGGGGAAATGCGATTGGCTTTAAGTTTTAATTTTCAGAAACAAGTACAGTGTTAAATGAAAACCATCTGTAAAACTAAAATATGGTCGTCTATCCAACAATGGGGAACATTGCCTAGACATGTCCCAACCACAAAAAGCAAGACAGATATAACCCAAACAATACCACTCCATCAATCTGCATAAGATATAGGAGCACATCTAGGTCATTTGGCCCACCTCATTAAAAATAAGATGTTTTACAGGATTGTTTTGTTTCAAAGCAGTGTTTTAATTTTGAGTAAAATGGAGAAAGAAAGGCAGTCATGTGACCTGTTCTGCATTTTGCAGACAGTAAAGAGTAAAGTTGCCATAATCCTACCAGACCATAGGCTTGCCCTCTCATTAGAAGGCAAGACAACTAGTGGTGGCTGAACTTGAGGGTCACCACAACTCCGGCGAGACGAGGCGAGAAGACTAAAGGGGAGTCAGTGGTGTTTTACAGGGAAGAAGATGCAACACCTTAATACTTACAGACAAGAAGTATCTGTGCTGACAGTAGATACACTGTTGGGGCCAGATTTTTACTGAGTCAGGATGACTCGGGAACCCTTTGAAAACATTGCGTGCATTCTGATTCTGGGTATTTCAGCCGTAATCCCAGGCTTTCCAAATTTCACTCAGTGCCTTTTAGGTTCAGTTATCAAGCTGACACCCAGCTCTCTCAACATGATTTTCAAAGATAAAAATGACCCAGTAATAGAGTCATAGAGATGTACAGCATGGAAGTATTATCTTTGGTCCAACCTGTCCATACTGACCCTTTGCAGTTTTTATGAAATTAAGGGAGGCTATTAAAGGATTGTGGATCATGGCCCACCACAAGTGTCATTATCTATTGTGTGTGTTCAGGAACAATGTTAAAGCAAATGTCAAAAGACCCTCGCTATGAATCCCACATCCCCCAATACCGAGGTCTATTTGTCACCGCATTCAAAGAGAAAGAATTTAACCATCTGCCTCGAACATTCAACTACATTACCATTACTGAACCACCATCATCAACATTCTGCATATTACCACTGACCAGAGACATATCTAAACGAGTCATATGAATATTACTCAAGTCAGAGGTTGAGTGTTCTACAGTGAGTAACTCACTTGCTTACTTCCCAAAGCCTGTTCATAATTTACATGGAATCTCCCCTTGCATTGATAAATAAAAGTTGAACACACAAGCTCAATAGCATCCAAGAAAACACAGATTGCGTGCCCAATCAACCAATCTAAAAAGTCACATGCACCATCTAAAAAAAATACAGTGGTAGAAGTTTGTACCAGCTTCAAAATGAAATCTATTAATTCACCAAATCTCCTCTGAAAGCAGTTGTCAAACCACTGACATCTGTTAACTGGAAAAACAAGGGCAGCAAACACATGGAAGCACCACCACTTGGAATTCCACATCATTGCAATTTGGGACATGTATTACCATTTATTTGCCTGGCAACGATCCTTCCTAGGTACAAAGCAAGGCTTGTATCAAACTTTTTGAGGCAATTAAAGGTAGACAACACTCAAATTGCAAGAACAATTAGAAAATATATAAAAATACATTGAAAAACAAACGAGAGATGATTACTGTATTTCCCTCACCATCCCCCCCCCAAAATAAAACTACCATAACTCAAAATATGGAAGTATAAACACAAAGAATTTTAACAGAATATGGTGCAACTTGCTACACTAACTCAGACCACTAGATGCTTAGGATAGGATGGAAATCATCAGATCTATATTACACCCTACCAAAGTATTATGTGGCTCTGGATCAAAATAGTTTTTCAATGCATTCGTAATTCACAATCCTAGTCAGAATCTAGTTCTCCATTTAACACTTTCTTTCCCTTCAGTATTGACAGAGCAGTGTTACTTGAAATCACCAATAACACCATGCATGAGAAGAAAGGAAGGAAAATTACTGACAAGAAAATTATTTCTGGCAATTCCATCTCAACTTGCTAACTGTGTGGTGCTTTGTGCAGCCCTGCAGTCTGACAACCTTTACACTCAGGTTCACCAAACCTCGCATAAGTTAGGAAATTGTAAAGTTTATATTTAGATCAAAGTATCTGTAATCATATTGCATGTTTTAAGTCATGTAGTGACATTCTCAGCTGAGGTTAAAATATGATCAAGGCTGAATTATTAAAGTGTATCTTTCCTAATATTGATGCAGCTATATTGGATTGTCACAAATCCTCCAAATGACTAGGATCTCAGCAATTGCATTAGGTGTCCCTGCAGAAGATATTTTTAAATAAACATATAGACATTGGAAAAAAAACAAAAGGTTGTTGATGTTTTTGGATTTTGTGTCTGAAGTTATCATAATAATTTCAAGTTTTTCGTGATAGTGCTTCTGTTTTGAAGGTGAAGAATGCTTCATTTTTTTAATCAGTTTCCTAAAGTAAGTTTAAGTTCAGGTTATTACTGATGCCATAAGACATACTCTGGAGGGAATCCTGAGGGACAGGATGTACATATATTTGGAAAGGCAAGGACTTATTAGGGATAGTCAACATGGTTTTGGGCATGGGAAATCATGTCTCACAAACTCGATTGAGATTTTTTTTGAAGAAGTAACAAAGAGGATTGATGAGAGCAGAGCAGTAGATGTGATCTACATGGACTTCAGTAAGGCATTCGACCAGCTTCCCCATGGGAGACTGGTTAGCAAGGTTAGATCTCTCAGAATGCAGGGACAACTAGCCACTTGGTTACAGAACTGGCGCAAAGGTGGTGGTGGAGGGCTGTTTTTCAGACTGGTAGCCTGTGACTATTGGAGTGCCACAAGGGTCAGTGCTGGGTCCTCTACTTCTTGTCATATACATAAATGATTTGTATGTGAACATAAGAGGTATATTTAATAAGTTTGCAGATGACTCCAAAATTGGAAGTGTAGTGGAGAGCGAAGAAGGTTACCTTAGATTACAACAGGATCTTGACCAGATGGGTCAATGGGCTGAGCAGTGGCAGATGGAATTTAATTCAGATAAATGTGAGGTGCTGCACTTTGCGAAAGCAAATCTTAGCAGGACTTATACACTTAACGGTAAGGTCCTAAGAGTGTTTCTGAATAAAGAGACCTTGGAGTGCAGGTTCATAGCTCCTTGAAAGTGGAGTTGCAGGTAGTTAGGATAGTAAAGGCGGCTTTTGGTATGCTTTCCTTCATTGGTCAGAGCATTGAGTACAGGAGTTGGGAGGTCACGTTGCTGCTGTACAGGACACTGATTAGGCTACTGTTGGAATATTGCATGCAATTCTGGTCTCCTTCCTATCAGAAAGGAAACTTGAAAGGGTTCAGAAAAGATTTACAGGGATTGTTGCCAGGGTTGGAGGATCTGAGCTAAAAGGAGCGGTTGAATAGGTTGGGGCTTTTTTTCCCTGGTGCATCAGAGGCTGAGGGGTGGCCTTATAGAGGTTTATAAAATTGAGAGGGGCATGGATAGAATAAATAAACAAAGTCATTTCCATGGGGTCGGGGGGTCCAGAACTAGAGGGTGTAGGTTTAGGGTGAGGGGGGAAAGATATAAAAGAGACCTAAGGGGCAACGTTTTCAGGCAGAGAGTGGTATGTGTATGGAATGAGCTGCCAGAGGGAGTGGTGGAGGCTGGTACAATTGCAACATTTAAAAGTCATTTGGATGGGTATATGAATAGGAAGGGTTTGGAGGGATATGGGCCAGGTGTTGGCAGGTGGGACTAGATTGGATTGGGATATCTGGTCGGCATGGACAGGTTGGACCGAAGGGTCTGTTTCCGTGCTGTACATCTCTATGACTCTCTATGACATTTCATGCTTTTTAACAATACAATTTTATCAGCATCTTAAATGGAACACAGGTTAGGTTGCTGTCCACAAACTATTTCAATCTGATCAGCATCCAACATTTTAGCTTATTTCAAAAACAGGGTGAAAGTGAGGACTGCAAATGGTGGAGATCAGAGTCTAGAGTGTGGTACATCCAAGGAGCAGGAGAATCAACCTTTCGGGCAAAAGCCTTTCCTGATGTAACCTGAGCTGCTGTCCTTTTCTAGCAGCACACTATTGACTCTTATTTCAAAAACAGTCAATTAAATTCAGGACTTTTAAACAAAATATAAAATGTCTCTTATGGAAGTAATGACAAAAGAGTAGTGCCTGCTCTAGAAAAGTTAAAAGGTATTTGGTGAGGAGACATTTTACAAAAAGTACTTTTCTGCACGTCATTGCCTCTGCATACTTGTTAGTGTCTCAAACAATAATGACAGGACATCAATTTAGAAACCAAATCTATCAAGTTTGCAAATATGTTTCTGAAGCTATAGGCTATCAGACCAATAATAGCTATTCCAATCTCCTTCTCCTGCCCACTTTTACCATTCATGATCACGAACACACTACTCAACATTGTGTTGAAAGAATATTGGCATCTTTTAAAACAAAGTCAAAGAAGAAAATTTCTCCAAAAAAAGAGGGGACAAAAAAGCACATCACACTCTTCGCTCTTGAAGAGGCTGCCCACAATGTCTGCCAACAAAAATATGTATAACAATGAAAGTAGAACAATTTCAGTTGCTCACTGACTTTTCATTCTTTGGTCCCCTGGTGTTTGCTGATGCTTTAGCATTATTTGATATTACAGTGCTGCCTATGCACAGATAATACACCCAAATTCCTAATATATTATTGGCTCTCAGCACTCAAAACTGGAGTGATGAAAACAAGAGAAATACCCCTCCTCACTAAAAAAATTAAGGCAATAGACTACCATCATGAGAATTTGTCTGATTTGTCTAACTTTTTTTCAATTAAGTTTACCCAGAAAGTGTTAGGACTTGAAATAAATGTTAATTGTTACTACAAGTATTCACATGAGTACAGTGAAAGGTTTACAAGTCACCACTTATGGCACCATTGTGTATAAAAGGTACCTAGGTACAGATGATTGAGTACAAATTCTTCAAGTCATAGAGATGTACAGCATGGAAACAGACCCTTCGGTCCAACTTGTCCATGCCGACGAGATATCTCAAACCAACCTACTCCCACCTGCCCGCATCCGACCCATATCCCTTCCTATTTATATACCCATCCAGATGCCTTTTCCATGTTGAAAGAGTACCATCCTCCACCACTTCCTCTGGCAGCTCATTCCATACACATACCACCCTCTTCATGAAACACTGCCCCTTAGGTCTCTTTTATATCTTTCCCCTCTCACCCTAAACTGTGCCCTCTAGTTCTGGACTCCCGCATCAGAAGGAAAAGGCTTTGTCTATTTATCCTATCCATGCCCCTTATGATTTTATAAACCTCTATAAAGGTCATCTCTCAGCCTCCGACACTCCGGGGAAAACAGCCCCAGCCTATTCAACCGCTCCTTATAGCTCAAATCCTCCAACCCTGGCAACATCCCTGTAAACCTTTTCTGAACCCTTTCAAGTTTCACAACATCCTTCTGATAGGAAGGAGACCAGAATTATATGCAATATTCTAAAAGTGGCCTAACCAATGTCCTGTACAGAAGCAACATGACCTCCCAACTCCTGTACTCAATGTTCTGACCAATGAAGGAAAGCATACCAAACGCCTTCTTCACTATCCTGTCTACCTGCGGTTCTACTTTCAAGGAGCTATGAACCTGCACTCCAAGCTCTCTTTGTTCAGCAACACTTCCGAGGACCTTACCATTAAGTGTATAAGTCCTGCTAAGATTTGCTTTCCCAAAATGCGGAACCTTGCATTTATCTGAATTAAACTCCATCGGCTACTTCTCAGCCCATTGGCCCATCTGGTCAAGATCCTGTTGTAATCTGAGGTAACCTTGTTCGCTGTCCACTACACCTCCAATTTTGGTGTCATCTGCATACTTACTAACTGTACCTCTTATGCTTGCATCCAAATCATTTATGTAAATGACTAAAAGTAGAGGACCCAGCACCGATCCTTGTGGCACTCCACTGGTCATAGGCCTCCAGTCTGAAAAACAATCTTCCACCACCAACTCTGTCTTCTATCTTTGAGCCAGTTCTGTATCCAAATGGCTAGTTCTCCCTGTATTCCAGGAGATCTAACCTTGCTAACAAGTCTCTCATGGGGAACCTTGTCAAACGCTTTACTGAAGTCCATACAGATCACGTCCACTGCTCTGCCCTCATCAATCCTCTTTGTTACTTCTTCAAAAAACTCAGTCAAGTTTGTGAGACATGATTTCCCATGCACAAAGCCATGTTGACTATCCCTAATCAGTCCTTGCTTTTTCAAATATATGTACATCCTGTCCCTCAGGATGTCCCTCCAACAACTTGCCCACCAGTGATGTATTAAGGAAAGAAAAATAGAAAAATAAAGAAATTAAAGTCCTGCATTACAGACAATAGGAGGAGGAAATCAGAGTATGCAATCTCTGAACCATTAATATATCATGAAATTAAAAACTGACAATTCCAAAAGCTTACAGCAGGTCACACAGCTACACAAGAAAAGTAAATTATCAGTTCAAATGGGATCATTCAGTACAACTCTGAACAATTTAAAGGTTATGTTGTCTTCTTTCTATTACATGTTCATTGTGTGAATCTGGCTTCTGGCAAAAAGCACTCCTGTCTGTTTCACTGGGATCTTTTGTTACATTATTTAGAGCAGGACAGGAAATGGAACAGTCTAGCATTTTGAGCCTCTGAGTCAGAATGATATACTTCCATGCCTGTAATGGCACAGACCAACTGCAGAATAAAGCAGCAAGTAATGTACTCTGTCAATATCAAATACAAAAAGAATATTACTTCCTATATTACATACTTCCATTTCCTACACCAAATAACTTCTTGAACAACCAATGTCCAAGCTAGTGCCCAAATTATGAGCACGTAGAAGGTCTCATGATCACAAGCTAAAGCTATCGCAATTCATTTCACTTGGGATCATTATGGATGACAGACTGAAGAAACCTGTATCCCATCAATACAAGATAATCCCCAAGAAATCAAATAGGGAGTTTCAAATAAACTTCTTTATTCACGTAGCGAGAATGTGCAACTCACTATAGGTGAGCAGTTGAAGAAAAATGTATAGTTGCATTCAAGAGGAAACTTGATAATTGAGGCTGTTAAGAGTTAAGTGAGGAAGGATTGGTGGAGGCTCAAGTGTCAAATAAATGCCAATCACGAGGTTGGGCTGAATGGCCTGCTTCTGTGCTGTATATTCTATGCAGCTATCACCTGGTTTCAAAAACATGTTCAAAGGTGAAAGGAAAATGTACAAAGCTAATCAACCCAATATGGCATGCTATTCACACAACAACGCATGCATTCCCTATAAGTAAAACTGATATGATATTGCACTTGGTGTCATTTTCCTGGAAAATTTACTTCTTTCACTGATATCCAAGTTATTGTTGCAATGCTCCTGCTCCAATTGCTATTGATGGTCCACAATTGTCACTATGTACATTATTGAAGTAGTTTCATTTTCAGATGTATTTTACATGAGTACAATGAAAAGTTTACAAGTCGCAACTTATGACACCATTAGACACAGATCTTTTGAGTACAAATTCTTCAGGTAAAATAAATTAGAAAATTAAATAAGTCGTAGTTCAGGAGGACGAACTCAGACAATGCAACTCTCTGAATGATTAATATATCACAAAATTAAAAATTGACAATTCCAAAAGCTCCCAGCAGGTCACATATCGACAAGAAAAGTAAATTACCAGTTCAGATGGGGTCATTTATTACAACTCTGAACAATTTAAAAGTTATATTCTTTCTTTTAGTGTTCATTGTGTGAATTCAACACTGTTTTACTTCCATTTCCAACATAGGCTTTTTAAAAAAAAAGAGTCTAATCTGATCCATTCTGATATTGTCACAAAAAACTAAAATGGTGCAAATGAAGTTCACATATCACAGAACAGCAGTCAAGATAGTTCAAGCATGGTATTTAAAATACCCACTTCATTTAAAAAATTGCCATCATTTTAGTCAAGCAAGTGAGGTGCAGTCATCGAACTACACAAGACCATAAGAAATAGGAACATGAAGCAGCCTTTTGGTGCCTTGAGGCTGCTCCGCCATTCAATGGAATCATGGCTGATTCAACATTTCTCATTTCCACTTTCTTGCATTTTCCCGGTTACCCTCAATTCCCCAACTGATCAAGAGTCTATTATCTCAGTCTTAAATACACATAAATGTATGCCCCACAGTTCTATGATGAAAGGAGTTCCAAAGACACTCAACCCTCAGAAAAAAATTCCTCCTCACCTTAGACTCAGAATAAAGCAGCAACAATGTGAGACTATGCCCTCCCCATGAGGGGAAACATCCTCTCAGCATTTACCCTATCAAGCGCATTAAGAATTCTATATGCTTCAATGAGATCACCACTCATACTTCTAAGTTGCACTGTATGGAGTTTTACCTTGTTTAACCTTTGCTCATAAGTCAATCTCTCTATACCAGAGATCATCCTACTGAACATTCTCTGAAACAATATCCTTCCTTAAATAAGGGACCAAAACTGCTTACATATACCAGATTTGGTCTCACCCGCTGCAGTAAGACTTCCCTACTCTTATACTCCAACCTCTTGGGCCAAAATCCCATTCGTATCCCTCATTACTTGCTGCACCTCTATGATAGATTACTGTCTTTTATGCACAACTAGTCCAAGCCCCTTTGAGTTGCATTATCACTGAAACTAAAAATGGGACTGGACACACATATCACTCCAAATTGATTACTCCTTCCTGTTTCTAGAGTATGGTTAGTTGCTGATTTCTAGTTATTTCATTCATGGGTCATTTCCTTACTTATTGAGTTGTGTCATCTTGTTTACAAACATAAAATTGCCCTTATACTCAAACATCAACCCCCTCATCTCAAAATCCCCACCATGCCATTACCCTCACCCAAAATTTGCTCCTCCTTGCAAAAAGGATTATTCAATAGGCAAATGCAGTAAATACATCAAAGTAATTACCATATTGGAAGTTTCTGAACTGCATTATTTGAAACATCTTTCCAAACTACCAATGCCCAAACTCTTATCTTCTACACACATACACCTTATAGCTGAAAATGTGCTGCTGGAAAAGTGCAGCAGGTCATGCAGCATCCAAGGAGCAGGAGAATTGACATTTTGGGCATGAGCCCTTCTTCAGGAATGAGGAAAGTGTGTCCAGCAGGCTAAGATAAAAGGTAGGGGGGAGGGACTTTGGAAATGAGATAGATGGAAGAAGGTTAAGATGAGGGTAATAGGCCGGAGTGGGGGTGGGCGCGGAGAGGTCAGGAAGAAGATTGCAGGTTAGGAAGGTGGTGCTGAATTCGAGCATTGGGTCTGAGACAAGGTGGGGGGAGGGAAAATGAGGAAACTGGAGAAATCTGAGTTCATCCCTTGTGGTGGGAGGGTTCCTAGGCGGAAGAGGAAGCGCTCTTCCTCCAGCCGTCGTGTTGCTATGGTCCAGCAATGGAGGACATGCAGGTCCTTGGACTCCTCCATCGCCAGACCATAGCTTCCCCTGCAACTGCAAGAAATGCAAAACTTGCACCCACACCTCCCCCCTTACTTCCCTCCAAGGCCCCAAGGGATACTTCCATATCTGCCACAAATTCACCTGCACCTCCACACACATCATTTACTGCATCCTGTGCACCTGATGTGGCCTCCTCTATATTGGGGAGGAGGCCACCTACTTGCGGAACGTTTCACCTCTGGGACACCCGGACCAACCAACCCAACCACCACGTGGCTCAACACTTCAACTCCCCCTCCCACTCCACCAAGGACATGCAGGTCCTTGGACTCCTCCATCGCCAGACCATAGCAACACGACGGCTGGAGGAAGAGTGCCTCATCTTCCCGCTTCGGAACCCTCCAACCATAAGGGATGAACTCAGACTTCTCCAGTTTCCTCATTTCCCCTCCCCCCACCTTGTCTCAGTCCCAACCCTCGAACTCAGCACCACCTTCCTAACCTGCAATCTTCTTCCTGACCTCTCCTCCCCCACCCCTTCTCTGGCCTATCACCCTCACCTTAACCTCCTTCCACCTATCACATTTACAATGCCCCTCCCCCAAGTCCCTCCTCCCTACCTTTTATCTTAGCCTGCTTGGCACACTCTCCTCATTCCAGAAGAAGGGCTTATGCCTGAAATGTCGATTCTCCTGCTCCTTGGATGCTGCCTGACCTGTTGCGCTTTTCCAGCAACACATTCTCAGCTCTGATCTGTAGTCTTCACTTTCTCCTACATACAGCTTATAGTTAAGCACCAACATAATCACATACAATTCAACAACAGGGTGTGTGTCACACTGCAAAGAATTCCCAGAGCAGAAATATCAGCTGAAAATCCCTTGTCTTGCTTTCTCCAATCACTAATACTATATTGCAGTAAACACCCATCTGTCTGATACTAACAAAGCTTTATTGTTGAAGGCAGATTCCATACATGCAGGTTATTAGTTTCAGTTAAACAGTTTGCTTTGTTTCCTTCAGTACGAAAGGATCAAGCAGCTGTTTACTAGTCCTTACAAAACTATACGACACTATGACTATCAGCTCTCCACTAAATGTACTATAAATGAATTGAATTACATGAAAGTTCAGTAACCACGTGTATCTCTGTTTAGCAAATAATATTTAACATTAGAAGACTATATACCCACAATACATTATACAAAGTCTGCCAGCCTTACAGGATGTGCTAATAAAATTGGGTTTCTCAGAAAACATAAGCATCAATAAGGCATATTCTTGGCTCCTAATGGAATGGAGCTTTCCCCATTCAGATTGTAAAATGAGTGGATAACAAAGAGTGATTTGCAATTTTAACTACTATTCCTTCTTGGGCATCATCTCTGATTTTTGACAAAGATATTTTTCAATTATCATTTCAATTATCACTGGTATGTGAGCAGCAGCAAGGCCAGAAATTAATGGCCATCCTTAATTGCCTTCAAGAGGTCTGTGTGCACAGGTCAATGATCAGACAAGCACATCATGGCCTTATATGAGCAGAATGAACCAAGTTCACCAAAGACCAGTAAAATGAGATAATCAGTAGGCAATGTTTCTATTTTTCTCTTAGAATACAACAGTCTCAAGACATGGGCAAAACCCATCTGTGTCAATGCCTTGCTTCTTCTAAATGCAACAGCTAGAGGACTACTGGGCCATTACCAGCAAAAGATAAATAGTCATGTTCTTATGGTCGTAGGTCCAAATCAGAGACTTACCTAATGTCTCTAGCTTTTCAGCCATACACCTTACCTATTTATCTTTAAAATTGTGAAGATGATCACTGGGACTGGCGTGAATATGGTGAAGTTCTATGTTGAACCAGAATGTAATGAAGAGGCAAACAATACATGTCAATCAGATATTAAGTGAAATATTAGAACAAGAACTATCTCGTGTTGCAAAGAATAGCTTGGGACAAAGCAAAACAGAAATGAAAGTGATCTGAAAAGGTCATCCTGACCCTAGACCCAATAATAGGACAAACTGTCCAGACTAAGTAGTATTTAATTTTCTAAATCCCGTTCTGTACATTGTTATCTTCCTAAATACACTTTAGCCCTCAATTCAATGTAGCTACCGTAGATGCTTGAGGAAAGGTCGACTTCATGTAAAAGTCAACTTCCTATTTTAAGCCAAACAATCTGTAGTTTTCCATATTTCTCATGCAAAAGTCAACACTTGTTCTTCTCAGGTAGCAGATCACCATTTGAGAGATAGGTATTATCCTATGCATATATGCTATGATGAGAAAATAACTTCTTTCATGCTATCATACATTTTGATACACGATTCACACCATTAAGCTACGGATTTCTTAAGTTTTTGTTGTCAAACGAGCACTATAATTAGTGTGATACAAACTTTATTACATCATCATTTCCTGTACAAGATAGGCTGACTGGTATATGCATTTACTTCACGGTAATTCCTGTGCAGCTGGTAATGATTTCTCACGGCAACAATGATCGGTGAAAATGTGAAAGAGTCAAATGTCTGATAACACTTTTTTAAAATCAGAAATAAAAACTTATAATGTTAGTTTGAAAAACAAAAAAAAACAGGAGACAAGAGAAAATGGAGGAAAATGGAAGAACTCGGCATGAAAGTTTTAGATGCATCAGGTCAGAGTCAGGAAACAACTTCTCTTTGTGTATAGTTCAGCTGAGCTCAGTTCCCCTGTAGCACATGTAGAATTAGTGTAATTCGTTGTGGCTTTTCCTCTTTATTCGTTGAGAGATCATTTGGGCTTCTGCTGATTATATTTTGGACTGTAGCAAACTTCAGCCCCTCAAAAAGTACTATCCGTGTACTAGTCAACTCCATCAATTTAACCTTTAGGCATAGTCTAAAAAAAATTGACTTGTACCACATACTTTCTTCCATCAGAACATCATGTTGCATAATTGCTCGAAACAGCAGTTCTGCATCATGATGATTCTGTAGTGTATCTATTCTCTTCTGGTCAACCAAAAATTCATGGTAGCACCACTGGAAGAATATTCTCTAACGATATATTTTGTTTGCTCTTGAAAGGACCAGAATCCTTGCAAGGAAAGACCGCTGTTTGGTGACTAAAGCTTGCATTGAGAGGACACAGTTTTGTCATGTTCATGTAACATGGGCATAATGAAAATCTGAATGAACTAGTGTTCTTCGACTTCTGCGACCAAGGCAGCTTCATTGCTTTATTAATAATAGCAGATTGACAATGGTGACCAACCAGCTTTCACAGCTGGCATTACCGGCCCTTGGTTCAGTACAGAGGAAATCCATAAAATGTGACATTCTCAACCTTAATCTCTACCATCTGAAGGAAAAAGCACATCAAATCTAATTGAGTGAATTAATTTGTGGGCAAGTTTTGAAAACTTGATTTTGGATTCCATTTGCAATCACTGGCGCTCTCAGGAATATAGTTTCAACGTAGTCTGAAAAATCATTTCAACATACAGTTCAGATATTTGTCTTTATAAGAGGGCTACCTGAACTCATTGTGAACTGGTTGTCTTGATTAATAAGTCTGTTAATTCAATGTTACAATTTTTGATGGATAAGCAGAAGGCAGTTAATTCTCAATTTAGGTGACAAGATTAAAGAACTTTTAACTGTTTGCCAATAAACTAATTTAGTTGATAAACTTCCCATGGGAATTTACTGAAAAACAAAAAGATTGATCCTATTTATTCTTATTGATAAATTACATTTTTCTGTTTACTTGTCTATCATATACTTAAGAAAATCTTGACAAACTTAAATTGACTTAAAAGTCAGCAATTAAATAAAGCATTTGTTAGCATTTAGTAACAACATTCATTCCATATAATGACATTATACAACAACACAATCCACATCATATAAATAGCTCTCCTGTCTTCCTAAGTGATTATAAAACCTGGCCTTGATCCTTTCGATTAGATTAAATCAAACCATTACCACCAAATCTACATACTTCCAGTTTCCAGCCACAGCAAGATATGACTTGAGGTCTTTCAGACGCAATATCAGAATGAATAATCACATCCACATGGTCTCATGACTTTGAAATAAATATTTTTGAAGTAGTCTTTTTGAGACTATATTGAAATGTTTCAATAATGGCTAAAATAGAATGTTTTAAGTAAATATTTTGCCACTAAACTGGATTTAAAAAAGTAATTGCCAAATATGTTATATCATTCTACACAGCTCCAAGTAGAACACATACATAGTATCTTCAGTCAACTAATCAACAGCTCTGCTAAACATGTAACACTGTATTCAGGAAAGGTTTCATTGCTTATGTCCCAACTTTAAGATCCAGGCACCAGAACAACAACAAAGATCAAAGTCAGTGGTTATAATCATGAGCTTGGTAAATGGCTTTATTTCATTCAAAAAGTAATATCACTTCAATAATGCATGTTGATTTGTTTTCTAATTATGTTTACCTGTACTCTTCAATTCATTTGATGTTCATTAAATATCCTGTTGCTTGCCAAAAGCTCTAACTTCGTGATGAACAGAGAACATCAAAGGCCTTCATGGATCTGAATTGAGACTACATGGAGTTCTTCAGACTTCACATGTCTGCATTTGTTTGAACAATCAATGCAATCTGTACTCATTCCAGGCAAATGCAGGAGACAGTCAGATGGCGCAGTGCCAGGTTCTAACTCACTGTTAGAATTTCTTGTTCTCTTTGAAGGACCATGATCCTTCCAATTGTTGTTTTCCCAACTACATTTTGTCAGCCTTTTTGGGAATAGGAGTTCACTTTAGAGAAATTTCAAATGTTAAGCTCAAAGTCTAGTAATTGGATCTTTTCTTAGGGCCAGTTATAAGCAACAGCTGAAAACAGGTCACCCATCTATTTACCCATATGGTATTGCTGTAAAGCAAGACAGTGAAAAAAAATAAAAATAGTTTTCAGTTAACTGCTTTGAAATAGCAGACTGGCATATCTTAGAATTTTGGGGAGGGTATCTTCACAGACCTTAACTAAAATGTATAGATCATTTTGGTGGGAATTTCACATGGAATGTACAACAGGGTTTCACAGACATCTTGTTGAAGATGGTTCGGTGATGATTGTAAGGCCAGATCATGAAAGAAACTGAAGTGTGAGAAAAAGCAAAATGTCACAAAAATAGGGAACACTGAACTCAAATTTTAAAAGTATAAATATTGCATGAAATATCTACACTAAAAAGGTTAAATGGTTACATCTAATATTGGAAGCAATTTAACATGAAGGATTGCTGAATTTGATACAAACTGTTTAATGTGGTGTGTGTGTAAGAGGAAAAGAAATGTTCTAAAATTATGATTTTTATTTTAAAGACTACTGCATAGTGTATTAGAAATAACATTTAAACTTGTAAATATATTTTAAAAAGCTTAGTACCTTGCAGTTTTTGATGGAGTGTAATTTAATACACACTCAGCTAAGGATCACTGACAAAACTGATAGGTGCTACTTCTGTCAAACAAAATTTTAAAATTGGTGAAAGGTGGTACAGGGTAAAGATTGTGTCACAGTCATTTTGTGTATTACAAGTAATACAGCAGCTTTTCTCTTTATTGATTCCATATTACTTTACATCTCACTATGCCATTCCAACCTGTATTCATAAATCCATTACAAAATTAATTATGTTATGCCTGCATGGGTTTACTAATAAGGCTTGGATTTTTGACCCAGGTGAGAGGTTTTTAAAAGCAAGAAAGCCATGAGGTTTACTAATTTAAATAACTACTATTACTGTTAAGTCTAAGAGCTACTGGACTGAAGTTTGAAACTGAAATTGGTGGATCTTTGTTTTGAAACACCAAATAACAGGGGAAGGCAAAACATAGTCTGTCGTGATTCACCGAAGAATTTTGTTCTGTATGTTTAGAAAGATAAAACGGAATGCTCAACAAATGGTGAGGAGCAAAGAGATGTAAAAGCAGAGGTGAAATTGATCTGCAGAGTTGAGATGAAGAAAGTGACTACATTGGTCAGTTAGGTCATGGTACGTGACTGTCACAACACCTAGAACAGGCAGTCCCTAGGTCACCGAATAGACTCGGTTCTTCAGTCCACTCATAACTCAATTTGTAAGCAAGTCACAGCACAATAAAATACAGTATACAGTAGTCATCCATAAGTATGAGAACATGTTTGCAAGACAGAAATCTTTAAAATTTATATTGATATGGGATCACATTAAGTACAAGTGCTCATAAATTGGGGATCACCTATACTTGGACCAGGAAATCATATACCATAGACATGAACTGTGACCTTAGCAGGCTAACCCAGAATATAAAAGGAATTAGCTTAAAAGCTTATCAGAGTGAAAGTCACAGTGAAGAGACTAAGCTGGGTCAAGTCTGTTGGCTTGAGTTTAAAACATGACCTGGTATGTTACTTTTACTTGTTCAGGCTGCCTGTTCTGTTCAAGTTTGTATCATATAAATTCTTTTGGTGTTTCAATTTAATGCTGGAGAACTGCAACTGATTTTCTCATCCTTCATTCTTCCTTGCCATTCATCCTATCAAGCCAGATCCTAACAAATATCTGACTGATCTAGTATTTTTACAACTGTGGAGCATAACAATTCCATCATGTGCAACTTGGCTGGACCATTCTGTCAATGTGCGAGTACTCATTTCACCAACTTTTGGTTTTACACTAGGATATCTCATCCACTTTATCTTTCACTTCTCACCTCCATTGGCAAACTTCTGAGTAAACCCTTCCAAGCAATTGCATTTTCTGACATGTTAAGTACAGACAAGGAAGGTACTTTATATGTTCTTAAGTATTTCCCAGCTAATTGTGTATCTTTACCAAAGTCAGTATGTTGCATTCAGTCCCCTGGATTAGATTAAAAATGATGTACTGATATAGATTATAAATGGCTGAGATCTTGTGTTATCTTACAGGCATGAAAATGTCCTGTTTACTCAAATTCTGTTTTCTGCCCATAAACTAATCCTTAATTTTTGCAAATATATGACCCCATGAACCACGTCTTAATTTGACACAATAACCTTGCATGTAGCATCCTACTGATCATTTTTTGAAACTCCACACAAACATCAAATCCATAAATTTCCTCTTCTCCTTGCAATGAGTTGCTTCCTCAAAAATCTCAAAACAGATTTGTCAAACAAAATTCTCCCAACATAAATCCATTCTCTCTTACTTTCTTTTTAAAAATAACTAGGCTAAATTTGCTACCTTCTGATTCTTGGAAACTATTCTGTAATCTAAGGGATTCCAAAAGATCAATATTATTGCATGCACTAAACCTGAAATGAACTCTTTAAAGTCTTAGGATGCAGGACATCAGATCAGGAGGTGGATAAACACAGTCCAATCAATTGCTGTAGTTCTATTTCTTTACTTGTACCAACTTCTAGAATTTTCTTGTTCCCATAGACATTGGTTCTCACTTATTTATGGATTGTATTTTGTGTCTTCCACCATGAATACAGATGCAAACTTTGTTCAACAGCCTCTACTATTTTCTTATTTTCCATCATAACTTCACCTGTCTATATCTTTCATGGATCTATTTTTACTTTCATAAATCTCTTCCTATTTACATACATTTAGAAATGTTTTCAACCAGATTTTTTATGCTAATTATTTCTTCTCATATTCTCCTTTTCTAATTTGTCAATTGGATACAAAATTGACTTGATGGTAGGAGCCAGAGAGTGGTAGTGGAGGGTTGTTTTTCAGATTGGAGGCATGTGACCAGCGATTGGTGTTGGGTCCATGGTTGTTTGGCATTTGTATGAATATTTTGGATGAGAATACAAGAAGCATGATTAGTAAGTTTCCGGATGACAGCAAAATTGGTAGTATAGTCGACAGTGAGGAAGGTGATCTAAGATTACAAAGGGATCTTGATCGGTTGGCTCAATGGGTCAAGGTGTGGCAGATGGAGCTTAATGTAGATAAATGCAAGGTGTTGTATTTTGGTAAGACAAACAAGGGCAGGTCTTACACAGTGAATGGTAGGACCCTAGGTCTTGTTGTAGGGTTCAGGTACGTTCATTGAAAATTACACCGCAGGTAGACAGAATGGTAAAGGTGGTGTTTGGAACACTTTCTTTCATTGCTCAGTCCATAGAGTATGAGAGTTTGGCCATGTTATGGTCATATCAGATGCTGCAATATTGCATACAATTCTGGTGAGCCTCGTTATTAGAAAGATATTATTAAATTGGAGAAGATGCAGAAAGGATTTACCAGGAGGTGGCTGTGAATGAAGGTTTGAGCTATAAGGAGAGGCTGAATAAACTGGGACTGACTTCACTGGAGTGTAGGAAGTTGAGGAATGACTTTATAAGATGTTTTAGAAGATGTTTTTTAATATCATGATGGGCACAGATAAGGGGAATAGCAAAGGTCTTTTCCCTAGGGTTGGGGAGTTCAAACATAGAGGCTATAATTTTAAGATGAGTAGAAAGATTCAAAAGGGGCCTGAGGGGAAAGTTTTTCACACAGAAGGTGGTTCGTGTATGGCATGAACTGCTTGTAGTAGATACTGGATTAGTGGTGCTGGAAGTGCACAGCAGTACAGGCAGCGTCCAAGGAGCAGCGAAATCGACGTTTCGGGCAAAAGCCCTTCATCAGGAATCTACAATATACTGAGTTTGTAGTAGATTCAAGTACAGTTATAACATTTAGAAGACATTTGGACAGGTACATGATCAGGAAAGGTTTAGGAGGACATGGGCCAAATGCAAGCAAATGGGACCAACTTACTTTGGGAAACTTAGCCAGCATATACTAGTTGGACTGAAGGATTGGTTTCCATGCTGTATGATTCTATGACTATAATTTATTAGCTCTCTTTTGTTAAATTCTAAAAAAAACAGTCCTTTCGGGTATCTTTTTGGCAACTTTATGAAGTTCTTCAATCCATTTCCATAGAATCGGAATCCTTACAGTGTGGAAGCAGGCCATTTGGCCCATCAAGTCCACACTAACCCTCTAAAGAGAATCCCATCCACTTCCAATCCCCTACCTTATCCGTGTAATCCTGCATTCCCCATAGCTAATCCAACTAGCCTGCACATCCCTGGCCTGTGGGAGAAAATCTACAGTCACCTGAGATTGCAATGTAAGGTGGCAATGTTAACCACTGAGCCACCATGACTCCTCTGTTAGCATTAAACTTTGCTGTTAGACACAACCAGACCACTTGTTTGTGGGGTTATTGTATCATAATGGAAGTCAATATTGGCTACAAATTACAGTTCAAGTCTTTAAATGTCACTCGTTATTCATCTACTAACATAGATTTTCATCCGGTTTTTCAATCCACATTGGGCAACTCACTTCTAATTCTTTTGTTCTTTGCTTTGTTTGGATTTAAGATTTTAGTTTTGGACTTAACTAATTTAAGAACACAACATAAAGTTTAATCCTATTATCCTCATTCTTCCCCAGAAGCTCCCTTTATCTGAAGATTATCAAATAACCCATTTTCATGGTACTAGATCCAAAATAATCTGTTCCTGACTCAGTTTCAATATGCTTGTACTGAATGTGTGAACACATCCTCCACACCATTACTTCAATTTGCTTAACTCTGTCCATTTGATTATTGCATTAATCTTACTTTTGAGCCTCTTATATCCCTCTATAGGCTTACAGATAACACCCACCAGCTTTCTGTTCTTAGTTCTTAACCTAAAAACCAATTCAATTTATTGACTTTCTGAAATCATTCTTGTCTAGTGCTTTTATCCCATCCTATATAAAAGGGCTAACACCCCAACTCTTCAACTGCTTCTAAATGTTAAGTATTGCACAATATTAATTGGTAACCTTGATCTCTTCACAACCATACTTCTGTAATGACCATTAATAAAAATAATAGTTATTAAATCAAAACATTAAGTTCTCTAATTTGTTGTGAATGTTTTGTAGATTCAGGTATATTGCTTTTAGCTTGGAACTTTTCCCTGAAATTTCCCTGAGACCTACTTAGTCACTGAAGTGGCATTTCATTTATTACATTCACTGTCTCTTCTTGCCTACTTTGTTGAATTTTATTCCAGAGCCCTCACATTTCCCTCACTGATTTTGAATTTACCCTTATGCTATGGGTAAATGCTATGTATGGATCCCCATACCTCCATGATTCTTAATCACTTGTGCTGCCCCAATGATTGACCAACTATAATGCAC
The DNA here is from genome assembly GCF_020745735.1 of Hemiscyllium ocellatum. Lineage (NCBI taxonomy): Eukaryota > Metazoa > Chordata > Chondrichthyes > Orectolobiformes > Hemiscylliidae > Hemiscyllium > Hemiscyllium ocellatum. Next base: position 22,950,578 of record NC_083415.1, on the reverse strand, counting down.
TGCTTAACCTAAACATTAAGACTTCCCTCTGGAAAGTGTCATGTAACTTTCCCTGTCCAACCAAGTACTCACAAAGTCCGCAGCTCAGTCACCAAATCAACAATTGAATTGAAATTTCTCTAGACACAGACTTGCCATAAATATGACTGTCTAGAATTACAATAATCATTGCAAACTAAAAACTGTACTGATTCCACACTCAATCAAAATTACTGACTTCTGCATTTTTGTGTAAGTTCTCTTTGACAACCATACTTTCAGAGACTCAAAGACTCCCCAATGTAGCACCCAACTGTTCCTTACAAAGTTCTAATGCTTCTGCCACCAGTACTCCATCTGATATCTGATTCACTTGTTCTTCACTTTAAATGAAGAAGAATTTTTGGATAGCAGACCTAAAATTATCTTTCCACTTACTTGAGCCTGTACCCTCTTGCTCTATCCTTGCACTTTGATTTAAGTACATTTTCCAGAATAATTTCTGATACACATCTCACAATCTAATATTCTTCTATAATGTCTCCTTTCCAGATAGAAAAGTCCAATTTCTCCCAAGTTATAAGATAACTCTGACCCCTGCTACAAGAAATCAGCATTGTGGCTATCTTTCACACTGCTTCCAAAACTGAAAGCAGTTGGACAGATGTTGTCTGATCTCAGTCTACTAAACTCCATCATTAACTCCTCTAGATTCTATATTACTGTTCTGATAATGCAGGTAAGTAACCTTTTGGTTTGATTCTTTGCTGCTCCGCATTGTTTAGACATGATTAGGACTTCAGCCTTGGCTATTTTAATTCTGCTCATGGGAGTATATGTCTTACCTATTTTCCTTCATATATACTATACATAAATACAGTTTCACCTTTCTGCATTAACTTTAATCCATCATTGCTATGCTCATGACCTGGTGTACCATAAAATTCTGTGGGAAACTAGGGAAATGATTGCTGGGCCCTTTGTTGAGATATTTGTATCACCAATTGCTACAGGTGAGGTGCCGGAAGACTAGAAGTTGGCTAACATGGTGCCACTGCTTAAGAAAGGTGGTAAAGAAAAGCAAGGGAACTATAGACCAGTGAGCCTGACATCGGTGGTGGGCAAGTTGTCCGAGGGAATCCTGAGGAATAGGATTCACATGTATTTGGAAAAAGCAAGAACTGATTAGGGATCGTCAACATGGCTTTGTGTGTGGGAAATTGTATCTCACTAACTTGATTGAGTTTTTTGAAAGAAGTAATGAAGAGGGTTGATGAGGGCAGAGTGGTGGATGTGACCTAAGTGGACTTCAGTAAGACGTTCGTCAAGGTTCCTAATGGTAGACTGGTTAGCAAGGTTAGATCACATGGAATACAGGGAGAATTAGCAACTTGGATACAGAACTGACTCAAAAGGTAGAAGACAGTGACTGGTGGTGGAGCACAAGGATCGGTGCTAGGTCCACTGCTTTTCATCATTTATATAAATGATTTGTACATGAACATAGCAGGTATAGTTAGTAACTTTGCAGATGATACCAAAATTGGAGGTGCAGTGGAAAGTGAAGAAGGTTACCTCTAAGTAAAATGGGATTTTGATCAGATGGGCCAATGGGCTGAGGGAGTTTAATTTAGATAAATGTGAAGTGCTGCATTTATACACTTAATAGAAAGATCCTGGGGAGTATTGCTGAACAAAGATACCTTGGATTGTACATTCATAGTTCCTTGAAAGTGGAGTTGCAGGCAGATAAGATAGTGAAGGCGGTGTTTGATATGCTTGCCATTATTGGTCAGTGCACGGACTATAGGAGTTGGGAAATCATATTGCAGTTGTACAGGACATTGGTTAGGCCATTTTAGAGTATTGTGAGAAATTCTGGTCTCCTTCCTATAGAAAGAATGTTGCAAAACCTGAAACAGTTCAAAAAAGATTTACAAATTTGTTACCAGGGTTGGAGGGTTTGAGCTATAGGGAGAGGCTGAATAGTCTGGAGTTATTTTCCCAGGAGCATCAGAGGCTGAGTGAAGAAGTTATGGAGGTTTATAAAATCATGAGGGGCATGGGTAGGATAAATAGACAAAGTCTTTTCCCTGGGGTGGGGGAGTCCAAAACTAGAAGGCATAGGTTTAGGGCGAGAGGGAGAGATGTATGGAATAAGCTGCCAGAGGAAGTGGAGGAGGCTGGTACAATTACAGCATTTAAAAGGCATCTGGATTGTTATATGAATAGAAAAAGGTTTACAGGGATATGGGCCAAATGCTGGCAAAGGGGACTAGATCTGTATAACTGATTCCTGATGAAGGGCTTTTGCCTGAAACATCGATTCTCCAGCTCCTTATATGCTGCCTGACCTGCTGTGCTATTCCAGCACCACACTCTCGACTCTGATCTCCAGCATCTGCAGTCCTCACTTTCTCCTGAATCTATATAGGATATTTAGTTGGCATGGACGAGTTGGACCAAAGGGTCTGTTTCCGTGCTGTGAATCTCTATAACTTGTGTATCCTAACCAACCCATTTTGTACTTTGAAGTTGTCTTCTCTAGCTGCAATGCCTGTCTTTGGCTTATATCAACTAGAAGTGCTAGGGCACACATTTTTAAAAAGTGAGAGGTGAGAGGTCTAAAAAAAAAGACACGAGGCTGGTTCAAATGTGGAATGAACTTCCTGAGGAAGTGATGAATGTGGTGGACATTTTTGGGCCTACAATTCTTATCTCCATTAATGTTAATAAAAGAAAAATTTGCGATACTTGGTGTCATTGAAGTGTGCAGACAGAGAGAAACACTTGAACTTCCTTGTTTATTAGAAGGGGGAAAGAAACTGTCAGCCAATTTTATTTGATTCTTCCATGGGATGTTGACAAGGGCAATGCTCTTTGGAAAGTAGTAGTAAGCTGCCTTTGAGAATCACTTTTGTGAACGTGGTGCAGAGCCTCCATAGTCCTTTAAGTAGGGAGTTTTGGAATATTGATTGACAATGCTGAAGACACAGTGCTGTATTCCCAAGTCAGAGCAATTTGACTTGGAGGGAACTTCAAGGAAATTCACCAAAAGATCCTTAGATAGCACCTTCCAAACCCAACACCACTTCCACCTCGAAGGACAAGGGAAGCAGATACTTGGGAAAACATTGCCTGCAAGTTCTCCTCCAAGCCATTCATGACTTTGACTTGGAAGTATACTGCCGTCCCTTCACAGCCATTGGGTCAAAATCCTGGAATTCCCTCCCTACCAGCATTATGGGTCAACCCACAGCAAGCGACAGCAGCAATTCAAGAAGGTAGCTGACCACCACCTTCTCAAGGGAAAATAGGGGTGGGCTATCATTGCTGGCTAGCCAGCAATGCCCAAGTCCCACAAAGTGAATAAAAGAAAAATGATAATAAAACAGGGAACTGTGGGTGCTAGAGATGTGAAACACACAACAACAGAAATTGCTGGAGAAACTCAGCAGGTTTGACAGCATCTGTGGAGAGAAAACAAAGTTAACATTTCAAAACCATTGGTCCTTTGAAGGCTTGATGAGTCATTGTCATGATGAGGTAGGTGATTCCATGGCAACTACAGTGGTGGAGTGAGTGAACATGTATGCTGTTGGTCGGGCCTTTCAAAGACACTGCTTTGTCTTACAATGTGTCAAGCTTAGAACATAGAACATAGAACAATACAGCACAGAACAGGCCCTTCAGCCCACGATGTTGTGCCGAACATCTATCCTAGATTAAGCACCCATCCATGTACCTATCCAATTGCCGCTTAAAGGTCGTCAATGATTCTGACTCTACCACTGCCACGGGCAGCGCATTCCATGCCCCCACCACTCTCTGGGTAAAGAACCCACCCCTGACATCTCCCCTATACCTTCCACCCTTCACCTTAAATTTATGTCCCCTTGTAATACTCTGTTGTACCCGGGGAAAAAGTTTCTGACTGTCTACTCTATCTATTCCTCTGATCATCTTATAAACCTCTATCAAGTCACCCCTCATCCTTCGCCGTTCCAACGAGAAAAGGCCGAGAACTCTCAACCTGTCCTCGTACGACCTATTCTCCATTCCAGGCAACATCCTGGTAAATCTTCTCTGCACTCTCTCCAAAGCTTCCACATCTTTCCTAAAGTGAGGCGACCAGAACTGCACACAGTACTCCAAATGTGGCCTTACCAAAGTCCTGTACAGCTGCAACATCACTTCACGACTCTTGAATTCAATCCCTCTGCTAATGAACGCTAATACACCATAGGCCTTCTTACAAGCTCTATCCACCTGAGTGGCAACTTTCAAAGATCTATGTACATAGACCCCAAGATCCCTCTGTTCCTCCACCTGACTAAGAACTCTACTGTTAACCCTGTATTCTGCATTCTTATTTGTTCTTCCAAAATGGACAACCTCACACTTGGCAGGGTTGAACTCCATCTGCCACTCCTCAGCCCAGCTCTGCATCATATCTAAGTCCCTTTGCAGCCGACAGCATCCCTCCTCACTGTCCACAACTCCACCAATCTTCGTATCATCTGCAAATTTACTGACCCACCCTTCGACTCCCTCATCCAAGTCATTAATAAAAATTACAAACAGCAGAGGACCCAGAACTGATCCCTGCGGAACTCCACTTGTAACTGGGCTCCAGGCTGAATATTTACCATCTACCACCACTCTCTGACTTCGACCGGTTAGCTAGTTTTCAATCCAATTGGCCAAGTTTCCCTCTATCCCATGCCTCCTGACTTTCCGCATAAGCCTACCATGGGGAACCTTATCAAATGCCTTACTAAAATCCATGTACACTACATCCACTGCTCTACCCTCATCCACATGCTTGGTCACCTCCTCAAAGAATTCAATAAGACTTGTAAGGCAAGACCTACCCTTCACAAATCCGCGCTGGGTGTCCCTAATCAAGCAGTGTCTTTCCAGATACTCATAAATCCTATCCCTCAGTACCCTTTCCATTACTTTGCCTACCACAGAAGAAAGGCTAACTGGCCTGTAATTCCCGGGGTTATCCCTATTCCCTTTTTTGAACAGGGGCACAACATTCGCTACTCTCCAGTCCCCTGGTACCACCCCCGTTGACAGTGAAGACGAAAAGATCATTGCCAACGGTACTGCAATTTCCTCTCTTGCTTCCCACATAATCCTAGGATATATCCCGGCAGGCCCGGGGGACTTGTCTATCCTCAAGTTGTTCAAAACGTCCAACACATCTTCCTTCCTAACAAGTATCTCTTCTAGCTTACCAGTCCGTTTCACACTCTCCTCTTCAACAATACGGTCCCTCTCGTTCGTAAATACTGAAGAAAAGTACTAGTTCAAGACCTCTCCTATCTCTTCCGACTCATTACACAATCTCCCACTACTGTCCTTGATCGGACCTACCCTCATTCTCGTCATTCTCATGTTTCTCACATACGCATAAAATGCCTTGGGGTTATCCTTGATCCTATCCGCCAAGGATTTTTCATGCCCTCTCTTAGCTCTCCTAATCCCTTTCTTCAGGTCCCTTCTGGCTATCCTGTATCCCTCCACTGCTCTGTCTGAACCCTGTTTCCTCAACCTTATGTAAGCCTCCTTCTTCCTCTTTACTAGACATTCAACCTCCCTCGTCAACCAAGGCTCCCTCACACGACCATTTCTTTCCTGCCTGATAGGTACATATATATCAAGGACGCGTCGTATCTGCTCCTTGAAAAAGTTCCACATTTCCATCACAACCTTCCCTGACAGCCTATGCTCCCAACTTATGCTCCTCAAATCCTGTCTTACAGCATCATAATTTCCCTTCCCCCAATTGTAAAATATTGCTTCTTGAATATTGTTGGAGCTGCACACATTCAGGAAAGTGGAGAGTATTCCAACTCACTTATAATTTGCACTTTGTCAATGATGAATAGGTTTTGGAGTCAGAATTTGAGTTACTCACTACAGAAAGCCGAGTCTCTAAAGACTTCTGGCTGCTCTGGTTATATTTGTGGTCAACAGCAACTCCCAGGATCTGAATAAAGTCAAGCTTTTGTGATGCAAATGCAATTGAATTATAAGGAGAGATGGGTTATTGTTAGGCACGTGTATTGGTTTGAACATTACTTCCAACTCGTCAGCCCATGCCTTCTTGGATAAAGGCAAAGACTATTTTGTTATCTGAGGAGTTGTGGATTTATCCAGGCACTCTGCAAATTATCAGCTTCTGACTTTACAATGGAGAGAAAGTTGTTGATGAAGCAGCTGAGGATAGTTGACCCCAGGAGACAAGCTTTGTGGTTCCAGTATATTTAAAAAAACACTTTGTGGTTCCACATTTGCTTCGTTAATAGAATATAATTTCCCTAGCTGTTGTGGAGGGTTTGGAATCCATATCTCTGGATCATTAGCCCTGATCTTGGCATTACTACTCCAGTAACATAACCACCATCCATTTGAGCCGAATCTGAATACCAGGTGTAATGTTAGAATATAAATGAGGTCCTTTTGTCTGCCACTTCCAGTTTCAACTATATCTCAGTGAAAGTTCTTTTTCGTGTTGATTGTCAGTAGTGGCAAAGAATTGAGATGTGGGGTGGTGGGGGAGAGACCAGCATGGTGTTTGATTAATTATTTTCAAATATTGCCAATTTGATTCACGAGGATTGTGTTATTTCTTCTCTGCTCCCCACTGCCCTTCCACCACCCCGCTTTGCAACTTCTGCAGGGATCCATTCCTCACTGTTAAATCAGCAAGCTTTATTTTTAACCTTATCTGTTCCATGCATTTGTTTTGAATGACTGACTACTTCCTCAAATTATCTAACATAGTATTATGTAACAATTTTTGCATAAGCTTTAATTATCAGCTGTAATTGTCATCAGTGATTTCATCAGTACGTTAAGTATTATCAACTATTGAAAAATAATATTGATATCCAACTGCTATTATTCCCATAATATGTAATTTATACAGAATGAAATCCATTAAATTATACATATTCTTATTTTGCAGATGACAAATGATTTCAGTTAAACTGAAATGCAGCAATCCATCAGTTTTGGCTACATTCCTTGTTTGAACATTATTCCCTCCAGTTTTGCAGGTTCCTGTTGATGGCCCTAGAGTGATTTTTCTTTAAGTGATCCTTTTGACCTTCCTGATCTGACATGGTCCAGCTTTCTGGGAAACAGATGGGGTTCTAAAAGGAAAGAATTAGAGCTGGTAATTCATGCCTGCATCTTTACTCAGTGCAGCAAGGCACAAGTTCGTCTGGATTTAGATCTCGGGATATTATTGTCACTGATAAAAGCAATTTATGAAGTCCTTCCCCAATTAGCTTGAGAGAGAAGGTTGGTTGGGTCCTTTCAGACGGCTGACGAAGGTTCATCTACACTCAAGGTTAGCCTGCTCTCTCTCCGTAGATGCTGCCTGATCCTCTGTGATTTCCAGCAATTTTGTGTTTTCCATCCCTTCATAGGGCAGATAAGGGTTAACTGCAGGATGTGTGGAACAATGGCTGCATGCAGGACATACTGGGTAATGAAGCTGATGAACTAGCTAAAGTTTTCAGCAATCCAGCAATGTAATTGTCACTTTTACTGATACCATCTTTTTATTTTTAAACTGACCTCCATTCCTTAACTTGTTGCATTGGTATTTTAACTCTAGATTATTAGTAATATAATCACCATAATACCACACCCTCTACAAAACGGGCCCAAAGATGTATATAAAATCATGTGCTTACAGCTCTAAATAAGGATTATTACAGATTCTGATTCAGAAAAGCCTTAAGACTGGGCGTCAGATTTATCATTTTAAAAGGGTGAATTTTAACAACATGAAGGAAAAAAATGAAAGAAATCATTTGGAGGCGGTGGTACGTTTGAAAGATAAGTGGAACACCTCGAAAAGAATAGAGCTGTGCATAACAGCACAAATAATTGTCAAAAACCAAACAGGCTCTGACTAAATAAAAAATTGAGGAACAAATTAGACTTGAGATAAAGAGAATAAATTACCTTGAATCTGGACTACTTATATAAAAAAAATTGCATTCCTAAAAGGGATTGATATTTATGATCAGCAAGAAATAACAACTACTGAAATGAAAAACTGAGACATTCCAAACTCTTCTCAAAACTCGCTATTTCCAAATTCAGTCAATAACTTTTTCTAAATAAGTTGGATGTCCCAAAAAGCTACATGTGGTCAGACCAAAATGTTCCTAGGTATGAGCAACATTTATTCCTGAAGATGGACTGAGAAGAGATCTGTGAGACACTGAAATCACTATGACAAGACTGGCACCAGTTAAATTATGAGCACAGACATCCATAACTCAAAAGGGATGAAAAAACAGACATGGACATGTACATGTCTGACCAAATTTTGTTGAGAACTGAAACTCAAGTGAATGGTGGCAAGGACCACTGGTAGTTCAACTGATATTGACCATTCACACCAGTGTTTTAGACTGGTATGAACTTTAGACTGGAATGTTTTTGTGTGTCTTTCTGGGATGTGGGCAACATTGGCAAGTATTTTTTTTTGTCCATCCTAATTACTCCTGAAGTGTTGGGGGGGGGGGGGGGGGAACTGGCTTCTTGAACCGCTGCAGTCCATCTCGTGTACTTGTGTTGTTGAGATAGAAGTTTCAAGCTGTTGACATAATGATGCTGATGCCATGGTGATATAGTTCAAAGTCAGGATGTGACTTGTTTGGAGGAAAACCGGCAGCTGGTGGTATTCCCTGGCATTTGATGCCTTTTCCATCTAAATGGTAGAGGTTTGTAGGTTTGAAAAGTACTGTCAAAGGAGCCTTACTGAGATGCTGCAGTGAATCCTGTGTTTCTGGTACACACTGCTACCACTATGCATCAGCTTTGGAGGGAGCGAATATTTGAAGTTACATAAAGGGTGTTTGTCATATTGGCTGCATTTGCCTGGCGAATGTCAAGAGTTTTGAACATTGCTAGTGCTGCACTCATCCAGAGAAGCAAAGGTGTATTCCATCTTACTCCATATTTGTAACTGGGGGATGGCTTTTCAGAACTAAATTGGTGAGTTACTTGCCACAGACTGCCTGGCCTCTGAGCTCCTCTTGTAGCACTGTTTATTACGCTGTTCTAGTTAACTTTCTTGTCAGTAGCTATCCCTGGAGTGTTGATTTTCAGGAATTCTGTGATGCAGCTGAATATAAAAGAGAAGTAGCGTTCTCTTGATAGAGAGGGATTATTGCTTCGCACTTGCGTACCAGGAATATTACTCGCCTCCTGTCAGCCAAACCTGAATGTTGGCCTGGTATTTCTGCCTGTGGGCATGGACTGCTTCAGTACCTGAGGAGCCATGAATGGTACTGAACATTATGCAGTTGTTATCACTTTTATAACAAAAGGTAGGACATTGATGAAGCAACTTAACATGGTTGGACTTAAATCACGACACGGAGGAATTTCTGCAGCACTGCTGGACAACAGAGAATGACCATAACCATCTCCCTATGTGTGAGATATGAATCTAACTAGTCAACAGGTTTCCCTTGAATCCCTTTGAGGTCACTAATACCAGGGTTCCTTGATGCCACGTTCAGTCAAGTGCTGCCTTGATGTTAAGAACAGTAAATGTCATCTTATCCCCAGATTTTTGTGGATTTTGGGTCCACAATGAATTAACAAATTAATGAGATCTAAAGTTCATTACAGAAACAGTGGCCGAATCCACTAAAGAATTTATGAACAGTTTACCACTTTGCAAATGCTGCTTGGTAACACAATGAATGAAACCTTCCCACCTTTTGCTGATGATCTGACTGAGAGCATTACGAACTGACACCACTGATAGATTTTCAGAAACCCTCTGCAGCCATAGTGAGACAGCATGGAAACAGGCCCTTCAGCCTAACTCGTCCAAGCCAAACATAATCCCAAATTAAACCAGTCCCACCTACCTGTGCTTGGCACACATCCCTCCTCACATTTCTTATTCAAGTACTTATCCAAATGTCTTTTAAACGTTGTAACAATACCCACGTTCACCACTTCCTCTGCAAGTTCATTCCACACACGAATGACACTGTGTAAAACAAAAATGCCCCTCATGTCTTTTTGAAATCTTTTTCCTTTCGCCTTAGAAATACGCCCCCCAATCTTGAAATCTCACACCCTAAGGAAAGGGCACCTGCCATTCACCTGATCTAAATCCCTCATGATTTTAATAAACTTCTTTTAGATCAGTTGGAAAATCAAATAGCACAATATCAGAATTTCTTGAATAACATTAGGAACATTGGAACACAAGTAGGCCATTCAACCTGGCAAGCCTCCTCCTTCAGTTATTACAATCAAACACCTCACTGCCTTATCACTACACTATTCAATAATGTTTTATGCCATTGGTAATCAAAAATCTATCAACTTCTACTGTAAATATACTGAGCTTCCATCCTCCTCCAGGTAAGATTCCACCACTCTCTCAATACAAAACTTTTTTTTTATGATCTTGATCTTAAACGGTGCCTCCTACTTCTTCATGACCCAACAAGGGGGACTGACTTACTTGTATCTACACTATCCATCCCTTTAAGTATTACTTATTGAAAAGGACGCACAGATCTCTTTGCATACCCACACTTTCCAACCTCTCGCCATTTAAGCGAAACTCTGCACGTCTACACTTCACACCAAAGTGGATAACCTAATTTTTTCCCACATTGGATTTCTATCTGCCATGTTCTTGTCCAATTACCAAGCATTTTCAAATCCTCCTGAAAACATCCAATATCTTTCTCACAATGCACATCCCCATTTAGCTTTCTATCGCCTGCAAATTTGCAAATATTGCATTTGGTCCTTCCATCCAAATAATTCATGCATATTGACAACATGTACTGATTTTTGCAATACCCCACTAGTCACAGCTTAGTGTAAGGCATATAATTTTCATTTTCGTAACTGAATTGAAACTAAAGTTGGAATGCTATAACTAGAACACCAGGAAAGGTTTTGAAACTTAGAAATCAAGTGTTGCATATTATTAGGCTGTGCAATACAATGTTGCTTTTTGAAAGCAATAAAACAGAGAATTCAAGACAGAATGGCATCAGAAATCTTTTGAGTTAAGCAAAATCTGCCTGGCACCAGCCCTCTATAGCTCAGAGTATGAAGTACCAGGGGCTTCAGAGACTGAACAACATCCAAACCCTGTAGACAGAGAGCATCCCACCTTTGTTGACAGGGTGGGTGGGTGGGGGGTCACAGAAAACCCAGGAAAGCTGAAAAGAAAGAATTTATACAAGTTCACCTCATTCGTCATCAAATTAAAGAATGACTTAACATACAGACATCCCATCCTTGTGAAATCACAAGGACCTCTCTGTTTTGTCGTCTGAAAGTTTGGACTTCAGAACTTTGCTTACCCTATGTATATTATTCTCCACCCATAGTGTTATGGGTATACATAGTATACATGTGTTAAACTGTTGACTGTTATCTGTTTCAATTATGATTGTGTGTGTTTGGAGTTTTGAAGGAGTATAGTTGAAATCCTCTCTTTTCAGTGTTCTTGGTCAAGTTAAGTAAGCATACCGTTAACTGAGGTAAACGTCCTATATTTTGCTTTTGTCTTGGGTAGTAGTCAGTCAGATAAATTGGTCACCTTGATGGTCTAATTCAGTTTTTAAGCATTTATACATTTTGTGAAGACTTGTGGGATAATGGGGCACAGTTAACAACGCACTTCACCCAGTTAAGTCCTGATCATTATTTTTAATTCAAGACTTCCACTCAACAAGTCTAGCATTTGAGTACCATGCTATACAATGCAATAATGTTGGCGAACCATTCACACAAAATGCAGATTTTTGCCCCTCTAATGTGGTCACATTTCCAAAAATACTGATCTTAAATAACTTTCCATAATTTTAGTGTATAGCAAATGACAACAATTTCCATTAATTCAGAGTGAGACTGTCAAGTTAATAAAAATCACTCCCTCACCAGGGATTAAAGAAGAACACAGGAACAGAAGGAGGCCATTCAGCCAATTGAGCTTGGTCTGCCATTCAACATGATCAAAGCTAATCATCCACTTAATGCCTTGTTCTCTCACTCCCTCCAAACACCTTTATGTCATTAGTATTTAGAAAGCTATTCATCTCTAATCCTCAATGTTGAACTTCTACTGCCTTCTGGGGTTCAGAAACCAAACATTGACAAATGTTCTCCTCAATTCAATCCTAAGAGGCGTCCTCCTTATTTTGAAATAGCATCCCCTAACTCTCAACTCCCCAACCTGTGGAAATATCTTACCTACACCTACCCTGACTATCTCTTTTGATATTTTATAAGTTTTAAAGGGATCACCTCACATTCTTCAAAACTCTGAATACAGGCTTAGTATCTCCAGTCCCACTTCACAGTATAGTCCTGCTATATTGAGAATAAGTCTAGGTGAACATTCATTGCACTCTCTCAATAGCAATGATGTTTTACGTAAGATTAGAGACCCAAAACTGCCTGGGATTAACTCCATGGTTTAGTTTATCGAATTTGGTAAAACATATTACAGTTTTATTAAATAGGAAGTATAGCAATTCAACTGACCTCTATAGTTGTAACTGTGGACCCAGAGCAGAGTAACTGCCACACACTCAGTAAATGAAGTCCTTCAGGGTGAATTCGCTTAAAGGGAAGGTGAACATACTTCCAAGAGGTGTATCTACTACGTAACATCTCCAGTTCTCGTGACATTTCCAATTGAAATTGGATGGCAAACAAGAGTTTATCTCTGCTTTTCATGCAAACACATTGAATTGATGGTCGAGAAATTATGCAATAAAAGGAAAATTTCATCTACCAAAACATAGCTGACTTTTAGTCCAGTTATCCAACGCCAAGATGGCCATAAAATGGAGGTCATGTGACTTGGTAAGTAGTGCCCCTATGATTAAGCTTTGGGTTTAAGAATCAGGTCAGTAATTGTGAGCCAAGGAATGTTCATGGTATGATTTAAACAGGTTGACAACCAGTCTGGTAATACTTCCAACACTTCCTAATTGCCCAAAAGGAGAAAAAAAATGGTGTGTGCTGGTACAACAGACTCATCGTAAGCGAGATATGTCAAAATGTTTTTGTTGTTAAAGTTGTTCAGACGAGACTGACCTAACATTTTCTATAAAACAACATTAAATTACAACCCAATACCGCACTATGCTTGCCTTCTTTTGTACACACTCGGGTATTTATTATAGCTGCTCTTTTTATTCCACTCCCCTTATAGAATCTAATTCAAAAGATTCTTAACTGCTGCCAGCCTCGTTTGCTCTATAAAGTTATGTTGCTGGAGAGTCTGAAATGAACTGTGCTTTGCAAGAAACAGTATAATGTAACCTTCCTCCCCTTACACCGATTGCATACTTGTATGAACATTTGCCCTCCAGCTGTGGGGAGTCATACTGACAGTACATTCATATCACAGAAGTATAAACATGGGTTTGGTGTAAAGCTGGACTCTTTCCAGGGCTGGCTATAGCTGTATCACAGAAATGGTGCCATTGCTAGTATCATTCTGCACATTCTAAAAACAGTATCTCCCAGAAAAGCAATACACCATATATAATTATTTTTAAATGAATAAAGCAAATTATCAAGATAGCAGCATAACAGCATATTATGCTTTCATTATTTCCACTCTCGACTAACCATATTCTACAAGGAACAATTTGAAGCACTGAGAAAAAAAACAAAAGGGGAAAGGTTTTTAAACATCATAACACATAAAGGCCCCCAAACATTCCAGTCCAGCCACTCTGCCAGCTGAAAAGAACTGGCATCATTTTGTTTTGTATGCTTGAACAGAAAAGGTCTAGACCTTTCTCTTGAATCACACAAACAGGAATGTCATACCACCTTGCTATTCCAGCAAAGCCCCTCTGATAAAACCCCAAAGTCTTGCAATTTTTTTTTTGAAACCTAAAGGATTCTTACAGAAATACAAGTTTCCCAAATTTTAAACTGCTTGGGGAGCTTTGTAATCATCGTCTGAAGGTAATCAATTCTCTCCAGCATAGATTACCCATGATTAGTGCTGGGGCCTTAACTTGGGCCTGATTTAGACTCGTACAAAACTCATCAACCACAACCATTCATTTGGATTACAGGATAAAGTTTTACCATCTCTCCTGCACAGGAACTGGTACAACTATAGCAGAAAACCAAATTAGCCAGATTCTGTTTGAACTTCTAGGCTCTAGACTGGAGTTCTACTAGAATATTGCCTTGGATCTAATTAAATCAGTTTTTCTTTTATTAAGAGTGTAAAAAAGACTTTTATCACCTTTTTCCCCCAAAACTCTACAGCAACTTATAAATTGAAGTTTTGGAGTACATTACTTTGTTTTACAGGAGAATGCAAACATTGCTTTCCACTTTGTTTACAACTTGATATAAAAAGCTGCAGACATTCCCAAAAAAACTCTATTTAGTGACTGTTTAAGATTCTTTTTCAACTCAATATGAGAGGATACTGGATAAACAATTTTGAATGTGGAAGAGCACCAATTCTGGAGCTGCAATCAATCTTTGACATTAATTCTCACTATATGAATATTTACTGCACGGATAAAGTAGTTCTCTGTAGCATTCTTGCCAAGTATACCTAAAGAAGGAATGGTTGAAATTGGTAGAATAATGAAATATCTGTTTGACATACAGATATCCATAAAATGATGTAGGCAATAAAGACTTACTCAAATGTATGAAAGTTTTAGATTAGATTACTTACAGTGTGGAAACAGGCCCTTCGGCCCAACAAGTCCACACCGACCCACCCATACCCCTACATTTACGTCTTACCTAACACTACGGGCAAGTTAGCATGGCCAATTCACCTGACCCGCACATCTTTGGACTGTGGGAGGAAACCGGAGCACCCAGAGGAAACCCACGCAGACACGGGGAGAACGTGCAAACTCCACACAGTCAGTCGCCCGAGTCGGGAATTGAACCCGGGTCTCAGGCGCTGTGAGACAGCAGTGCTAACCACTGTGCCACCATGCCGCCCATAAATCTATAGTTTAGTACAAACATCAGTTTCCAACTTTCCCTTCTGGACCCTTTCCTGTCCAGAAGATAACTTTTTTACTGAGGAACAAGTTAGCTCTTTTCCTAAAAAAAACAGAAAAATAATCAAAGGAAACAAAACATCCATGCTGGGAGCAATGTAAGTTAATTAATTTAAAACAAAGCAAAATCTTATTAGATCAAAATATCCTTGGAGGGAAAAAGGATGCACTCTCGTCCCTACCATGCTAAAAATCTCATTTTTTAAAAGTTATTGGTGGGTTATTCAAATTATCAATTCAAGAATTCCGCTCTTATAAGTTTTTATTTTAGGGCAATTGGGACTTAAATATGAACCTCAATTCATTGATTTCAATGAACTTGCTCAGGTATATTATGTCATACCCCAGGGGCAGTTGGGACTCAAACCTGGATCAAACTGGAGAGTCAGTTCAATGGCCTTTGCTTCCTGATTCTGATAGTGAGAGGATCCTGCTTCATGTAGCCAAGCTCTTAGTATTCACTTGTCTTTCTCTGGAAGCTTCCACCAGTTTGTAAAAGAGCAAATGATTCATTTACAAAATGTCTTTGATTTGTCAATTGGAAAGTCACAGCTCACAGTAACTACTACAGGAATGGTACATGGTTTTATTCAAGTCTAAATAGAGTTTATTTTGCTGAACAGAAGAGGCAACTTTTGCTGGACTGAACAACAGCACACCATTCTGTTGTCATTATCTCTCGGTGTGACTCTGTAACTTGTTTTTAGTTCCAACCTGCTCAGGTAGCTGAGAACCAATCAGCTTCACTCGCAAATAATTCTGTGGCTCCTGATTGTCTGCACATTGCAGGAACCCATAGCCACAAAACAGAGTTCACCATTGGTATCAAATTCCTTGCTGTGAAATTATGAAGCCATCCTGGTAAATCATTGATTTAAAAACAGTCTTTTCTCTTTGTAGATTTTAAAAGACATGGGTCTTACAGTATGGAACCATCACTGTAGCATAAAAGGGTGATTTTGTGGCAAGGTTTCCAAAGAAAAAGATGAGTTATTGTTCTCCTGTGTCACATGGACACCTGGACACAAGCATAGGGGTTGTGGGAGAGAGGCATGAATTCAACTCTTTTGCTTTAAATCTCATCACCAAATCACCCCTTTCACCAATTAACCTAACAAGTTACACACATATCCCACTGAAATGGCTCAAGAGAGTTGGTCGACACTGTTAACTCACTAAGGATACACAGGCATGAAAACAGCCATGGAAAAGAGATAGGCAGTCACAAACTACATCCTGGGATCTGCTGATGGCCAGTTTGATCAGGCCCAGTGGAGAGGTATGAACTGAGCTCCTCTTTTTATAGTTTCCAATCAACCCGTTCAGAGATGTTATGACACACTTCTGGAGCAGGTGGGACTTGAACCCAAGTCATCAATCAGAGATAGGGACATTACCACTGTACCATAAGAGCACAGAAAGCAGCTTTTTTTTCCAAACCTTCCAATATCAGATCAAACAATGAATTCAGGTGTTTTTGCTCTTTTGAATCCTGAAGTGCTTTCCTGTCCAACTGAATGCTTTTTATCTCCTCCACCAAACAGAACTCAGCTCTTTAATATGAAGTCCAATGGATATCACCTGCTCTCTTTGACCATAAAAGGGGCCTGCATTTCTAATTCTGACAATAACAACACCATCTTCAACTTCAAGCCATTAAAAATACACTACTAGCCAATACAAACAAACGGCATCTGACCATCATTACAATGTACAACATTTAACAGTAAACATCTGCAACATAATGTATTATCGTAGAATCCAGCATTATGATAATAATGGCCAAGTTCTTTGACACATTCCAAATATATAACACTGTATTTCATGGTATACATGAGATGGTGGCTCTGATATCCAAATTAGTCTCATAATCTCATTGAACGGTTTTTTTATATATAACTAACTGCAAGTTCCAGAATAAATTATGAGAAATTTGCAAATGAACTTTTACAAATGTGGGAACAGATAAAACCAAAAGAAATGTGTCATTACTCACCAGATTCTCTTTATTGGTGAATAATGTGTCAGCTATGACTCAATATAGCACTTCTCCTTCTGCATTACTAGCTTCAATTTAAGTTTCCCTTTGAGAGTTGTACACCAAAGTCAGGTTCCCTCAGTATTGCAGAGGTGCCATCTTTCAAGTGAAATGTTAAACAAAAATTCAGCCAACATTCTGCTTCAAAGAAGAGTAGTGGAGTTATTCCAGGTGACCTGTTCAATGTTATCCCTCAATTAATATAACAGAAACAGATAACATGATCGGGATCACATGGTTGTTTCTGGGAGTTTGTGTATGAACTGACTGCCACCATCCCTTTATTATAATGGTGACTCCATATCAAAAGTACTTAATTGGCCATAAAATGTTACAAAACAGATCCAAGGTGTCCTTTTAAAATTATTATAGCACCATTACATGTTTAATTTAGGAAGGTCATAGAAAGAAAGGATTGCACCCAAGATTGTCAAGTCTATTTCAGAGGAATTCCAAGTGAGGATATTTTAACGTAAACTCAAATAGACAGAGGAAACTTTATTCCAAACGGATAATTTTATAAATTCATACTCCCAGTATAGTGTTTTACCCATTGGATTATTGGTCCAACTTTTGCTTGTAAAACAACTTAATGTTATTTATTTCTAGTTGGGGTACCTAAGATGGAATATTGTTTGTGTCATGATATATTCTACAATTCTAGAATTTCACAAGAAACCCCTGTGGTCTGATGTGTTTCAAACAGAACTCCAAATTATGCTGACATTTCAGACCTCGAATTACCTTCAACCAGTCACCTGGCTCAAAAGAAGAAAAATTATAGCTGTTTCCCTTAAGTGAATGCCTAACGGGTTACAGACCTAATGGGCAAATTCTACCTGCCACACACAGCTGGACTGTCAGATAGAAGTACAGAAAGCAAATGATAGACACCACTCTTCAAGGAGAGAGGGTAAGTGCAGGCATAGATCAACTGAATGGTTCTCCTGTACCTCCTAGTGGTCATTTAATGAGCATCACTAGAAGATGCCTGGCAGTAGGTTGTTTACCTGATGTTTTGATCGTGTATTGTGCCCCTGTAATTAAGAATAATAGTAGCTAGTCTATCTCATCTACATGAATAACTCTTGATGAAACGTTACCATTGTAATAGTGACAGGGCTGGTGTAAGCAAGCCACATTAAACAACATTTACTACTACTTCTTCACTGCTGCCTGATTTCCTCTGAAATTCAAATGTTATTCTACCTACACATGGCACACATCTTGGCTCCTGCCTCAGAATTCCTCCTAACTAAATTGTACTATCAACAGTATGTCTCCTTTCTTCTCCTACTCTGCTACATTAAAAGTCATTATGGTGTTGTAATAATTAAAAGAAAAATTTGTATTTATTATAGCATCTTTAATGACTACTGGGATATCTCAAAACACTTCACAGCCAATGAAGTACTTTTGAAGTGTAGTCACCATTGTCATTTATAAAGCAAGGCAGTCAATTCACATTTAGCTAGTCACTGGAAACAGTTATGTGCAATTGACCAGATAATCTGATTTTGTGAAGTTGATTCAGAAATAGACATTTGTTAAAATATCCCATGGCCGGGGAGCAGCAGAATCAATGTTTCGGGCATAAGCCCTTCATCAGGATTCTGCTGCTCCTTGGATGCTGCCTGACCTGCTGTGCTTTTCCAGCACCAAACTCTGATCTCCAGCAACTGCCGTCCTCACTTTCTCCATGGCCCTATTTTAATGTCCACACAAGAGGGCTGAGAGGGCTGCATTTTAATACCTCACCAGAAAGATGGTGAGATTCTGAGGGACTGTCAGTCTTGATTTTTGTGTTTCAAGTCCTGGAGTGGAACTTAATCCAGAAGCTAGCATGTCCTGTGCATATGTCAATATGCAAAAGAACAGTGCCAATTTCAGAGGAAGCTGGACCATCTAATAATACACTAACTATTCCCCTTAACAATAATGGACCACAGTCAAGATAGGAATCAGATTGATACTGGCAAATTATGAGTATTGCCTGATATGAGTTTAAGAACAACTTGGAGTGTGTTTTGGTTTGCTTGTCAAAAACATTGTGCATATCTTAAAAACATGACCTGAATTGTATTCACATTCCTCTCTCAAACTGCTCCCTATCCCTTCTCTTTTCTTTCCCATATTAGAAATATATTCATTCCTTCCAGTTATTATGAAATCAAGCATGTAAGATGTTTTCAGCATAGCCATGACAAGAAAGGACAGAACAATATCAGTGCCTACCAGAATGAAAATCCTTTCTTGTTGAAAATCAACTTTACTCAAAATGCTGACAAAATAGAATCATACTATGTGATGTTATTCTCAATACCAACATAATGGGCGGCACGGTGGCACAGTGGTTAGCACTGCTGCCTCACAGCTCCTGAGACCCGGGTTCAATTCCCGACTCAGGCGACAGACTGTGTGGAGTTTGCATGTTCTCCCCGTGTCTGCGTGGGTTTCCTCCGGGTGCTCCGGTTTCCTCCCACAGTCCAAAGATGTGCGGGTTAGGTGAATTGGCCATGCTAAATTGCCCGTAGTGTTAGGTAGGGGTCAAATGTAGGGGTATGGGTGGGTTGCGCTTCGGCGGGTCGGTGTGGACTTGTTGGGCCAAAGGGCCTGTTTCCACACTGTAAGTCTAATCTAATCTAATGTCCTTGTTATAAAGAAATAAAAAAGGTGAAGGACCAGGGAAGAGGGAAAAGGACTGTAGAATGAAACACTAAGTCAATGTGAAAACTGCTCAAGTGCTATAATTGTACCAAATAACTCCAATATAAGCAATTGTTGTTCCAGGTCCCAAGTGAGAAGATTTGACTTTGTAAAAAGACATGCAAATACGTGGAACATAACACAATTTGTTTTGGCCTGGTGAACAGGTAGCTGATCGAGGTTTTAAGTGTGATTGGGTCTGTGTTGGAATTGTAATGTTTTTAACTTATTATTTATTTATTATTTTTCTAACTTACACTAACTGTAAGGTAATGTAACTTTTTTCTCTATTTCTCATCGAAGACTTGTGCCTCGGTATTGTGTACCTAAGATGCTGCTGGTTGGGGGGACATTGTAAACTTTTCACTGTTCTCCAGTACTTGAGTACAGCAATAATTCTAACTGATCTGACCAAATTGGTATAGAATTTAGCAGAGAAGAATACCCAAAGCCTTGGTCTAATTTGATCAGTTAATATAAAGCTGGAATATCATTTGTGGTTGGAGGTGAAAGCAAAAATCCCCACACTCATTTTTTAATGCTGAGAAATAGTCTGAATGAAGGATCATTTTGGCTGGTTATTTAGTGTTAGACGAAGACAGTGGAGCTAAGCCAGACTGAAACACTGGCAGCCAAAGCAGCAATAGCAACCTCAGCTCATTTGTATATAAGACAGAAACCAGGTCCTGACATTAGGAAGCTTTTGCTGCTGTAGTGAGGCTAAATTGTGTAATAGCACATGAGGGCTCGGGTCTCCCTACATGTTATCTTGCAATCAGAGACCTGGATAATCTCAATTGTCATGAAGTAGTAGAGGCTCACTAATGTGCAACAGGAGGCATTTAAGTTCAGGTCATCCCAAGAATCAGGGACCAGCTGCCTGAATTGATGTACAGTTATGAGGAAAGCCTTTTGATCCAACATGAAAAATCAAAACCAGTTCAGGGATGGTATGAAGATGGGTTCTGATAGTGACATATTGATAAGATTCACTGTAACATTAATTTATGTCTTTAGACATTAGTGTACATGAAAAACAGATTGGGTCTAGGATCTCAAAGAAAATTCGTGAGCGCTTTTGTTAATTTAAAGAAAAAGGTTGGGGCAATGCCAGTAAATAGGTAAAAGTATAAACCACAAACAGCACCATGAATTCCTTCATGAGATGGTGGAGTTACTGGTTACGGTATTTAGTGCCCATTGCTAACTGCCACTTAACCAAGTGGTTTGCAATGGCCATTTCACAGGCCAGTTAGAGCAGACCACATTGTTGTGGATCTAGAATCACATATTGGCCAGAGCACATAGGAATAGCAGATTTTCTTCCTTTAAGGGATTTTATAACAAACAGAAAGAAGAGTAGATCTTTCAAGCCTGCTCCTCCATTCAATAGGATCATAGCTGATCTGGCATTCATCATGTCCACTTTCCTGCCATTTCCCAATATCCTTTGAATTCCTACCAATCAAGAATCTATTCAACTCAGCCTTAAATATACACAGACCATGCACCTGCTCCCTTCCCCAACAGATTACTGGAGCAAGAAGTTCTAGAGAATCTCAACCCTCAGAGAAGAAATTCCACACCATCTTGGTATTCAATCAAAAACAGTTACATGGTTGCCATTAGACTTGCTTTCAGTTCCACATTTTCATTGCTTTAAATTTTATCCTCTGGCATGATGGGATTCAAACTCCCCAGAGTATTTATCTGTGTTTCACGATTACTACTTCAGTGACAGTACCACTGCATCACCACCTCACCTCAATATCCAGTCATGATAGTTTGTGCACTTCTGAATGCAGAAGACATGACCAATTAATTCTTAGAAATAGTCTCTAAATTAGTTTCTCAGAAGAGATTTTGTCGAATAAGTTGGCTAGTTTAATGTTTAAGCTCTTTGCTTATTTAGGGCAACAGTGCCAAATAAAACAACTTCAACCTTATCCTCAGGTGAACAAACTCAGAAAGAGGTTTAATGCCAAACTGACAAATATCATGTACAGAAACACAGCACAGAATTCCAAGGATTCACTATTAGAATTGATATATGGAAACAAAGTGTGTATCACTGTTTATACTAATCAGAGATTTACTAACAATGTCTGAAACATGGGGCAAGGTTTATTCATGGGTTTCAACATCCCATTTTCAGGCACCAAAGGAAATTATATGGCTTATACTCTGTGGGCTATCCATACCTATTCCACTGGGATTTTCCTCGAATTGGCCAATTCGTGGCTAAAGAGTCAGGTTGCCAATTAAGGACTCAAGGATGTACAGCCAGTAGAACATTCTCCAGCAGTGATAAAAACAGAAACTCTCTCTCAAGAATCGGAGGGAGAGGACCCCAAAGAGCCTCTGTTCTACCTTTAAACATTTTAAACTACAACAAAATAGCAGTCAGATCACCATTGTGGAGGATAGTGAAACTGCAGCAATAGCCAAGCAAGTAAGTAGGATGGCATTTGTTTAGTTTTACATTGTATTGTCCCACTCAGAGTTGGTCTGTTCATTGTGCAATACTGGATTCCATAACGTTTAGTAAGTTACTTTGGAGCAATTAACAAAAAACAAATTGATTAATTTTTACTGTACTTCACTCTTATCATCCTGCTGCAGTGAAGCATAAGCAGGGACCTGAACCTTTCCCTCCCCCATGTCTCTTACATATTAATGGCATCTTAGCTGCAGGCTACATATAGGTTACAGTTGTTGATGGGAAGTCCTTGATAACATTGAGAGCACACCACACAATAACATCTTTCCTTCTGCACTGCTGTAAGTGTTCTTAGTATCCGGCACTCTGATCCTTGGTAGTCATTGCCCATCAGATAACTAAGGGACACCTGGGCACTTTGCCCCATTCTGCCTCACTATCATACAGCTCAATTTGCCACTGATGGCCACTTCCAGGCAGCTATACTGTTTCCGAATACCTCCAGGAATCTGAACGCAGACGAACAAATTCCAATCAGCCTTCAACAATTGGTATTATAGGCCATTAACCAAGACTATGTAGTTAGCCATTGCTATAGAGTAAAATTTCAGCCCACACACAAGCTCATACACTCAAACTGAGCCAGACCCAATTATCTGATGAGGTTGGTCAAAGTGAGTGGAAGATTCAACAGAGAGTATGAAACTGCTAGTAAAGTTGATATGACTGTGATACCAGGTATGAGGAGTTTGAGGTGCAACATAACATACCATTTCTACCAGTAGCTATTGTATATAGATTAGCAGAAATGTTTGGAAGCATAGAAATTTAAGTGTGCTATATGACAGAGAAAATCCGTTACCGTCTGGTGATTCAATATGTCTGTAATCTCCAAATCTGGTAAATCACTGGAAATAAGTTCAGAGAGAGTACAAGGATGTTAAATGCCTATTTCTTTGCAGCCTTGATGTACCAATCATTTTTGTCATTAATTTCTTTAAAGGTCAAGATATGTAGAAATTGTAAACTATATTTACTTACAGAAAATATATTCTGAGTTTGATCTGACAAACTATTGTAAAATTTCAATTCAAGCACAAGCATTTGGTGGGAATTGGCCTGATTAGGTTTGATTGGCTGCTTATGAGTTTAATAGTTAGCTGCATTTGTTTGTACCCAGCTGTTTTCTGAAAATTACTTTTCAGCCCAGCTGGTTCTGATTGGAGAGTTCATCTGAAACCTTCTGAAAATGATAGATAAAAAAATGGAAAATGAATTGCCACACAGAGATACAGTCATACTTATTAGCTTTATTCCACTGACTCAAGGAAATTGGCAAACTCAACTTTTGTAAATCCACACTGTACCATTAATTTGTTATTTTAATAATTCAGAGAGTCAGTTGATTTTAAAGCCCAAGTTACATTGAAATACAATGTCATCCTAATACCTTCAAAGTCAACAAAGATTACATCTGAAAAACTAAAGAGCTGAAACAAAGTGAAGTAAGTAAGTTCTCTGTTTGACCAGACACAATACAAATTTAACTTGATACTTAGCAAGTTTAAAAAAAAAGTCTCTGGGTTATTGGATGTGACCCTGAGTGCAGAGAAAATTTTTTAAAAATTTCAAAACTTAGGTATTTATTTGCGAAGACACCATGGAGTCATAGAGATGTACAGATCAGAAACAGAACCTTTAGTCCAACTCATCCATGCCAATCAGATATTCTACATTTATCTGGTCCTAATTGCCAGTATTTGGCACACATCTCTACAAAACTGTCCTGTTCATGTACCCTTTTAAAATATAATTATACCAGCTTCCACCACCTCTTCTGGCAGCTCATTCCATACATGCACCACCCTCTGCATGAATACGTTGCCTCTCGGGTCCCTTTTAAACCTTTCCCCTCCTATGTTAAAACAACGTTCCCTAGTTTTGGACTCCTCTACACCAGTGAAAAGACCTTGACTATTCACCCTATTCAGGACCCTTGTAATTTTATAAACTTTTATAAGGTCACCCTCCCTCCCCTCCCCACCGCCCATACTCTGATGCTCCAGGGAAAACAGCCCCAGCCTATTCAGCCTCTCCCTATATCTCAAATCCTCCAACCCTGGCAACATCCTTGTAAATTTTTTCTGAACCCTTTCAAGTTTCACAACATCCCTCCTGCAGTAGGGAGACCAGAACTGAACACAGCATTCCAAAAGTGGTCAAAGCAATGTCCTGTACAGTCACAACATGATCTCCCAACTCCTATGTTGTTGTTATTATTCTTTTGGCATCAATGTCCATGTAATTTAAATTGCTGGAATCTTTTGTTTTTCTCCAAATTCATTTTTAAATTGGCATAGATCACATGTTAAGATTATGGGTTGAAATTAGTGGTGTTGAGATTGTCAACAAACGGTATCAGTACTCTTGACTATAAAATAAGGAGAAAAACGCAAGTAATTCTAGAGTACACCAGTGCTCAGCTAAACATAGAAATCATGCACTGCTGTCAGGAATTACTGGATTATTCACAGGCCACACTATTGCAACTCTCATCATTGATAATGGCATAATAAATGATAAATATTGCTGAGCTATCTCGGTCCCTGAAAAGAAATTTTGCAAATGTGGAATTGCACTCAGAAGAGAACATAGGAGAATTATTCTTTCAAAGTTAATTTTTGTCCACATTTGTGCTTCCTTTCTTCCTACCCCTTAATCCCATCTATAGTTCACAATTTTTATTGCACTTTTGTGCATCGTTTGAACAAAATTTATAATTCCTGCATTTGAATTCTTATTGCTGAGTTTTACCAAAAAATCAGTTCAGTGTAAATGCTAGCAAATTGCAAGGAAGATTTGGTCCCGTGAGCCTCAGCAAGATTTCTCACGGCATCTCCTCAAACCTGCTTCATTATCTATGCAACATACCACTGTGGCATCCCGCTGTTGTTTCTCCCGTTCACCACAGGCAATAGTACTCACCATTGCTGGGAACTCTTAGAATTCCTCCCACTAGCATCATTTTAAAAGCCCAGGAGTACACCAAGTCAAGTGGTATCAGTCTGCAGCTGTCCTGCATTGTTCCATGGCAACTGTGTCAAGCATAAACACAAAGGGAAACAGGCAACCCAATTCGCTGACAGAGAGCTGGAGGTCTGTTTGGAAGGATGGTACAGAGGAAGGCCATAGTTTTCCCCCATGTCAAGCAGAGACGACCACAACACCAGATGCTGTCAATACACATGAGACTGCCATCTGGGTCAGACCTGGTTTTATGGTTTGAAAGGACATTCCAGAGTGTTGGAAGGTCAATAGCCGTTTTGCTCCACAAAAGGTGACTACATTCATTTCCTTGCTGCCATCTCACACTCATTCTAACTCTTCCACTGCATATGTGTCTCACCACAGTTGACGGATCACCCTCTCACTATTGTATACTATATCTTCCCTCATGCCCACCCAAACCCCCCAAACCACTTGCCTACATGATCTCTCTGCTATCCATTCATTTATTCAACACTCATCAGCTTTACACTCATGTGCACCAGCGTTAACAATTGTGCCATCAACTTGTATTTCACTCAATCTATCCCTTTGTCTCATTCCAGGAGAAACTGTCCCATATAAGGTAAGAAAAAGCTAAGACACTGGGTATGGTGTCCAGCATTTGGCTACTAACTACGACGTGGAAAGGATCCTGACCCTGACTGTCCCAACCAGCTGACTGACCGTGCCCAAGCTCATGGACTAATATCAAAGTCAGCATTTGACTTACTGTGCCAAGACCCTCTTACTGAAGGGTGTCCATTGATTTGACTAAAGCCCACTCCACTAAAACTTTGACATGTCTTTTAACCGATATACGTGCATGGAGTTGTGCCACACAGGCTGCTGAAACATTGTGCAGATGTGACATTGACGTAGCATGGTGATGTGGAGAGATACATTCAGCTCTTTGACTGCTGCCAGCTGACAAGAATCATTAGCTACCTGGCTTTGTGTCTGTCCTGAAATGCAATTCAAGACAGAAGTATTGTGAGCCTTTAGACATTGTTGACTATTGTCCAAAGCAGAGGGCCAGTGACTAAAAATGAGATTAGCATTTTGACTTTCATATTAAGATTTGATCCAGAAAGTGGGAGAATGGGAAACTGCAAACAAATGAAGTGAGATGAACTAATAATGAGATTTCTACCTATCTTAATAGGTCTCTCACTATTCACCAGTCAGATTCTCATCTCACCTTTCAACACATGCTTGGAATATGGGATATTTTGCTCCTAATGTTGAGAAGCTCTTTATGGCAATTTCCTATGACTTTTGTAACTTAATCTCCAATGTGTCTTACTTATGTTTCTTCGATCTGATTAGTTGAGGAACCTATGTGTTGCTTTCAGTACTAGTAGATGTAACAAGTTCCCTCTAGAAGGTACCACACTGGAAGGGCTACTCATTGAGGGGAATTCATTGGCACAAGCCTACCAAAGGTCAGTTGGCAGCAACATGAAAGGCAAATTTTGTTCCTTTACTGCTAAGAACAAAGGCCAATGTAGGATTCATTCTATCAGAGGAAGAATTGATCCCAGATGAGATAATTAATCACATCCTTTTTATATATTGATAAAAATCTTCCTTTGGTTCCCTCACCTTTATATATCTCAAGTTTACATTCCCATAACTCAAACCCTTCAACTTGAATATTGTCTGACCAGGCTGTAATTGAGCTTTATCCAGGATTTTTATTCCTTCCAAAGATGGAGGTTTAATGTTTAAATATTGTGCTATAAATTTGCTCTGACCAATGCTCTGCAAAACTGCAAGAAGATTTCCTTGCATTAATATTCTAAACATCTTGTGAAGAAGTCCAGCATCCCAACTCCTTTCTACCAGGTTCAGTAACTTTTGTATATATGCCACATCTTCTTTCTTCAACTTAGAAATTTGGTCTTCCCCTTTTAGATCAGACTTCATTTGCCATTTTTGCATACAAACCTCATACTTTATGTAAAATTATTTATACCATTGCCTCAGCCACCTGTTTAAATCAATACACTTCTGTTTTTTTTTTGTGTTGCTCCTAACCAAGCACACAAATATTGTCCAACTTTGCAGGAACAGTAATGTCACTTTAATAAATAAAGACAAGCGTTAAATAGCAAGCTTAGAAAAATCCCCAAAACCCAAATAATCTGAACTAATTCACAATGTTAGGAAAATTGACTTCAAAAGTATTATCATATGCAACAGGCATTATTTTTTGACCTTCCATTCATTTTGTTACATTCTGATTTTTTTCCTCTTTTCCAGTTAGTCCTCCAATGAATTTTAATGTTCGGGAATCCTAGAGATTCCATGTCCTAATCTTTTTTCTAGTAAAATTTACCAATCAATTAATATACTCAATAAACCACGGTCACTTTATAATTTTATTGTGGAAATATTCTTACGTAAAAATGGCTAAAAGCTGACAATCAGAAGATCATTCACATCTTTGATAAAACTACAACCTGTAACAATATTATTCTTACTTTAATATTTAAAAAAGTCATCTCTGGCACAAAATTCTTTTGGAAAATCGGAATGGCTACAAACCAAAGCAATCACAAAATGAAAAAAAAGTGGCAAGATGTTCCTTGCTTTTTTTATCCATATGAAATGGATACATCCCTACAAAAGGGCTGAAATCCTCATACAACAAGCAAGAAATTGATAAAGGTGACTTATTGCTTTCAAACAGTCTAATGACCTCTATAGCAAGCGGCTATGTGAATCCACTATTTGTTCTACATGTCACCTGGCCTGGAAGAATGTTATGTCAATAATGTAGCTAAATCTAATATGACACTTATAATGCAGCCACACCGCTGGCTGTGCAAAATGTTCTCCACTGGTAATTCCAATCCTTCCTTGTATACAGAAGCATTTATTTAATGTTTTAAAACTTCGAGTGGCATCTGTGTGCTGTCAAATGTTATTTTATCCAGATGATACACTCAAAAAAGGTAGTACCCTTTTTGTTGGCCAATATAGTCTAAATTTTTAAAATGGAAACTTGTACATCATTCTCTTCTGCTTATTTGAACCTGTCAAACTGTTCAGGGTATTACAAATAAACTTAATTGAATATGACAAATCAAATATGACAACTGTTGTGTTGTGGAATTCAGTTAAGATGAAGTGAACCGTCAACTGAACTGAACTGCCGGAAAAAAAAAAGTGTGGGGTGTCTACAGGGAATGGACATCTGGTTTTTAGGAATGTCCTGATTTACAAAGGCTGGATAATGCATGTCCCCATAACCGATGTAAAACAGACTCATCGGTTCCTGGGAGGCATGCAATATACTGCAAGTATACTTGAGCAATTTTTAAATGCGGGTGTTTGTCCCCTCTGGGCACCCATTCTGCATTTTAACAGCAAAGTTTTATGGCATTACAGCCAAGTTGGTTCATTTGGCCATTTGCAGTTCAGTCAGAATCAGTCGTTTTTAAAAATTTGCTACTTTGGGAATTAATGTCTTGGAAAGTTCACTATGATTCAAAATTAAAATCACTATACACTTTTATAGAGGAAAGATGACACCACAGTCCATCTCCACGTTTACAGATTTATAATAATTCAGAATTTGAGGTTCCACAGAGTCTATTGTCTTCCTTCAATACAAGACCTGATCAACTCTGTTACACCCAAAACTCAAATTCCACTGCATTGAATCCCAAATTAATCTCAGTCACATCTCAATGCTTCGACTGTTGAAAGAGGTGATATTGTACTCCATAGCTGACAATTCTATGTTTGAAGATTGTTGAGCTGGTTAACCAATTCCTCATGAGCAAGAGGGGGGAGGGGTGGGGTGAGCCATTCAGTTGCAGGAGATTGCACTTCGATATCTGACAGAGAGAAGGAGGGAACAGCTTTTTTGGTGCAGTGGCAGTGACCCTATCTCTAAACCACAAGGCCCAAATTCACATCCCACCTGCTCCAGAGATGCATAACAAGTTGATTGGAAAACTATTGATGAAGAAGTGCTCATAAAGGCACTTGTGAAATAGTGATTTGAGCCTGAAGGACTGGGTTCAAGTCTCATCTATTCCAAAGTTGCATCACAATACCTCTGAACAAGATCACTGGAACAAATATCCATGAAGTGGAACCTAGAAGGGCTCTGTGCTGCAATGGTAGTATCCCCACCTTTGGGACAGAAGGTCTAGGTTCAAGCCCAACTTGCCACAGAGGAGTGTCTCAGCATCTCCGATAACATTGATTAAAATAACTATAAAGAGCATTGGTCGAGAAAGTTATGAGTTGCCAATACCATGACCTCAACCCTCTTCCATTGCCAAGAATTTTCAATCGTTCAGATAGTCAGAAACTTAAGACAGATCATGTGCCCTAATTTCCAATCTGTGCTACCAGTTAAAGATACCCCGTATGAGTCAGTGCCCCTAGCCCTCAAAAATTATCTTTCAGCTTATCATGGGTAGCCTTTTGAAATCCAGTGATATGAACTGGAGCCCAATTTCTCTTATGTTTTATACTTAACTTGAATACTTACGTTAGCTATAACCAAGCAGAGTATGTCTTATGGCATCAGTGATAACCCGAACTTAAACTTACTTTAGGCAACTGATTAAAAAAATGAAGCATTCTTCACCTTCAAAACAGAAGCACTACACCATGAAAAACTTGAAATTATGATGATATTTTTGGATTTTGTGTCCAAAGTTATCAACAACCTTTTGTCTTTTTTCCCATGTCTATATGTTTATTTTAAAATGTCTTCTGCAGGGACACCTAATGCAATTGCTGAGATCCTAATCATTTGGAGGATTTGTGACAATCCAATATAGCTCCATCAATATTAGGAAAGATACATTTTAATAATTCAGCCTTGATCATAGTTTTAACCTCAGCTGAGAATGTCACTACATGACTTAAAACATGCAATATGATTACAGATACTTTGATCTAAATATAGACTTCACAATTTCCTAACTTATTCGAGGTTTGGTGAACCTGAATGAAAAGGCTGCCAGTCTGTAGGGCTGCGCAAAGCACCACACAGTTAGCAGGTCGAGATGGAATTGCCAGAAATAATTTTCTTGTCAGTAATTTTCCTTCCTTTCTTCTCCATGCATGGTTGATTCTTTGATGGTGCTGTATAGTTGCACAGTTTCTTGTCCAAGAGGGCATTATTTGTATAGGATTTGACAGTGGTTGACAGGCTTTTAGAAGCATGGAAAATATTAATAGTGATCCCGAAATCTTCACTCATCCAATGATAAAGTTTGCACTTTTTCAGTGGAACCTACGGAATAGAAACTGGGAGTGAGAAACACCAAATCCTTCTACATCCATTACCCAGATTCACTGAGGCCAATCATAATTCCTGCACTATTACTAGAGTAGAGATCAAAGACACCATTCTTAAAGGTTACCCCAGCTTTACTCAAATACAAGATTTAGGAGGTATAGTTATGTGGACATGCAATGCTGAAATAAGGATTAGACTGAATGATTCTTATTCGCTATAGAGTTGGTGTACTCTCACAGCTGAAGCTTCACCTTGACTACTTTAGAATGACGAGGAGAAAGTGAGGGCTGCAGCTGCTGGAGATCAGAGCTGAAAATGTGTTGCTGGAAAAGCGCAGCAGGTCAGGCAGCATCCAAGGAACAGGAGATTCAACGTTTTGGGCTTAAGCCCTGAAAATGTGTTGCTTTTCCAGCAACACATTTTCAGCTACTTTAGAATGACGACTGTTCCAGACCTACGTTTTAACTGACAGTCTGTCACCAGTCCCCAATCTCGATGTAAATATGTTAGTGTGATGCAGTCAGCAAAATTAAGAAGTAGGATAGTACTGAAAGGCTGAGGGGTTTTTCAGGATACACAGCTACAAACAGCAGTAGAATTGACTGCAATTTCCCAATATGGTGAGCAATAACTTCTTTCCAGGGAATCAGCATTAGTGTGTTTTGGTGACACAATGGACTATCATATTTACTGCAGCAGAAAAATAAAGAGATGGAAAGGTAACATGGTGCAAAGTAAAATAATAATTCTGACTGATAATGAAGGGAGAGACCATGGACAGAGCTTCAGCTAGACCACACAATCTGATACCCACTCATTCAGGGCCCATGTCACCAGACTTTCTGGGTTACCCAGGAATCTGAGGCCTGAAAACCTTTGGAAGAACTCTTATAATTAACTGCTAACATGAGTCCTATCGAAGTCTTCTGAAAGGTTCCATTCCTTAACCTCGACCAGGGTAACTGATCCTAGAGGCAAACCGTTTGAGGCTTTTTTTGGAGCATAATATTGTTAGCATTCATTTTTGGTGCAAATGGCCCTGGGGTAATTCCAATGAACTCCCCCAAAGCAAACTCTTAAGGATTTGATTTAGCATTGCTGGCATTACAGCTGCTGCAATGGGGAATTCTGCTTTGCAGTTCTATCATTGGAGTATCCCCCTCAAGGATTTCTGACAGCATAGCACAAATTACATTATTACAAAGAGAATAACAGCATCAAAGACATCATTCAAAAGAATAAAAGCACAATGACAGTTGTGAATTGTTAGTAGGGTATGGTTCAGATTGTGAAATAGTCATTGCAAATTCCACTGTTTTTGATTGCAGGATGGATATGGAGAAAAACAACCTACACCTTGATCGGTTCCAGCGAAGGGTATTCATTTCAAAGATCCTATTTCTCATTTCTATTTGTAAACTGTAGTCAATTTTACCATCACATAATCGTGGTTCACAATACGACCTTGTGCCATCCTAATAGACCTTAAGATTCATTATGAAAGCCACAGTCCAGAAGGAGTCTCCTTATCCTTGTGCAAGTTCCAACTTATCATCTGAAGTTGCTGTTTTGCACTCCCATTCCTTTGCTCTTTGCCCACATCCTTTTCTGTATTTATTCATGGGATGTGGGCATCACTGGCAACCTAGCAGCTATTGCTGATGCCCAAACACCATTGAAAAGGTGGTGGTGAGCCATCTTCTATGTAACTGTAGCTTTGTGGACAATTTCAGAACAGTTGTGGGACAATCAATTAGCTGTAGGTCACATATGTCCGCAACAAGTAAGGATGGCTGATTGGTTCCCTAATGTCTTACAGAAAGAACAATGTTGCAGTGGAGCTCAACACAAGCTCATGGAACAGCACCTCATTTCCTTATTAAGCACTTTACAGACCTCTTTACAACAGCGAATTCAGATCATAGTAGAGACCACAAATCACTACCCACCATTTTGTCTCCTTCTCTTTGCAGGTTTCCATCTTAACCTCATTGGTATCATTTTTACTTTCAGATGGTAGACATTCATTATAATGTAGGACAATGTCTCGTTTCCCCTATCACAGACTTTACCTCACATTTTTGCCCTCCTCCATTTCACTTCCTTAAAACCTATTACTTTTAATCAGAAATATAGACAAAGTTTAGAATTGTAAGGGAATTGAGGGCCATAGGTGTGTCGAATCAACCATGATCCTGTGAATAGCATCACAGGCTCAGAGGGATAAACAAGCTATTCTTGTTCCTATTTCTTTTGGTCTTATAACTTTGTTTTTCTATCCACAGATGCTGTCAATCCTGCTGTGTATTTCCAGTATTTTCTTCTTTTACATTAGAGAACCAGATGTGTTTTTGTAACAACAACCTGGTAGTTTACTGGTCTCCACTGATACTACTAGCTTTTTATTCTACATTTTCATCCAATAAACTGAATTTAAATTCGCCAGCTGCGATGGTGGATTTAAACTCATTGTCCAAGTCATTCATCAAGACCTGTAGATTACCAGCCTAGTAGCATAACCACAATGCTACTGTATCCTACAATGTGCATCATCAGGTCAATTTTATTATTTACCGTTTTGGTCTATGAATCTCTCACAAGATGCTTCACTTTACTGACAATGTTTCTTCAAATGTATAATGGGCAAAGAAATGCATTATTTGCTAGATGAAATTATTGTCCATACAGTTAAAGTTGTAATGACCACTACAACATTTTCCTCTTAACATTTTAAAGGTATACGTTTAGGAAACTTCATACAATCTCTTAATTAAAAAAATAATGCAATAATGATGAGCTATATTGAGTGTTTCACTTGTGTACCGATTTTAAATGAGCTTTCCATGTAAATATTCTGCTATACTTGCTAGAATCAGAATACTAACAACAACTGTAGGAACAAATCCTCTTCCACTAGGAATTTGAGAGGTTTTATATAAAATAACCTTGGGAGAATATCAACTCCAACCAGAAGGAGTTCAGGGTCATTGCACTATGTGCAGATTGTCCATGACATACCTGGCACTTGGTGGTTGAGTGAAATAGCTCCCCAGCAGTATAAAAACCATGATGGACCTTAAGAAGAAAGATGCTAGGACCTTTGGGAGGGATGATTGCACTGGAGAGACTGCAGAGGAGATTTCCCAGAATCTTGCCTGGGATGAAGCATTTTACTTATTAAAGAGGAATTGTTTACACTGGAGCTGTTTTTCTTGGTGCAAAGGAGACGGAGAGAGGACATATTTGGGATGTATAAAATTATGAGGGGGCTTTGACAGAGTAGACAGGAACAAACATTTTCCCTTGGTGGAGAGATCAATGACCAGGGGGGCTTAGATTTAATGTTAAGGGCAGGAGTTTGACAGATGATTTGAGGAAAATAAAATAAAATCATCCAGAGGGTGATAGGAATCTGAAATTCTCTGCCTGTAAGAGTGCGGTGGCACAGTGGTTAGCACTGCTGCCTCACACCGCCAGAGACCCGGGTTCAATTCCCGCCTCAGGCAACTGACTGAGTAAAGTTTGCACATTCTCCCCGTGTCTGCGTGGGTTTCCTCCGGGTACTCCGGTTTCCTCCCACAGTGCAAAAATGTGCAGATTAGGTGACTTGGCCATGCTAAATTACCCGTAGTGTTAGGTGAAGAGGTAAATGTAGGGGAATAGGTCTGGGTGGGTTGCGTTTCGGCGGGTTGGTGTGGACTTGTTGGGCCGAAGGGCCTGTTTCCATACTGTAAGTAATCTAATAAAATACTAAGTATTTGCTGTACATTTGTGCTATCAAGACAAACAAGGCTATGAGTCAAGTACTGGAAAGTGGAGTTAGATAGTTAGGTTGAATTGTCGACTTGTCTGACTCTATGATTGTGAAGAGATCTATGAACGGTTATCTTCAACCTTGTTCGCTGGTTTTGTAATTCCTTCTCTTCAGATGCTGCCAGAACCAGTGTTTCCACTACATTCTGCTTTTATTTCAAAATTTCCAGCACATGTGGTATGTTGCTTTCATCTTCATTATTGAATCATGACCTGAGGCTCTTTAGAACAGCTCTCATGATGTCAAACTCAAAACCTTTTTGTCAAGTCAAGATTCCAAATGCAGACAAATGTTGACAATGGCCTTGTTGTACGAATTACGCTTAATTAACGTAAAATGAAACATATTCTTCAAATGTTGGCCATGTTTCCTCATTAGTTTGTGTATACTTGACTTTGTGTTCGACAAAACATCACTCCTTACTTGAACGAGACAAGGAAATGTGGTTTTAAATGAATCACCTTACTGCTTAGCAATCAAATCTGAGATTTGGATGCGACAGATGTGATTTTACCACTGGAAGCATCCAGAAAAATGGTAACATCTCCAACGATAGCAGTCAGGTAAACAAAAACACATTGACACATACCGCATTTACACGCATGACACAAGTCAACTTCAAATTGGAGTCAACTTTATTTTGATGCACATCAAATTAACTCAACAGCGCTTACAAGCTGCCACTTTTGCCTGCATTCACAAATAGAAATAATGCTTGCAGTCGACTCAAACAGTTCATATGCATCAGACAAGACAACTTGAAAGAAAAAAAACATCAGGAATGAACACATTATCTTTGTGGATTAAATTTGATGCACAATACATTTTTTATTGGGGAAAGCTGGATATAATTTAACTCGACATTCTTTCAAGTCAACATATTCTGCACTTACATTCAAAGATCGCATTCTTTTTTCCCTAAATGACATTAGATGCAATTTTCTTAATTAAAAATGCAAAACAAAAGCCTCCCGATGTAATAGGTGCATTCTTTTGTCACTTGCAAGTATTTTAATAACAGGAGTGAATGACTGTTTGAGGCAGTATACATTTTACAGTGCAACTATCGGGACAAAACAGCATCTTTTAAATCTTAGTAACAATATTTTGGGAAGAGGGTAAGGATTACTGAATGACAGCCTATCATCTGAAAGGCTCTTATCAATGGTTTTGGGAAACAGAGAGCAATGGTTAACTTGCGCCAAAAAAAGGATGGTTTCCTTTGAGGTCTTTTACTATCCAAATCAAGAAGCAAATATTTTACAAACTGAAGGGTGTAATTTATGGATTCAAACATTCTCCCAGAAATATTTAATATACGCATACGTATAAAAAATGAGAACACTTAAGCCTTGTTTTTGCATTTGAGTATATTAACAAGCTTTTTATCCATGTTTTACAGTTGAAATCTAAACCTTCTATTAGTGGCTCCAGTTCTCCCCCTCGCCACATGTACCACTACTAATACAGCAGTTACATCTCATCACACATATGCCCAGAGCTGGTGAGATTTGGAAACCATAAAGGATTTTCAGATAGCTTTAAATCAATCTGATCTGTTCAGATATTTTAAAACACACCTCTGAAGCAGGTGGTACTTGAACGCAGGCCCCCTGACCCAAAGGGTAGGGTCACTACCACTGCATTATGTGACCACCAATGGCACAACTTTTAGACTTGTTGAGATCAGATTCCCTACATATGGAAACTAATCATTTGGTCCAACAAGTCCACACCGAGACTGTGAAAAGTAATCCACCCAGACCCATTCCCCTATCCGGTACTTACCCCTGACTAATGCATCTGACACGATGGGCAAATTAGCATGGTCAATTCACCTAACCTGCACATCTTTGGATTGTGGGAGGAAACTGGAGTACCCAGAAGAAACCCAGGCAGACACAGGGAGAATGTAAAAACCACACAGACAGTTGCACAAGGCAGGAGTCGAACCCGGGCCCCTGGCGCTGTGAGGCAGTGGTAACCACAGAGCCACTGTGCTGCCCTAGGAGGGCGAAGGAGAAGATGCAGTCAAATACTACAAGTAACACTGCTGGCAGCTTGCCCATTCTCCAGTTCCACTCTGCCTCTTTGGCATTTTCCTGGAGGTGAGATCCAGGGTGGTTCACAGAGCTGTCCATCCACATACAGTGAGTAGCCAAGCAGGCTTGTTAAGGGCTACTTAAGGCCAACAAAGATTTTCCCATGAGCCTCCAGATTCCTACAGGTGGTGAGAGACACTGCACAGAGACAGCCTCCAGCTATAGACTGGGGAAGAGGGCAGTTCTCCAGCTCACTGCTGGATGTCCCTTTGGGTCTGTCTGGGTACAGCAGCAGCTATAGGCCACTCTGCAGAAGGATCTCCTTCCCACAACAATGCCGGGGCTGCAAAAAAAAAGTATTTGAACTTCAAAGAGATGTGGATAGGGTGCATCCAGTTTGACAAGCTTCATTTCTCAAATATCCTGAATGGCTCCAAAATGCTGTTTTCAATTTAGAAAGTCTCGAATAAACCCTCCAGCTGCGAAACCCTCCTCATTGTCCCCAATTCACTCAACCCCAGCCACTAACTGGCTGCACAAGGAAAAGTCATGAATGACCATTCCCCATCTATTATGGACTTCTGATTCTTAATTGAGCTTGATGCCAGGATTAAGAATTCCACATGAAAAGTGCTGCCCCTATAAAAAGGAAAAAAACATTGCATCAGTTTTGAACAAAGCAATGTTTTTTGGAATTAAAATACTGAGCTGTCGAAACTTAAGTTTGTCCTTTAATTGAACGACTTTCAAACTTCTGTATGATAATTCACTTTTATGCCCTCCTGTCCCTCCAAGGGATAAGATTACTTATCCAAAAGAAAGTATTATAGGAGGTGAGTTTTTATTAGATTTACAGTCACAGAAATAAAGTGCCAGTGATTGTACAAGTATAGAAATCTGAAGGCATATGCAAGTAAAACAAGAGACCCCAGTTGGATAATGTATATTAATGCCACCAAACACAAAACTGCAACTAATCCTTTGGACAAAACAGTACATTTACCTACATTTCTTAGGTTTAATCATCAGACTGTATAATTAATTTCAACAACTGTAGGTTAAGGCCGCCTTCCCTTTCAACAAGTGAAGGTATCTGACAAGATTCAAAGAGCCTAAGAGCAACATTTTGAGTTTAGTTGAATGGGCCAAATTTGAGTGGCATTGTGTCTCTAGTAGGTGTTATTTTCCATATCAATGCAATTGCTTTATAGTTTTCACTTCTAACTATATGCATAAATATATCTCAATGACTAAAGTACATTAATATGCCCCCTGTCCAAAACAGAAAAAAAAACTTTAATTTCTTTTGTGCCTTTTATGACCTCAGGCTGCCTCCAAGATCATTACAGCCGAAGACATATTTTTGAAATACTGTCAAATTGGATGTGTGACTGTCAATTTGTGCAATGAGGTCCAATAAGGAGCAATGTGAAAACTGAAAACTCCTCTGTGCTTCTTTCAAACTGTGTCATGGAATCTATTGCATTTATCTGAAAAGGCAGAGTTTTATAATTGTGTCATATCTGAAAGGCATCACTGCTGATGATGCAGCACATCTTTGGTTCTGCATTAAACTGTTGGCCTAAGTACTTAGTCTGGGCAACTGGTGAAAAAGATTATGGCAAGAGAAAACCTGCATCATTTTGAAATGAGACCTCAAAGAGAGAGTCAGAACAGTTGCTGATTTGTTTAAAGTTGCTGCTTGAAGGCATGCCACAGGACTGTGAAATAAGAATGGGAGAAGTTTGTTCCAAACCTGTTAGAACACAAATGTACAGCATACAAGTCCCTTTAAATGCAAGTTGATAATCCTGTTTAGAAGATAACAAGGTTCTGAACTTCCAACTGTTTTGATTTTAATTAATCCAAGGTATGTTGGTGTCACTGGCAAGGCCAATAGGATTTGTACATCCCTCATTGCCCCTGAGATGTAATGGGGGGGTACCTTCAAAGTTTGGGAGAAGATTTGTAGCTCGGGTGCTCGTTGTTGCGGTTCTGTTCGCCAAGCTGGGAATTTGTGTTGCAGACGTTTCGTCCCCTGTCTAGGTGACATCCTCAGTGCTTGGGAGCCTCCTGGGAATCTTTCCTCCGGCATTTGTTGTGGTTTGAATCTGCCGTTTCCGGTTGTCAGTTCCAGCTGTCCGCTGCAGTGGTCGGTATATTGGGTCCAGGTCGATGTGCTTATTGATTGAATCTGTGGATGAGTGCCATGCCTCTAGGAATTCCCTGGCTGTTCTCTGTATGGCTTGTCCTATAATAGTAGTGTTGGCCCAGGGATATTCATGTTGCTTGTCATCTGCATGTGTGGCAACTAAGGATAGCTGGTCGTATCTTTTTGTGGCTAGTTGGTGTTTATGGATGCGGATCGTTAGCTGTCTTCCTGTTTGTCCTATGTAGTGTTTTGTGCAGTCCTTGCATGGTTTTGCTCATGCTGAGTATCGGGTCCTTTGTTCTGGTGAGTTGTTGTCGGTTTGTGTGCTGTTATGAGTCCTAGCGGTCGCAGTAGTCTGGCTGTCAGTTTGGAAATGCTCTTGATGTATGGTAGTGTGGCTAGTCCTTTGGGTTGCAGCATGTCCTCATTCCATTGTCTTTCCCTTAGGCATCTGTTGATGAAATTGCGCGGGTATCTGTTTTTGGCGAATACATTGGATAGGTGTTCTTCTTCCTCTTTTTGCAGTTCTGGTGTACTGCAGTGTGTTGTGGCTCTTTTGAACAGTGTCTTGATGCAACTTCTTTTGTGTCTCACAATGTGATAGGTGTTGCATCCAGTCGCCAACCCCACCATAGCTTGAGCTGAGGAGGGGGTGTGTATCTGTGTGTATGTTTGGGGGGAGGGGGTGTCCCAACACATCCAGGAGGGCAGAGCCCAGTAACAGGGATGGAAGAGACCAGGATCAGTATTGTGGGGGGACTCTGGTAGGGTTGGGGAGGGGAAGACACACATTAGTATCTTTGGGTACTGGTACCTCACTATCATACAGTTCCCGCTGTTCAGCCCATCCCTCCCAAACAAATATTGGTAACAAGGCAAACAGGCTTTACCTAGTGGTTATGTCTCATGCAATTGAGCTCCCTACTGCTGGGAAAATACCGCTAGCAAAGGGAGGAAGCCCTTCCTTAGCCCAAGGGTGAACAAAGGTGGACATGAGAAATTTTATCTACAATAAAGCTGACAGTATCTGGTGGCATTGCCATTTACTCCAAGATTCCCCTCCCACTACTGGTATTTCACCAGCAGGACAGGAGGACAACAGGCACAGTGTTCCTACCATGTCATTCAATTTTATGCGTCCACACCTCCTTTCAGTTGGCTCACAGGGCAGCTTCAAATTCCATGGATTAACAATTTCTCCCTGCACAGATGCTGCCAGATCTGCTGAATACTTTCCGCATTTGTTGTTTAGATTTCCAGCATCTACTACAATCTAGTTTTAGATTAGGAAATTTATATGTGGCAAACTGGACCTCAAATATCCAATTTAAAATAACATTTGCCCTAGCTTCCCTGTGTTGTGCTTGAAACAAATAGTTATAGGTTTGTTTTTGATGACAATTTTAAAAATAAATCAAAACCTATGTAAGGTTGGAGATTTTTGCAATCATTCTACTGTGAACAATCAGGGTCACTTGCATCTTTCTAAGCTAGAGCTCAACTTTGTTACTCAAACAATGTAAAACCTACATTCACCCCCAAACTCCATACTGCCAGTTTGTGTTGTGCTGTACAGCTCCAAAGCAAGTGTATTTAGTTTGAACTAGGCTCCACAAAGCTTGTTCCCATGATAACGCTTTCTCAAGCGTGCATGCTCAACTCAGTTCAGAAGGGAGACAGCTTCTGCCAATTTAACTACATTAAAAGAAACATTTCAAAGCACAACATTTACGGCTTTGCACACGAACAACTAAATGGTCTCCACTCTACATGTGACTGATTGGGTTACCTCTGACATTAGCTGCTGCTTTTTACATTACTTTACAAAGTACAACAAACTTGAAACATATCACAGTGTGAGATGCTTTCTTCTCTGATTGGATTAACCAAATTTCAATTCTTACTTATAACCACCAGCAGAAAACGGACTACATACACTGCTCGAGTCAACTGGGACTGCATAACATCAACTTGATTATATCAAATTAACTCAAACATAATTGCACTGCTTGACTAGCCATGGAACTTGTCAGCTATAAACCTGTCAAAAATCCATCAACTTTACAGTTAAATAGCAGCACAAAGCTTAAGTTCTACAATTTGACATTTTTTGGATCTCTGCCTGATAAGATGCTGATAACTTTTTTTTTGCAGTACTTGGTCTCCCTTTCTATAAGTTGAGGTATCCTGACCACAAAAGGAATAGAGGTAAAAGTTCTGCTTCAAACAAAAAAAGTATTTTGAAAATTCATTAGAATGCATTGCATTGGAGCATAATGATTTTTTCCAACCAGTGCCACAAAAATCAGCAAGGTCTTAGTAAAGA
This sequence comes from Hemiscyllium ocellatum, assembly GCF_020745735.1. Lineage (NCBI taxonomy): Eukaryota > Metazoa > Chordata > Chondrichthyes > Orectolobiformes > Hemiscylliidae > Hemiscyllium > Hemiscyllium ocellatum. The sequence goes on along the minus strand of NC_083415.1, from coordinate 22,909,672 downwards.
TGATTACCAAACAATCCATCTTTGATAGAAACATTCGGAAATATGAACTCTGTTATTGGTACTCATTAATGCAAAGGAAATACAGGTGTAAATAAATACGAAAATCAATACGAACAAAAACTACCCAACAGTAATTTGCTTACGGCCAGTGCTAAATTTATAGAATTAATATTTCAGGGGTAGTTTTGCAGAACTGTAGAGCACTTTGAATGTAATTACATTGGATGTACTTTAGGGAAGTTATTCAATTTAGGAGTGATACCAGACTTGGCATCAACATGTCAACTCACTGTGGGACATCAATAATCAAAGTACAGTCCTCCACTGTCTTGGCCTTTTGATAGCATAAATTAGAAGATGTTGTGAGATGCTTAATTGTAAATTTGTAGGTCTCTCCTTTTTGAAGAGCAGAACCAAATACACAGCAAAATTAATATCCCTGACAATCTAGGAACTTGAAAAAAAATTCTACTGGAGTAGGCGGTGATCACCTTAGTTAAAATCCCATTGTGAAGACAAGAATCATTTGGGTCGCACCAAGGGGAACACTAGAGACAAAGCAGGAGATAGTAGAAGGTGTCTAAATGCTTAACCAAAGAAGTGGATACCAACAGGTCTCTTAAAATGAAAAATGAAAGGAAGATAAAGGAAGATTTCCAGAGCCTGTTCAATCAAATGGGACACAGAGGGCTGGAGATCATCACCATTAGCACAGTAAAAGGGAAGAGGGTGATGCACAAGAGCCAAAAAAGAGATATAGACAGTGGAGATGACAGTTGTAAGGATGAAAGAAATTAGGCGGGTGGGATAATGTTGTGGACAAGGATATAAGAATTTTAGATCTGACGCAGTGGCTGATGTCAATGTGTAGGAGTAAATGAGGACTGCAGATGCTGGAGAATAGAGTTGAAGAGTGTGGTGATGGAAAAGCAAAGCCGGTCAGGCAGCATCTAAGGAGCAGGAGAGTCAACATTTCATGATGAAGGGCTTATGCCTGAAACGCTGATTCTCCTGTTCTCGTTTGCTGCCTAACTGACTGTGCTTTTCCAGCACCGCACTCATAGATGTCGATGTGTAGGTCAACAAACATAACCTGGTACATTTTACCATACTCTGTTTCTTGTTTCCTATGCAAACAGATTTTTATACAGGCTGGAACATGGAAGACCTATCAGGAATGTGTTGGAGGCAAGATCTCAACTCAAACAAGATTTTAAGGCTATGAGCAGTCTGAAGCAATAGGGAGGGAACCAAAGATAATGATAACAGCCTTCCCATGTTCAGACTAAATATCAGCCAACTGGCTTTGGCAACAGAAAAAAGGTTGAAGAGTCAAAGTGACTGGTGAAAATGTGGAGCTGGGAGTTATTAACAACAGTGGATTATGGAATAATGTCTGTCAAAACATTTTATGCAAACAGCATAAAGGGATGTTCTTTGGAGTAAAGCACTAGAGGTAAAATTCTGCATCTGTGAGCGAGGGTGATCCAAATTTTATGTCCAGAAACATAAATAGATAAAAAGGATAGGAAATGAAAGAGAGTGACCTCACTACCTAGAAGTGGGCACATTAAAAATCCTGACGTCTTTTCTCAGTTTGCAAATCACCATGAACAATACTTCAATTTGTACTTCATTGGCTTCAAGTGCTTTGAGACGCCCTGAGATCATGAAAGGCACAATATTAATCTTTCTTTCAAAGCTGTTCTTTCTTTACAAGTTCAACCACTTCTATATTAAACTAAATAATATCAGTTAGGTGTAAATACAGTAGTTGGAGTCAGCACTTGGTATAGGTGTACTTCAGGAAAAGCACAATGTGGGGCAGGGTAGAAAACTGGAACAAAACTGAACTTTAATCTGGGCCACACAATCCTTAAACTAAATCTCAAACCCAAATTCACTTTTTAAAAAAGAAAAATCACCAATATATAGTTTGCCATCTGGAGATTTAGATTTGCTGGACTTATTCAATTCAAACAGAAATTCAGCCAAATGTAAAGCACCAGTAGTCAAATAAATTTGAATCACCTAAATTCTAATTACATTACTGGAGCTGCAGATTGCGTGCATATGTGTGATAATTCATTAAACTCTCTTTCTCCCTCCTATGCAAAAGATTTTTTTTTGTATGTTATCAATGACAACAGTTTACACTGCTACCTCATAGCATTAGGTACCAAGATTTGACCAGTCTTGGGTGACTGTGTGTGAGTTTTGCACATTCTTCTTGTGTCTGCATGGATTTCCTCCCACAGTCCAAAGACGTGCAGGTTAGGTGGATTAGCCGTGATAAATTGCCCTTAGTGTGCAGAAATGTCTAATTTAGGGGAATGAGCCATGATAAAAGGGGGGTTATGGGGATAGGGTGGAATGCCCTTCAGAGGGTTGGTGTAGAGTTGATGGGTCAAATGGCCTCTAAGTGCACTGGAGCGATTCTATGATTCTATTATATCTACTATGCCTTTTTAAAAAAAAATGTTTCTTCCTTTCAGCTGCGTTGCTCTTTTCTTTCCAAAAATAGTGCTAGGTTTTATCCACAGCTCTCAGCAAAGATGATATATGACTTTACAAGCAAGAGGCTCATCTAAGCTAAGCAGCAGAGTTAAAAGCAGCCACCATTTTGACTTAAAGCTTGTATGCTCCTTAGAATAAATTATACACTTCATATAAAAGGCTTAAATTGACTTTAACACATTCTAAAAATAACAAATTGGCAGGGTGAAAATCAGAGGATTTTGTTAAAGCGCAAACCAATTTTATTTTTCAGGCAAATATAATGGTCAATTACTGCTGGAGTAGTTTAATTCAGAGAAGTATAAACACACAGTGAGGTCAATCAAGAGCCTTTTCAACAAAGCAAAATTAAAGAACCAAGGAAGAATTTGCACTGCTACAGATAACAGCATGCTGATCGACCAATGATTCACCATGCTATCTGGTGCAATAACCAATGTCTCTGTCTAACCCACATACTTCCCACATCTTGAAGTCAATGCCCTTTTGACATAAAAATGCACATTCTAAGGAAGTCACTATTTATAGTGCTTTTGGATCAAGCTGTTTTATGGACGTTTGGCTAAGGGTCTATGTTGAGCCTATGGGAAGGGGGGACTAATCAAGAAACACTCAGATTGCAAATAAAGACATAATGACTCAGAATTTGTTATTATCTCTGCATCTAATAACAAAACATAATAATGCAAAAGAATGCAAAAGCATCACAGAAGATGGGAAGAGCAATGTCAAATGATTACTTTGTATTTTGTTTCCAGAACCATACCTTGCAGAATGAAAGGTTTCCCACATGGTCTGGTAACTTACGTAAGTGTACAACTTTTATAGAAATATGGCACTGAAAGTGAGAAACAGATGCTTTTGATTGAAACATACACATTAGTACAGCACAGCATTGTGGTCATTACCTATAGACTTTTAATCAACAAAAAACATCTGTTTCCAATAGTAAATCATGAAAAATGACAATTACATTTTCATTGTTTATAGGAAGGCCCAGACATACACAACAATCCATTGGCTTATTTCTCTGCAACTGAGATACATACCAACAAATATATATCAAAAAGAAAACTGCATTTTGCCATTTGTGCGCCTTTGAATGTTAACTACCACATCTCTCAATCAGGCAAGCAGGTGGGGAAATTCAAGGCAAGAACTTTTCCACAACCAACATCTTCTTCAAGCTATCAATGCATAAGTCACAATAAGCTTGATTATATATTGAAGATAAAATGTTTTATTTGACTTTCACTCCAGAATATAAGGACGTATATCGTTATTAAAGGTAAATTCTTTAAGATATTGTATTACATTATGAGCACTTACCCAGTGGCACTGACTCACCAAAATAGCATCGTTCTACGTCTCCAATATTATACTTCTTTGCCGATAGATATAGCCTTATTCAGCCCATTTTACATAATGCTGCTTCCAACATTAATTGCGTAGTGATAAAGAATTGTGGGCGGCACGGTGGCACAGTGGTTAGCACTGCTGTCTCACAGCGCCCGAGACCCGGGTTCAATTCCCGACTCAGGCGACTGACTGTGCGGAGTTTGCACGTTCTCCCCGTGTCTGCATGGGTTTCCTCCGGGTGCTCCAGTTTCCTCCCACAGTCCAAAGACGTGCGGGTCAGGTGAATTGGCCATGCTAAATTGCCCGTAGTGTTAGGTAAGGGGTAAATGTAGGGGTATGGGTGGGTTGCGCTTCGGCGGGTCGGTGTGGACTTGTTGGCCCAAAGGGCCTGGTTCCACACTGTAAGTAATCTAATCTAATCTAAACATCCAAAATGGACAGAACTAAATTAGTTCACAAGAATCATGGCCTCAATACTTTTCTTTCTGGCCACCAAATGTTCAAATCATAGTGATATAAATGTTGACTCATTACTAGAAGGGAAAAGTTAGAAGCCTTTTCTTTTATTTACAGAAGGTTACTGGAATATTAAATGGACTACCACAAGTGACTAATGTAACTGAGTGAATCATGACTATTAAGTGGGAATCAGATGAACTGTGAAAGAAAAATAAAAGATGATACGGAGTAAGAGGAAGGAAATGAGATGAAATGAATTCATTCTCATGTGTTACTATCACAGACAATGAATGGATTAAACGTCAGCATTCAGTGCTGAATTTCTGAGTCTGTCAACATTGGTTCAGGAATTTCTCTTTTCTTTATTCTTGCATGGGATGTTGGTATTGTTGGCAAGGTGGCATTTGTTGCCTACCACTATGCTACCAGCTCCTCCCACTGACATTCCCCATAAAATGAATAATATTAGGATGGGCCACCCACTCTACCCTGCCTATCTTCCAAAGAAACTGTAATGTCCATTTTGCAGCCATTCCACATTATCCAGCTGCTGCTTGACTGATTCCAGAGATCCAAACAGAAGCAATTTAGTCATCTAAGTAAGTTTAAATTTATATTCTATAATTATTATTTTGTTACCACAGTACTTAATCATTTTTGAAAAAAACATGTTGTTGAACCTTTTCATTAGCATAGAATCCCAAAATATCAAATCTCAAAGGAAACAATATTCTGCCTTGATTGATGCAAGATTAAAAGCTTCAATAGCGCACCCTTAATGGCATTGTGGGTATACTGACACCAAATGACTGCAGATGTTCAAGAAAGCAGCCCACCACCATCACCTCAAAGACAACTGGGGTTGGACAATCAATGTTGGCCCTGCCAGCGATTCCCATGAATTACCTTTTAAAAACCTGTTTCAGCAATAAATATTCATTGTGAACAAATACATATTAGAACTGTCTGCCTCTTACATAGGGCATTGTTGCCTGAATACACTCTTTGTAGTAAACGCATATGTTTATGTCAGAATCTGATTGTGTTGATGCACATTTGGACTCTCACTGCTCTCCTCTGGATTGGTGAGACCTCACCTGGAATACTGTGTACAGGTTTTGTCTCCTTATTTAAGTCAGGATATATTTGTCTTGGAGGCAGTTCAGACAAGTTTCACAAGGCACATTCCTAAAATGAAAGTGTCTTCCCTTGTAAAGAAAGGCTGAACAGGTTGCGTCGATATTCAGTGGCGTTAAAAAGAACGAAGCATGATTGTACTGTAACATACAAGATTGAGACAAGGCTTGACAAGGTAGATGCTGAGAAGATATTACATCTTATGGGGAAATTGAGAACAAAGGGACACTGTTTTAAAATAGCATACCTCCCATTTAACGTGAGGAAGTGGAGAAATTTCTCCTCATTGTCATTTGTCCATGGAATTCTTTTGCACAGGGAGTAGTCTAAATAGACAACTTTAAATTCGACAGATTTTTGAGCTGGGAGTTAATGGTTATGGGGGCATGTTAGAAAATGGAATCAAAGCCACAATCAAGGCAGCCATAATCTTATTGATTGTCTAAGCAGGCTTTTGGACAAAATGGCCAACTCTTGCTCATATTTCTGATTATTTTCCTAACTTAACGAGGACTCTTACTCACAAGGTCTTATGGGCAAAGAGTAGAAATCATAAGAATAAAGTATATAACATATTATCGATATTAATTCTTCTCAAAATTTGCATCCTAATCTGCAATAGTAAATGAATATAAAGATTTAATATGCTCAATCTCAGTTAGGAGAGTTCCAAAGCGTGATTTACAACAATGGCTGTACTGGTTGGAGCATGGTGAAATCTACCACCTTGGGTAAAGTTCAGCATGGTCTATTTCGTTGTGGAGTGACAGCATCCTCCAAGCTAATACTACACCAAACACTGAGGTGCCACTAATAGAAACAAGAAGTTGGTGTATAATTAGCTATGATTTTAAAAGCAAATTCAAGGGACTTATAAACTTACATTTCCACACTTTCGAACAGAATGTATCCAATAAGTGATTTTCATTTCAAAAAAACACATTGAAAACAGATGTTAAAATCAACAAACCTTTCTTTTGTTTTACCATTGGTCTTTGTTTTGTTTTATTAGTACAATTAGTGAGAAGGTTCAAAGCAAGAATTTAAGTTTTCTCTTCTGGACACAGGTGTTCATTAATCTACAATTACTTCATGTGGAGCTAATGTACAACTGTAATTATTACATTTAATTCCTGCTTAGTGAATAACCCACTTATCATCACAAATTGTTGCAGCATGGTCCACCCTGAAAATTCTGGACTGGAAAGTATCAAGATTTAAAAGCAGTTACAAACATATTTCTGATTTCACCATGAGCACTTTCTCTCCTAGAAGCAAAGAGAAAACACACAAAAGTACAATGTAGGTTTGTCAAGCTCTGAAAAGAGAGAACTTGCATTAATGGTTGAGACTGAGTTCTTTCATCAGAGCTTTAATGAAGAATCTACACTTGAAACATTAACCTGCCTTTTCAGATGGAGCCACACCTACTGTGTACTTCTAGCCTTTTATGTTTATTGCCTCACATTTCCAACATTCTCTTTGTTTTCCTTGTACTTTCACTGCTATGTCTTCTGAAATTCATTATATTCATGAAGCGACAAAATGACACTCCTGTGGCTTCATATCACAATGATAGAAACAAACTCACCAAAGCATTAGGCTGTGTGTGTAAGAGCAAGAGATCCTACACCTATAAAGGATTAAGGGATTGATTTTTGTTAGAACACTTTGGACTTCAGAAAAAAAAAGCACACTAAGAGTCAGAAATTAATCTTTGGAGAGCCAGTGACCATACCATCCGTAAAGTCACCGAGAACTATTCAATACTGGGACAGTCTTGTGCTTAGTGATACATCTTGGCAGGCAATTATTCCTGTATTTAAAGAAACAAAAGTGGTGCATGTGTTGACCCACTTAGAACTGATACAATCAGCTAGAATGTTAATCATTAAAAAATATTAATGCTTAAAACAGAGTTATTAATCTTGCCTGTAAGGCTACAACCTATGCAGTTCACAAACTGATTTTTAAATGGTTTCCACATTACTCTACAAAAAGGATGATGGAAATCACATTTCAAGAAAAGGTTACTCTTATGCACTGATTATTAGAGACATTAGTCGTTTATTTATAAGTGAGAAACTAAGGTGAAGGACTGCGGTCTGGAAGTGCAATGTGCCAACAAGGTAGGAAAGACTGAAAAGAAACATTGATTTCACATTCTGATTTCAGTTTTAAAAGCATGAAAATGACAGCAAGATGGGGGGGAAAAAAATGGACAACTACAACAAATAATGTTCCAGGTTTGAGATCTTTTGAAAGTGAGAGTTCAGGACTACGACTTTCACACAGTTCTGATCTAAAGTAAAAGCTGTTTTCCGAGCTTAGATAGACTTGGAAAGTAAGCTTAAAAGGAGCGCTGATAATTGTTATATTATTAAAATAATGAATCATCAGGTTACAAATAAAACCAAGACTCTGTTAAAAAGTTTGTTCGTCTTTGTCTTCTACAAAGAACTGAATACTAAATCACAAATGTCCTGCAATACAATAAAAGGTTTTTATAAATCTGGCCCATAGAACATAATTTGAATTCTTAAAGTAGTTTATTCTGGTCAATTCTTTAATATATTTCATGCCATCTTTACTCAAGACAATTTCTAATATTAATCATCCTGACATAATATAAATATCGAAATACTATATGAATAGTAAATTCAGAGATTCTATTTGTAAAACAAAAGAAAAAAAGTGTATTGATAAAGCAAAATGAAAATGAATCAAATTTGGAAACACTTTTTTGAAGGTAGATAAATTATTTAGTTATGTTTTTGTTTTTCTTGAAGCTATGAGTGGATTTAGTTTCTGAAGAACTTTAGTTTAGTTTTATTAGAATTCCTTGGCTGTGACGTCACAATCACAGTTAACTTCTAGACATTATACAACAGACATTTTTGGCACCATATAAACTGGTGAACCCCACCAGGTGGTATTACTGCACTTTTAACCTCATCAAACTTTCAAATCATAAAACATATTGTTACCAGACATTTTTTTGAATTCCCTGGTTGACGGTAGTGTCAAGTTTCAGGAATGACAGGAACATGGAGAACTGGCATTTCTCTAAATAAGTAAGTATCTTTTTAAACACTGAAACAGCATTTAAAGTTTTTTTTGTGAATGTGACTTGCTGATTTCCCCCCCCCCATCCAAAACCCAATTTCCTTCAATACATTGTTGAACTTATTATTATATCATGTCTGTCAACCCACATCTCTTTGCCCCTTCCTGTACTGCCAGGTAATCAATTTGTCGTCACTCTTGGTAACCCCAGTAAAGTCATCAGTGAAATGAGTTACAGCTGTGAAACCATCAGGAAGAAGAACAGCCAAGAATATGCTGCTGATAGCACATCGAGGTCTCAAAGATGAAATATTAATGCACGATTTGTTTATCTGCAAGCTCACATCTTCCAGCACTGAGCTGTTAATTTTCTATCTGTGCAGACAACAGATCACTCAGTCATGAACTCTTCACAGCCATTACACAGAGACATTTTGATTAAGTATGCCTAATGTAGTGTATAGGAAAGAATGAAAACACTCAGCCTGCCAACTTTTGATTGACCATTAAGCCACTGATGAATGTGCCTGTCAAGGGAGAGACAATTACCTCAACAATGAAGAAAGTCTTCTGGAGGGTTATTTCTATAGCAGTGACACATTTACCAGATTACAGCCATGCAAGTTGAAAGCGTGTAAACTAATAGCCAAGATTTCTTCATAATGTATTCATCCCACTCTCCTTAAAGGAGAGGAAATGAAGAAAAAAACACATTTAAAAAAAAACTAAACAAAATAATTGTGCATGTCTGGGCAAGAAAATGACAGGGGCAGGCGTTACGTCACTAGCACATGCGTTGCCATAGTGAGTGATTTATTGATATTTATCGAGAATGAATAGATCAAAGCCTGCCACATGACAGGTGATCAATCACGCGTCAAATCAAAGATGGCAATCGACTTTAAGACCAGTTAAGTGGGTGGATCCGGCGGATGAAAAATGAACTTTTATTTCTGTGCCCCACACCACCAAATATCACAACTCTCAGGAGGAAAGGTTTAAGCAGGCAATTTATTTCCCAGATTAGATTCCTCTTTTGTAAAGCTATGTTTTTTTTTATCTCTCTCTCGGAGGGTTATGAGACTTGAGCTACAATCGGACAAAGTTCCAGCAGCACTTCCATGTATATCTCAGCCAGAGCTTACGAAGTGCCCGCTTCTCCACAATTCCGTTGCTTTTGTTTTTTTACCCTGACAGAGAGCAGCCCATTTAACCGCGGTAAGAGCACAAATCCCCTGCACTGCAAACATTGTATCAGATTACAGTCAAATATTGCAACCCATCCATCTTTTTTTTTCTCTCTCTCGCAAAGAGAGAGGGAGACTGCATTCCCTTTGACTGACAGGGAATAAACACACACGGGTTACATTGTGCTGGACCAGGCAAAGTCCCCATCAGCATGAACTCCACACACACACAGACACACACACACACAGCTCAGAGTCCCCGCTAAACTCACCGAAAAGAATCCACATCCAACAACAAAACAACAAAAACTTCAGGCAAAAGAGGGAAGTCTCAACAAAATCACACCACCCAACCCACCCCCAAACACCAACGACCACATGAGCTATATCACAGAACGCGTTTGGACAGGAAGATTTTCTGTTTCTTTTTAATAAAATAACACAATTGCTGAATAATAACAGTGCCGGGGTCAGAGCAGAGGTAAGATATTAGAAGTTGTTTGTTTACCTGCAGCCCGTTTGGGTGCTTGCTGCTTCCTCCGCGGCATGTTGTGTGAGAGTTTCAACTTGACTTTTCTTCAGGTGTGTGAAGAGGTGAGGCTGAGGGGAGGGAAGGGGGGGGGGGTGATGAGGGAGGGGAGGACGGGGAAGAGGAGGGATGCTCAGCGGTGGCGAGTTCTCTATCTGCGTGTGTATAGATGTGTAGGTGTTAAAGACAATATCCTAAATATTACACAGAATAACGTATGGAAGTGTCGGGGGGGGGGGGGGGGGGGATGAGCTGGTGGCTGGGTTTGCACAGAGACGCACCACCCCCCCGGCTGGACGATCGCAGCTGTCGGTCCTGCCTCCCTCTCCCTGTCTCAGTCTCTCTCTCTCTCTCCTTTCCCCGAGCGAGCGCCTGTTGGAGCAGTGGCGGAGCGGAGCTTCTGCTGCTCTCGGTCGGTCGGTGGCTGGTAGCTTTTCCGGAGGGACTGGGCTCAGTCTCACTCGTACAGACACGGGTAAGCGATAGAAGCGAGCATCGATCCCCTCCTCCTCCCTTCTGCTCCTCCTTCTGGCAAAGTCAAATGCAATCTATAGCAGCCTCATCCTTGCATTTGACAGCATCTGGAACAGTGAAAAATGAAAGCAGAACAGAAATCTATCAATAACAAGGCGCTGAGTATTTGTTAACGACAGTAAGAACAATGCATACACAATGACAGAATTATGAATTCTATCTGAACTGGGAATTGGATGAGCATTTTGCACTCAGATCGTACGCATACATCTATCCGTTCTGTGTAAAATTATTCCTAAAGCATTCTCTGAAACAGAAAGCTGACCCCCGATATAAACTTTTGAAACTGTCTCAATTTGTGGCGACATATGATCCCGACAAAGACCATTTCTGCCAACTTTCTTTTTTTTTCGCGTGAGCTGGTTTCCCACTTATGCTGCGCACGGAAATGTTTATAGAAAACAAGGCAACTATTTGCGGATAAGCTTTGGCTGTAATTATTCACGTTACACATAACGCGACACGCAACTTGCTTTAATATAATGTTGATAAACATTTGGTTTATACGACATAGATGTTAAGCATGTACATTTGCACAGACAATATGCCTGTGTACTATAGGTACAATATTGTTACATGGGTTTCAAAATAAATAAACATAAATTACAATTATGTGAATCAGGCATATAGACATGTGAAACACCATGGACCCTGGATTGTATATGTTCACGAATGCAAAATCTTAATTGCTCCCAGAAAGTTTAAAAAAAAAGTTCCTTCTGTTTTTCAATTTCTGTCAATCGAACATGAAGAGTTGAGCCTGCAGACATAGAGATATGTCCCGGTAAGTACCATGATATCTGATACCAATTCATGACAATACAAGAGCAGGTGTTATGCAGATGCAATTTTAAATATTTTAGAACTGCTGACTCTAAATTCGAATTCCAGTAAGAAATAAGAACAGCAGAAACTGGAACGGATTTGTTTAGTAATCTCTGCTGAATGTAAATAAACCGAGAATTACAATTCCATGGTTAGTGTCCATGGGTAGGCATGAATTGCTTGAGTACAGTTCAGTGCTGCAGAAGCCAGACATGCTGGGACAGAGCCAACGGACCCAGGTTTGAAATTCAGTATTACTAAACGTTCCAGGACAATTTATAACACGCTTGATGAAGTTATCAATCCCCAAGAATATTTGCTGCTAAATTGTGCTTTTTTCTAACACCAAAGCTAATAATTGGTGTGCATCTTGAAAATCTATCCACTCCAAAACGCGTTTGACTCGAGATTAAGTTCAATTGTGGAATTCAGAAAACGCAGCAAAATTAACCTGTGTGTGGAAAGGCAAATGAGCGCTGAGGATTAAACTTTTTTCTTTAAAAAAAAGATGTATCTGGAATTCTTCATTATTTTGAATCAAGAATAAAAAAAGTCAGTTATGAGAGATTTCACTCACTTGAGAAACACGAATGAGAAGGAATGGTCAAATGAATGAATCTGTAAATGTGTTTTTAAAAGCGTATGAAATCACATTTACAAAATATCTGACCAGCACATTTTAGTCTGACCTAACATCATACATTGCCACGAATAATGTATACATCGACACCGTCCCACGACGCGACAAGCTAATAAAGTTGTGTGGTGCTATATTGTTCTTAATATGGGTTTGATGAGTAACCTTACTCATACGCTTTAAGACTGATGGATGAGACTGACTGGCCGTACTTACGAATTTACCATGTCCCAGGATTTGGAGGCACATCAATAATTTACTGGATAGTTCGGAAGAGTCACTTGATGAACTTCGGCTGGCAATCCTTGATGGTGAACATACAAATGATTGCTATCCTGGTCTTACATGAGAAATCGAAGAGACTTGCGCGCTTTCCGATCGCCCAGTACGAACTTCAGCGGAGCTGCTTTTGTCAGTGCTATCTGTCCCTGGACGGCAATGGATCACAGGACTCTCTGATCACTGACATCTCCAGCCCTCTTCGATTAGCTAAACTCACCGGCAGGCTGCACCGACCGGTTACTGTGTGATTAAGAAACCATCAAAGGCATGTAATCTAATCAACTAAACCAGGAAGGAAAATCACCGACCATGGGTTAACCTCTGTTCTGTCAAATCAGTGACCGCGAGCCTGCCGAGTGTAACAGAGCAGCAGAAGCTACAACTCCCAGTCAATGTACTCTGCCTGTTGTCTAAATACACCCCAACCCGATTTCAATCAATAAAAACCTTTCACCCACATCATACCATAGACCATCCGGCAGTTCTGATCTCCTCGACACCTTACACGATCTGCCAATCATTACGTGCATGATAGTGTCAATAGAATCAACAATTTGATAATATAATTACACAACCCTTGGCTCAGCCTCCAATCTGGTCCAATGCAGCATTAATTGAAACGATGTCAAGGGGCTTTAAATATCCTGAAACTCACCCTGCAAAAAAAAAAGTGATTTGAATGATTTTCATTGAAGATACATAGTAATCCTCACCTGCCGGTTAGAAGGATAACCGATTGAAAAGGTCACCCAACTTTCTCATGATACAACTTCAAGTCTTCACTAAATTTGAACCATTGGGTAGAATAATCGTTATGTTTCGCACTTTCAATATTTACCTCGGCGAGATCAGATTTTTATTCTCTCCCACGCTTCAATAATCCTTTTTATCCTAAAATCTGATCTGCAGTTGTTAATCATACAAGATTTATCAACCCGCTGATCTATCGTCATAATTTTATACTTCAAATTCCACACTGAACCCCAAATCTGTGAAAAAAAATCATAGTTCTAAATTTACCCTGAAGTTCAGTCTGTCAATCATAATTACTGCCCAATTCCACCTTGAACCCAATTTGTCAATCATTCCTTCAACTTTAGCTCTGTCAATTATGCTCACCTACACTAAAGCCCATCTGTCAGGATCACAGTGCAGCCCTTGTAGTGATATGATATTCCTTATGATTAAATAGCCCTTGAAGACACACTGTTCTATTTACAATTGTGCCATTAGGATACAGTATAATAGCTACGTACAGGTGATGAAATAAATGATCTCTATACCAAGTCACACTCTGATGAAGTATGTTCATAGGCAATACTTCTAATTTCCACTTTATGATCAGTCTATTAATGAAAATTTAATCATCTGTCACTATTTTCACTCTGATGCTAAATTAAAATCAGATGTGCCTGTCATCCTAACTCCATTATATGAAACATATTTACAGACATCTATTTCCATTCCGAGGCTGCCTTACCATGTTAACAATCAAATATACCTCACTTTATTCTAACTAAGGAATAGGAAAAAATGAAATTTTATCCTAACCTAGAGTGTGCCAAACATCTTTTCCTGTTCTGACTAATTATAATTTTTTTCATTCGGTTTCACCATGATTCAAGCCCCTCTCTGCCAAATATCATCTAATATATTCAACTTGACCTTAACCAATGTTATTCATCATAATCTTATAATCTAATGCTTTTAGTATCTTTGACTATTAATGAGATGTAATAATCCATCTTGTGTTCTACACAGGCAGCTAATTACATCTACCATACACATCCTATAAATGCAGCTATACGTACTATTAATTCGAACTTTGTCAAGCAATTATAATACATATGAGATAGTACAAAGGATGAGTTAGGAATGTTCATCTGAATGCACTACAAGTTCCACTACCTTCGCCATATTGATATCCGTATTTCATTAATTACCATCCATTGCTCTATAAAATGCATCCAAATTCTGTTTTCAGATCCAAACCATTAGAGGACTGGTTGACCCAGCATGCCTTCAGTGTAAAATGTCAGGCAAATATTCATTTTCTTATGTTAGCAAGTGCGATTTTAAATGTAACTGATGACAAATACAAGAAAGCAAACTAACTTCTATCATGATAATTGGTAAGTTATAGCTACATTAAAGGATGCAACACACTCTACAAATCAGGATGTAGGTTTGCTCGCTGAGCTGTAGGTTTGATATCCAGACATTTCATTACCTGGCTGGGTAACATCATCAGTGGCGACCTCCAAGTGAAACAAAGCTGTTGTCTCCTGCTTTCTATTTATATGTTTGTCCTGTATGGGGTTCCTGGGGTTTGTGGTGATGTCATTTCCTGTTCGTTTTCTGAGGGGTTGATAGATGGCATCTAGATCTATGTGCTTGTTTATGGCATTGTGATTGGAGTGCCAGGCCTCCAGGAATTCTCTGGCATGTCTTTGCTTAGCCTGTCCCAGGATAGATGTGTTGTCCCAGTCGAAATGGTGTTTTTTTCATCTGTGTATAGGGCTACAAGGGAGAGAGGGTCGTGTCTTTTTGTGGCTAGCTAGTGTTTGTGTATCCTGGTGGCTACCTTTCTTCCTGTTTGTCCTATGTAGTGTTTGTGGCAGTCCTTGCATGGAATTTTGTAGATGACGTTGGTTTTGTTCATGGGTTGTACTGTGTCTTTTAAGTTTGTTAGTTTTTGTTTGACAGTGTTGGTGGGTTTGTGTGCTACTAGGATTCCGAGTATGTCGTTTCTGAAATTTCTTTGATGTAAGGTAAGGTGGTTAGGGTTTCTGGCTGTGTTTGGTCTGCTTGTCGTGGTTTGTTCTTGAGGAATCTGCGGACTGTATTTTTTTGAGTATCCGTTCTTCTTGAATACGTTGTATAGGTGGTTCTCCTCTGTTTTCCGAAGTTCTTCTGTGTTGCAGTGTGTGGTGGCTCGTTGGAATAGTGTTCTGATACAGCTTCGTTTGTTGTGTTGGGATGCTTGCTAGTATAGTTAAATATTTGGTCAGTGTTTGTCAGTTTTCTGGATATACAGGTTTGTAGATCTCCGTTGTCCTTTCTTTCGACTGTGACAGTGACAGGCTAAGCAAAGACATGCCAGAGAATTCCTAGAGGCCTGGCACTCCAACCACAACGCCATAAACAAACACATAGATCTAGATGCCATGTATCAACCCCTCAGAAAACGAACAGGAAATGACATCACCACAAACCCCAGGAACCCCATCCAGGACAAACATATAAATAGAAAGCAGGAGACAACAGCTTTGTTTCACTTGGAGGTCGCCACTGATGGTGTTACCTAGCCAGGTAATGAAATGTCTGGATATCAAACCTACAGCTCAGCGAGCAAACCTACACCCTGAACCTCAGCCCGAGATACAAACCTTCACAAACCTTGCAAAAACACTCTACAAATATTTGAGAAACCTTGTCAACCGTTAGAGTAATACTCAAGTGGTTAACCATCGTCCAAACCTTGAGAGTAAGTTCCAAGCTGAATCACTACAACCTACTTGCAAAGATAATAATATTTTGTTTATTTTCATTACATTTAGGGTATTTTTAGGCTGAGGAATAACAAATCTAATTTCCTTTTGTTAATTACAACCACTTTAGCCACTAAACATTTATATTTGTGTCCACACTGTAAAGGTATTTTCTTTTCAGAACATATGCAATAGGTTTTTTTGCTATGTGATTTCATTATTATTGCCTTACAACAGACACAGCTTTAACATCATGTCTGAGAACTGATTCAATCCACGTCTGTACTTCATTAAGATATGTGATGACCTCTTAAACTCTAGCAACTACACAGAACACAATGATCTCAGGTGCTTGACAAATTTGAACTGGACATTATACACATTATGGGAGAGAAAAGTGGGAATATTATGTAATGAATCTATACAAAGGGTGTAATTGGGTCGGTTTTAAATTGTATATTTTGCAAGGAAAAGAAAATACTCTATTTTGAAGAGAATTTTCCAAGGAATGTTTATTATCTGCTGACCCATTTTGTTTTACCCTAGTGTTTTTCTAATAATCATACCTATTCCTTTTCACCTGCCCTGTCCCCTAACCTAACAGGACGTATCTCTCTCCTTATCTATCTGTGGTTTGTCAACCTTAATCAGAAACAATTTATTTTACACTAATCCTACTTTTTGCATTATCATCTTCATCCAAAATTCAATTCTGCCAATCAGCATCTATGGCTCCACATTATTTTTTGTCATCACTTGTCATAATGAGATATCTCCAAGTCCTAATATAACCCCAGTCTGTTGATCATAGTGATGTCTATTCTATTCTCACCATGACTCCAGATAGACATCAGCAATCATTCTTTGTTACCTTAAGATCTCTGTGCCAGTCATTACTGCTTATATCAAAGCATTAAGTAAGGTGCTAGGAACCAATTCTAGTCTTAGTCTCTTAGCCAAGTTCATATTCAACCTAAAACATAAGTTAAACCTAACCTAACAATTAATAATAAGCACACTTTCCAGCTTACCAATCAAAATACAAACCCACTAGTTACTTTACTTTGACTATCTCAGACATGGCAAAAGTGAGGACTGCAGATGCTGGAGATCAGAGTCAAGATTAGAGTGATGCTGGAAAAGCACAGCAGGTCAGGCAGCATCCAAGGAGTAAAAAAATCAACGTTTCGGGCAAAAGCCCTTCATTATCTCAGATATGTACAAGCATATAAAACTAAAAATCTGTGATAGTAAGTTTGTAAGGCTAAATAATTCAACAGTGCAATGTGGTGCATATGATATCTACTGTTTTGATGATAGATCAAGTAGAAATAATGTTTTACTGATGAATTATGGCGTATATATGTAACAAGCTCACTGAAAGTAACATTAGCTATTATATGAGCTAGACAATTATATCAATAATAAAAACAAAGAACTCAGCAATTCTGCTAGCATCTATGATGAGAGAAACAGAGTAAACATTTTGTGTCCAATATTCTTTGGAACTGTTCTGAAGAAGATTCCCATTGGATATGAAACATTAACACTAGTTCTCTCTCCACAGATACTTCCAGGCCTGTAGAGGCTTTTCAGCACTTTTCGTCCTTATCTTAGATCTTTGGCATTCACAGTACATTGCCACTGCCTCATTATGTTAATATCTACTTGAAAAAAAATTCTGGGGAGGGAATCATCTTCTTGATACCTTCCTTTGGGAAGTTACGATGCTGAATAAAGTCAATACTTTATGCTTGTCCAAATGTTTGCTGTCATTCATGCCTTTGTTTTCATTCACTGGTGGAAATGCTAGCATTTGTTGCTCTTCTGCAGATATAGAGTTGTAGAAATGTACAGCATGGAAACAGACGCTTCGGTCCAACCCATCCATGCCGACCAGATATCCCAACCCAATCTAGTCCCACCTGCCAGCACCCAGCCCATATCCCTCCAAACCCTTCCTATTCATATACCCATCCAAATGCCTCTTAAATGTTGTAATTGTACTAGCCTCCACCACATCCTCTGGCAGCTCATTCCATACACATACCACCCTCTGTGTGAAAAAGTTGCCCCTTAGGTATCTTTCCCCCTCAGCCTAAACCTCTGCCCTCTAGTTCTGGACTCCCCGACCCCATGGAAAATACTTTGTCTATTTATCCTATCCATGCCCCTCACAATTTTGTGATGGTTTTACCCCCAACTGAATAATGGAATTTGAATTCATACATTTTAGATTATTAATCCAAGTCTTTGGATTGCTAGTCCAATAACCTGTTGACAATTGAAAAAAGAATTAATTTTCAATTTATATGCCAATTCCAAAAGTTATATACATTCCATTCAGTTTATCCTCTGTCACGCTCATGGCCTGTGAATTATCTCAACACACCCAGAAATCAAATTGATCAAGTCAATCATTCAAATGATCTTCACACTTGCCTAACATAGTTTGTTTACAATGTTAACTGACTCAGGGCTACACTCAACACAGACAATCAATCAAAACAGCACATCTTTAACTTCAGCTACACCCAAATTATGCAAATTGTACATAAAGTTTGAATTCTGTCTGAACCAGTTTATCACTTATTGTTATGATCCCAGCCACTGGTACTATTGAACATGTCAGAACCCAGGATTAAACCTGGCATGACTGGTCATACGTTTGTACTTTTTATATATTTAGTTGGGTTGTCGCTGAAACATATTCACACAAGATTAGAGATAATCTTTAGCAACAGAACATAAGATTATCACAGAAAGGATGGAAAAAAACCAAAGTGATCTACATGTAGATGACAGTTCAGAAAAATCTCATCAGAAATGGCAAATTAACTTTCAACCCATTTTACAAAACTATCCACTATCCAGAAACTCAAGTCCAGAGAAATTATTCTCCTGTTTCAACACTCAGTATCTACTTAACTGATTCTTTCCAGTTTCTTTTCTGTGAACCGGAGGGACAATTCCTTTCCAAGTGTAAAGGCATGAAACTTTCATAATTTTGAAGTCCTGAACTTCTAACAACTTGACAACTTATATACAAACTCTCCAATCTTTGAAATGCCAAACACTGGAAAACTGATTTGACTGGTTCTCCTGATCTGAACTATTAGCCTGTTTCTTCTGAACTGATCTGAGCAAGTTGATTCTTCTACGATGAAGTCAAAACAAACTAATGGCTTGGTTCTGTTTGTCCTACCTGCCATAAAAACAGTCGTTTATCCATTAATACCACAGGAGTTCTGCTAAGTATCTGGTTGGAGTCACATGTTCTTTGTAGCAGTGATGTATTTGGGTCACTGTTCCAGGATGACTGACTGTCCTATTAGGCATTCTTCATGAAACTGTCCAAAAGCCCTCTTCCTCAATTTTAAAACCTAACATCAAAAAAAATTATATTGTTGGATATGATAACATTGTCAATCAAATACGAAAAGATATCCTAAAGAGGCATTTTTATTTTGCACAAAAAGTTGTTCCAAAAAATCATTTATATGTTACATTAACAGTGTTGTGCTATATACAATGATTTTCATAACAACCCATATTCTGCATAGGTCCATTTCAGTCACAGTATTCAGTTTCCTTAATTTTTGCAATTTGTAGAATCTCCAGAGCATGGAAGCAGGCCATTTGGACCACCAAGTCCACACTGACCCTTTGAACAGCATCCCAACCTTATCCAATCCCTGCAATTCCTCTGACAAATCCAACTTAACCTATGCATTCCTGGACACTATGAACAATTTAGCAATCCACCTGAACTCCATCTCTTTGGACAGTGTGTGTGTGGGGGGGAGGAAACCAGTGTGGCACGAGGAACCCACACAGACATGGGGTGGATGTGCAAACTCCACACAGACAGTCCCTGAGGTTGGGATTGAACCCAGGTGCTGTGAGGCAGCAGTGCAAACCACTGAGCCACTGTGCTATCATTCAGTTTGTCAAAGCATCCATCACAACATTGCCCTTGTCAGCAAAATGGAAAGTTTTTAGAATGTATGGCTACGATATTAAACTCCAATTAAACAAACTTAAATTCTTGTCCTGAAATCTCTGCAAAAGAAAATGCTGTGCTCCATTTCAATAACAGTTCCTTCAGAATCATTGGAATGTGAATTGCAAATTGATGTAGAGTCAAAACAAGACTCTGTATTTCTTTCTAAATTGTTGAATATTTTTGTTGACCGGCATTCAATTTCTAGGAAAACTAACTGACTAGCCACACAATTGCTATTCATTCTTCTTATAATAAAATTACCCTCTCACCAGTGATGCTGGCATCACTACCAGCTTGAATGGCTTCTCATAATTGCCTGCTGACAACATTGGTATGGTTGTTGTCAGTACTACTTTTAAATTGTCAAAGTCACTCTTCTCTTATTTTATTCATTCAAATTTATTGCCTG
This sequence comes from Hemiscyllium ocellatum, assembly GCF_020745735.1. NCBI lineage: Eukaryota > Metazoa > Chordata > Chondrichthyes > Orectolobiformes > Hemiscylliidae > Hemiscyllium > Hemiscyllium ocellatum. The sequence continues at coordinate 22,889,234 of NC_083415.1, read as the reverse complement.
CCTTCAAGAAATTTGTCAAAATGAGCCATTATGATCCTAAAATTTGGGGAAATAAGTTCAGTAACATCTACTCATGGCAATACATCACAGAATTTTGAATTTTGTCTTACACACAGGAAAGTCCACAACAGCTCGAGTACTTTTACTTTGATAAGTTTATTTTCTGCAATATGTAGGATCAAAGCGGTTCTCTGTAGCTGACCAAACATTTATTTCAAATACTGTGCATGTTCATCCCAGGTTTTGTTGAACACAATCACATCACCAATGTAAAGAATTCAGCTTTGTAGTCATAGAGTCATAGAGATATACGGCATGGAAACGTACCCTTCAGTCCAACTTGTTCATGCCGACCAGATATACTAACCTAATCTAGTTCCATTTGCTCATAGCCCTCTCAATCCTTCCTATTCATAACCCATCTGGATACTTTTAAATGCTGGAATTGTACCAGCCTCCACCACTTCCTCTGGCAGCTCATTCCATACACGCATCATCCTCTGTGTGAAAACATGCCCTCGAGTTCTGGACACCGCACCCCAGGGAAAAGACCTTATCTATTTATCTCATCCATGCCCCTCATGATTTTATAAACCTCCATAAGGTCACCCCTCAGCATCCGACATGCCAGGGAAAACAAGCCACAGCCTGTTTGGTCTCTCTCATTTGATCAAATCTTCCAAACCTGGCAACATCCTTGTAAGTCATTTCCAAACCCTTTCAAGTCTCACAACATCCTTCTGTTAGGAAGGGTACAGAAAAATGGCTTAACTAATGTCCTGTACAGCTGCAACATGACCTCCTAACTCCTGTACTCAATGCTCTGACTAGTAAAGGAAAGCATGCCAAACACCTTCTTCACTGTACTATCTACCTGTGACTCTACTTTCAAGAAATTATGAACCTGCACTCCAAGGTCTCTTTGTTCAGCAAGGACTTTCCCATTAAATGTGTAAGTTCTGCTCTGATTTGCTTTTCCAAAATGCAGCACCTTGTATTTATTGAAATTAAATTCCATCTGCCACTCCTCAACCCATTGGGCCATCTGATGAAGATCCCGTTGTACTCTGAGGTAACCTTCTTTGCTGTCCACTACACCTCCAATTTTGGTGTCATCTGCAAACTTACTAACTATACCTTCTACGTTTGCATCCAAATTATTTGCATAAATGGCAGAAAGCAGTAGATCCAGCACTGATCCTTGTGGCACACCAATGTCACAGGCCTCCAATCTGAAAAGCAATCCTGCACCAACACCCTCTGTCTTTATCTTCAAGCCAGTTCTGTACCTAAAAGGCTATTTCTCCCTGTATTCCTTGAGATCTGCCTTGCTAACCAATCTCCCATGAGGAATCTTGTTGAATACCTTTCTGATGTCATATGGATTACATGAACTGCTCTGCCTTCAACAATCCTTTCTCCTTTAATGAATTTTTTTGGATAAGAGTAGTAAAGTTGCTGGTGCATTTTCCATTCTAAATAACATTAAGTTAAGTTATAAAGTTTACTCAGTGTCACAAAAGTTGCTAATACTTCACCTCAATCAAAAGATGGAACTTAATATTCTGTTAGCAAGTCTGTTTTGGTGATAAATCATATGCGTACAATTCTTTCAATGTATTCCCCTAGTCTTGGAATAGCATAACAGTACATTCTTGTTATCATGTTGACTTTGTGATCATCAATCTTTCTGACCCATCCAGTTTCTGCATCATCACAAAAGGTGAGCTTGAGGTATTATGACTCAGTTTAACGTTCAATCATTTCATTGCACCTTATGAAATTCTGGATGAACCTTGTGAGGATGTTGATTTATAAGAACATAGGAAATAGGAGCAGAAGTAGGACATTTGGGCCCCTTCAACCCTGCTTTGCTAATCAACAACATCATGGCTGATCTGTCAGAGATCTCATTGCCACTTCAGTGCCAGCTTAATATAGCCGTTAGCTCCCTGACATTTGTTAAAAAAAACTATCTACTTCTCCTTTAAATATTTTAAGCAATCTAGCCTCCACAATGTCAGAAGTCACATGACACCAGGTTATTTTAGATTAGACTTACAGTGTGGAAACAGGCCCTTCGGCCCAACAAGTCCACACCGACCCGCCGAAGCGAAACCCACCCATACCCCTACATTACCCCTTACCTAACACTACGGGCAATTTAGCATGGCCAATTCACCTGACCCGCACATCTTTGGACTGTGGGAGGAAACCGGAGCACCCAGAGGAAACCCACGCAGACACGGGGAGAACGTGCAAACTCCACACAGTCAGTCGCCTGAGTCGGGAATTGAACCCGGTTCTCTGGCGCTGTGAGGCAGCAGTGCTAACCAAGCTTTTGGAGTGTAGCCCCTCCTTCAAGTGAAATGAGAGAGAAGAACACAGACACAGAATTTATAAGCAGAGAGATCAAGGGGAGAGAGATCAAAAGATTATACAAGTAGTCATGAGATGTAAGTGCTAGTGTTGGACTACCCAATTAAGGAGCAGCGCTCCAAAAGCTCGTGCTTCCAAATGAACCTGTTGGACTACAAACTGGTGCTGTGTTATTTTTAACTGCGTACAAATAATGTGAGTGGAGTGTTGAATAATAAGTCCTTACAAGTGATCAAAAATGTCAGACGGTGTGAGTGAAGTGTCAACAGCTGAATAACAAGTAAAGGGATGACCTATAATCCAATTAAATGAGGTGGAGAGATAATTACAAAAAAATAAAAAATAAAATGGTGCTGGCAACAAACCAAATGTGTGGAATACTATGACAAGTATAAGAGTTGCATGCTGAGGGTCTAGCCAAAGTAACAAGTAATCTAAAACTATACAAACTAATTAAGATAGTGAGGTCATACCAATTTATCAAGGTGATGCTGTCAAAACAGGACAGAAAGGAAGATTTTACTGTTACAGTACAGTGTGGTGGGGTCACATGTATCATGACATGAACCCAAGATCACTGTTGAGGCTGTCTTCATGGGTATGGAACTTGGCTATCAGTTTCTGCTTGGCGATTCTGCACTGTTGTGGATCTCTAAGACCACCTTGGAGGATGCTCACCCATAGATCGGAGGCTGAACGCCCTGTACTGCTGAAATGTTCCCTGACGGAAAGGGATTCCCATCTGGCTGTTGTTGCGCAGTATCCATTCATCCATTGTCATAGCATTTGCATGGTCTCACTAATATACCTTGCCTCAGGGCATCCTTGCCTGCAGCGTATGAGATGGACAACATTGGCCAAGTCACAGCCGAGTATCTGCTGTGTACATGGTGGGTGGTGTTCCCACGTGCAATGGTAGTATCTATGTCGATGATCTAACATGTCTTGCAGAGATTGCTGTGGCAGGATTGTGTGGTGTTGTGGACAATGTTGTCCTGAAGGATGGGTAGTTTGCTGCAAATGATGGTCTGTTTAAGCTAGGGCAGTTGTTTGAAGGCGAGAAGTGGAGGCGTAGGGATGGTCTTGATGAGATGCTCCTTGTCATTAATGACATGTTGAAGACTGTGAAGAACGTGTTGTAATCCTTCTATTCTGGAGAAGTACTTGACGATGAAGGGTACTCTATCAGTCATACCCTTTGTCTGTCTCCTGAGGTGGTCATTGCAGTTTTTCACTGTGGCACGTGGGAACTGGCGATTAATGCATTGAGCACTGTATCTCATTCGTATGAAGGTATCTTTCAAAATCTTTCCATATCCATCACATTCCTCTGCATCTGAACAGATCCTGTGTGTGTGCAGGGCTTGTCCATAGGGGATTGTGGCTTCTTTAACATGTTTAGGGTGGAAGCCCGAGAAGTGCAGCATCATGAGGTTATCCGTGAGCTTGTGGTACAGTGAGATACTGAGATGTCTTTCCTTGATGGAGATGCATGTGTCCAAGAATGAGATTGATTCTGAAGATAGTTTGTGGTAAGTCTGATGGTGGGATGAAACTTGTTGATATCGTTATGTTGTCTTTTCAGTGATTCCTCACCATGAGTCCAAAGGCAGAAAATTTGTCAATGTTTCTGGTGTATAGCGTTGGTCAAAAGTCCAGTGCAGCAAGGAGGTCTTGCTTAAACTTGTGCATGAAAATGTTGGCATATTGGGATGCAAATTTTTCCATGTGTCTGGATGAAGAACTGGTTGTTGCTGATGAATACGTTGTGGTTGAGGTTGATGTAGATGAGTTGTAGGATGGTACCTGGAGATTGGCAGTTGTTGACGTTTAATGCTGAGGCTGTTGCAGTGATGCCTTCATCATGGAGAATACTGATTTAGAGTGTCAAACATCCATTGTGACGAGGAATGTTCCCGGTTCGACTGGTCTGTGGATGCTAAGTTTCTGTAAGAAATCTGTAGTGTCGCGACAGAAGCTGGAGGTTCTTTGTACAATGGGTTTCAAGATGCCCTTGACATAGCCAGAGAGGGTCTCACACAGGATCCCATTGCCTTATACGATGGGACGTCCAGCTGTGTTGGCTTTATGTATCTTCGGAAGGCAGTCAAAGACTCCTATGCGAGAAGCATGTGTGATGAGATTGCACAGGGTTCTCTGAAGGTCTGGATCAACAGTCTTGATCAGTTTGTTCAGTTGATGGGTGTATTCTTTGGTCAGATCAGCAGGTAGTTGTCTGTAGTGTTCCTGGTTGTTCAGTTGTCAGTACACTTCTTTGCAGTTGTTTGTTCTATTCTGTATGATAATGACTTCACCTTTGCTGCTGGTTTGTTGCAATTGGTCTTGAGAATGTGGATAGTATTGCGTTGTGCTTAGATGACGTTCTGAGCTACCTTGTGAGTGCAGCTGATGAATCTGGCATTAACGCATCTCGTGACAGCTTGAGGATACACATTGAGCCGAGGGCAGCGGCCTTCTGGAGGGATCCAAATCGACTCTTTTCTCTTTAGTTACTGCCTCATGAATCTCTCTGTAACTTGTTCTGATTCATTGGTTGTCTCATTGGGCTCTCTGATGACATCTTGCAGTTTGTGGAAGAATTCCCGGAGCCTCATTCACCTGATGAATTCCTCTGTGTCTGCCGCCAACCCAATGGGGTCCATTTTGGTGGTGGGGCAGAAATTGAGCCCTCAGCTGAGAACTTTGATTTCATCCAGTTGAAGTGTGTGATAGATATGGCTGATGATAGATTCTTCCATGGTAGTATCTGTTTTAACCATGGCACCAAAGGAGGCTTGGTTACTTCTGGTGGTGATTGCCAAGTTTCTCTCGATTCCTGCACTTGGGTCCATTGCCTTGTCTGCTTAGGTGTGCATGTAGGTCCATTGCCTTGTCTGCTTCACAGTGCCTTGTAGCTGGTCTGCTGTATCTGGAACACAAGCTAAGAATGTGTACTCTATCTCAGTTACAAAGTTGCAGCATCTGCTGTTGAACTGGTGTGCGAGATGATTGAGGAGTGTGCGAGAGGTGTGATAGCAGAGTCTCTCAGCATAGTCTGTATTGTAGGTCAACTTAAATGGATTCGTGATCTGTAATCCTTTCAGGATTGTCTCTGCTATCTGTGTTGATATGCGTGATCTAGAGATCCTCTTCACTTTGAGCCGGCGGTTTTGTGGTGCTGATGATAGCCGTGATGTGGACGTGCCGGTGTTGGAATGGGGTGAATAATGTTAGAAGTCACATGACACCAGGTTATAGTCCAACAGGTTTATTGGAATTGTCAGGTTTATTTTGTTTGTCTCCATCATACATTATTTTTAATTTTTTGTAATTATCTCTCTGCCTCATTTAATTGGAAAGGAAAGGCTGGTAGGTGGAGGGAATGCTGGATGACTAAAGCAGTTAAGCAGTTTGGTTAAGAAAAAGAAGGAAGCATATGTCAGGTATAGACAAGCTAGATCAAATGAATCCTTAGAAGAGTATAAAGGCAGTGGGAGTATGATTAGGAGGGAAATCAGGAGGGCAAAAAGTGGACATGAGATAGCTTTGACAAATAGAATTAAGGAGAATCCAAAGGGTTTTTACAAATACATTAAGGACAAAAGGGAGACAATGGGGCCCCTCAAAGATCAGCAAGGTGGCCTTTGTGTGGAGCCACAGGAAATGGGGGTGATACTAAGCAAATATTTTGCATCAGTATTTACTGTGGAAAAGGACATGGAAGATATAGAATGTTGGGAAATAGATGGTGACATCTTGAAAAATGTCCTTATTACTGAGGAGGAAGTGCTGGATGTCTTAAAATGCATGGAAGTGGATAAATCCCCAGGACCTGATCAGGCTATCCTAGAACTCTGTGGGAAGCTAGGGAAATGATTGCTGGGCCTCTTGCTGAGATATTTGTATCATTGATAGTCACAGAACATAGAAATAGAACATAGAAAAATACAGCGCAGCACAGGCCCTTTGGCCCTCGATGTTGTGCCGACCCAAGCCCACCTAACCTACACTAGACCACTATCCTCCATATGCCTATCCAATGCCCGTTTAAATGCCCATAAAGAGGGAGAGTCCACCACTGCTACTGGCAGGGCATTCCATGAACTCACGACTCTCTGAGTAAAGAATCTACCCCTAACATCTGTTCTATACCTACCTCCCCTTAATTTAAAGCTATGCCCCCTCGTAATAGCTGAGTCTATATGTGGAAAAAGGTTCTCATTGTCAACCCTATCTAAACCCCTAATCATCTTGCACACCTCTATCAAGTCACTCCTAAACCTTCTTTTCTCCAAGGTGAGGTGCTGGAAGACTGGAGGTTGGCTAATGTGGTGCCACTGTTTAAGAAGGGTGGTAAGGACAAGCCAGGGAACTGTATACCAGTAGGCCTGACCTCAGTGCTGGGCAAGTTGTTGGAGGGAATCCTGACGGACAGGATATACATGTATTTGGAAAAGCAAAGACTGATTAGAGATAGTCAACATGGCTTTGTGCATGGGAAATCATGTCTCACAAACTTGAGTGATTTTTTTGAAGAAGTATCAAAGAGGATTGATGAAGGCAGAGTGGTAGATGTGATCTATATTGACTTCAGTAAGGCGTTCAACAATGTTCCCCATGGGAGACTGGTTAGCAAGGTTAGATCTCCTGGAATACAGGGAGAACTAGCCATTTGGATACAGAACTGGCTCAAAGGTAGAAAACTGAGGGTGGTGGTGGAGCGTTGTTTTTCAGACTGGAGGCTTGTGACCAGTGGAGTGCCACAAGGATCGGTGCTGGGTCCTCTACTTTTTGTCATTTATATAAATGATTTGGATGTGAGCATAAGAGGTACAATTAGTAGGTTTACAGATGACACCAAAATTGGAGGTGTAGTGGAAATGAAGAAGGTTACCTCAGATTACAATAGGATCTTGATCAGATGGGCTGAGAAGTGGCAGATGGAGTTTAATTTAGCTAAATGCAAGGTGCTGCATTTTGGGAAAACAAATCTTAACAAGACTTTTACATTAATGGTAAGGTCCTAGGGAGTGTTGTTAAACAAAGAGACCTTGGAGCGCAGGTTCATAGTTCCTCAAAAGTAGAGTCGCACATAGTTAAGATAGTGAAGAAGGCCTTTGGTATGCTTTCCTTTATTGAACAGAGTACTGAATACACGAGTTGGGAAGTCATGTTGTTGCTGTACAGGACATTGGTTAGGCCACTGTTAGAGTATTGCATGCAATTCTGGTCTCCTTCCTATCAGAAAGATGTTGTGAAACTTGAAAGGGTTCAGAAAAGATTTACAAGGATGTTGCCAGGGTTGCAGGATTCGAGCTATAGGTAGAGGTTGAATACGCTATGACTGTTTTCCCTGGAGTGTTGGAGGCTGAGGAGTAACCTTATAGAGGTTTATAAAATCATGAGGGTCATGGATAGGATAAATAGACGAAGTCTTTTCCCTGGGGTAGGGGAGTCCAGAACTAGAAGGCATAAGTTTAGGCTGAGAGAGGAAAGATATAAAAGGGAACTAAGGGGCAACATTTTCACGCAGAGGGTGGTATGTGTATGAAATGAGCTGCCAGACAAAATGGTGGAGGCTGGTGCAATTGCAACATTTAAAAGGCATCTGGATGGGTATATGAATAGGAAGGGTTTGGAGGGATATGTGCCAGGTGCTGGCAGGTGGGCCTAGATTGGGTTGGGATATCTGATCAGCGTGGACCAGTTGGACTGCAGGGTCTGTTTCCATGCTGTACATCTCTATGACTCTATGAATTATAGGTAATCCCTTTGCTTGTTATTCAGCTGTTGACATTTTACACACACCCTCTGGCACTTTTGATCACCTGCAGAGACTTATTATTTGACAATCCACTCACACCATTTGTCTGATTGTTTGATCTCTCTGCCCTTGATTCCTCTGCCTATAAATTCTGTGTCTGTTTGTGTCTCTCTCACTTCACCTGACGGAGATGCTGTGCTCCTAAAGCTTATAATTTCAAATAAACTGTTGGACTATAACCTGGTGTCATATAATTTCTGACTTTGTCCACCACAGTCCAACACCAACACCTCCAAATCATCGTCTGCACAATGTGGTGAGGTTGAGAATTTCAGACATTCATGATCCTTTTGGAGAAAAAAAATTCCTTCATATTTCACTTTGAAATGAGTGTCAACTTATTCCGGAACTATGCCCCTTGTTTGAGCCTCCACCACTGTTCGAATCACCTTTCAAACATCTACCCCATCAAGCCCCCTCAGAATCATATGTGTTTCAAAAAGATCATTGCTGTTCTCTAACAAAGCCAAACCTGTTTAGTCTTTCTTGATAAGTTAACCGTTTTCTTCTAGGAATGAATCTTTGTGAATCTTGTTTGATAAAACTCCACTGCAAGTATATGTTGTCAAAATATGGGGACCAAAATTGTACCCAGTGCTAGACTCATCAATATCCTGTACAGTTTTACAAAACTTGCCTGTTTTGAAACTTTAACTTCCTAGCAATAAAGGCCAAAATTCCATGTGCCCTCATAATTACTTGCTGCCCCTCTTGCTAACATTTTACATTTCATACACAAGAACTCCTGGATTCCCCATCATTAGACAGTTTTGAAGTCTCTCACCATTTAACTAAAAGTCTGTCTTTTGAAGCTTCTTACCAAAGTTCATGAAGGTGGCGGTGGAGTAGGACTCCTGAGTTTGGGACTTGTCCACTCCATCCGCTTTTCTTTTCATTTCTTTTCCTTTTTTTCTCTCCTCTTTTATTTTGGTTTACTTGCCCCCTGATGAAGGGCTCAGTTGTGGCAACTGCATCAGTGTAGCTTGAAAGCACAGCAGTTTGGACATGTGACAGTGACTTCAGAGGCAGATTGGCATCCTGGAGGCTTCTGCATTGGCGAGGTGGTCCTGGCTGCTGTGGCAGAGGCAAGCGTGGGTTCCAGACAGTGTCTGTGTCTAGCGGGGGAGAAGGTGAGTTTAGGCCCAATCTGTGACCCAGCGACATCAGTAGCAGTTTCTCGGCAATGTGGGCCCAAAGTAAACTCCTGGTGGCGGCAGCGGGGTTGAGTTTGGATTGCTGTGGTAGTGGGCAGCGTCAGTGGTGTCTGCATTAGCTAGGTCCCGTGAGGACTCATGGTTGGCAAGGGTGTTGCTGGAGGTGAGATGGTGTTGAAGAGAGATAACTTTTCTTCAAGCGGTGGTGGTGCACTGAATGGGACTCGTGGCCCATGGCCCATGATGGAGCACTTAACAAGGATAATTGTAAAGTTGGACACTTTTTCTTTATTTCTTCATTTTTCTGCTTGATATTTGGTTTCTATTTTCTGTGTTTTAACTAGCAACACTTCACAATATTTTTCAGTGTAGTCTTGTGACAAGATACACTTGATAATCAATAAATAAATCACATTTTCCTATATTTAATTCCCTCTACCAAGTTTTTGTCCTTATTCAACCTATTTATATCCCTTGCAGATTGATTACCTCCTCATTATAAGGTGGTCTTCTACCTCCTTGTTATCATCAGCAAATTTAGATATATTACACTTCCCCTCCTCTAACTCACTCATATAGTTCACAAATAATTGTGGTCTTAGGACTGAGCTGAAAATGTGTTGCTGGTTAAAGCACAGCAGGTTAGGCAACATCCAAGGAACAGGAAATTCGATCATTGTGAACTCCATCAGTTAATCAATCTTCAATCTATGTTAATACATTACTCCCAACTTCATGAATTCTTATCTTGTGCAATGGATTTTTTAAAAAATTGGCACCTTATTGAGTGCATTCTGAAAATCCAGACACACTAAATTGACTGATTCAGCTTTATCAACTTTCTCTGTTATAGCTTCAATGAACTCTTGCAAATTTGTCAAATGTGACTACCTTCCTTGTTGTGATAGCTCTTTAATGTATTAACATAACAATATAATTTCTTCCTTCCTGTCTGCAGTACTCATTATGTAATTCTCATTTTATTTTGTATTTGATAAGGTCCAGTGAGCTTTACTTATGATAACTTCAGAGAACCAGGTAATATTACTAATACTTCTGTTTCCAGCATCAACATTTTGAGCTTTGGCTTGTTTATTTGCTCTCATTTTCAATGATTGTTAATGCTTTATCAGCCAACTCATTCGCTTTGGTTAGTTTTTCTCTGAAACCTGAAACATAAAGTCGAAATGTAGTTTCTGCATTTCTCTTTAATTAATTTAAGGTATCCTCTCACCTCATGTCGACATATCAGTTCAGAAAGACTGAATCCTCTGGACTCATTAGGAGCATCCCTAATGGATAACGGTCATAAGGAATTCACATTGATACCACCTTACTAGTGCTTCTTCAAATTTTGAATGATAAACTTAAAATGTAAATTATTTTATTTCCAAATCACAAAATATTTATAACATTGAACCTTGATCTGATTGTGTTTATTTGGGTCACTGATAACTTGTAAAAATCTGAATTAACTTTTCCAATACCATTTTTGGCTTAATATTCCCCAAAGGCATTCCTTCCAGAAATGTTGTTGATTTATGCATAATTGCTAAATACATTCATTCACATTTTAAGTAGCAGTGTTACATATTCTATTAAAACCCTGCTAAATAGTTCTCAGGAACTGGTATTGGGATGAAATTTTTAATTCATGGTTTGGGTTTCCCCACTACCTAACACGAGTAACATATCTGGCAATGACTGTCAGCACCTTTATATATTCCTGGCCAAATGGTGTAGTATTTTACTCTATGTTTTCCTAATATGTAAATTACCTATCAGTGGAATTTTGAGAATCAGTGATAACTCAGATGAAACAGCCACCTAACTGCACATTTTCATTGACTGGTATAGAAGGTTGCCTCCAATTTCTTAATACTTTGACATTCAAATAATAACACTCAGGTGTTGATTCTGACTCATTTCATGAATATTCTCTTTGATACAACTGCCTTTAATTCATGATTCATTTATTGCAAACCTATTAAAGAAGGTGGGCTAAATTATTCAACCCCATTCTCTTCACCTTTTCTCTGTTAATATATTTTCAGTTTTCAAAAATTTTGTCTGGAATCTGAATTTCAAAGTCATCTCTTTTCATAGATACCTCCTCTTCCTATCCACTTCTTTGACTTTACCATTTAGTTACCACAAACAATCCAGGATGTTCCTCTAGTAACATCTCAGTTTTCTTTTAACCTCTGTTTGTTGTTACACCATGCTTAGTGAAACCAGTGTTTTTGTTTAACAAGACAGATCATTCCTTAAGATCAAATTGATTCCTGAGGTTTGAAAGTTGAGGAAGACCTTTCATAACTTTCATGAGTCAACGTTTCCTTTTTAGAAGATTCTAACAAAACATGTTCTTGTCATACTACAGCCCCAAATATAATACTGCACCCATTTCCATTCCTGATGTACCCTTCTCTAAGGCCTTAAACATGGCCCAATGAATCTCCCATTTAACTTGAGGTGATTGGATTTGGTATGTCCAACCTTAATACAGTTGAAGCATGTTATGTTCTTCAATCTCATTTAAGCTCCAGTCTTTCCACTTTCTTACTTTGGCAACCTTCTGGTCATTCCCCAAAACTAAGTACTTTTTCATCCACAAGTATTTTTTATTTCCCCATTTTAATTTGGCTTCTCATATTATAATCTCTGCACATGTAACTCCCTGTGGGAAAATCACAGGTATCTGCCAGAACTTTGTTTCTCAGATCTTTAACAGATGACGAACACTCACATTTTAAAAGGTTTACTGGGATACTATTTCTGAACTCTTGCTAAATCATTATTTGCTTTATATTCACATTTTTCTAACCCCAGTGTTATCCAACATATTCTTTCCCTGGCAAGTTCAACAAATATCTGATTAGTTTTCCTTCTTGTTGTTTTACATTTTAATTGATAAGCTTCAGGGACAAGCTCATAAGCATTGAATATTGCTTTTTAACATTTCATAGTCTGCTGGTTAAGGTACTGGATCCACTGCTTTTTGTCATTTATATAAAGATTTGGTTATGAATATAGGAGGAATAGTTAGTAAGTTTGCAGATGCCCCCAACATTGGTGATAAAAGTCGTTCTGCTGTAATGCGCATTTTGTCAATGCAAATTGGTTGTAATGCAATTAAGAATAGGGGACACTTTTTCTAACATGCTAACTTTTAAAACATATGTTGCCTATAATGCGATTCCATCACCGACACTTTAAGTACTATTTTTATTGCGTGATTTTTATCTAGTGCAGGGTCACATAAGAATCCAGCCATCACGTTATCAAGGAAATGGACAGTGAAGAAGGTTACCTCAGAGTACAAGAGGATCTTTATCAGATGGGCAAATAGGCTGAGAAGTGGTAGATTGAATTTAATTTAGATAAATGCGAGGTGTTGCATTTTGGAAAGGCAAATCAGGGCAGGACTCATACACTTAATGCTAAGGTCCTGGTGAATGTTACTGAACAAAGAGACCTTGGAGTGCAGGTTCATAGCTCCTTGAAAGTAGAGTCACAGGTAGATAGGATAGAGAAAAAAGCATTTGATGTGCTTTCCTTTACTGGTCAGAGCACTGAGTAACAGGAGTTGGGAGGTCATGTTGCTGCTGTACAGGACATGGGTTAGGATACTTTTGGTGATTGTGTTCAGTTCTGGTCTCCCTGTTATAGGAAAAATGTTGTGAAACTTGGAAAGGTTCAGAAAAGATTTGCAGGGATCTTGTCAGGGTTGGAGGATTTGAACTATAGGGAGAGGCTGAGTAGGCTGGGGCTGTTTTCCCTGGAACGTGAGAGGCTGAGGGGTGACCTTATAGAGGTTTATAAAATCATGAAAGGTATGGGTAGAATAAATAGACAAGGTCTTTTCCCCGGGTTGGGGGGTGGTGGTGGGAGTGGGGGAGGGGGAGGTGCGTGTGGGGGTGGGGAGGTGAGGAGTCCAGAACTGGAGGGCACAGGTTCAGTGTAAGAGGAAAGATTTAAAAGGGATCTAAGGGCAACTTTTTCAGACAGAGGTTGTGTGTATGGAATGAGTTGCCAGAGAAAGTGTTGGAGGCTGATACAATTACATCATTTAAATGTTAAAAAGACTTAACAGCAATCTAGGTTTGTTCAATATATTGCATCAGTTATATGACACTATGATCTTTTGCTATAAATTCTGTGTCCTACTCCTCTAGCTACCTGATGAAGGAGCAGCGCTTCAAAAGCACGTACTTCCAAATAAACCGGTTGGACTATAACCTGGTGTTGTGTGATTTTTAACTTTGTCCACCCCGTTCAACACCAGCACCTCCACATCATTTAAATGGCATCTGGATATGTACATGAAAAGGAAGGCTTTAGAGGGGTATAGGCCAAATGCTGGCAAATGAGATTGATTAATTTGGGATGTGTGGTCCCCATGGACAAGTTAGACTGAAGGGTTTGTTTCTGTGCTGTACATCTCTATAACTTTCTGATTGCTTTTCTGACAAGCTAACATGCACTTTCATAGCTGTACCTGTTGAAATAAAAATGCTGTAACAAAAAAAGCTCAAACATATTATTTTGGAATCTGGATTTCATGTTCAAAATAGTTTGGTTCTGATTATGTCTATAAAATTAAGTCCTTCTGGAATAGTGTTAAATTGAGCATTTAGTCAGAAAGCAGATATTTGCAGCTCCTTGCAGCGTTAATCTGAAGAGGTTTATACTGCTGGATTCATGAGATGTAGTATTATAAACAATTAAGGTCATTAGTTCTGTTTTCAGTACAGAAGAGTCTAGAGCTGACCATTTGTTTAGTTCAGTAAGCACTCAGGTTGAGTTTAGAAGCAGGTAGTGTTTCTGTCCTAAAAGGTGCTGAGGACTGGTGAGGGATCAGTAGAAAGCTTAGTTTGTGAAATTTCCGTTTGGGTTCACTTAGAAATCTGCAAGTTATTGGAACTGAGAAAGTTTAGGTTGTCAGATTTCAGTTAAAGTTCATGCTGGCAGATTTGGAAAGGACTCATCAAATTGTCAACAACCAAAAAAAAAACTGTAAGGAGTCAGTTAAGTAGGAATGTTAGAGTTGAGATCTGGGTATAATTTGTCTGGACTTGAAATTCTGTAAAACTCTATTGGGAAACAGGTTGTGACTTCGATTTGTTCTATGTTTTTGATTACTTTAATGGACTTCTATATTTATAAGCTTGTTTTTTGTGTTAAAGAAAATGTGCAGCTTTATGTGAATTTAGCTTAGTTACTATGCAAGCAATCTAGCTAATTAAACAATGAAAAGAATCTAGGAGGTAAAAACAATGACTGCAGATGCTGGAAACCAGATTCTGGATCAGTGGTGCAGGAAGAGCACAGCAGTTCAGGCAGCATCCAAAATGCAGCAAAATCGACGTTTCGGGCAAAAGCCCTTCATCAGGAATGAAAAGAATCTATTAAACCAGCTTTCATTCTGGAATCTGACTTGTTCAGTGTTACCGTCACTGGGATTATAACAGTTGGAGGGTTTTGCTCAGAGCTGCATTTATTGAATGTAAGTGTGACATAATTTAGGTGCATGAGGTAAAGTTTATTGGATGGGTTAGATTTTCAAAATAACTTTCAATGTTGCTAAAATGTTTCTGGGACCAGATAACATAATGGAGGATTGTTGACAATCTTTGACAATGGCTAAACTAAAGGAATTAGTGGATGAATTGAAGGTAGATATACAAGTAGGGTCTTGAAGGAGATTTTTGAAAGCGATTACTCAACATCTCGAATTAGTCGCAGCAAATTGAGATGAATTTGAGATATCACAACTTGAATTAGCTAAGATTCCATTGGAAATGAAAAAAAAAATGAGTTCAAGTGAAAAGAAAGGAAAGGAGAAACAGAACTACTGTAAACGTTTTATTATCTGGACCTGAGCCACTGCTGCCTCATAGCGCCAGGGACCCAGGTGCGATTCCACCCTCAGGTTTATGCATTCTCCCTGTGTCTGCGTAGGTTTCCTCCATGTGCTCTGGTTTCCATCCACAGTCCAAAGATGTGCAAGCTAGGTGAATTGTCTAAGCTAAATTGTTCACAGTGTCCAGCGATGTGTGGGTTTGGTGGTTGACTATTGGATGTGGGATTACAGGGATGGGGGTGAGTCTGGGTGGGATGCTATTTGGAAGCTCAGTGCAGACCTGATGGGCCAAATAGCCTGCTTCCCCATTGTAGAGATTCTCTGGTACAAGGAGTGTGCTGATTGAATCAAATATTCCAGATAGTGAAGATGTCCATATAATCCAAATAAAAACACACACTAAGTAATCGAGACATAATGCAAGGGGTATACGTGTCACTTTTTTTACAGCATAAATCACTTAAAAACAAATGCAACTTTGCCTTAAATAAACATACTGGTAGAGAACATCTGACTCACATCTTCAGTTGACTACTCAGATATCATGGGTATTTGAGTAGAAATTAATTTGAAATTGAATCAAATTTGGTATTTTGTGTGGCCCTTTGATTGAACAAGTATATTTAGATTGAGCATAAATAAATATAAAAACATATAGTAAGTGGGCAAAATAAGATAGTAAACTTTATGGTATTTGAGGTGTATTGTTTTTGCTGGTTTATTCAGAGTGCCAATTTATAAAGTGCTGGTTAAAACAAAGTTTGCTCTACTTGACTTGGATGGAAAAGAGAACAAAAATGGAAAATGAAAAGAATAAAAAACGATGGAAAGGGAGGAGCAAGAAACATAAAAAGAATTGGCATTATGAAAGTTTGAATATGAAGGAGAGTAAAATAAAAGTAATGGAAAAGGAGAGGAATGAGAAACAAAGTAATTTGCAGAGTGTTGGAATTATAAAAAACTTGAAATCCAAATAGCTCAGAGATGATTCTGATTCCAGTAACAGATTTGATTCAACTAAAAATCTATGTTAAGTGCCTGAGGATAGAGTTGAAAACTAGGTGGTCTCATCTGAAAAGTAGTTGGTCGACACAATTTGGACCTTAACCTTAGAAAGTGCTTTGACAGGTGCAGCTTTGACAATGCGTGGCATTTTGTCAGAAGAACAAACGACAGATTATGAAACTGTTTAAAATGCTGTATTCAATGCTTATGAGGTTGTCCCTGAAGTTCATCTATTAAAATGTCAGATTTCAAAAAAAAACACAACCTCGTGAGATACTTGCAGAATTTGCCAAGAGAAAAACGAAATGTGGTGGAATCAGTGGTTTCAAACACTGATGTTAGAGAAAAATGTTGAGCGAGTGAGGGAGGAATTTGAAATGGCTTTCCAGCAAATTCTAAAACTTCTTTAGATAAGCATCAAATATCAGATGGTATTCTGTTTTTAACTGAGAGCAGTGTTTTTTGGAGATGCATATAGTGTCTCACAGAGGAAGTTGCAAGTGGGGAAATGGTCACACAGTTCTCCATAGGAAATTTGAAGTTTAGAAATTTAGTGCATGGAAGAGGTACTAGTTTTATGGAACAACTTGAAGGATGACAATGTAAGAAAGTAGAAAGATTACTTGTAAAAGTGATATAAAGAAAATTACATGCTCCTGTTTTAATAAAAATGGACATTGCAAAGTCATTTGCTGTTTAAGTAGCAGACAGATTGCAGTCGGAGATCTGCTTATGGAACCCTCAAAGACGAAGGTATCAAGATAGGAACCAGGCATTAACACTGAGGTGTCATTTGAAGATATATGTTTTCTTGGAATTGACTAAGAAAGGTGACTCCACACATTTGAGAAAATTCTTCTCAGTTATTGATGAGGAGAATCAGACAACTAGATGTTCTGAAATTTTTATTTCAATTGGTGCATTCCCTTCTCTTCATGAAGTAAACCAATAAAGGTTATGAGAGACACTAGAGTAAGTCGATCACTGATGGCAGCTGAGGATTTATTTTCCTGAGGTGTTAATGAAGGAGACAATATTAATTGGATGTATAAATAGAAATTACAAACCCATCCCATTATTTGGAATTGAACTGAACTGTATCTCAGGAAACAGAGAAGTTGCAGTTGGAGTAGTAAAACAAATCCTTACATTGAAAAAGAACCTTTGCAGGATTGATGAAAATCTCTCTGCCTTTATTTTAAAACCCAACTTCCAAAGTGATAAGAATATATAATATTATACACCTTTCATTACATCATCAAATATAGTAATTCACTCACACATCTGTTGATGTGACTCGGGAAGAAGCTAAGCTTAATGCAAATTGATTTGTATAGCAACATCTTTCCAAATCTCAGGAAACTCTAAAGTGCCAGAGTAGTATTTTTGAACTGTAGTTCCTGGTGTAAGGTAGAATATGCTGCAGCAGCAATTTCAGCATTGCAAAACCTCACAAGCATCCAACCCCTTTAGTGGTATAGGTTTGGGGACTGGCCAAGGTACTGGAGAAAACTACCTATTGTTGTTTTTCTTCAAAACACTATGGGAAAGTGCCAGTGTTGGACTGGGGTGGACAAGATCAAAAGTCACAAGACACCAGGTTATAGTCCAATGGGTTGATTTGAAATCACAAGCTTTCAGAGCGCTGCTCCTCTGTTAGGTAAAGTGAAGAGAGTACCTAGGCACAGAGTTTGTAATCTGACAGATCAAAAGATCATACGAACAGTGTGAGTAGAGTGTATGACGCATTGATCATATGATCTTTTGATCTCTTGGATTATAAACTCTATGCCTGGGTGCTCTCTTCTCACCTGACAAAGGGATAGCACTCCGAAAGCTTATGATTTCAAATAAACCTGTTGGACTAAAACCTGATGTTTTGTGACTTTTGACCTTCTTCAAAACATATAATGGGATCAATTGTGTCCACTTGATTGGCAAGTGAAGTCTTCAGTTTATGTCTCATCCAAATGTCATCACTGCTTCAGTATTGCAGTGGAGCAGCATCTAGATTTTGAGCTTAGTGTCACTTGACCCTGGGTCAAAACGTGTGGTGCTGGAAAAGCACAGAAGGTCAGGCAGAATCCAAGGAGCAGGCCAGTTGACACTACAGGCATAAGCCCTTCATCAGGAATGTTGTATTCCTAATGAAAGGCTGTGTCTGAAATGTCGACACTCCTGCTCCTCAGATGTTGCCTGACCTGTTGTGCTTTTCTAGCGCCGCACTTCTCGACTCTGATCCCCAGCATTTGCAGTCCTCACTTTCTCTCTGTCACTTGACCCACAACCATCTGACCCATTGAAGAAAGTTGTGTCATCGAGCTCCAGCTGACATTGCAATTGTTAGACAATAACTTAGACTGGGTATGCCATGAATCTTGTAATACCAAGAATCCAGGTGATCAACTCAGTTTTATATGACATGGTAGTACTCATCAATATTATTTGTTGTAATTCTTATAATGGTGTTTTTTGAGCAATTATACAGAAATGTATAGCGTGCAAACATTGCAATATTAGGTTCTTAAGTCTTGGCAGTTTAGAGGCCTTTTCATCTTTCATAATTATTTTGTAAGAATATGAATATCCACTAAGTAAGAATTTGCTGGAACCGAATTCTGAAATATCACTTTTATGTGAAAATACTTGTCTAAATTGTTCTCATTCTGAAATGTTTCAAGGTAATATATTCCACAAACAAATGAAATGGATTGATGGCCAATGTCCTTATCATGTTTACATAGCTTGTATTTTTTTTACCAGATTCTGTCATCGCACTGGAGTTAATGGGTGTGCCAGTTGAGAAACAGGGTAAAATAGTTTGTATGGTCATAGCACAAAACAGCACAGTGGAATTTGAACCCTTGTAACACGATTACAAAAGAGTAACAAATTGCATAAAAATAAAACAGAGAACTGTGGATGCTTGAAGTCTGACGCAAAAACAGAAATTGCGGGAGAACCTAATCTGGCAGCATCTGTGGAAAGAAAGCAGAGTTAGTGTTTTAAATCCAGACACCCTTCTTCAGAACTGTTTTTTTTGTTTCAGTAAGAAATTACAATCATTTAGCAATATAGCACCATGAATGCTGCTATGTCAGAAAATTCAAATGTGCCTAAAATACTTTGTCTCTACAGTTTCCACAAATTGTTATTCCATCATGGATTGAAAATCTTCCATTATCTTAACTCCTTACCTGATTATGGAGAAATTTTCTCAGCAGCAATATGTTAGTTGAGAAGAGATATCTGTCGTCATGAAAGTGCTGTTTGAAGGGACTGATTCAACTGCACCTTTTGAATTTCAATAGCGTTGTTGATAATGTTTGAAAGTAATGGCAAAAAAATGTATAAAATAATGCTTCCTCCAAATTTCCAATTGATATATTCAGATGACTCACATCTGCTTGGTAATAAGTAATACAAGAAATGGGGTTGAAAAGAAATGAGGTCTCCATGACCAGCATGCAGTGACCCTTTAGATTGCTCCAATCCAGATGTGATTGCTCATCAGTCTGTTCAGTCTGGCAACTTGCCAGCACAAACACCCTATCTAATCAGCTATAAAAGATGGAAAACATAATTTTGATTTACAGGTATTTTGCAAAGATGTTTTTCTAAATTAGATGTGGGGCTTCAATTTTCCCTTGATGCGCACTAAAAGCCATATTTCCTGTTGTGGCTGGGCTAATCAATCCACTGACCACAAATTTAGCCAACCAGACAGAAGTGTAAAAATTAATGAATTTAGTGAACTAGAAATGAACCACCTGACCTTTATAAATGAGCATTATGTTATTAAAATTAGTGACAGCACTTACAATGGGCAGCAGGAAAATAGAAACAAGGCTTTCACATTGCAGAAAAAGGTAAGCAAATAGAAAATTCCAATATGGAAAAGACTGTATTGTGCATCTTTACAAGTGGCTGTAGCAAAAGCCTTTCTCTTCAACAGACTTATCCAGTTTCCTTTTGAAGAGATCTCACTTTGTTGCTCCTACAACTATTCTTGTTAAATTAATTATTCCAAAATTGTCCAGTGTCTCAGAGGAAATTTCCCACCTGAATCTGGCTTTCTTAACTTCTACTTGTTTCTCTTGTTCAGCTATTCCATGATAAAGCTAATCTTCTTAATGAATCTTCCAATATCTCTAAGTCTCTTGTGATATTCCAGTTTGAATACTGTCACCATATCCATTCTAGTCTTCACATCTATGAAGGTACGAAGAAGATGTAAACTGAGTCCACTTTTGTATTTTTGTCAAGTTCCCTAATCATTCCTGTAGTTCTTCTCTCCCTTTCACTATATACCTCTTGCAGTGAGGATTGCAGACTTGCTAAAAATGCACCAGGCACAGCCTGACCAATACTTCATTTTACTTTGAGCTGTACTTTTTTCACATTTTCACAAAACCCAATCTTCCATTTGAATTTTAGCATGATCGACAATTAGCACAATACCTTGAGAAGTGCATGGATCCAAGATAATTTTCCCAATTCATTTTTGACAGTACTTTCTGATCAATGTTTATAGTGTATTTCTAAGCATATAACTTTATTTTCATCTAAGTTGCATGTTCCAATTATACATTCTTAACCATAGAGTCTAACTGTACCTATAGCTTGTACACGTCATCCAATCTGTTAACCTAAATTTTTGCTTGGAATCAGAAACTTTTCAATGAACATATTGACACTCTGTATTGTTAGTCTGAAAATACTGAACAAGTTCTTTAAGGTGGCATCAAAATGATGATAAAAAGACACACACATTTTGGTATAAAGAAAATTTATTAGCTTAATCTCATTTAAATACACAAAATAATAAATGAATCTATTAACTTAAACTTTAAACAGATTCAATAAATGACTCTCACTGCCTGGTGCCTATTGGGGAGTATTGGCTGACGACTCATACTCCGAGGTCTTATTCAAGTTCCCTGGCATCAGTCCTTGTACCCCAGTCTGATGAGGAAGGTCCATAGCCCTGGTCTCATAAATCCCAGTCTGATGTGGAAAGTCCCAGTCTCACGGACACCAGTCCAAAGGGGAAAGTTCCAGTCTCACAGATACCAGTTCAGTGGGGAAAGTCCCAGTCTCATGGACACCAGTCCATCGGGGAAAGTCTCAGTTTCAAGGATCCCAGTCCAACCTGACAAGTCCCAGTCTCATGAACACCATTCCCATGGTTAAAGCCCAGTCTCATGAATCCCATTCTGATGGGAAAAGTCCCAGTTTCACGGACACCAGTCCCTTGGCTAAAATTACAGTCTCACAAATCCCAGTCTGATGTGCAAAGTCCTAATCTCATGGATCCAAGTCTGAAGGGGAAAGTCCCAGTCTCATAGACCCCGGTCCAATGGGGAAAGTCCCAGTCTCATCAACCCGGGTCCGATGGGAAAAGTTCTATGAGAAGAACAGAGTCCTTGATATTGATACTATTCTGGTTATGTGCTGTATCTTCATTTTGTCATACTTTGACTACTTTTCTAGAAATTGCATTGTGCAGAAACATCTCCAGCTTGCTCCATGTTAACTACACAAGAAAATGTTTCCCACAGACAATCAAGATTATGCTGTAGGAACAAATTACTACAGATGTTGGAAACAACAAATGCTGGAGATCACAGTCGGTCAGACAGCATCCATGGAGAGAAAACAAGCTGAAGTTGTGAGTCTAGATAAACAGTCATTTAGACGCAAAGTGTTAGCTTACTCTCACTCCATGGATGCTGTCTGACCTGCTGTGATCTCCAGCAAGGTTATGCGGTCACCTCCCAGCCAAAACAGGTTGGATTGTTTTTCACCAGGTCTCGTTTTCTTCGCCATTTTATTTCAAATGCTATTGTCTTGTCCAATTAACCCTCATACAATGAACCCTTAATGCTCTGGTTTGAAGATACCATTCTTAAGTCAAACACGACTTGCTCTGTTGTAGGTTAGCTTTGAAAGTGTTAAAGAGTTTGATTACAAATATAAGAATAATGCTAACAGATTCATCACATTTCCAACTAGAAAAGCTTCCGTTTACTGAGACCTCGTTTCCCATGATATACCTAATATTTATCCTTTTCATCATGTTTCACCCATTACAATGTCCATTATTTTTCTCATCTAGTTTACCATGTGACACATCACATTGGATTGTGTTGTTCATAACCTCTGGATATGCCCAAAGGCTTTTCAACCATTGGAATATATTTGAACTGCAGTTGTTATTGTTGTAATGTGCAGCATCCCTGCCTCTGAACCAGGAATGATTTGGAGACGCCAAAGTTAGACTGGGGTGGGCAAAGCTAAAAATTACACAATACAAGGTTATAATCCAACAGGATTATTTGGAACCACTAGCTTTCAAAGCGCTGCTTCTTCATCAGATGGTTGTGGAGCAGAATCATAAGACACAGATTTTATAGCAACAGGATTGCAGTGTCATGCAATGTAATATTGAATAAATTTACCTTAAGTCTTAGAATGATCATGTTAGTTTCAGTTCCTTCATGTGTAAATCCTAGAATTTTTTTTCTAGTTACAATTTCAAGGTATTTTCTAACAATAGGTGTCATCTCAGCTCAGATAATGCATTGAACATGTGAAGTTAGTCTGACTGTATCCCAATGTTAGATCAGACTGATTCTATTTCTAAAGTGGGAGTTATAGAATGTTACATGGATTTATGCAGTTTTTGAGCAAAATAAAATGTAATTCTGCAAGTACAAATTCACCCCACATGGTGGCTCAGTGGTTAGCACTGCTGCCTCATAGCACCAGGGTACTAGGTTTGATTCCAGTCTCGGGCGACTGTCTGTGTGGAGTTGGTACATTCTCCCTGTGTCTGCGTGGGTTTCCTCCGGGTGTTCCAGTTTTCTCCCACAGTCCAAAGATCTGCAGGTCAGGTAAATTGGCCATTCTAAATTGCCCAGAGTGTTGGTCAGAGGGAGAGGGGTTTGGGTGGGCTATTCTTCGGAGGGTTGGTGTGGACTTGCTGGGTCGAAGGGCCTGTTCCCACACTGTAGAAAATATAATCATTTATGTGTGTGTGCAGGGAGACCAAGTGAGTGTGTAGCATGTGGGTGTGTGTTGGGGGATGTGAGTGTCTGTGTGAGCCAAGTTCGGTACTGAATAAATGCATGTAACATTCTGTAACTCCCACTTTAGAAACAGAATCAGTCTGACCTAATATTGGGACTCAGTCAGACTTTAACTTCACTCCTTCAATGCATTATCTGAGCTGAGATGACGCCTATTGTTAAAAGCTACCTTGAGATTGTAACCGAAACTAACATGGTCATTCTAAAAGATGAAATAGTTAAGCTAAATTTGTTCAATATTACATTGCATGACACTGCAATCCTGTTGCTATAAAGTCTGTGTCTTACGATTCTGCTTCACAACAACCTGATGAAGAAGCAGTGCTTTGAAAGCTCGTGGTTCCACATAAACCTATTGGACTATAACCTGGTGTTGTGTGATTTTTAACTCTGAACCAGAAAATTTGGCTTCAAGACCCACAATGTGATCTGATGTCCAAGGTAGATGCATTCACAGTGCAGCCAAAGATATGCTTGCTTTTATTGGTGAGTGGGTTGTGAATCGGAGCTGGGAGGTCATGTTGCAGCTGCACAGGACATTGGTTAGGCCACTTTTGGAATACTGCATTCAATTCTGTTCATCCTGCTATAGGAAATATGTTGTAAAACTTGAAAGGGTTCAGAAAAAATTTACAAGGATGTTGCCAGGGTTGGAGGGTTTGAACTATAGGCTGGGGCTATTTTCCCTGGAGCATCAGAGGCTGAGGGATGACCATATAGAGGTTTAGAAAATCATGAGGGACATGGCTAGGGTGAATAGCCAAGGTCTTTTCCTCAGGATGGAGAGCTCAAAACTAAAAGTTATAGGTTTAAGGTAAGAGTGGAAAGATTTAAATGAACCTAATGGGCAACTTTTTCATGCAGAGGTTGGTGCACATATGGAATGAGCTGCCAGAGGAAATGGTGGAAGCTGGTACAATTATAACAGTTAAAAGGCTTCTGGATGGGTACATGAATAGGAAGGTTTCAGAGGGATATGGGCCAAATGCTGGCAAATGAGACTAGATCAATTTAGGATATCTGGTCGACATGGACAAACTGGACAAAAGGGTCTGTACGTCTCTACGATGCTATGACTCTATTTTCAACTGGAAATTCTTCTAACCCATGCCATTAGCAGATTAAGAGAAATTCCTGATCAGCTGTGTGATGGAAAGGAAGAAAGAGCTGCTATACTATACTTCCAGGCTACAGCATGTATGTGAATATGGATGTTGCCACAGCCCACTGGATACTTTGGATGGTATGTGATACATCACTTGACTATTGTAATGCAGGAAACACTGTATGAAATTTGCACAAAGCATGCTTACAGAAACACAAATGTGCTAATGACAAGAGCAACAAATATACACCAACTCCATCTTTGAAATGGAACCATAGCTTCATTTATGTCAAAAATCACACAACACCAGGTTATAGTCCGACAGGTTTATTTGGAAGCACTAGCTTTCAAAGCGCTGCTCCTTCATCAGGTGGTTGTGGAGCTGTGCTCCAAAAGCTCGTGCTTCCAAATAAACCTGTTGGACTATAACCTGTTGTTGTGTGATTTTTAACTTAGTACACCCTAGTTCAGTACTGGCTCCTCCACTTCATTTATGTGCACCTGAGAGGACAGATGGTGCTTCGGTTTACCAGCTCGCGTGAAATCAGGATTGGCAACTGAGCATCACTTAACTGAGTACTGCAGTGCTTTTCATAAAAGCCAAGTAAAGCCCATCTACATTGTCAACATCATGTATTTATCAAAAAATCATATCAAATTGGTATTAAGTCCCAATTGTAAATTTGCGCCATACGCGTCCATTAATTCCTGAATATTCCCACAATGTGCCATTGTAACTTTAGATCATATTTAAATAAGGATATTATATTTGCTACTCTCCTAAATTACTGTTCTTTCCAATGAATCTTAAACATTTTACAGAAGCACAGAATTAATAGATGAGCAAGGATGACTGACTCCTCTCTGTTTAACCCCTCCTCGATAGGTGACAAACCAATGTTTTTTTTAGTACATCGTTATCACAATTAGCTACCACCAGAATTAAGCTTAAAAAGGACAGGAAGGAAAAGAGAGTTGCAGTTTAAAGTCTCTGTGGTGTTAGATTTTAAGCCCGAATCCCTACTGTTTAGCTGTTGTTTTGTTTCTTCAGTAGTGGTGACATTTGTAATTCTTGAATTCTCGACAAGTGATTGTGGTTCCAAAGCATTTTTCACTGGGCACTGCTTTTTGAAGTTGAGAGAGAGAGAAACAGACAGAGCGAGATTGTCAACCAATTCTTTCTAACACGTCAATTTTTTTCTTGTCTCTGATGCTCAGGAGCAGCTGTTGATACAGGTCCAGTTGTACATTCCCTAGTTTGCTCCTTGGATTTCCAAACTGGCTATCTCGTCTTTCATACCCCAATGTGTGAAATCATCATACACCTATAAATTAAACAAGACACAAATTTCTTGATGCTGACATAATCGTCTAGTTTCACAGTCTTTGAAAGCAATGGTAATTTCAATGCAGACAGTGATTGTTTACCTCAGACTGGTTTTACAAAAGCTAGCCTCAATCTGTGGTCAGGTGATCACAGCAGCCATTTTTCATGTCTGTAGTTACCCTTTCCAGAAAAATCTCTTTAATGAGTGAAGGTTTCCGATATTAAAACCAGACAATGGAGGTTGAATATTGATAGTTCATGTTTATTATCTTCAAAGTCTTATAGTTCTGTCAATATGTCTTCGAGTTTCTTAAAAACCCTTGAATGAATCCTATTTGGCCTAGAAAATATATTCTGTCAAGTTTTGCTCGAGCATTAAGTCAAGGACTCTGTACTCATACCAGCTTTATTACACACTTTACACTGATCATTTTAAAATACACAGTTTGCTTGAGTGTTCCCATGTAAAATCTGGGAATTTAAAAATACTAAATTTTTCTAACTGTGTTCAAATCTTCACAAACCTGGAAAGTCAACAGCCCTGTATTTCCATGATTTCTTCTTCAGGAAGAAGTAACACAAATGTGAGACAAAGACTCAGACAGAGTGATCATTATTTGATCGCAGGATAATCTTTTTGAATTTTAGAACATTGTAGCTTGTCACTTTACTGACTGTGCTCTCCAACAAGAGATAGGGATATGTAAAGTTAATAATGCATTAATAATACAATGTTTGCCTATGGTACATATTTTGCAGAGTACATGAGGAAACAGAAGAAGAGTTCAAGTTATTAAGCTTTCCTGCAGAGAAACTGGTGTGTTCAAAGAGGTCCAGTCATTTTAAAATACACATACTTCAGAAACATAAACCTTTTATCTATGTGTTAGAAAACATTATCTCAAACTCTTGGACTAGATTTTAGTCTTAAAGATCCTAAGACCTCAGTGAGACAATGCGATTTTCAAATGCAGGGGGGGCTATGTGATGAACTTGACTGACAACTGATGGTGCTAAACGTGACCTGGAAATTGGTTCCAGTAACCAAAATCCCTTTGAAATGTAAGAGAACCACCAGCAATGGTGATAATGGGAAAGGAGAATGCTGAGCAGGGCAGCTGAAGTAATTGTACCAAAACCACCACCAGCAGGTGGTGATGGTGACAGACAGATGGACAGATGGAATGAGGTTGCTTTGTTAGTAAGAAATGAAATGAAATCAAAAACAAGAAGTGATAGAGAGTTGGAAGGCATCAAATCTACAGTGGTAAAGGTGCGGAACTGCAAAACGAAAATATGTAGATGGGAAATGTACATAGGCCTCTGTAGACAGAATGCAGAGAAGAGAATAAATCAGGAGATAGAAAAGGCATGTAACAAAAGCTATTTTACAATAATCGTGGGGGATTTCAATATCTAGGTGGAGTGGGAAAATCAGGTTGGGAGCAGATCTCAAGAAAATAAATTTGTAGAATGTCCACCATATGGTTTTTTGGAGCAGCTTGTGGTAGTGCCCACTACATAAGGGAGGCAATGGCCTCGTGGTTATATGTCTAGATTATTAATTCAGAACTCAGCTAATATTCTGCAGACCCATGTTCTGCAGATCGGCACAGGGTGGAATTTAACTGAATAAGAAAAAAAAAACTGGAGTTAAGAGTCTATTGATGATCGTGAATCCATTGCCTGTTGTTGGGAAAACCCATCTGGTTCACTAATGTCCTTTTGGGAAGGAAACTGCCATTCTTACCTGGTCTGGCCTACATGTGATTCCAGACCCACAGCAATGAGGTTGCCTCTTAAGTGCCCTCAGGGCAATTAGGGATACGCAATAAATCTACCATTGCCAATGATGCCCTCATCCTGCAAATGAATTGAAGAAAAAAATCTAGAGAGTAGGTAATTCTGGATTTGATGGTGTATAATGAGGCAGACATGATAAGGGAGCTTAAGGGAAGGAAGATCGTAGTGGGGAAGTAACATAACATGTTTGAATTCTCTCTGATGTTTGAGAAGAAGAAGCTGGAAACAGATGTAACAGTATTACAACTGAGTAAAGATAACTATAAAGACATGAGAGAGGAGCTGGCCAGAGTTGATTGAAAGGGGATCCTAGCAGGGAAGACAGTGGAGCAGCAATGGTAGGAGTTACTGCTGGAAGTTTGGGAGGCACAGCCAAAATTCATCCCAAGGAAGAAGAAACATGTTCAGGGAGGATGAGGCAACCATGCCTTGCAAGAGCAGTCAGGGATAACATAAAAGAAAAGGTAAAAAATAATGCTTTGAAGATTAGTGGGAAGCCAGATGATTGGGATGCATTTAAAAACTAGCAGAGGATAGCTGAAAAAAGTGGTAAGGAGGGAGAAAGTGAAATATGACAGTAAGCTAGCTAACAATATAAAATAAGATTGCCAGAGATTTTTAGATATCTGAAAAGGTAAGAGAGAGGCAACGGTGGATATTGGATCAGTGGAAAATGAGTTGAGAGAAGTAGTATAGGGAACCAAGAAATGGCGGAGGAACTGGGTAGGTATTTTGTATCAGTTTTCATACTAGAAGACATCAGCAACACACTAGAACTTCAAGAGAGTCAGGGGATAGAGGTATGTGTAGTGGCCATCATTAAGGAGAGGGTGCTGGGGAAGCTGAAAGGTCGGAAGGTGAATAAATCACATGGACTGTGTGGGCCACATCCCAGGGTGTTGAAGAAGAAAACTGAAGAGATTGTGAAAACATTGGTGGTGATCTTTTAGGAAACACTGGAGTCAGGGAGGGTCCTAGAGGACTGGAAAAAGTTAATGTAACACTCTGCTTTAAGAGAGAGAGGCAGAAACTTAGGCTGGTTAACCTGACTCTGGTCTTTGGTAAGATTTTAGTGTTCATTATTAAGGATGAGTTGTGGAGTACTTGGAAATACATGGTAAAATAGAGCAGCGTCAACATGGCTTCATCAAGGCATTCATGCCTGACAAATGTGTTCGACATCTTTGAGCTGGTAATAAGTAAGTTAGACAGTGGAGGTGATCTATTTCGACTTTCTATTTGGATTGACAAAGTGCTGCACATGAGACTGCTAAATAAGAAAAGAGCTCGTGGTATTAAAGGCAAGGTTCTGGCATGATGGATGGTAGCCAATGACTAGTGGAGATCTGCAGGGTTGGGACAACAACTATTTACATGAAACATTAATGATCTGGAAGAAGGAACTGAGGGCATTGTTGCTAATATTTCAGATGACACAAAGATAGGTGGAGGGACAGGTAGTGTTATGCAAATGGAGAGACTGCAAAAAGGCTTGAACATGCTCGGCAAGCGGGCAAAGAACTGGCAGATGGAAAACAATGTGGGAAAGTTTGAGGTTCTGCACTTTGGTAGGAAGAATAGAGGCAAACACTATTTTCTAAATGGGGAAAGGCTACAGAAATCTGAAGCATAAAGGGACTTTGGAGTCCTTGCTCAGGATTCTCTTAAGCTTAACATGCAGATGCAGTTAGCAGTTAGGAAGATAAAGGTAATATTAGCATATATTTCAAGAGGGTTAGGGTACAAGAGCAGGGATATATTGCTGAGCCTCTATAAGGCTCTGGTCAGACTGCATTTGGAATATTGTGAGCAGTTTTGAGCACTGTATCTAACGTGTTGGAGGGAGTCCACAGGAGGCTTGAGAATGGTCCCATGGATGATGGGCTTGTCAGATGAGGAATGGTTGAGGACTTGGGGCTTGAACTTAAGAATTTAGAAGGATGAGAGGGTGTCTGATTGATACTTACTGAAAACTGAGAGACCTGGACTGAGTGGATTTAGAGGGGATGTTTCCACTAATAGGAGAGATGAGGACCCGAGGGCTCAGCCTCAGAATGAAGGGATGATTCTTTACTTGCTGTGAGGAGGATGCCTTCAGGCAGAGGATGGTTGAAAATGTGTTGCTGGTTAAAGCACAGCAGGTTAGGCAGCATCCAAGGAATAGGAAATTCGACGTTTTGGGCATAAGCCCTTCATCAGGAATGAGGAGAGGGTGCCAGGCAGGCTAAGATAAAAGGTAGGGAGGAGGGACTTGGGGGAGGGGCGATGGAGATGTGATAGGTGGAAGGAGGTCAAGGTGAGGGTGATAGGCCGGAGTGGGGTGGGGGCGGAGAGGTTAGGAAGAAGATTGCAGGTTAGGAGGGCGGTGCTGAGTTGAGGGAACCGACTGAGACAAGGTGGGGGGAGGGGAAATGAGGAAACTGGAGAAATCTGAGTTCATCCCTTGTGGTTGGAGGGTTCCCGGGCGGAAGACGAGGCGTTCTTCCTCCAACCGTCGTGAAGGGATCCTTCCATATCTGCCACAAGTTCACCTGCACCTCCACACATATCATCTATTGCATCCGCTGCACCCGATGTGGCCTCCTCTACATTGGGGAGACGGGCCGCTTACTTGCGGAACGCTTCAGAGAACACCTCAGGGACGCCCGGACCAACCAACCCAACCACCCCGTGGCTCAACACTTTAACTCTCCCTCCCACTCCACCGAGGACATGCAGGTCCTTGGACTCCTCCACCGGCTAAACATAACAACACGACGGTTGGAGGAAGAACGCCTCATCTTCCGCCTGGGAACCCTCCAACAACAAGGGATGAACTCAGATTTCTCCAGTTTCCTCATTTCCCCTCCCCCCACCTTGTCTCAGTCGGTTCCCTCAACTCAGCACCGCCCTCCTAACCTGCAATCTTCTTCCTAACCTCTCCGCCCCCACCCCACTCCGGCCTATCACCCTCACCTTGACCTCCTTCCACCTATCACATCTCCATCACCCCTCCCCTAAGTCCCTCCTCCCTACCTTTCATCTTAGCCTGCTTGGCACCCTCTCCTCATTCCTGATGAAGGGCTTATGCCCGAAACGTCGAATTTCCTATTCCTTGGATGCTGCCTAACCTGCTGTGCTTTAACCAGCAACACATTTTCAACTGTGATCTCCAGCATCTGCAGACCTCATTTTTTACCCTTCAGGCAGAGGATGGTTACTCTGTGGACCTCATAGCAGCAGAAGGCTATGGGGGCCAAGTTATTGAGGATATTTAAGACAAAGAAAAACAGGTTCTTGATCACTGGGGTAAAAACAATGACTGCAGATGCTGGAAACCAGATTCTGGATCAGTGGTGCTGGAAGAGCACAGCAGTTCAGGCAGCATCCGAGGAGCAGCAAAATTGACATTTCGGGCAAAAGCCCTTCATCAGGAATAAAGACAGTGAGCCTGAAGCATGGAGAGATAAGTTAGAGGAGGGTGGGGGTGGGGAGAAAGTAGTATAGAGTACAATGGGTGAGTGGGGGAGGGGATGAAGGTGATAGGTCAGGGAGGAGAGGGTGGAGTGGATAGTTGGAAAAGGAGATAGGCAGGTAGGACAAGTCCGGAGAGTCATGGGGACAGTGCTGAGCTGGAAGTTTGGAACTAAGGTGAGGGAGGGGAAGGGGAAGTGAGGAAACTGTTGAAGTCCACATTGATGCCCTGGGGTTGAAGTGTTCCGAGGTTCTTCCTCCAGGCGTCTGGTGGTGAGGGAGCGGCGGTGAAGGGGGCCCAGGACCTCCATGTCCTCGGCAGAGTGGGAGGGGGAGTTGAAATGTTGGGCCACGGGGCGGTGTGGTTGATTGGTGCAGGTGTCCCAGAGATGTTCCCTAAAGTGCTCTGCTAGGAGCCACCCAATCTCCCCAATGTAGAGGAGACCGCATCTGGAAAAACGGATACAATAAATGATGTTAGTGGATGTGCAGGTAAAACTTTGATGGATGTGGAAGGCTCCTTTAGGGCCTTGGATAGAGGTGAGGGCGGAGGTGTGGGTGCAGGTTTTACAGTTCCTGTGGTGGCAGGGGAAAGTGCCAGGATGGGAGTGTGGGTTGTAGGGGTGTGTGGACCTGACCAGGTAGTCAGGGAGGGAACGGTCTTTGCAGAAGGCGAAAAGGGGTGGGGAGGGAAATATATCCCTGGTGGTGGGGTCTGTTTGGAGGTGGCGGAAATGTCGGCGGATGATTTGGTTTATGCAAAGGTTGGTAGAGTGGAAGGTGAGCACCAGGGGCATTCTGTCCTTGCTACGGTTGGAGGTATGGGGTTTGAGGGCGGAGGTGTGGGATGTGGATGAGATGCGTTGGAGGGGTTCTTGATCAGTAAGGAGATCAAGAGTTAAGGGGAGAAGGTAGGAAAATGGGGTTGAGAAACATATCAGCCATGATCGATGACCTAATTCTGCTTCCATGTCTTATGCTCTTATGGTCTTCTGATGCTGGTGGAATAAAAACTCCTTGCTTCACGATCTTTTGGCTGACTGTGCGTTCAAATCTCATTTACACGTCTGGTGTAAATGGCAGGATTCCACAGCGCTGGCAAAATCAAGCAATAGAATGCTAAAAGGTGCCTAATCATTATGAAGGGGTAATTGAAACTGGCAATATCCACGAGGAGGGAGGGAGGGCTGAAGCTGCTCCAGGCTTGTCCCGGAAATTGTACCTTTAGGCCAAATCCAGGCAGGGACTTCCCTGATGACTCCCCTTGATGTTAGAGAAGAAGGAAGGGAGACATTTGGTTGAATATTCTACTTGCTGATGATTAGGAAGCTGAACGTATTTAAGGGTAGACTGGAAACATCCAATGATCCAATGACTGAGGACAGGATTGAGGACACACGGTTGGTTCTGACATACAATGGGTGGCATTGTTTGCGATTGAACGTCTGTGTGGGAAAGCTTATCAAGAAGCATTGGGCAAGGTCCAGATGTTCAAAGAAATTCACAACAGATCTTTGAGGAACTGACTAAGGCTTTTGGAGCAGAGGTAACCTTTTATAGCTACAGCAGAGGGCATAAATGTATATAAGGCAAAGGGGAGCACCGGTATACATATCCCTGCAGATGGTAAAGTTCTTTAACTGTATAGTCCTCCTGGGTTCCTCCTTTAAATCAACCGGGAACAGGGAGCAACCAAAGGAGTCAACTTGGACCCCACCAGAGGGATGCTGCCCTGGGCTTGACATGTGTGCTCAAACCGTCAGGAAATATATATATGCCAGATTCAACAGCTGTACCCATAAGATAGAGGAGAACATCACCCAATCACAACGCAATGCCATCCAGGCTCTCAAAATGAATCACAACATTGTTATCAAACCAGCAGATAAAGGAGGAGCCATTGTCCTTCAGAATAGAATAGATTACTGCAAGGAAGTGTACCGACAACTGAACAACCAGGAACACTACAGGCAACTACTGGCTGATCCAAGCAAAGAACACACCCGTGAACTAAACACATTAATCAGGACACCTCTCCCCAACTCCAATCTCTCACCCTCACACCTTGCAGCCTTCTAATCCCTCTGCTCCAATCCCGACCTCACCATCAAACCAGCAGATAAAGGGGGTGCAGTAGTAGTCTGGCACACTGACCTCTATACCGCTGAAGCCAAATGCCAACTCGAGGACACCTCTACCTACTGCCCCGTCTTGACCATGACCCCACCCCCCTATCACCAAACCATCATCTCCCAGACCATACAGAACCTCGTCACCTCAGGAGATCTCTCACCCACAGCTTCCAACCTCATAGTCCGGGAACCCCACACTGCCCGGTTTTACCTCCTTCCCAAGATCCACAAGCCAGACCACTCTGGCCGACCCATTGTTTCAACATGCTCCTGCCCCACTGAACTCATCTCTACCTACCTCGACACTGCCCTATCTCCCCAGTCCAGGAACTCCTCACATACGTTTGAGACACCACCCACGCCCTCCACCTCCTCCAAGACTTCAGTTTTCCTAGACCCCAACGCCTCATCTTCACCATGGATAATCAGTTCCTCTACAACTCCAACCGTCATGACCAGGGCTTTCAAGCCCTCCATTTCTTCCTCTCCCGACGTCCCCAACAGTACCCTTACACCGACACTCTCATCCGTCTGGCTGAACTGGTCCTCATCCTGAACAATTTCTCCTTCGAATCCTCCCACTTTCTCCAGATCAAAGGGGTAGCCATGGGCACCCGTATGGGCCCCAGCTATGCCTGTCTCTTTGTTGGCTATGTAGAACAGTTGATCTTCCGTAATTTCACTGGTACCACTCCCCACCTCTTCCTCCGCTACATTGATGACTGCATTGGTGCCACCTCGTGCTCCCGCGAGGAGGTTGAGCAATTCATCAAGTTCACCAACACATTCCACCCTGACCTTAAATTTACCGGGACCATCTCTGACACCTCCCTCCCCTTCCTGGACCTTTCCATCTCCATTAGTGACGACTGACTTGACACCGACATTTTTTACAAACCCACCAACTCCCACAGCTGCCTGGATTACACCTCTTCCCACCCTACCTCCTGCAAAAATGCCATCCCATATTCCCAATTCCTCCGCCTCCACCGTATCTGCTTCCAGGAGGACCAGTTTCATGATAGAACACACCAGATGGCCTCCTTCTTTAGAGA
The DNA here is from genome assembly GCF_020745735.1 of Hemiscyllium ocellatum. NCBI lineage: Eukaryota > Metazoa > Chordata > Chondrichthyes > Orectolobiformes > Hemiscylliidae > Hemiscyllium > Hemiscyllium ocellatum. The sequence goes on along the minus strand of NC_083415.1, from coordinate 22,855,040 downwards.
CCACAATTTCCCATCCCACATGGTAAAAGATGCCCTCCAACGCATCTCATCCACATCCTGCACCTCCGCCCTCAGACCCCACCCCTCCAACCGTAACAAGGACAGAACTCTCCTGGTGTTCACCTTCCACCCTACCAACCTTTGCATAAACCAAATTATCCACTGACATTTCCGCCACCTCCAAACAGATCCCACCACCAGGGATATATTTCCCTCCCCATCCCTTTCCACCTTCCGCAAAGACCGTTCCCTCTGTGACTACCTGGTCAGGTCCACGGCCCCCTACAACCCACCCCCCCCCATCCTGGCACCTTCCCCTGCCACCGCAGGAATTGCAAAACCTGCATCCACACCTCCGCCCTCACCTCCATCCAAGGCCCTAAAGGAGCCTTCCACATCCATCAAGGTTTCACCTGCACATCCACCAATATCATTTATTGTATCTGTTGCTCCCGATGAGGTCTCCTCTACATTGGGGAGACTGGACGCCTCCTCGCAGAGCGTTTTAGGGAACATCTCTGGAACACCCGCGCCAATCAACCACACTGCCCTGTGGCCCACCATTTCAACTTGCTCTCCCACTCTGCCGAGGACATGGAAGTCCTGGGCCTCCTTCACCGCCACCCCCTCACCACCTGACGCCTGGAGGAAGAACGCCTCATCTTCCACCTCGGAACACTTCAACCCCAGGACATCAATGTGGACTTCAACAGTTTCCTCATTTCCCCTTCCCCACCTCACCCCAGTTCCAAACTTCCAGCTCAGCACTGTCCCCATGACTTGTCCTACCTGCCTATCTTCTTTTCCACCTATCCACTCCACCTCTCCGACCTATCACCTTCATCTCCTCCCCCACTCACCTATTGTACTCTATGCTACTTTCTCCCCACTCCCACCCTCCTCTCATTTATCTCTCCACCCTTCTAGCTCTCTGCTTGTATTCCTGATGAACGGCTTTTGCCCAAAACGTCGATTTTACTGCTCCTCGGATACTGCCTGAAATGCTGTGCTTTTCCAGTACCATTCTAATCTGGACATTGATCAGGACTTTGGATCCAGTCCTTCAGAGTTCCCTACATGTCCTCATCCCACGTACTTCTCATGTAGGTGACTTCTACTGCCTTCCAAAGGTACACAAAGCCAACAACACCAGGACGTCCCATCATATCAGGCAATGGAACCCTGTGTGAGAACCTCTCTGGCTATGTTGAAGGCATCTTGAAATCTAATGTACAGATGCCAACGTTTTCATGCACAGATTTGAACAAGACTTCTTCTCTATGCAGAACCTCCAACCAACACAATACACCAGGTATATTGATGATAATTTCTTCCTCTGGACCCATGGCGAGGAGTCACTGATAAAATTACACAGTGACATCAACAAGTTTCATCCCACCATCAAACTCACCATGGACACTCTCGACTATCTGTCCCATTCTTGGACACATGCATCTCCATCAAGGATGGACACCTCAGCACTACACTCTATCGCAAACCCACTGGCAATCTCACAATGCTACACTTCTCCAGCTTCCACCCAAAACATATTAAAACATCCATCCCCTATGGGCAAGCCCTATGCGTACACTGGATCTGCTCAGATGAAGAGGTATGTGACGGACACCTGGAAGTACTCAGGGATGCCCTCACAAGAATGGGATATGATGTTCAACTCATCGACTGCCTGTTCTGCGTGCCACAAGAAGGAATCATAATGATGTCCTCAGGAGTCAGATACGTGCTGCAACCGACAGGGTACCCTTCGTTGTTCAGTATTTCCCAGGAGCCGAAAAAATACGCTATGTTCTTTGCAGCCTGCAACACATTATCAATGAGAATGAGCACCTCACCAAGACCTTCCCCACACTTCTACTGCTCATCTTTAAACAACTGCCAAACCTCAAACTGCCCAGCTTTCAGGACAACTCCATACAACCCTGTCACGGTAGGTGCAGCAAGACATGTCAGAGTTTGGACATAGATACCACTATTACACATGGGGACACCTCCCACCATGTACATGGCAGGTGCTCATGCGACTCAGCCAGTGTTGTCTGCCTTATACGTTGCAGGCAAGGATGCCCGGAGGCATGATACGGTGGGGAAACCAAGCAAAGGCTATGACAACGGATGAATGGTCACCGCATAACAATCAACAGACAGGAGTGTTTCCTCCCAGTTGGGGAACACTCCAGTGCTCCAGGACATTCGACCTTGGTCCTTTGGGTGACCATCCTCTAAGGTCAACTTCGGGGCAGGCAGCAGCGAAAAGTGGCTAAGCAGAGGCTGATCGCTAAGTACTGTACCCATAGGGAGGGCCTCAACTGGGACCTTGGGTTCATGTCACATTACAGGTGACCACCATTGCACTATACACACACAGGCACACACACAGACACTCTTATACAAACACAGATACTCCTATATACACACAGACACACACACACACTCACTCCAACAGACACACACACTCCTCACGACACACATGTATCCTCTCACAGAATTAGACCATTTTACACTCACACATACACACCTATACACTTTCTCTCACAGACACTCACAAACTCCCACCCCAGACACATACACACTCCTACAGACACACACACTCCCACATGCATCCTCTCACAGACATAGACACTTTATACTCTCTCACACACATATGCACACTCTCTCACACGCACAACCCCCCCACCCCAGACACACACACACACACACACACATCCGCATGCACACATAGACAGATATATTTGTGGGGTGAATTTGTACTTGCAGAGTTACATTGTACTTTGCTCAAAAACTGCATGATTCCATGTAAGACGCTGTGAATTCACTTTTTAGATTAGAATCAGTCTAAACATTAGGGCACAGGCAGGGAACACGGGGCTAAGACCTTCAACATCTTAACATCTGATCTGAGCTGACACCAATTGTTACAGTTAACCTGAGAATGTAACTTTTAAAAAAGGTTTTGTGATTTACATATGAAGGAAGTGAAACTATCATGGTATTCGAACAGGTGAGAGGCTCAACAAACAATCAAGGTATTTTTCAATGAATAATTTCAGTTACATCACACTGTAAACTTTTGCTATAAATTCTGTGTCTTACAATTGTGTTCTCCACAAGCACCTGATGAAGGAGCAGCGCTCCGAAAGCTACGGCATCTAATTTAACCTGTTGGACTATAACCTGGTATTGTGTGATTTTTAACTTTGTACACCCCAGTCCAAAACCAGCATCTCCAAATCGTTAATAGTGAGAAATCTCAATTAACTTTATTTGGCACCCTGGATTACATCATCCATATCATGGGAAAAGGATTGGACTGCTAGGATCAGGAACCAGGCCATTATCAAGGATGTGATCATTGGTGAGGACAGAGATATAGATCTCTGGCTGAAGAGTCAGGTAAAACAGATCACTGCACAGCAAGTGCAATTCAGTTGGTGCTGTCCTATCTCACAATAAACCCAACAGCCAGGCCTACTATAGGAATTCCTAGCAGAAATATTGGAGTGGTAATAAGACCGGGTATTTTGAATGAGTGCCTTCAATAACTAGGGCCATCAGACACGAAGACCTCATCGTGTGCATTTGCCTTTCCTTCTGACGAGACATTAAACTAATTGGGACTTCCACTGAGTGCCAGGTCAGGGCAAGGTTCATTTAGGAAGAGGCTCGTGTATAGTGATAGGGATTTGCCTTGTTGTGAGCATCACATTTGGCAAGGTGGAAATATTGTGCCTAATTGTCATGACTGCAATTGTCAACCATTACTCACTAGTTTTCAGTGAGCACCTTGCTGAGGAGTGTGAAGTGATTAGTGCTCTTTCCTCAACTGAATCTCTGCTTTGCAGGGATCAGATATCCCTGGCCATGGCCAGAATAAGCTCTCCCTATCTGTCTTCAATCACACTTTGCATAGTCTAGAGTTTCTAGTAGTTCATGACCCAATAGATATCCCAATGGAAGGACAAAAATTGAGACTACGTGGTGTCTAGTTCTTTTTTGTGCATTTGGACATTGTACTCATCTTCGACTTGACAATTAAGGAAACAGTTTAAAGACGAGGCACTGTCATTGTCTGCTTATAACATTTTATTCTGTGTCATAACCATCTGGGCGGGGTGGGGGGAGAGGGTTGGGGGTGGAAGTTTGCTTGTACATTACCTTATTTACTGCATATCTCACCTCATTAATGTACAATGGGACCAAGAGGTCAGTCTAATACTGCAACACATGCCAGCTGCGTGTATGAAAAACACACTGCACTTCATTCAACCAAATGGCCATGCCCTGGCAGTATTAGCTATGGGCACAGTCTGCACCTAGTCCAGAGGCTTGGCCACGGTCAGTCATCCATGTGGGACATTCACAGTCAGGGGATACGTCCGCCTCCAGTCCAGGGAGTGGACAACAGTTAGCCTGTTCAGTCCATCGCAAACAGTCAGGGAAATTGTATATTGTCAGTCAGAGAGCTGCAAAGAAAATTCCGTCATACCCAGTCAATCATGTCTAGGGGCTGTTTGTCAAATTCAGTCAGAGGTCTAGGGTGAATGCAGCCCTGGGGGCTGATTGTTGAGGAGGGTGTAAGGCAGGACCACAGTGGTGAATTTGGGCTCAGAGGCTGGAACAGTTAGATTAGGAGAAAGTGAGGACTGCAGATGCTGGAGACCAGCGTTGAAAAGTGTGGTGCTGGAAAAGCACAGCAGGCCAGGCAGCATCCGAGGAGCAGGAGAATCAACGTTTGGGCATAAGCCCTTCTTCAGGAATGAGGCTGGTGTGCCAAGCGGGCTGAGATAAAAGGTAGCGGGTGGGGGGGAATTTGGGGGAGGGGTGCTGGGAATACGATAGGTGGAAGGAGGTAAGGGTGAGAGTGATAGGCCAGAGAGGGGTGGGGACGGAGAGGTCAGGAAGAAGATTGCAGGTCAAGAGGGCAGTGCTGAATCCGGGGGTTGGGACTGAGATGAGGTGGGGGGAGGGGAAATGAGGAAGCTGGAGAAATCTACATTCATCCTGTGTGGTTGGAGGGTTCCTTGTCGGAAGATGAGGCGCTTTTCCTCCAGGTGTCATGTGATGGAGGAGGCCAAGGACCTGCATGTCCTTGGCAGAGTGGGAGGGGGAGTTAAAGTGTTCAGCCACGGGCGGTTGGGTCGGTTGGTGCTGGTGTCCCAGAGGTGTTCCCTGAAACGTTCCGCAAGTAGGGGGCCTGTCTTCCCAATGTAGAGGAGACCACATCGGGTGCAGGCGGATACAGTAAATGATGTGTGTGGAGGTGCAGGTGAATTTGTGACGGATATATAAGGATCCATTGGGGCCTTGGAGGGAGGTGAGGGGGGAGGTGTGGGCACAAGTTTTGCACTTCTTGCGGTTGCAGGGGAAGGTGCCGGGAGTGGAAGTTGGGTTGGTGGGGGGTGTGGACCTGACGAAGGAGTCACGGACGGAGTGGTCTTTTCAGAACGCTGATAGGGGAGGGGAGGGAAATATATCTCTGGTGGTGGGGTCCATTTGGAGGTGGCAGAAATGACGATGGATGATACGATATATATGGAGATTGATGGGGTGGAAGGTGAGGACCAGTGGGGTTCTGTCCTGGTGGCGATTGGAGGGGCGGGATTCAAGAGCAGAGGCGCAGGAAGTGAGGAGATGCGGTTGAGAACATCGTTGACCACGTTGGAGGGGAAATTGCGGTCTTTGAAGAAGGAGCCCATTTGGGCTGTTCGGTAATGAAATTGGTCCTCCTGGGTGCAGATGCGGTGCAGGCGAAGGAATTGGGAATATGAGATGTCGTTTTTACGGGGGGGGGGGCAGGATGGGAGGAGTTGTAATCTAGGTAGCTGTGGGAGTCGGTCGGTTTGTAGTAAATGTGTTGAGTTAGTCGTGCGAGATAGAAATGAAAAGGTCTAAGAAGAGGAGGGAGGAGTCTGAGATGGTCCAGGTAAATTTGAGGTCAGGGTGGAAGGTGTTAGTAAAGTGGATGAACTGTTCAACCCCCTTGTGGGAGCACGAGGTAGCGCAAAATACAATCATCGATGTAGTGGAGGAAAATGTGGGGATGGTGCCAGTGTAGCTGCCGAACTTGCTCCTCGGATGCTGCCTGGCCTGCTGCGCTTTTCCAGCACCGCACTTTTCAATTCTGGAACAGTTAGATGCAAAGTCTGAGATGGTTTTCCACATGGGTGGAAATGGGCTGTTGGAGTACAGTAATGTACAATGGGGAAAGGTACCTGTGACAAGATGGAGCCAGTACTGTCTGTGTCCATCGTGATCTGCATTCCCTGGGAAATGGCTGGGACAGTGCCCAGGGTTGAGGGAGTCATTGTCTCTTTGAGGGGTAAACGTGTGGGATGCTCGGACATTGAAGAGCCAAATACATAAAGCTTGCATTTGCAAAGTGTAGGCACACTTCATTTGTAATATTTTCATTCTATAATTGCAGTGCAAGCAGAGTGAATGTGCTGAGGGTTCAAATGCTGGTCAAAGGTGATTTGGATCATGCTATTGGTCCTTGCAAATGAAACATTGGCATCTCAATGATGGAGAAGTTACCAGAAATAACCAAGAAAGAGGTGAATGCTGGGGGAAAACGTGATCCTTAATGTGTGAAACTTGGAAGGTTGCGGTAAGAGGGAGAGACAATCACTCCGTTGTCTGTCAAGTAAATATTCAGTTGGAATCCAGTGAATGCAGTAAATTTCATGTTTGATATAATGGTAAGAGATTCTGATTGCAGCAGGGACTGTCTTTTGATGAACATGTCGGTCACTCAACTGACACAGTGCCTTCATCAAGTTAGTGCCCATGCTGGTGCTGAATCTGAATGCATGATGGAGACTTAGCCATGGTCCATGGGTACAGCATGCTTCTCTCAGTACTGAGGAGCTTGGCTAGCCCTCTTTCACAGGGCACACCTCCACTGACTTATCTCAGTGCCATGATCCTACTTTTGCTGTTTGTATTCCCCAAATAAGCCATTTCCTACCAGGTTCTTGCATGCAGCCACTTACAGTCGAAAGCAGAATTTTTTTTCCAAAAATAAAAATGATCTTTCCATGCCTTCAACCTTAAGTGAGTTGAAATACTATTTTTAAAATACATTTCATCACAACATATGTGACACATAACAACAAAACATGAGATATATCAATTTATTCTCATTCAACCCTTGCACAAGTGTTATACAATATTTCATCTTCCCTTAAATCTTTAATTTATTTAATAGTTTTTCATTCTGAACCATGGCTCTGCAATGAAATTACCTTTACCAGAAATGTGAACAATCTTTGTGTTGAATAGTTGAATCAATAAGCTCTATCTGAGTAAATTCATACTTTGAATTTTAAATTTCTCATCAAAAATATTTTTCCAAATTAAGAAATTCCATTTGCTCTATGGGCTCAGTCTCTTATTTAGTCTTAGTCTCTTTAACGTTATTAAAAATAGCATCAATCTTGGATAATAAACATTCAATATTTGTATCCAGATCTTCACTTGAAACAGAAAAAAAACAACTTCATTTGATCCCAGAATGAATTCTCCGGGTCAGTGTCTAAAATTATATTGAGTTAACCTGGCTGCAAGATGAATGTTCTCAGATAGAGTCATTGAATTATTCCTGCGATTCTAACTCAAATAAATATTTGAGCATTCCTGCTCCAATAAAGTCATCCTCAAGGCATGAGCTGAAAACGTTTTCCCACACATTTGCTTTCACGTCTGTTTTCTTACTTTCCATTGCAGTTTCTTGTTTTGTCACAGTTGTTTGACTAATGTCCACTTCTTCAGACCAGAAGAGAAACCTGATTTCTTAAGGTAGTACATCAGATTATGTGTCAAACATCAACACTTCACTTGAACATCTATTGTTCTCAATCATCGCACAGATTCAAAAATCTATTTTTGGAGGCTTACTTTCTTACTTGTTCTGAGCTACAAATGTCTATTGTGTCTGAAGCAACAGCACTTAAACTTTCTGACCCATTTATTTCATACAAATTTGTCAGAATGTTTTGCTTGTTGAAATGAATATCGATGTGTCAATCAGTGTGAGGAATTCAAATCTCTGTTGCTTCTGGTTCCAGTTCTACTTTTGATGATTCAGATTGAATGCTTATTTCTTGCCTCTTATGTTCAACGCATTTCTTACTTTCTCCATTGTAATATAGCCCCTGTTCCTCTTCATCAGATGCTCTAGGGAATTTCTTTACTTCAAAGTCTCCATCAAGCATTCTGAGAAACATTGATACTCCCTCAGTATAATTACAGAAATCTATATTAGATTCTAAAAGAGAATTTATAACAGGAGTCTTAACAACTAGTTTACATTCTTCTAATTGTACCAGAGATGTTGGCATATCCTTAGTATCCTCCTCATTGGGTAAATTTGCCATTTACAGAGCACAATATGAACAATCTGGACATAATGCTACTATGGAGACTGTTAAAGGATGTTTTATGATATAATATTCATTTAATTGCATATTGTTTCCTTATATTTCTTTGTTCTCCTGCACAACAGCAAATTTCCATCTTCCTGAGCATTATAATCAAAATTTAAATCTGATGGTTCAGATCAATCTGCATTCGGACACTGAACATTTGTTTCATATTGTTCTCAGTGAATAGACATTTGTCATCCTATTTTTGTGATAGGTTTGTGCATTCCACATTTCTTGATTAGGAATCATTTTCAGTACTTTCATCCATTTTTTTCGAACAAAATAATAATTTCGTCAACACATTTAGAGATTTCCCCTAAATTGACTAACACCTCCTCTGCATCCACCAAAATTTCATTCCAGAGTTCATTACTGAATTTTATATTACATTCATTTTTGGGCAAAGATGTAATTAATCTCAAAAGGAATAGCTTCTGGAAATCAGACTGTCATAATTTTAAGTATGTACTGATGTCTTGCTTTCTTTTTTGGTAATGTTCTTACACAGTCAACTAACACTCAATTGAGTGGTTCTTCAAAAACTGGTATGGGTATTAAAGATGCCTGGTTGATTACCTGTTGAGATTTTCCTGTCAAATGACATATTGCAGTACATCCCTTTGAAATCTTGGCCAGGCAAAATGCCTGTCCATCGATACTTGAATTGTTGTACTCCTACCTTTTCTGCCATTTCATATGCCACTTGCAATCTCTCCTTACAACGTCGAGACGGAACCATTTCATAGTGAACAATTGTCCATTCCTCATTCAGCAATCTGCAAGAGTGTCTCAACTTCATCATCAGAAATCTGTTTAAAATGCAACAGTACTCCTGAACCTTTCAGTTTCAGTTACAATGTTTGTGTTAACTTAATTAGCTTTGGATTTATTTTCTAAGCCTCAAATAATGAAAATGTGCAAATGCTTCCTTTGAAATTTCCCCATCTTCAAATATTGTTTCAGCTATTCAATCATCTACTTGTGGCAATGTTTTGGCTTCTGGTGATGAACTTTGTTTCGTCTTTGCTTTGGCCACTGCACATATGAAATAACATTCAGCAGACTACAGTCAGAGCCTGATTGCACATGGTAGGAGCAGATAAAGAGGAAGACCTATTATGGTAGGACACTCAATAGAATGGAATCCTTACAGTGTGGAAACAAGCCATTTGGCCCAACAAGCTCATACTGACCCTCCAAAGAGCATCTCACCCAGACCCACCCCCTCAACCTTGCATTTTCCATGGTCTTTCCACTAGGCTGTATATTCCCAGATACTAGAGGCAAGTTTAGCATGACCAAACTGGATAATCTGCACATCTTTGGACTGTGGGAGGAAACCCATGCAGACACAGGGAGAATGTGATAACTCCACACAGTCACCTGAGGTTGGATTTGAACCTGGGTCTGTGGTCCTGTGGGGCAGCAGTGCTAACCACTGTGCTGCCCTTAGTTAGTGGCTGCAGACATGACTCCAGGATCGTGTATTGCTTCATTTAGGCAATGGTCAAGAATGTCGCTGAATGGCAGCAGTGCATTCTGAGGTGGAGGGGAACAGTCAGAGGTCGTGGTTCACATCACGGTACTGATGATATAAGTAGAAAGAGAAAGGTGAGATATTGCTATAGGAATTTAGGCAGCTAGGCAGCAAATTGAAAAGTGGGGCTTCAAAGATCGTAATCTCAAGACTGCTCCCAGTGCCATCTGCTAGTGATTAAAGGTGGATTGGGTAGATAGATGAATGTGTGGCTGAAGAATTGGTGCAGGAGGCAGAACTTTAGTTTCCTGGATTTCTGAGTTCATTCTCAGGAAAATGGGACTTGTACAAGTCTATCAGGTTAATATGGGTTGAGCTGCATCTTTTGAAGAGAAAGCTGTTAGTTTTCCTCTTGGCAGACACACTTTTTATCTTTAATCTGCCTTATTCAGCTCTCTTGAACTCATAGCGGTTTTAACCTCCAGACTCTTAATTAAAGATACAACTTGGTCCACGCTGTTTTCCCATGATTTCCTTTTTCAAATTCACTCTCATAAACTTTAATGAGTCGCATCAGCTTCCTCCCCAACTTTGTACATGCAACTCTCAATGTCTAACAGTAATTTGTTTTTAAAACTGACACCTTCTTACATAGCTTCCTTGGTTTAAAGCAGTACCCTTTCCCATTTCTACTCCAAGGTCTGAAAAAAAAGAGATCTTTACACTATGAATGTCAAACCACAGCCATAACTTTTCCAGAGAGATGTGTTATATCTTGGGCACCATGTTACCGAGGAAGGCATCACTCCTGATACTGAGAAATTCTGAGCAGGAGAAGAATAGCCCTGAAAACAGGGAGGGAATGGCATGGGTCCAGCTGACCACTGTAGGAGATTTGTGTAAGATTATGCGCAATTGGCTACTTCACTCCACAATTTGCTGAGGAAAACAGAAAATGCTGAAAGAGTGAGTGGGAAAAGATGTACAAGTCATATTACATCACAGAACATCATAGGAAGTTAGACCCTAGTATATGAAGGCTTCTGTCATACCCCAAGTAGAAACTTATCTTATTGCCTGTCCTTGGTTACCCAGATTTCCAACTCCCTTTCATATGAGAAACCAAGTTCCAGTTTCCTTGTCCCAGGAACGGTGCTCCACAGGTTCAAGGACAGAAATCAATGGCCATCACTTGTCAGTTTGAGCCTTAAGTCAAATGAGAGAAATATGGAGAATTATCCATGTGAAACTTGAACTTCTAGCAATGAGTTGGACTATTTACCAAAAGTTTGGATTCTGTTCAGTGTGCAGTTTGAATATTTACAGACAACAATCCATTCCAACGACTTTCAAACCTACCAAGCTGGGAGTGACAAAGATCCAATGGGCCACCAATGGGCTCATTTTCAATGTGGAATCAGGAATGAAAGGCATATGTCTGAAATGTCGACTCTCCTGCCCCTCGGATGTTGCTGACCTGCTGTGGTTTCCAGCGCCACACTTTTTGACTCTGATCTACAGTCCTCACTTTCTCCTTTGTGCTCAGTTTCAATTCCAGATGTGGTACAGGTTGGGCAACAGTTATGCAAATGCTGATGCTCTTAATCAGAGGACTCAGCTGTAGAAGGATTGCACCCCTGTCAAGTTACAGGGTGCTATGGCCAACACAGTGACTAAACATCAATTCAAAAGCAGTGTTCTGACCAGAATACCCATGGACCTTCAAGCTAAGATACCGTGGATAATCATTAATGCACTTGTGAGTTGGATCCCCCAACCAAGTCTAGACCACTGGAGTAAGGTATGATTTCACCTTTGCTGTCTATCTTGAAAGAGAATGTCAGGCAGCTTCAGCTGATTTATATGGTCATCACTAGACTGTCACATTTCTGGAAGATCGAACATCCACCAACCAAGTGCCAGATGACGCGGGATTGCAAACAGGCACGAAAACTGTTGAGGTGTGAGGAGTGTAGCAGGGAAGTGGATCAAATCCTCCATTAGTTAGTTCATGACAAGGAAAGAGAGGTGAAACAACACATCCTTCCTAACAACCACAAGTGTCAAGTGTTGTTAGCAACACTAGATAAGCAGGACACCAAACAGTGAAAGAAGTGTCTGTCCTGACCAGAGAGAGATGTTACTGCCTTGAGATGGCTGTGATGCTGAAGATCACTATTTGAATGGAGAGAGATGTACTTTGGCCAAAACAGGCAAGTGACTTCACTTCAGCATGGGATCCCTGGGCTCTCTTCTGGAGGTTCCTGCAATGGATTTTTCGGTCATTGACAAGAATAGTAACAGAATTGAGAACATTCTCATATTCACAGATGTCTTCACCAAGTTCATGCAGGAAATTCCCACATATGAGCAAAAAGCCTGAACGATTATTAAAGAACGACTTGTGACTTGTGTTCCATATCAGATTCACATTGTTCAGGGGTTCAACTTCGAGACCAAGACTCTACAAGAGCTTAGGAGGGTTTAGGGCATTGCCAGAAGCCACACAATTCCCCTATCATCCAGAAGATAATGAGCAGTGTGAATTATTAAACCATATTCTGCATGTCCATCTGCCTCCTTGGAGTAAACAGATGTGGCCTAAGAGCATTCCGCAGCTGGTTTATGCCAATAATTTCATTCTGAACTCATCCACAGGCTACTCTCCCTCCCATCTTTTCTTTGGACAAGAGTAAATCCTACTTGTAGACCAACTCCTTGGGCTCACCACATGTTCTGATGGATTTGGCAGGGCAGTGAACAGATAGACAAACATCAAGCATCTAACCCAATCATTCAAGATGGCATTCAAGAGGACTAAGAAAGAACTGCTGAAAAGAAAAATGATTGCAAGGCTGATAAAGCTGACCTTCCAATTGGTCCAGAGTAGTCATTCAGGGGTCAGAATAAGATGTAAAGTGTCTTGCAAACTGTACCTCACAGAGTCAGAACAGAGCTGAACACAGGTCACCGTTCGTATGCTGTTGAACTGATAGCTGGACGGCCACCTCAGAAAATTGTTCACAGAGGGGAGTTACTTGAGTACAGAGGTCTGCTGGATGAAATGGAGGCAAACAATTCACAGTAATATTATGGAATCGGAAGTGTATAACAGCTTAAATGAAGTGGAGCAAGAGAGCAATAAGGAATGCTAGAGTTGACCTGTATGCCGTAAATCCAGGGATGTATCTAATGGGGGAGGGTCTACTCCAAACCTGGAAAATGACACAGGAAGCTTAAATTGTCAATACATTGTCAATTATATGGCTTCAGATGACCTGACCAACCCAGATCCCAATGTAGGTGATCTGCCACTGGATTTCTTAGAACATACCTAAACAGATATGATCAGAGAAGATTCTCCCTGGAGCAAATTCTGAATTTCACTCAAACCTCTCTATTTACTCAGATCTGCAAAGTGAGAAGAGAATACTACCACTAATACGAACCCAAACTTTCTCACAATCACAGCATAATTGGTCTTTCTTATTGCACAATGGTATATAAAACAGTCACTGTGTTACAAGTGCAGAATGGCATGCCTCAAGAGCTCGCTAGCAGCAGGTAGCAATGGTTTTGGATTGTATGGAATTGGGCAACTGGAGATGGGATATGTTAATATCTGAGGAGTCAGGAACAGTGTTCAATATTGCGCAATGCCTTCCTCTCTCTGATCTTATGGTGGAGGTCAGGCTGTCATTGAAGCAGTTGAAGATAACTGGGTCTGCACCCTACCCTAAACAATGCTGGTTTTGATGTTCTGTGCCTGAAAATGATTCACCTCCCATGACAACAACCATTTTCCCTTTTGAATGGTGTGGTTCCACTTGCACTGAGACTTCACCTGCTTTCAATTGACTCTGTGCTGTATTCAAATAAATGCAATCACGGGTAGTTCCTCTGACATCCCCTCTTTGAGTCTAATTATTTTGCCCATGTTTGCATCAAGACTGTAATGGGGGCAAGAGCTCAATGGTTTGAGAAAATATAAATTTAGCATCAGTGAGCAGATTATAGTTGAGTAAGTGCTGTTTGATTATGCTTTCAATGATTCACCCATGCTGATGTTTAACAGTAGACTGTTATGGTAGTAATTGGCCAGGATGGATTTGTCTTGCCTTTTGTGCAAATGACATTTGTGGGCAACTTTTCACATTGTCAGGTAGATGCCAGTGCTGTAGCTGTGCTGGATCAGCCTGTTTAGAGGTGCCATTTTGATGCAATGAGTATGCCACAATGCTGTTGATTTATACATTGCAGATGGTTCCCTCACCACTTGCTGCAGACCCAGTGTACCATCTATGCCCTTTAGGACTAGGCAATCTCAATCCATTGTGGCACAACTGAAATACTCTTAATGATGTACATTGAAGTCCCCTGCCCAAAGTTCATTATGTGCCCTTGACATCCTCAGTAAGTTCCCATTGTGATTTTCAATATGGACCACTGCGAAGGGGAGCAATAAGTGCGTAATGATTGGAAGGAAGGCCCATTAAGTATGAGATCCCTGATTTGGGTCGTTAAACTGGACCCAATCAGAGATCCCTGGCTGACCGATATCAACAGGAATCTCAGAGTCTCCTCATTCCAGAGATTGGCATTGGCCTAGCTGGTCAGAGTCCATGTTCCATGCTCATGGAAATAAAGGGTATTCGACTCTGTGGAATTATTTCAAGGTGGTAATAGGCAGGAGATGTCCTTGCCCATGTTTGACTTGATGCCATAAGATGTCATGGGGTCTGGAGTCAATGTTGAAGACTGCCAGGATAACTCCCTTACATTTCTAGACAACTGAGCTGCCATCTCTGCTGGGTCTGTCCTGCCAATGGGACTAAACATACATAAGCTTGATAATGATGGTATCTGCGACATTGTCTGTGAACTATGATTCTATGAGAATGACTGTGTCAGTATGTTGCTCAATTAGTCTATGGGATACCTTTCCTAATTTAGTACTACCTCTCAGATATTAGTACGGAGGATAAGACGATGTGTGCTGATTTTGGTACCTTGGTCAATTCTGAGTGATCTGTTTCTTTCATTTTTTTTATCAGACATTGTAGCAATTGGATATAGCTGAGTGGATTGCTAAAACATTTAAAAAGGCGTTCTGTGGAGTCACACATGCACAAGAACACAGTGGAGTGCAATCCCATACACTGACTCAATGTTATTGTAACACTGCACATTATGTTCTGCCTTGCTGTAACCAGACATCATACACCATATTTGCAGGCTCATAAATGCAGGGCTAACAGCTTGATCTTAGATTAACAGAGAAATGGTAGTATCCTGCTTAAATGTTCCAGGGTAGGATGGAGTAGGAGGCCTTTATAACCTCAGTTTACACACTCGAAGGCAGTGATGATGTCATGACCACATCTGTTGAAGGTGTACTGACATACTGACCATAACACAAGGGTTATACTGAGTGATTGTAAGTACACTAGTGTGAGAGATGTTCGAAAATCTCTTGGAGAAAGCATCACCTCTACCTGCTCAAAGCTAGTTGCACCGCCTCAGACAACAGACATAAAGGGGAATTATGAAGTATTACTGCTCTCAAAGTGGTGGATATTTGAATTCATTTTCAGGATAACCCATTCCAAGTTAATAGCTCTGATCCTTCATCTTACGTTTGATCCTTTCAAGGCAATTTGCTACTGTTGACTTCAGATCACATCATGCAGAGAAACATTGAGAAAGGTATTGTTAAGAAAATACTTAATATTCTTAACATTTATTGAATATATTCTTTGTTAAATAATCACAACAACCTTGATTTATTGTCTGATTCATTAATTGCTGGTTTCAACTATGTGGTATAACTTATATCCCTGAAAACATTGGTGAAGCACAGTCCCTCAGAACACTTTGGTGATTCATGCACTGATGTCGTACTTCTTTTGTATTTCGGAGCCCTCATCAGGATTCTACAACTATTTATATTTACTGCGCCTGTCCATCAATTATTGGTTTTCAATATTTTCTCCCTCCAGCTTTTGTGCTACATGGAAGGCAGGAATATTTATTCTAAATGTTTATTTAATCATTGCAAGAAATTCTTAACTTTGACACGGTATAATGGCTGCAAAGGGTTCTTTAACTTCTAACATTAGCTCATTATTTTTCGCAGTAAGAAAATGTTCTCTCAAATCAAAGATCTTCATTGATGGAGGCCTAAAAACCAATAGTTTGCATGATGCACCAGTGTGCAGTTATTATGCAGGTCTTCTCAAGGTTTGATTGAAGAACACCATCTGAATTACCAATAAGCAGAAGAGTTTCTTCAACATTTCAAAGTTATGTTTGCTAACTGTTGAGTAGAATTGTATACTTGACATACCAACGTGAGTCATCAGCACTTTTTTTTTTAACTTTTATCAATTGTTACCATTTCTTTAATCGTGTCATATTTAGCTTGCTCCTAATATTCAGATCAAAGATCATTGAATTTGAAATAAGGCGGTATATGTGGAGGATATTAATCTATGTGCATATCCAAAATTAAAATTTTCGTATCACTTATAAATTGGACCATCATGGTTACTATTAGACAATGCTTAACAGTAGCACAGGACTGAAATAAAACTAGTGCAACAAATAGGTAATATTCTGATCAATATCTATAATGAGAATAAACAGATTATGATCTATTATGTATGTACTCTTCAAAAGCTCAGTACACACCCAAAATGACAGTTCTGATGAAGATTTCTGAAATAATCCCGGTCTCAAATTGCATTCACAATTCCTGTAACTTTTCAAAGTGAATTTCATGTTCAAATCGCCATTCAAACTCATTTGCAAACCACAAATGTAAAATCTTGCATGAACCAGTGAAGTAAGACAGAATAGAATTTAACTGTTTATTTTTATTTTCTACCTTAGAATTTTTAAAATTCCCTAAAATATTTCGGAGTCTTAACCTGGTGCATTTTTATTTATTTGAAAATGGGAATATCATGAAAAAAAAACATGTTTAGTGAAGATGTCAGATTTTAAGTCATTGAAAAGTACACCATAATGCATACATACTTGTTTACCAGTTCCATTGTCACACTCTCTTCAGTTACTTAGTAAATTGAATTGCTTTTAACATTTAAAATTTACAAAACATTTCTTTGCTTCCTCTTATTTCTTCTTTCAAAATCTTCTTTGAGAGCCACAAATGATGTAATCAGCAGAACCTTGCCATGGTCATTAATTCAATCAGGAATGTAACCTCTTTTAGGATGGACCTAGCTTCTACCTGGATGCCTTTTTTTAAGCAACATTTCTAAACAACACAGAAACTGAACTTATGTTGAATAACTTGCGCTACCTAAATCTTTTAGATTAACGTGGCTGATTTTTGGCTACATTGACTAAGATTGCGGAAATTCTAGGCCTTTGTCTTTTTTAAAATAAACTATAAAATTAAAGTTGTAAAGGTTAATTTCTGGGATTGTGTGATAGCACCTCATATAATGCTGATGTAAGCAAACTCATGACAGAGATACCTAGAGGGAGTTTGGTTATCTCTTCAACAGGACGACACATTAACGTAAAGTTGTATAACGCTCCTTAATACTTAATAAACCGAGTACTGTTTGAACATACCTCAGTAGTCTCTCCAAAACTAGGCTAATCCGTATATAATATTGTGACAACTGTGAAGGATCCCAAAACACTGAAAGTTTAACAATGATGATGATCCACCATCAGACCTGAGAAAATGGTATCATCTCTTAACCAGTATGTTAAGAGACAATGGAAGAACTCTAAACCTGTTAAGAGATTAGGTGGAAGCAGAGGGAGTCAGAAAATCAACTTTAAAAGTTATTTCAGGTTGTAACACAGATGTCCGGTATTCTGTGAAAGAAAAACTAATCCATAAATAGCTTCATACATAGAACAAATCAATACTGAAAGGTGCAGATAAACCTTTCCTCAGGAAACCTCCAGTGACCTTACAATACTTAAGTACAGGAATATAGAAGAAACACTAGAAAAGAAGATTATAATTAGGTGGAAATGTGCAAGATGCCATAAAACCCTACCTCGGCACTATGATGCTAGAAAGACCAGGAGGCATGAACCCACTAGTTTGCAGTGTCCTGCAAATAAAGCAATGTATTCTGACTCAAATAATTGGCCATTTTAGGAAAATGTACCAAAGTAAAATCTCTGCCTTTAAACTTTTCAAAGAAAAAGTCCATACACATAAATCTATTATTAAGTTCACGAATCTCTGCTGAAAGAGGAGTGAAAAGATTTCCTTGATGTGATTAATTATCCCAATTATTCATTTTGGAAGTAAATATATAGATCAATGGACATATTATCAAATTTAACGAGATACTGGAGTGAATATCATGGTTTTATAATGTAATGAATCATGAGTGTCAATGTATTGCCTGCAGCCAACAGAAACCCACTTTCACGGTCCTGGAAGAGTTGAACTAGCTGTCAAGGGAAAGTTACAGACAACACTCCAGTTAAAGGGTAAACAGGTATTGGAAACTTTATGAGTAGAGTCTTGTGTTTGTGTGACTCAGACCTAAAAGCAAGGAGTGCCTCTGCATGGTGACATGTTGGCCTGTAATTACATTTTTGTCAGCTCAATGTGGTTGTATATGTAAATAGAACACTGAATCCTATGGGCAGAAAGTTCCAAAGGCTTCTGGGATTTCCTGGGATTCAACTTTCAGGTCTACCTGGTCAGCATTTTGTTCTTTGTAAGCCATATATCATTCAAAGTTGGTTGCTTGCCCCATCCACCCCTGGAACTGACATCAGTAAGTGGTTTCATATTTCAATGATCTCCCTCAATGTTCTTCTTATCTGGCAGAGAAAAGTTGAACTGCTTCTATGGGATTGCAATAGGAGGCCAATCGCAAAGGCAGCCTAGTTTGCTGTAGAGATCAGTGGAAAGCTCAAAAGAACCTGGTTCCAGTGTTACAAGAGGATGAACTACATTCCTACAAGCCAAGAACCACTATTTACTCCATGCTTCATACCCCTGAATGTGAGTGAGCATTGTAGGTTCCTCAATGTAAAGGATTGTCACACACAATATTGGGTTATAGATAGTCTCCTCACATGTCTCATATGCAACAAATATATCTTAATCAATGAGACTTAACAATGCTTCACCACATTGGCAGAGGTTGCCATAAACTCTTCCCTCACCTGAGGTGTGGTGACCCTCAAGTTAAATCCCATTACCTCTCACTTCTCCTTATGAGAGCGTAGCCCAATGGTTCTCTGGAACTATATTGGCTTCATCTTTATGTTTACCAATGTTGCACCACTTGCAACTGGCTCTTAATATTAACCAAGATTCACACTTAGAACATAAAATGAGATAAATGAGTAACAACACTTAGCAGAGCATATACATCACATCAAGCCCTTTCATGTCCACTTGGAGAATTTACAAATCACGGAAGGTTTTCTTAGGACAATGATACAACCACAAAAGAGACTTTGTTCGAAACATCTCAACATTATCTCAGTCACATAATGCTTTATCGTCTTTCATCTACTCTAACTTATTGATGAAACAGAATCTTGGTTCCTCAAGTCCTCAAATGCCCCAAGCCACGTGTTTTTTAATCAATAACACAGTAGTGGCCATTCCTAGTTGTAGGGGTTGACATCTCCATTTCAACCAATTGTCCCCTAATGCTTCTCAACCTCAGGAAAAAGAAATGCATAATCAGTATGAAGGTGCCCAGATAGGGTGAGCCATATCTCAGACAGATGACCCCTTGAGGAGCAAACTGCTGAACTGATGGAAGGAAAGGAGACTGTGCCTGTACCTCTGCAGAAAGATTAGATTATGTAATGAGAAAATGAGAGGGCCTGCACTCTGCTACTCCCAGGTGCACATGAAGCAGCAAAGCTTAAAAACATCCTAGGTAAGGATAATGACACGAACAAATCTTTATACCTTTCTATACAGCCTCCAATCTTACATAGTTAAAAATCGCACCACACCAGGTTATAGTCCAACAGGTTTAATTGGAAGCACATCAGCTTTCGGAGCGTCGCTCCTTCATCAGGTGACAGTGGAGGGTTCGATCCTAACACACAGAATTTATAGCAAAAATTTATAGTGTGATGTAACTGAAATTATACATTGAAAAATTGATTGTCTGTTAAGCCTTTCATCTGTTAGAATACAGTGATAGTTTCATTTCTTTCATGTGCAAATCACAAAACCATTTTTTAAAAAGTTGCATTCTTGGGTTAGCTGTTAACAATGGTGATAGCTAGACAATGTGTTGAAGGTGCTTCCAATATGACTTCCAATCCAATCTTATATAGTACAGTGTAGTTTAAGTTTTACTTTTCTGTTATGAACTTTTATTTTCTTTCATTATATTTACATTGGCAGGCTTGTGTTTAGTGACTGACCTCCAAGGCATACAAGTTCATCAACCTAGTTTTCACTTTGGGATCAGACTTGTTCAGTATCAGCTAGCGATAAAGGGCTTTTAAAAGAAAAATGCTAAACATGGTTCAATCTTTAGCAGTAGCATTAACCCATTTAAAATAGATTACATAGTGACTGCATGACAAGAGTGGAGCGATGTCATTGGAAAGATCTAACCAAACATCATCAAAGGCTACGCAACACAATAGAAGTCCATTGAATGAGGTTAACAATGTATGTTACTTAAAAACAGCACCCAAGAAAGGTCATTCATCTAAAGGTTTTGACTGATGCTTGTTACACAGTCTTATTTCTCATGCCCAGAAACTTTACAGCAATAATTAATTTATATAATGGATAATAACACCGAAACTAAAATTACTTAAAATTATAATAGAGAGTAAAGCAATCCAGCCCAAGTGGTCTAAACTGATGTTTACAATTCACCATTCCAAATATACGTTTTGCACAGCCCCATTTCCAAAAGTAAGGGACTTTAGATTCATTTTGTTCAATAAGAAACATTCATTCTTTATCCTGAAAATTGTCTGTAAAGATCTGGCAACATATAAATGTAAGGTTTATGGCTGTGAGAAACACAAGAGAATTGTTTGTAAATCAGTCTGCAACAGGTGACACAGATCCATCAAACCCATTACATGAACGAACATCCTCATGCGTGTTGCTTTTAAGTAAATCTGATTGTTAAATTTTATTCAGCAAATTCAATGGACTTGTTAATGTCTCACCCTCTTTCTTTTGTGTTGCGTAGCTTTTGTTCCTGGACATAAGGTGCCACCTAATCTCTTTGTGAAGACATTGGTTCAAACAAAAATAAAATCTGTTTCTGAACACTCATTTTTAATGCTCTGGTGGGGCCTCTTATTGCCAGTGTTAAGGAAAGGAACTTGTGTTTGAAGATTATAATTGGGATGTAATTATTAGTTTAATTGTATCTTAATGATTCTGGTGGTAACCATTATTGAAAGTCATTAACAGTTGATAGAAAATGCAAACTGACAGTAATTCTCTCACTAGTGGATTTTAGCAAAATTAGCGCAATTTCACCATTGTGATTTCATTGACCAAATAAAAATAGGAAGATGGAAATTCCACCCTCTAATCCAGTTAGATTATTTTTCTTTTACATTCCAAACAATAAGTATAATTTGATTTTAATTCTGTGTTCTAGATCAGGAAGATTTTGATTTATGCATTGTATGTTTAAATAATTAGGTGGCTTCATTTGTATAATTATTTGAAGTTTTTTTAAATATATTGCCTTGCTAATTAGATGTTCCATTAGTATAGATCTGGGGCAAAATAAGAACAATTTAGAAGATATCATTACAGAATTGTGTGCTTTCATAATCAAAAAATGACATTAAAAATATGAAATGACCTTTCTTCCCTCAAAGTGGCCATTAATCTAGCTTTCTGAAATGCAATATGAAATCTCTATGAGTAACATAGTTATTCACAGATTTTTCACACTTATGTTTGCAATTAGAAAACACTGTGATATTAGGATGTTTGGATAAAGTTTAAATTTTCCCCGTTTCCATCACCTTTTCATCAAAACTCTTGTAGGTACATCAAAAATTGGGACAATAATCTCAGGGATCGTGTGCTCTTTCCATTTCTCACCAGCGAAGAAATGCTCATATCGTGTGGATATCTATAGAGATACTCCAAATGAGCTCACTACGACCTCTTGAACACTTCCGTTATTTGTACTGAATGTAATAAATAAGACTAGGAGAAAGTGAGGACTGCAGATGCTGGAGATCAGAGCTTAAAAATGTGTTACTGGAAAAGCGCAGCAGGTCAGGCAGCATCAAAGGAGTAGGAGAATCGACGTTTTGAACATAAGCCCTTCTGCTGCCTAACCTGCTGTGCTTTTCCAGCAACACATTTTTAAGATGTAATGAATATGAGTCTGGCTCAGGCATTTAATACTCAACAGCTGGCAAAAAAGAGGTGGAACATTTTCTTTCAAACTGGAGCCTGTGCATGTGCTCATGGAGCATTGCTTTGTGAAGAATGAAGGAAGTGAGTCAATTATTTCAGAATATATAAATAATTCTGTTCTAACAAGGCACAAAGGCTACTTGCATGTTGACAGATTCTGAGAGCCACTGCTGCTGTGTTGCCCTCCTGCCCTTCTCAAATGCAAATAAGCCTGAGAATTGATCGGGGTCAGGCAAGGTGTCCATGTGGCAGGGTGAAGTCGTCCTCCATACTCAGTGCTCATGCCCTGCTGAGATGTTCCAAAGACAATGAGGGAGCTGGGAGAAGTACATGAAGCCAAGGCTATAAACTCCATATAAATTTCATAATACCCCTCAACTGATTATCAATACTTTGCTTAGTACCTCTGTCAATTTGCATATGTGTAAATATATTGAAGCATTGTTTAACATAAACACCTTAGAGATTGTTCACTCATGTACTCATTTTAACAATGTAAAAGTGCCTTGGAGCAGTATGGATGGTGGTGCTTTTCTGGAGCAGAATGTGCACACTCACATCCTCTTGCTGAAAGCAGAAAGACAGAGACATCCAAGGCCCATACTGAATAGCCTTTTACTTTATTGTGTATGGATATAACAAGCCTAATGTATTTTTGAGATCCACTTGGTAAAATTGGTTTATTTTGAGTGCAAAGGAGCAGGTTCTGACACCAGTAAAATGGTATCTACATCTCACCAAAACAATGGTCCTTAAGGGGACCAAATGTGGCCACCATCAAAAAGTTAAATTTGTTTTAAAAAAAACTGCTTGTCTGAATCTGCCTGAGCTGGAAGGATCAGGTTGATGAAACACGTTACTTTGAAACAGTACTGATCAGGTTCTTCAGAATAGTTGGCTTCTCAAGAGTTTTATTGATGGAAGCCAAGTGGGGTTACAGTATTGTTGCACCAATATACTGGAATGGAGATCATAAATAGGAAGGCCTTCCATGGTCTAGCTTCACCTTCAGGTTGGTCCTTCAATGGAATGGAGGGTTTATTGCTTTCCTCAGATGAGTTTGGAGTTTGAGATTAGATGTCTCATTATTTAATAGTCTGTCGTTTCAGTTTTGTTGGCGACAGAAAGATTGCTGAAATGCTATTTAGTGAGACCCGTCTTTGCACTTCGATTTGCGGTGCACTTTGAAGAGTGCAAGAGTATCTCGCATGCAAGTTAATTTTTTAGGTGAAGCCCATTTTAGTCCAACCCACCAAATGAGAGAAAGGCTTCATTGTAATGGGAACGCTTTGCTAAACATGAATGCAGGTTGCTTTCGGTCAGTTCAGAATTGGACAAAGGATTGGCTAACAATGAGCAGTACAGAAGTTGTGGGAGCAATAGTTGTGAAATTAATTTAGGAATGTTGATAATTTTCATAGTTTAACAGTTTGCATTTCTATTAAAATTGCTGATTCTTTGCTTGCGACCATAATACAATTAGGCTGCATTTTTATTATGAAGGTAAGTTTTGCAAAATGCAATCTAATGCTCACCGACAAGGTTCATGTGTAAACAGTTTCAATGTTTAAATACTTATGTGCTAAATTGTACAATTGAATCCTCCAACGCCCCCCTGCAGAACAGTTTAGCTTCGATGATCTGTTTAGTGGGTTGATAATATTAATAAAAGTAACATCAGGTTGTCAGATTGTTATATATAAATACTGTCAAGTTGTCTAGTTATGGATTTACACACATCATTTTTACAGCATGGACTTAAACAATCTCAGGAACTTAGTAAATAAAGTGAGGGAGGAACCTAAACTTGGAGGGTAAGATTTAGGGATGGCACGGCAGCTCAGTGGTTAGCTCCGGTTTCCTCCCACAATCACAAAGTGCAGGTCAGGTGAATTGGCTATGCTAAATTGTCCATAGGGATAGGTGCATGAGTCGGAGGGGTGTGGGTTACTCTTCAGAGGGTCAGTGTGGACTGGTTGGGCTGAAGGACCTATTTCCACACTGTAGGTAATGTAATAAAGAAGCAAGATGGCAGTAGGGCAATCCTATGGGAGCTTGTCTGTTTTATTACTTTTTCTTTAATTTTGCACTTTGTTTTGGCTTCTTTTCTCTCCTTAGCACTGGAGGAGAATCCTGGAGCAATGGCGGACGCCCACAACACATCCCTGGGGCAACAAGGCCTGGAACAGCACAAGCAGTGAGACCTGTAACAATATGAGCAGTGAGAACTGGAACAGTGTGAGCAATGAGCCCTGGGACAGCGCAAGCAGTGAGACCTGGAACTGTGTGAGCAGTGAGCCCTTGAACAGAGTGAGCAGTGAGCCCTGGAACAGTGTGAGCAGTGAGCCCTGGAACAGCACAAGCAGTGAGACCTGGAACTGTGTGAGCAGTGAGCCCTTGAACAGAGTGAGCAGTGAGCCCTGGAACAGTGTGAGCAGTGAGCCCTGGAACAGCACAAGCAGTGAGACCTGGAACTGTGTCAGCAGTGAGCCCTTGAACAGAGTGAGTAGTGAGCCCTGGAACAGTGTGAGCAGTGTGCCCTGGAACAGTGTGAGCAGAAAGCCCGAGAACAGTGTGAGCAGCGAACTCTGGAATAGCACGTGTGGTGAGCCCTGGAATAATGTGAAGAGCTCACCTTTCCAGGGTTCGCTGCTCACACTATGCCAGATCTTGTTGCCCACAATGTTTCAGGGTTCACTGCTCACGCTGTTCCAGTTCTTGCTACTCACACTATTCCAGGTCTCACTGCTCACACTGTTCCAGGACTCACTGCTCCTGCTGTTCCAGGGCTCCCTGCTCACACAGTTACAGAGTTCTCTGCATGTGCTGTTCCAGAGCTCATTGCTCACACTGTTCCAGGGCTCACTGTTCACGCTGCTCCAGGGCTCACTGCTCATGCTGTTCTAGGGCTCACTGATCACACTGTTCCAGGGTTCACTGCTCACGCTAGTCCAGGGCTCACTGCTCACACTCCTCTCGGGCTCACTGCTCACGCTGTTCCAGGGCTTGCTGCTCTCACTGTTGCAGGTCTCACTGCTCACACTATTCCAGTATTCATTGCTTACGCTGTTTCACGGCTCGCTGATTATGCTGTTTGAGGGCTCGCTGCTCACACTGTTCCAGGGCTCACTGCTCATGTTGTTCCAGGCTTACTGCTCACGCTGTTCAGACCCGCTGCTCACACTGTCCCAGACTCACTGCTCACACTGTTACAGGGTTCGCTGCTCATGCTATTCCAGGGCTCACTGCTCACACTGTTCCAGACTCGCTGCTCACGCTGTTCCAGGACTCGCTGCTCACACTGCTCCAGGGCTCACTGCTCACACTGTTCCAGAGCTCACTGCTCACACTGTTCCAGCGCTCACTGCTCACAGTGTTCCACAACTCACTGCTCAGGCTGTTCTGAACACACCAGGAGAAAGTGAGGACTGCAGATGCTGGAGATCAGAGCTGAAAAATGTGTTGCTCAAATAACGCAGCAGGTCAGGCAGTATCCAAAGAGCAGGAGAATCGACGTTTCGGGCGTAAGAAGATCCTGAAGAAGGGCTTACGCCCGAAACGTCGATTCTCCTGCTCGTTCTCCTTGGATGCTGCCTGACCTGCTGCGCTTTTCCAGCAACACTTTTTTTCTGTTCTGAACACACAACCTCACACTATGAGGGAGACTGGGAGGAAGCAGCCAGTGCAGGGACCCCCTGCAGTCATTCCCCTCAAGAAGAAGTATACCGTTTTGGATACATGTGGGGGGGATGACTTACCAGGGTAAGCAATGGGGTTCAGGCCTCTGGCATGGAGCCTGTCCCCGTTGCTCAGAAGGGAAGGGTGGAGAAAGGTAGAGCGATAGTTATTGGGGACTCAATAGTGAGGGGCACAGATAGGCAGTTTTGAGGGGGCGACAGAGACTCATGATTGGTATGTTGCCTCCCAGGTGCAAGACGTGATGTCTCTGATCGTGTTTTCCGGGTCCTTAAGGGGGAGGGGGAGCAGCCCCAGGTCGTGGTCCACGTTGGCACCAATGACATAGGTAGGAAGAGGGGTGAGGAAGTTAGGCAGGCTTTCAGGGAGCTAGGTTGGAAGCTCAGAGCTAGAACGAACAGAGTTGTTGTCTCTGGTTTGTTACCCGTGCCACGTGATAGAGAGTCAAGGAATAGGGAGAGAGAACAGTTAAATGCGTGGCTACAGGGATGGTGCAGGAGGGAGGGATTCCGGTTTCTGGATAACTGGGGTTCTTTCTAGGGAAGGTGGGACCTCTATAAACAGGATGGTCTACACCTGAACCTGAGGGGCACCAGTATCCTTGGGGGGAGGTTTGCTAGTGCTCTTTGGGAGGGTTTAAACTAACTCTGCAGGGCATGGGAATCTGGACTGTAGCTTTAGGGTACAGGACCTTGAGTGTAGGGAGGTTAGGAACATGGCATCGATCTCGAAGGAGGGTGCCTGTAAACAGAAAGGTGGCATGAAGTGTGTATACTTCAATGCCAGAAGTATAAGAAATAAGGTAGGTGAACTTGCAGCGTGGGTTGGTACCTGGGACTTCGATGTTGTGGCCATTACAGAGACGTGGGTAGAAGAGGGACAGGAATGGCTGTTGCAGGTTCCAGAGTTTAAATGTTTTAGTAGGGTCAGAGGTGGGGGTAGAAGAGGGGGAGGTGTGGCATTGCTTGTCAAGGATAGTATTACAGCAGTGGAAAGGACGATGGAGGAAGACTTGCCATCTGAGGTAGTTTGGGCTGAGGTTAGGAATAGGAAGGGTGAGGTCACACTGTTAGGAGTTTTCTACAGGCCTCCTAATAGTCCGAGAGACGTAGAGGAAAGTATTGCGAGGGTGATTCAGGAGAAGGGTGAAAGTAGTAGGGTGGTTGTTATGGGGGACTTTAACTTCCCAGATATTGACTGGGAAAGCTATAGCTTGAGTTTGTTAGATGGGTTGGTGTTTGTCCAATGTGTGCAGGAGGGTTTCCTGACACAATATGTAGACAGGGTAAAAAATGAGGTCTGCAGATGCTGGAGATCACAGCTGAAAATGTGTTGCTGGTTAAAGCACAGCAGGTCAGGCAGCATCCGAGGAATAGGAAATTCGACGTTTCGGGCATAAGCCCTTCATCAGGAATGAGGAGAGGGAGCCAAGCAGGCTAAGATAAAAGGTAGGGAGGAGGGACTTGGGGGAGGGGCGATGGAGATGTGATAGGTGGAAGGAGGTCAAGGTGAGGGTGATAGGCCGGAGTGGGGTGGGGGCGGAGAGGTTAAAAAGAAGATTGCAGGTTAGGAGGGCGGTGCTGAGTTGAGGGAACCGACTGAGACAAGGTGGGGGGAGGAGAAATGAGGAAACTGGAGAAATCTGAGTTCATTCCTTGTGGTTGAAGGGTTCCCAGGCGGAAGATGAGGCGCTCCTCCTCCAGCCGTCGTGTTGTTACGTTCTGCTGGTGGAGGAGTCCAAGGACCTGCATGTCCTCGGTGGAGTGGGAGGGAGAGTTAAAGTGTTGAGCCACGGGGTGGTTGGGTTGGTTGGTCTGGGCGTCCCAGAGGTGTTCTCTGAAGCATTCCGCAAGTAAGTGGCCCGTCTCCACAATATAGAGGAGGCCACATCGGGTGCAGCGGATGCAATAGATGATGTGTGTGGAGGTACAGGTGAAGTTGTGGCGGATATGGAAGGATCCCTTGGGGCCTTGGAGGGAAGTGAGGGAGGAGGTGTGGGCGCAAGTTTTACATTTCCTGCGGTTGCAGGGGAAGGTGCCGGGAGTGGAGGTTGGGTTGGTGGCGGGGTGTGGACCTGATGAGGGAGTCACGAAGGGAGTGGTCTTTGCGGAACGCTGATAGGGGAGGGGAGGGAAATATATCCCTGGTGTTGGGGTCCGTTTGGAGGTGGCGGAAATGATGGCGGATGATACGTTGTATACGGAGGTTGGTGGGGTGGTAGGTGAGAACCAGTGGGGTTCTGTCTTGGTGGCGGTTGGAGGAGTGTGGCTCAAGGGCGGAGGAGCGGGAAGTGGAGGAGATGCGATGGAGGGCATCGTTGATCACGTCTGGGGGGAATCTGCGGTCCTTGAAGAAGGAGGCCATCTGGGCTGTGCGGAGTTGGAACTGGTCCTCCTGGGAGCAGATTCGGCGGAGACGAAGGAATTGGGAATATGGGATGGAGTTTTTACAGGGGGCAGGGTGGGAGGAGGTGTAGTCCAGGTAGCTGTGGGAGTCAGTCAGTTTATAGTAGATGTCTGTGTTGAGTCGGTTGCCTGAGATAGAAATGGAAAGGTCTAGGAAGGGGAAGGAGGAGTCTGAGACAGTCCAGGTGAATTTGAGGTCGGGATGGAAGGTGTTAGTAAAGTTGATGAACTGTTCAACCTCCTCGTGGGAGCACGAGGCAACGCCGATACAGTCATCGATGTAGCGGAGGAAAAGGTGGGGGGTGGTGCCAAGGCCCCAAGGGATCCTTCCATATCCGCCACAACTTCACCTGTACCTCCACACACATCATCTATTGCATCCGCTGCACCCGATGTGGCCTCCTCTATATTGTGGAGACGGGCCGCTTACTTGCGGAACGCTTCAGAGAACACCTCTGGGACGCCCGGACCAACCAACCCAACCACCCCGTGGCTCAACACTTTAACTCTCCCTCCCACTCCACCGAGGACATGCAGGTCCTTGGACTCCTCCACCAGCAGAATGTAACAACACGACGGCTGGAGGAGGAGCGCCTCATCTTCCGCCTGGGAACCCTCCAACCACAAGGAATGAACTCAGATTTCTCCAGTTTCCTCATTTCTCCTCACCCCACCTTATCTCAGTCGGTTCCCTCAACTCAGCACCGCCCTCCTAACCTGCAATCTTCTTCCTGACCTCTCCGCCCCCACCCCACTCCGGCCTATCACCCTCACCTTGACCTCCTTCCACCTATCACATCTCCATCGCCCCTCCCACAAGTCCCTCCTCCCTACCTTTTATCTTAGCCTGCTTGGCACACTCCCTCATTCCTGATGAAGGGCTTATGCGCGAAACGTCGAATTTCCTATTCCTTGGATGCTGCCTGACCCGCTGTGCTTTAACCAGCAACACATTTTCAACAATATGTAGACAGGCCAACAAGAGGTGAGGCTATACTGGATTTGGTTCTAGGCAATGAACCAGGCCAGGTGTTAGATTTGGAGGTAGGTGAGCACTTCGGGGACAGTGACCACAACTCGGTGACTTTTACTCTAGTGATGGAGAGGGATAAGTGTGCACTGCAGGGCAGGAGTTATAGTTGGGGGCAGGGAAATTATGATGCGGTGAAGCATGACTTAGGATGCGTGGATTGGAAAAATAGGCTTCAAGGGAAGGACACAAATGATATGTGGAGATTGTTCAAGGAGCAGCTATTGGGTGTCCTTGATGAGTATGTACCTGTCATGGAGGGAGGAAAGGGTCTTGTGAGGGAGCCGTGGTTAAATAAGGAATTGGAATCCCTTGTGAAAAGGAAGAGGGCGGCCTATGTAAAGATGAGGCGTGAAGGTTCAGTTGGGGCGATTGAGAGTTATAAGGTAGCCAGGAAGGATCTAAAAGGAGAGTTAAGAGCAGCAAGAAGGGGACATGAAAAGTCCTTAGGGAAAACCCAAAGGCTTTCTATAGGTATGTCAGGAATAAAAGGATGACTAGGGTAGGTATCGGTCCAGTCAAGGATAGTAGAGGGAAGTTGTGCGTGGAGGCGGAGGAGATTGGAGAGACACTAAATCAATACTTTTCGTCAGTATTCACTCAGGAACAGGACATTGTTGCTGATGTGAATATTGAGTCACAAGTGATTAGAATGGATGGCTTTGAGGTATGTAGGGAAGAGGTCTGGGGAATACTGGAAAGGATGAAAATAGATAAGTCCCCTGGGCCTGATGGCATTTATCCTAGGATCCTCTGGGAAGCTAGGGAGGAGATAGCGGAGCCATTGGCCTTGATTTTTATGTCGTCGTTGTCTACAGAATAGTGCCAGAAGACTGGAGGATAGCGAATGTGGTCCCCTTGTTCAAGAAGGGGAGTAGGAATAGCCCTAGTAACTATAGGCCAGTGCGTCTCATTTCTGTTGTGGGCAAAGTCTTAGAGAGAATTGTAAGGGATAGGATTTATGGACTTCTGGATAGGAATAATGTGATCAAGGATAGTCAGCATGGTTTTGTGAAGGGCAGGTCGTGCCTCACAAACCTTATTGAGTTCTTTGAGAAGGTGACCAAGGAAGTAGATGAGGGTAAAACAGTAGATGTATTGTATATGGATTTTAGCAAGGCGTTCGATAAGGTACCCCATGGTAGGCTAATGCAAAAATTATGGAGGTATGACATTGAGAGTACATTAGAGGTTTGGATTAGGAATTGGCTGGCTGGAAGGAGACAGAGGGTAGTAATAGTTGATGGTATAGGTTCATCTTGGAGTGCAGTTACTAGCGGTGTTCCACAAGGGGCCAGGATAGTTTTGGGGCCATTGCTGTTTGTCATTTTATAAATGACCTGGAGGAGGGGCTTGAAGGCTGGGTAAGCAAGTTTGTGGATGATATGAAAGTTGGTGGAGTTGTGGACAGCGAAGAAGGATGTGGCAGGTTACAGTGGGATATTTATAAGTTGCAGAGCTGGGCAGAAAGGTGGCGAATGGAGTTCAATGTAGCTAAGTGTGAAGTCATTCACTTTGGTAGGAGTAACAAGAAGATGGATTACTGGGCTAATGGTAGGCTGCTTGGTAGTGTGGATGAGCAGAGGGATCTTGGTGTCCATGTACACAGATCTCTGAAAGTTGCCACCCAGGTAAATAGTGCTGTGAAGAAGGCATATGGAGTACTGGGCTTTATTGGTAGAGGAATTGAGTTCCGGAGTCCTGAGGTCATGTTGCAGTTGTATAAGACTCTGGTGCGGCCTCATCTGGAGTATTGTGTGCAGTTTTGGTCGCCATACTATAGGAAGGATGTGGAGGCATTGGAACGGGTGCAGAGGAGGTTTACCAGGATGTTGTCTGGCATGGTAGGAAGATCGTATGAGGAAAGGCTGAGGCACTTGGGGCTGTTCTCATTGGAGAAAAGAAGGTTTAGGGGAGATTTGATAGAGGTGTACAAGATGATTAGGGGTTTAGATAGGGTTGACAGTGAGAACCTTTTTCCGCTAATAGAGTCAGCTGTTACTAGAGGACACAGCTTTAAATTAAGGAGAGGTTGGTATAGGACAGATGTTAGGGGTAGATTCTTTACTCAGCTGGTTGTGAGTTCATAGAATGCCCTGCCAGTAGCAGTGGTGGACTCTCCCTCTTTATAGTCATTTAAGTGGGCATTAGATAAACATATGGAGGTTATTGGGCTAGTGTAGGTTATGTCGGCTTCGGTCGGCACAACATCGAGGGCCGAAGGGCCTGTACTGCGCTGTATTTTTATATGTTCTATGTTCCAGAGCTCGCTTCTCACATTGTTCCAGGGCTCACTGCTCACACACTTCCAAGACTCATTATTCACAGCTTTTTGTGGATCACAACACACACTGTACCAGGCTCACTGCTCACCCTGTTCGAGGGCTCACTGCTCACACGGTACCAGGCTCACTGCTCACACGGTACCAGGCTCACTGCTCACTCTGTTCCAGAGCTCACTGCTCATACCTTTCCAGTGTTCACTGTTTATGCTGTTCCACGGGTAACTGATTATGCTGTTTCAGGCCTCACTGCTCACACTGTTTCAAGGCTTGCTGCTCATGCAGTTCCAGGGCTCACTGCTCATGCACTTCCAAGGACTTGTTACTCACATTGTTTTGTGGATCACTGCTCACTATGTTCCAGGGCTCAGTGCTCATGCTGTTCCAGCTCTCGCTGCTCATGCAATTCCAGAGCTCGCTGCTCACACTGTTCCAGAGCTCACTGCTCACACTGTTCCAAGGCTCACTGCTCACATTGTTCCAAGGCTCACTGCTCACACAGTTCCAGGGCTCACTGCTCACAAAGTTCCAGGGCTCACTGCTCACAAAGTTCCAGGGCTCACTGCTCACACTGTTCAAGGCACGTTGCTCATGCTGTGGCAGGGCTCGCTGCT
The DNA here is from genome assembly GCF_020745735.1 of Hemiscyllium ocellatum. Lineage (NCBI taxonomy): Eukaryota > Metazoa > Chordata > Chondrichthyes > Orectolobiformes > Hemiscylliidae > Hemiscyllium > Hemiscyllium ocellatum. The sequence goes on along the minus strand of NC_083415.1, from coordinate 22,822,701 downwards.
GTCACTGTTTCAGGTCTCACTGCTCACACTGTTCCAGTGTTTGCTGCTAATGCTACTCCACGGCACATTGATTATGCTGTCTGAGGGCTCACTGCTCACACTGTTCAAGAACTCGCTGGCTATACTGTTCCAGGGCTTGCTGTTCACACTGTTCCAGGGCTCACTTATCACACACTTCCAAGAACTCGTTACTCACGCTGTTTTTGGATCACTGCTCGCACTGTACCAGGCTCACTGCTCACTATGTTCCAGGGCTTGTTGTTCACACTGTTCCAGGGCTCACTGCTCACATTGTTCCAGTGGTAGCTGCTACGCTTTTCCATGGCTCATTTATTTTGCTGTCTGAGGGCTTGCTGCTCACACTGTTCCAGGGCTAACTGCTCACACTGTTCCAGAGCTCACTGCTCACACTGTTCCAGGGCTGACTGCTCACACTGTTCCAGAGCTCACTGCTCACACTGTTCCAGGGCTCACTGCTCACACTGTTCCGGGGCTCACTGCTCACACTGTTCCAGGGCTGACTGCTCACACTGTTCCAGAGCTCTCTGCTCACACTGTTCCAGGGCTCACTGCTCGTACTGTTCTAGGGCTCACTGCTCACACTGTTCCAGGGCTCGCTGCTAATGCTGTTCCAGGGCTTGCTGCTCACACTGTTCTAGGGCTCACTGCTTATAATGTTCCAGGTCTCACTGCTTATATTATTCCAGGGCTTACTGCTCACACTGTTCTAGGGCTCACTGCTCACACTGTTCCAGGGTTCACTGCTCGCAGTATTCAAGAAGTCACTGCTCACACTGTTCCAGGGCTCTCTGCTCACCCAGTTTCAGGGTTCACTGCTCACACTGTCCAATGCTCACTGCTCACTATGTTCCAGGGGTCTCTGCTCACACTGTCCCAGGTCCCGCTGCTCAGACTGTTCAAGGGTTCACTACTCACGCGGTTCCAGGGCTCACTGCTCAAACTGTTTCGGGGCTCGGTGCTCAAACCTTTCCAGGACTCGCTGCTCAAACTGTTCCAGAGCTCACTTATCACACACTTCCAAGGACTCGTTACTCACACTGTTTTTTGGATCACTGCTCGCACTGTACCAGGCTCACTGCTCACTATGTTCCATTGCTCACTGCTCACACTGTTCCAGAGCTCACTGCTCAAACTGTTCCAGGGCTTGTTGTTCACACTGTTCCAGGACTCGCTGTTCACAATGTTCCAGGGCTCACTGCTCACACTGTTCCAGACTCGCTGTTCACACTGTTCCAGGGCTCACTGCTCACACTGTTTTAGACTCGCTGTTCACAATGTTCCAGGGCTCAATGCTCAAACTGATCCAGACATGCTGTTCACAGTATTCCAGGGCTCGCTGCTCATGCTGTTCCAGGGCTCGCTGCTCACATTGTTCCAAGGCTCACTCTCACACTGTTCCAGGTCTCACAGCTCACAGTGTTGCAGAGTTTGCTACTCACGCTGTTCCAGGGCTCACTGCTCAAGTTTTTCCAGGGCTCCTTGCTCACACTGCTCCAGGACTCACTGCTCACAGTGTTCCAGGGCTTGCTGCTCAGACTGTTCCAGGACTTGCTGCTCACACTGTACCAGGCTCACTGCTCACTCTGTTCCAGGGCTGTTCCAGGTCTCGCTGCTCATGCAATTCCAGGGCTCGCTGCTCACATTGTTCCCATGTTCACTGCTCACACTGCTCCAGGGCTCACTGCTCATGCTGTTCCTGGGCTCACTGCTCCAGGGATCACTGCTCACACTGTTCCATGTCTCGCTGCTCAGGCTGTTCTGGGGCTCACACCTCACATTGTTCCATGGCTTGCTACTCACACTGTTCTAGGGCTTGTGAGTCACACTTTTCCACGTCTCACTGCTCATATTATTCCAGGGCTCATTGCTCACACTGTACCAGGGCTCACTTCTCACACTGTACCAGAACTCGCTGCTGAAACTGTTTCAGGGGTCCCTGCTCACACTGTTCCAATGTTCACTGCTTATGCTGTTCCTCGGCTCACTGATTACACTATTCGAGGGCTCACTGCTCGCACTGTTCTGCATCTCGCTACTCACCGTGTTCCAGGGCTCACTGCACACACTGCTCCAGGGCTCACTGTTCACACTGTTCCTGGGCTCACTGCTCACACTGTCCCACGGCTCACTGCTCATGCTGTTCCAGCACTCACTGCTGACACTGTTCCAGAACTCGTTGCTCATACTGTTCCAGGGCTCACTGCTCTCACTGTTCCAGGTATCACTGCTCAGACTGTTCCAGGGCTCACTGCCCACACTGTTCCAGGACTCGCTCCTCACACCATTCCAGGGCTCACTGCTCATGATGGTCCAGGGCTCACTGCTCACACAGTCCCAGGACTCACTGCTCAAGTTTTTCCAGGCTCCTTGCTCACTCTGTTCCAGGGCTCACTGCTCACACTGTTCCTGGGCTCACTGCTCATGCTGTTCCTGGGCTCACTGTACAGACTGTTCCAGGGCTGACTGCTCGCTCCATTCTGCGACTCACTGCTCACAATTTTCCAAGTGCTCACTGCACACACTGTTTTGTGAACCACTGCTCACACTGTTCCAGGTTTCCCAGCTCACACTGTTCCAGGGCTCGTTGCTCACACTGTTCCAAGGCTCGCTGCTCACACTGTTTCAGCGCTCACTGCTCATGTTATTCCAGGACAGACTTCTCACACCATTCTGCGGCTCACTGCTCACAAATTTCCAAGTGCTCACTGCACATAATGTTTTATAAATCACTGCTCACACTATTCCAGGTTTCCCAGATCACGCTGTTCCAGGGCTCGCTGCTCACACTGTTCCAGGGCTCGCTGATCACACTGTCCCAGGGCTCACTGCTCACACTGTTCCAGGGTTTGTTCATCACACTGTCGAGTAAAAAATGAGGTCTGCAGATGCTGGAGATCACAGCTGCAAATGTGTTGCTGGTCAAAGCACAGCAGGTTAGGCAGCATCTCAGGAATAGAGAATTCGACGTTTCGAGCATAAGCCCTTCATCAGGAATTATGCTCGAAACGTCGAATTCTCTATTCCTGAGATGCTGCCTAACCTGCTGTGCTTTGACCAGCAACACATTTGCAGCAGTTCATCACACTGTCCCACAGCTCACTGCTCACATTGTTCCAGGGTTTGTTAATCACACTGTTCGAAGGCTCACTACTCACCCTGTTCCAGGGCTCACTGCTCACACTGTTCCAGGGCTTGCTGCTCACACTGTTCCAGGTCTTGCTTTTCACAATGTTCCAGTGCTCATTGCTCACACTGTTCCAGAACTCGTTGCTCATGCTGTTCCAGGGCTCACTGCTCACATTGTTCCAGGTTTCCCAGCTCACATTGTTCCAGGGCTCGTTGCTCACACTGTTCCAGCGCTCACTGCTCATGTTATTCCAGGTTTCCCAGCTCACACTGTTCCAGGGCTCGTTGCTCACACTATTCCAGCTGCTCACACCATTCTGTGGTTCACTGCTCACAAATTTCCAAGTGCTCACTGCACATACTGTTTTATGATTCACTGCTCACACCAGGTTTCCCAGATCACGCTGTTCCAGGGCTTGCTGCTCACACTGTTCCAGTGCTCACTGCACACACTGTTCCAGGTTTCCCAGATCACGCTGTTCCAGGACTCAATGCTCACACTGTTCCAGGGCTTGATGCTCACACTGTTCCAGGTTTCCCAGATCACACTGTTCCAGGGCTCGCTGCACACACTGTTCCAGTGCTCACTGCACACACTGTTCCAGGGCTCACTGATCACGCTATTCCAGGGCTACCTGCTCACACTTTTGCAGGGCCCATTGTTCACACTGCTCCAGGACTTGCTGATCATACTGTTCAAGGTCTCACTTTTTACAATGTTCCAGGGCTAGATGTTCACACTGTTCCAGGGTTCAATGCTCACTGTTCCAGGGCTGGCTAATCACACTGTTCCAAGGCTCGCTACTCACAGTGTTCCAGGGCTCACTGCTCACACTGTTCCGGGCCTCACTGCCCATACTGTTCCAGTGCTCACTGTTCACACTGCTACAGAGGTCGATGCTCACAATGTTCTAAGGCTCACTGCTCACGCTGTTCCAGGGCTCACTGCTCACACTGTTCCAGGGCTCGCTACTTACACTGTCACAGGGCTCCTTGCTCACAATGCTCCAGGACTCACTGATCACACTGTTCCAAGTCTAGCTTTTCACAGTGTTCCAGGGCTTGCTGCTCACGCCGTTCTAGGGCTCATTGCTCGCACTGTTCAATGGCTCGTTGCTCACCGTGTTCCACGGCTCACTGCACACACTGTTCCAGGGCTCATTGCTCACACTGTTCCTGGGCTCACTCCTCCAGAGCTCACAGCTCACGCTGTTCCAGGGCTCACTGTACCCACTAATCCGGGACTCTCTGGTCGCACTGTTCCAGGCCTCACTGCTCACACTGTTCCAGAGCTCGTTGTTCACACTGTTCCAGGGTTCTCTGCTCACACTGTTCCGGGGCTCGCTGCTCACACTGTTCCAGGGTTCTCTGCTCACACTGTTCCAATGCTCACTGCTCACACTGTTCCAATGCTCACTGCTCACACTGTTCCAATGCTCACTGCTCACACTGTTCCAGGCCACACTGCTCTGAATTATCCAGGGTTCACTGTTCACTCTGTTCCAGGGCTCACTGATCACACTGTTTAGAAATCGCAGCTCACACTGTTCCAGGATTCGCTGTTCATGGTGTTCCAGGGCTCGCTGCTGACTCTGTTCCAGGGATCGCAGCTCACACTGGTCCGGGACTCACTATTCACACTGTTCCAGGACTCATTGCTCACACTGTTCCAGGGTTTGTTCATCACACTGTCCCACAGCTCACTGCTCACACTGTTCCAGGGTTTGTTAATCACACTGTTCGAAGGCTCACTACTCACCCTGTTCCAGGGCTCACTGCTCAGATAGTTCCAGGGCCTGCTGCTCACATAATTCCAGGGCTCAGTGCTTACACTGTTCAGGGTCTTGTTGTTCACACTGTTCCAGGGCTCGCTGCTCACACTGTTCCAGGACGCACTGCTCTGAATGATCCAGGGCTCACTGTTCACTCTGTTCCAGGGCTCACTGCTCATGGTGTTCCAGGACTCACTGCTCATGGTGTTCCAGGACTCACTGCTCACACTGTTCCAGGGCTCGTTGCTCACATTATCCCAGGTCTCACTGCTCGCACTGTTCCAGGGCTCACTGCTGACATTGTCCCACGGCTTGCTACTCCCTTTGTTCCAGGGTTCGCTGCTCATTCCCTTCCAGTTCTCACTGCTCACACTGTTTCAGGGCTCTCTGCTCACACTGTTCCAGGACTTGCAGCTCTCACTGTTCTAGGGCTCAGCGCTCATACTGTTCCAGTTCTTATTGCCCACTCTGTTCCAGGGCTCGCTGCTTACACTGTTCCAGGGCTCACTGCTCACACTGGTCGAGGGCTCTCTGCAGACATTTTTCTAGTAATCGCTGGTCACACTTTTCCAGGTCTCACTGCTCACACTGTTCTGCGGGTCACAGTTCCCACTGTTCCAGGTCTCACTGTCCACTCTGTTCAAGGGCCCACTGCTCACACTGTTCCAGGACTCACTGCTCACAATGTTCCAGAGCTCGCTGCTCACACTGTTCCAGGGTTCACTGCTCATGGTGTTCCAGGGCTAACTGCTCACACTGTTCCAGGGGTCGCTATCACACTGTTCCAAGGGCACATTCCACTCATAAATTTGTGCATCACTGCTTACATTGTTCCAGGGCTCACTGCTCACATTGTTTCAGGACTCGCTGCTCATGGTGTTCCAGGGCTCACTGCTCACACTGTTCCAGGTCTCTCTGCTCACACTGTTCCAGGACATGCAGCTCTCACTGTTCCAGGGCTCAGCGCTCATACTGTTCCAGTTCTTATTGCTCACTCTGTTCCAATGCTCGCTGCTCACACTGTTCCAGGACTCACTGCTCACAATGTTCCAGAGCTCGCTGCTCACACTGTTCCAGGACTCACTGCTCACAATGTTCCAGAGCTCGCTGCTCACACTGTTCCAGGGTTCACTGCTTAGGCTGTTCCAGGGCTCACTGCTCACACTGTTCCAGTTCTTACTGCTCACTCTGTTCCAGGGCTCACTGCTCACGCTGTTCCAGGGCTTGCTGCTCACTCTGTTCCAACGCTCGCTGCTCACAATGTTCCAGAACTCACTGCTCACAATGTTCCAGAGCTTGCTGCTCACACTGTTCCAGGGTTCACTGCTTAGGCTGTTCCAAGGCTGACTGCTCACACTGTTCCAGAGCTTGCTGCTCACACTGTTCCCAGGATTACTGCTCACACTCTTCCAGGGCGAGCTGCTAACTCTGTTTCGCAGTCGCTGATCACTCTGTTCCTGGGCTCACTGCTCACACCGTTCCAGGGCTCGCTTCTGACACTGTTCATGGGCTCACAGCTCACATTGTTCCGGGCTCGCTGCTCACATTCTTTCAGGACTCGCTGCTCATACTGTTCCAGGGCTCACTGCCCACACTATCCCAGGTCTCACTGATCGCACTGTTCCAGGGCTTACTGCTGAAACTGTCCCATGGCTTGCTGCTCCCTTTGTTCCAGGGTTCTCTGCTCATTCCCTTCCAGTTCTCACTGTTCACACTGTTCCAGGTCTCTCTGCTCACACTGTTCCAGGACATGCAGCTCTCACTGTTCCAGGGCTCAGTGCTCATACTGTTCCAGTTCTTATTGCTAACTCTGTTCCAGGGCTCGCTGTTTACACTGTTCCAGAGCTCGCTGCTCACACTGTTCCAGTGTTCACTGCTCACACTGTTCCAGTTCTTATTGCTCACTCTGTTCCAGGGCTTGCTGTTCACACTGTTCCAGGGCTCACTGCTCACACTGTTCCAAGGCTCTGTGCTCACTCTGTTCCAAGGCTCACTGCTCACACTGTTCAAGGGCTTGCAGTTCTCACTGTTCCAGTTCTTATTGCTCACTCTGTTCCAGGGCTCGCTGCTTACACTGTTCCAGGGCTCATTACTCACACTGTTCCAGGGCTTGCTGCTCACTCTGCTCCAACGCTCGCTGCTCACACTGTTCCAGGACTCACTGCTCACACTGTTCCAGAGCTTGCTGCTCACAATGTTCCAGGGTTCACTGCTTAGGCTGTTCCTGGGCTCACTGCTCACACTGTTCCAGTTCTTACTGCTCACTCTGTTCCAGGGCTCACTGCTCACGCTGTTCCAGGACTCGCTGCTCCCACTGTTCCAGGAGTCGTGGCTCACACTGTTCCAGGACTCAGTGCTCATGGTGTTCCAGGGCTCACTGCTCACACTGTTCCAGTTCTTACTGCTCACTCTGTTCCAGGGCTCACTGCTCACACTGTTCCAGGGCTTGCTGCTCACTCTGTTCCAACGCTCGCTGCTCACGCTGTTCCAGGACCCACTGCTCACAATGTTCCAGAGCTCGCTGCTCACACTGTTCCAGGGTTCACTGCTCACACTGTTCCAGAGCTTGCTGCTCACACTGTTCGCAGGATTACTGCTCACACTCTTCCAGGGCTAGCTGCTAACTCTGTTTCGCAGTCGCTGATCACTCAGTTCCAGGGCTCACTGCTCACACCGTTCCAGGGCTCGCTTCTCACACTGTTCCAAGGCTCAGAGCTCACATTGCTCCGGGCTCGCTGCTCACATTCTTTCAGGACTTGCAGCTCTCACTGTTCCAGGGCTCAGCACTCATACTGTTCCAGTTCTTATTGCTCACTCTATTCCAGGGCTCGCTGCTTACACTGTTCAAGGGCACACTGCTCACACTGTTCCAGGGCTCACTGCTCACTGTTCCAGGGCTCACTGCTCATGCTTTTCCAGGGCCCACTGCTCTGAATGTTCCTGGAATCGCTTCTTACACTGTTCCAGGTCTCACAGCTCAAACTGTTCCAGGGCTCACTGCTCACTCTGTTCCAGGTCTCACTGCTCACACTGTTCCAGGGCTCGCTGCTCACACTGTTGCAGGGTTCACTGCTTAGGCTGTTCCAGGGCTCGCTGCTCACACTGTTCCAGGGCTTGCTGCTCACTCTGTTCCAACGCTCGCTGCTCACACTGTTCCAGGACGCACTGCTCACAATGTTCCAGAGCTCATGCTCACACTGTTCCAGGGTTCACTGCTTAGGCTGTTTCAGGACTCACTGCTCACACTGTTCCAGAGCTTGCTGCTCACACTGTTCGCAGGTTTACTGCTCACACTCTTCCAGGGCTAGCTGCTAACTCTGATTCGCAGTCGCTGATCACTCTGTTCCCGGGCTCACTGCTCACACCGTTCCAGGTCTCTCTGCTCACATTGTTCCAGGGCTCACTGGTCAGGTTGTTCCAGGGCTCATTGCTCGCACTGTTCCAGGACTCACTGCTCATGGTGTTCCAGGGCTCGCTGCTCACTCTGTTCCAGGGCTCACTGCTCACACACTGTTCCAGGGCTCACTGCTCATACTGTTCCAGGGCTCATTGCTCACACTATCCCAGGTCTCACTGATCGCACTGTTCCAGGGCTTACTGCTGACATTGTCCCATGGCTTGCTGCTCCCTTTGTTCCAGGGTTCACTGCTCATTCCCTTCCAGTTCTCACTGCTCACACTGTTCCAGGGCTCTCTGCTCACACTGTTCCAGGACATGCAGCTCTCACTGTTCCAGGGCTCAGCACTCATACTGTTCCAATTATATTGCTCACTCTGTTCCAGGGTTCGCTGCTTACACTGTTCCACGGCACACTTCTCACACTGTTCCAGGGCACACTGCTCGCACTGTTCCAGGACTCGCCGGTCACTCTGTTCCAGGGCTCACTGCTCGCACTGTTCCAGGGCTCACTGCTCATGCTTTTCCAGTACATGCAGCTCTCACTGTTCCAGGGCTCCGCGCTCATACTGTTCCAGTTCCTATTGCTCACTCTGTTCCAGAGCTTGCTGCTTACACTGTTCCAGGGCACACTGCTCAACTGTTCCAGGACTCACTGGTCACTCTGTACCAGGGCACACTGCTCACACTGTTCCAGGACTCGCTGCTCACTCTGTTCCAGGGCTCACTGTTCACACTGTTCCAGGGCTCACTGCTCAGAATGTCCCTGGACTCGCTTCTTATGCTGTTCCAGGTCTCACTGTTCAAACTGTTCCAGGTCTTGCTTTTCAGACTGTTGCAGCTCTTACTGCTCACACTGTTCCAGGTCTCACTGTTTACGTTGTTCCAGGACTTGCAGCTCTCATTGTTCCAGGGCTCAGCACTCATACTGTTCCAGTTCTTATTGCTCACTCTGTTCCATGGCTCGCTTCTCACACTGTTCCAGGACTCTTTGTTCACACTGTTCCGGGACTTGCTGCTCACATTCTTTCAGGACTCGCTGCTCACACTGTTCCAGGAGTCATGGCTCACACTGTTCCTGGACTCGCTATCACACTGTTCCAAGGGCTCAACCCTCTCACAATTTTGTGCATCACTGCTTTCACTGTTCCAGGGCTCACTGCGCATATTGTTTCAGGACTCGCTGCTCACACTGTTCCAGGAGTCGTGGCTCACACTGTGCCAGGACTCACTGCTCATGGTGATCCAGGGCTAACTGCTCACACTGTTCCAGGACTTGCAGCTCTCACTGTTCCAGGGCTCAGCGCTCATACTGTTCCAGTTTTTATTGCTCTCTCTGTTCCAGGGCTCGCTGCTTACACTCTTCCACGGCTCACTTCTCACACTGTTCTAGGACTCGCTGCTCACACTGTTCCAGGGCTCACTGCTCACTCTGTGCCAGGACTCACTGCTCACTTTGTTCCAGGGCTCACTCCTCGTTCTGTTCCAGGTCTCACTATTCACACTGTTCCAGTGCTGTCTGCTCACTCTGGTCCAGGGCTCACTGCACACATTTTTCTAGCAATCGCTGGTCACGCTTTTCCAGGTCTCACTGCTCACACTGTTCCGCCGGTCACAGTTCCCACTATTCCAGGTCTCACTGTTCACTCTATTCAAGGGCTCACTGCTCACACTGTTCCAGGGCTCACTGCTCACACTGTTCCAGTTCTCACTGCTCACACTGTTCCAGGACTCTCTGCTCACACTGTTCCAGGACTTGCAGCTCTCACTGTTCCAGGGCTCAGCGCTCATACTGTTCCAGTTCTTATTGCTCACTCTGTTCCCGGGCTCGCTGCGTACACTGTTCCAGGGCACACTGCTCACACTGTTCCAGGACTCGCTGCTCGCACTGTTCCAGTGCTCACTGTTCACACTGTTCCATGGCTCACTGCTCAGAATGTCCCTGGACTCGCTTCTTATGCTGTTCCAGGTCTCACTGTTCAAACTGTTCCAGGTCTTGCTTTTCAGACTGTTGCAGCTCTTACTGCTCACACTGTTCCAGGACTCTTTGTACACACTGTTCCGGGACTTGCTGCTCACATTCTTTCAGGACTCGCTGCTCACACTGTTCCAGGAGTCATGGCTCACACTGTTCCTGGACTCGCTATCACACTGTTCCAAGGGCTCAACCCACTCACAATTTTGTGCATCACTGCTTTCACTGTTCCAAGGCTCACTGCGCATATTGTTTCAGGACTCGCTGCTCACACTGTTCCAGGAGTCGTGGCTCACACTGTGCCAGGACTCACTGCTCATGGTGATCCAGGGCTAATGCTCACACTGTTCCAGGGTTCACTGCTCACACTGTTCCAGAGCTTGCTGCTCACACTGTTCGCAGGATTACTGCTCACACTCTTCCAGGGCTAGCTGCTAACTCTGTTTCGCAGTCGCTGATCACTCAGTTCCAGGGCTCACTGCTCACACCGTTCCAGGGCTCGCTTCTCACACTTTTCCAAGGCTCAGAGCTCACATTGCTCCGGGCTCGCTGCTCACATTCTTTCAGGACTTGCAGCTCTCACTGTTCCAGGGCTCAGCACTCATACTGTTCCAGTTCTTATTGCTCACTCTATTCCAGGACTCGCTGCTCACACTGTTCCAGGAGTCGTGGCTCACACTGTGCCAGGACTCACTGCTCATGGTGATCCAGGGCTAATGCTCACACTGTTCCAGGGTTCACTGCTCACACTGTTCCAGAGCTTGCTGCTCACACTGTTCGCAGGATTACTGCTCACACTCTTCCAGGGCTAGCTGCTAACTCTGTTTCGCAGTCGCTGATCACTCAGTTCCAGGGCTCACTGCGCACACCGTTCCAGGGCTCGCTTCTCACACTGTTCCAAGGCTCAGAGCTCACATTGCTCCGGGCTCGCTGCTCACATTCTTTCAGGACTTGCAGCTCTCACTGTTCCAGGGCTCAGCACTCATACTGTTCCAGTTCTTATTGCTCACTCTATTCCTGGGCTCGCTGCTTACACTGTTCAAGGGCACACTGCTCACACTGTTCCAGGGCTCACTGCTCACTGTTCCAGGGCTCACTGCTCATGCTTTTCCAGGGCCCACTGCTCTGAATGTTCCTGGAATCGCTTCTTACACTGTTCCAGGTCTCACTGCTCAAACTGTTCCGGGGCTCACTGCTCACTCTGTTCCAGGTCTCACTGCTCACACTGTTCCAGGACTCTCTGCTCCCACTGTTCCAGGGCTCGCTGCTCACACTGTTGCAGGGTTCACTGCTTAGGCTGTTCCAGGGCTCGCTGCTCACACTGTTCCAGGGCTTGCTGCTCACTCTGTTCCAACGCTCGCTGCTTAAACTGTTCCAGGACTCACTGCTCACACTGTTCCAGTTCTTACTGCTCACACTGTTCCAGGGTTCAGCTCTTAGGCTGTTCCAGGGCTCACTGCTCACACTGTTCCAGGGCTTGCTGCTCACTCTGTTCCAACGCTCGCTGCTCACACTGTTCCAGGACTCACTGCTCACAATGTTCCAGAGCTCGCTGCTCACACTGTTCCAGGGTTCACTGCTTAGGCTGTTTCAGGACTCACTGCTCACACTGTTCCAGAGCTTGCTGCTCACACTGTTCGCAGGTTTACTGCTCACACTCTTCCAGGGCTAGCTGCTAACTCTGTTTCGCAGTCGCTGATCACTCTGTTCCAGGGCTCACTGCTCACACCGTTCCAGGGCTCGCTACTCACACTGTTCCAGGGCTCACAGCTCACATTGTTCCAGGGCTCGCTGCTCACATTCTTTAAGGACTCGCTGTTCACACTGTTCCAGGGCTCACTGGTCAGGTTGTTCCAGGGCTCACTGCTCGCACTGTTCCAGAACTCGCTCTCACACTGTTCCAAGGGCTCATTCCCCTCAAAGATTTTTTGCATCACTCCTTACACTGTTCCAGGGCTCACTGCTCACATTGTTTCAGGATTCACGGTCGTACTATTCCAGGGCTCACTGCTCACATTGTTCCAGTTCTCACTGCTTACACTGTTCCAGGGCTAACTGCTCACATTATTTTAGGACTTGCAGCTCTCACTGTTCCAGGGCTCAGCGCTCATACTGTTCCAGTTCTTATTGCTCACTCTGTTCCAATGCTCGCTGCTCACACTGTTCCAGGACTCACTGCTCAAACTGTTCCAGGGCTCACTGCTCACACTGTTCCAATTCTCACTGCTCACACTGTTCCAGAACTCTCTGGTCACACTGTTCCACGACTTGCAGCTCTCACTTTTCCAGGGCTCAGCGCTCATACTGTTTCAGTTCTTATTGCTCACTCTGTTCCCGGGCTCGCTGCTTACACTGTTCCAGGGCACACTGCTCACACTGTTCCAGGACTCGCTGCTCACTCTGTTCCAGGGCTCGCTTCTCACACTGTTCCAGGACTCATTGCTCACACTGTTCCGGGACTCGCTGCTCACATTCTTTCAGGACTCACTGCTCACACTGTTCCAGGCGTCATGGTTCACACTGTTCCTGGACTCGCTATCACACTGTTCCAAGGGCTCAACCCGCTCACAATTTTGTGCATCACTGCTTTCACTGTTCCAGGGCTCACTGCGCACATTGTTTCAGGACTCGCGGCTCACACTGCTCCAGGACTCACTGCTCATAGTGTTCCAGTTCTTACTGCTGACACTGTCCCATGGCTTGTTGCTCCCTTTGTTCCAGGGTTCACTGCTCATTCCCTTCCAGTTCTCACTGCTCACACTGTTCCACGTCTCTTTGCTCACACTGTTCCAGGACTTGCAGCTCTCACTGTTCCAGGGCTCAGCGCTCATACTGTTCCAGTTCTTATTGCTCACTCTGTTCCCGGGCTCGCTGCTTACACTGTTCCAGGGCACACTGCTCACACTGTTCCAGGACTCGCTGATCACTCTGTTCCCGGGCTCACTGTTCACACTGTTCCAGGGCTCACTGCTCATGCTTTTCCAGGGCTCACTGCTCTGAATGTCCCTGGACTCGCTTCTTACGCTGTTCCAGGTCTCACTGTTCAAACTGTTCCAGGTCTCGCTTTTCAGACTGTTCCAGGTCTCACTGCTCACACTGTTCCAGGTCTCACTGTTTACGCTGTTCCAGGACTTGCAGCTCTCACTGTTCCAGGGCTCAGCACTCATACTGTTCCAGTTCTTATTGCTCACTCTGTTCCATGGCTCGCTTCTCACACTGTTCCAGGACTCTTTGTTCACGCTGTTCCGGGACTTGCTGCTCACATTCTTTCAGGACTCTCTGCTCACACTGTTCCAGGAGTCATGGCTCACACTGTTCCTGGACTCGCTATCACACTGTTCCAAGGGCTCAACCCTCTCACAATTTTGTGCATCACTGCTTTCACTGTTCCAGGGCTCACTGCGCATATTGTTTCAGGACTCGCTGCTCACACTGTTCCAGGAGTCGTGGCTCACACTGTGCCAGGACTCACTGCTCATGGTGATCCAGGGCTAACTGCTCACACTGTTCCAGGACTTGCAGCTCTCACTGTTCCAGGGCTCAGCGCTCATACTGTTCCAGTTTTTTATTGCTCACTCTGTTCCAGGGCTCGCTGCTTACACTCTTCCACGGCTCACTGCTCACACTGTTCCAGGGCTTGCTGCTCACTCTGTTCCAACGCTCGCTGCTCACACTGTTCCGGACTCACTGCTCACAATGTTCCAGAGCTCGCTGCTCACACTGTTCCAGGGTTCACTGCTTAGGCTGTTTCAGGACTCACTGCTCACACTGTTCCAGAGCTTGCTGCTCACACTGTTCGCAGGTTTACTGCTCACACTCTTCCAGGGCTAGCTGCTAACTCTGTTTCGCAGTCGCTGATCACTCTGTTCCAGGGCTCACTGCTCACACCGTTCCAGGGCTCGCTACTCACACTGTTCCAAGGCTCACAGCTCACATTGTTCCAGGGCTCGCTGCTCACATTCTTTAAGGACTCGCTGTTCACACTGTTCCAGGGCTCACTGGTCAGGTTGTTCCAGGGCTCACTGCTCGCACTGTTCCAGAACTCGCTCTCACACTGTTCCAAGGGCTCATTCCCCTCAAAGATTTTTTGCATCACTCCTTACACTGTTCCAGGGCTCACTGCTCACATTGTTTCAGGATTCACGGTCGTACTATTCCAGGGCTCACTGCTCACATTGTTCCAGTTCTCACTGCTTACACTGTTCCAGGGCTAACTGCTCACATTATTTTAGGACTTGCAGCTCTCACTGTTCCAGGGCTCAGCGCTCATACTGTTCCAGTTCTTATTGCTCACTCTGTTCCAATGCTCGCTGCTCACACTGTTCCAGGACTCACTGCTCAAACTGTTCCAGGACTCACTGCTCAAACTGTTCCAGGACTCTCTGGTCACACTGTTCCACGACTTGCAGCTCTCACTTTTCCAGGGCTCAGCGCTCATACTGTTTCAGTTCTTATTGCTCACTCTGTTCCCGGGCTCGCTGCTTACACTGTTCCAGGGCACACTGCTCACACTGTTCCAGGACTCGCTGCTCACTCTGTTCCAGGGCTCGCTTCTCACACTGTTCCAGGACTCATTGCTCACACTGTTCCGGGACTCGCTGCTCACATTCTTTCAGGACTCACTGCTCACACTGTTCCAGGAGTCATGGTTCACACTGTTCCTGGACTCGCTATCACACTGTTCCAGGGCTCAACCCGCTCACAATTTTGTGCATCACTGCTTTCACTGTTCCAGGGCTCACTGCGCACATTGTTTCAGGACTCGCGGCTCACACTGCTCCAGGACTCACTGCTCATGGTGTTCCAGGGCTCACTGCTCACACTGTTCCAGTTCTTACTGCTGACACTGTCCCATGGCTTGTTGCTCCCTTTGTTCCAGGGTTCACTGCTCATTCCCTTCCAGTTCTCACTGCTCACACTGTTCCAGGTCTCTCTGCTCACATTGTTCCAGGACATGCAGCTCTCACTGTTCCAGGCTCAGCGCTCATACTGTTCCAGGGCTCACTGCTCACACTGTTCCAGGACTCACTGCTCATGGTGTTCCAGGGCTCACTGCTCACACTGTTCCAGGGCTCACTGCTCATACTGTTCCAGGGCTCATTGCTCACACTATCCCAGGTCTCACTGATCGCACTGTTCCAGGGCTTACTGCTGACATTGTCCCATGGCTTGCTGCTCCCTTTGTTCCAGGGTTCACTGCTCATTCCCTTCCAGTTCTCACTGCTCACACTGTTCCAGGGCTCTCTGCTCACACTGTTCCAGGACATGCAGCTCTCACTGTTCCAGGGCTCAGCACTCATACTGTTCCAATTATATTGCTCACTCTGTTCCAGGGTTCGCTGCTTACACTGTTCCACGGCACACTTCTCACACTGTTCCAGGGCACACTGCTCGCACTGTTCCAGGACTCGCCGGTCACTCTGTTCCAGGGCTCACTGCTCGCACTGT